>NC_133652.1:106833312-108033312 GCF_009905375.1 Apium graveolens
AGTGGCAAGTACGATCACCACCAGAGACTGGAACTAATCTAAGAGGAGGAAGGACGTTATAACGAGCATTTAGTTTATTGAAGTCTATGTTGTGCCAAGTATTACAATGATTAAAAGAGTCGAGATGTGCAGTGGAGGGATATTCATCCCCCCTAGTGTTAATCATATCGATTAAAGACATATACGAAGAACGAATATCGATATCCTTACCTCGTTTTGAAGCCGAGGCTATCTTTGCCGCCCTCTCAGAATTCTTGTCAGCCATTAGTAAGCTAGAAAAAGCCTGAAGGAGAGGTTGGAAAACTAAGGGAAGGGATTTGAGAGAGGAAAGGTTAGAAAGTTGGAAGAAGGATGAGGAGAAGTTGTAGAATGAGTAGAGAGGTGAAATGAGAGGTGTGGAGAAATCAAACTCTCACCCCACCTTTATATAGCCAAGGAAGGGGGATAATGGGCCTTAAAAGCCCATTTGGGCCCAAAACTTAGAAGGTTCTGGAATTATCCAGGAAATTCCTGGAAAATTCAAGAGAATTCTAGCAAAAATCAGAAGAAAACTTGATTTTTTGAAGAATCTGGAAGGATCCAGAAACACCCCAGAAGAATTTGGAGCCTATAAATAAGAGCCCAGTAAGAGGTTTGACCCGAAGAGAGCCCAGTGAAAGGTTTGACCCAAAATAAAAGCCCAGAAACTAGGGGCCCAATTAACAAGGCCTGTGGAAAAGATGCCCAATGAGAAACAAGCCCAGAAAAGGGCCCAGATAATTGAAGTTGGAGGCCCAGGGATAAGGCCCACTATATTTAAAAAAGGGGTTATATCAGGCCCATGAGCCAAAGCCCTGTTGAAAAAATAAGCCCAAAGATCAGCCCAACAAATTCAGCCCAGGGTTAAGGGCCCAAATCCAAGTGTATGCAAATAAATAAATAAATAAATAATATATAAATATGTATATATTCCTGACCTGTTCGACCAGAAAACACGAAGAAATCCTGGTCGAATGGCCTGAGGTCGAAACCCTGTCGATCAGGGGTAAAAAACGGCCTTAATTCGACCAGGACCAGGTCTAATTCGACCAGAAATAATGAAGAATTCCTGATCGAAATCCTCAAGCCCGAATTGACGTCGACCAGGGCAACCAAAAGGGGGTTAATTCGGTCAAAAATGGAGATCCTGACCGAAAATTCTGATCGAAATTGAATCCTGACCGAAAGAAGAAAATCCTGATCGAAATAGAATCCTGACCGAAGGGAGGAAATCCTGGCCGAAATTCGACCAGGATTCCTGATCGAAAGCATCCTGCCCGAAACCCTGTCGACCAGGGCAATCTGAAGGTTAATTCGACCAGGATCCTGGTCGAATGGATTCCTGGTCGAAATTTTTATAAAAAAAAAAAAAAAATCTGAAAAATTACAGAAAAAATAAGGAAATTCCTTAAATAATTTCTGAAAAATGTTAATATTTTCAGAAATAAGGAATAAATCCAGAAAATTAAAGGATAAATCCCAGAAATTAGGGAAAAAATCCAGAAAATAAGGAAATTCCTTAAATAATTTCTGAAAAATGTTAATATTTTCAGAAATAAGGAATAAATCCAGAAAATTAAAGGATAAATCCCAGAAATAAGGAAATTCCTTAAATAATTTCTGAAAAATGTTAATATTTTCAGAAATAAGGAATAAATCCAGAAAATTAAAGGATAAATCCCAGAAATTTAGGGAAAAAATCCAGAAATTAAGGATAAATCCCAGAAATTAAGGGAAAAATCCAGAAATTAAGGATAAATCCCAGAAATTAAGGGAAAATCCAGAAATTTAGGGAAAATCCCAGAAAATTAGGTAAAAATCCCAGAAAATTAAGGATAAATCCCAGAAATTAAGGGAAAAATCCAGAAATTTAGGGAAAAAATCCAGAAATTAAGGATAAATCCCAGAAAATTAGGGAAAATCCCAGAAAATTTAGGAAAAAATCCCAGAAAATTAGGGAAAATCCCAGAAAATTAGGGAAAAATTCCTGGAAATTAAGATAATTTCTGAACAAAAGGAAGATTCATTGTAAATGTGTAGGTCGCTCCACACTTTACGCAAAAGACGAAACCCTGAAAGGGAACGAATAGATTTAACTTCTGCGAAACCTAATCAATGTTTCCCAAAAGTTGGGGGGCAAATGATAGGGATAAATAAGTCCTGATTTTATAAATAATGGGCTGATAGGCCCAATAAGAAGATGTATGATATTCAGACCAGAAAGGTTAAGCCTGATGGACCAGATCAGGTCTGATGGAATAAAAGAGGCCCAAAAGCCCTGATTATTAATTAATTTCGTAATTAATTAATAAGGGAAAAATCAGCTATTGAGAAGAGTCCTGATAAGGATATAAATCCTTATAGATTATCCTCAAGGGGACCTAAAAGGATAAGGAATCAGTTTCCTACTATCTAGGACTCCAAAGTCCATTCTAATTATGAGACTTGCCCACCAAGTCTCCTATACCAAGTCCAATTCAAGGACCACCAACATCTATATAAGGGGCCTCACCCCACAAATCAGAACTACGTTTTTTGGCTTGATTCTCTAATTCACAGAGATACGTAGGCATCTCGTAAAGGCAGATTGAGTCACGAAGCACGAGAGCAGCCATTAAAGGCCTTGAGCTCCCGAATCTTAGTAATAAATACAGCAAATAATAACCTTAGCTTTTTATCCATAACAGTAGTGAAATGGAATGGTAATTGTTGTGGTTTTGATTTAAAGGAACTTAAGTATGATTAAAGTTAAGTTTAAGCATAAGTATGAATGATTAAATTGAATTGGTTGGGGTTGTTATGATGTGATAAGGATGGATGTTTGTTGTGTGTTGGATTTGAGGTTGGTTTGTGGTTGGTTTTGTATGGTTTAAAATTTGGAAATCGCGTAAACATAGCCGTCGTAACGTCCGATTTTCTTTGGACTGTTTTTGTGCGTAGCATTAGGACCCGAGAACCCCCTGGTAGATTATGACCACTGCCATGTTTAGATAGCTCATGTTACGAGCTTCGTTTTGATATGTAGTTCGTTCGATTCCGATGCACGGTTTAGGAGAAACGACCGTTTCAAGTAACGGCGTTTCGCGAACGAAACTTTTTCCCTCGCCTTACTTTGAAATGTAGGTTAAAGACCAAAAAGGGTTAATTAATGTATGAAACATTTATGGTAAGTGTGTTAGGCAGTTGGTAAGACATTCGCGAAGGAATCGCTTTAAAACTCGTAAAGGTTAAATTATTAAAAATGGTGGAGCCGAGGGTACCCGAGTGACTTAAGCGAATCGGTGAGCGCAAAACAAGCGTTAGAGTCTAAGTTAGTTAAAGTATAGATTTACAAGTGATTTTGGTTTAATTCCAACTTACTTGTTGTTTATAGGTTACCAGACTCGTCCCGAGCCTTTCTCACCCCCAAGTCGCTCAGGCAAGTATTCTATCCGTTATACTGTTGTTGTGATGTATACATTTGTATATGCATGATCTTGCGATAAATGCATATTGGTTATTTAGCAAATTCTTGCGATATTTTGTAGCATGTGATATGGTATATATGCATGCCTGTTTCATATTCTTGAAATATATATCTGTTGGTTCAGTTGATAATACCTATGCTAGAGGATAGCGGTAACTTGCATATACCCTTAGTATAGGGACCCAAAGGTGAAAATATTTTCTAAAACCGGGAGTCGAGGATCCCGAGTAGATTTTTGTATATATGGATATGGATATATATATATATATATATATATATATTTATATATATATATGGTTATAGTTTTTCCAAACTATTAACCGAATAAGGTTTATTCGATAACTTTATTTTATTTAATGAATATTATTACGAATATTCATTCGAGGACTTATGACTCCTTTTATTTTATTATTTGAATATTATTCCGAATATTATTCGAAGGCGTATGACTCCTTTACATTATTTATTGAATATTATTTGAATATTCATTTGAGGATGTATGACTTCTTTATTTTATTTAATGAATATTATTTATAATATTCATTCGAGGTATTATGACTCAGCTTATTTTATTTATTGAATATTATTTGAATATTCATTTGAGGATCTATGACTCCGATTATTTGCTGAGATATATTCTTTATTTTATTAAAGAATAAGGTGTCGATAATCAAACTTATTTTTGATTATTCAAATAAAGATATTACTTTCGTATAAGTATATCTTTGATTATTTGCTATTCATTTCAAGTATAAGTTTTAATACTTCTACTTCAATTATTTTATAAAGATTATTTTTTTTATGGGAATATTATTTAAATAATAATATTCAGACATTTTCTAAATATTCTGGGGACTGATTTACTTCATTAAATCAGTTTTACTCCAAACACTCTTTAAAGTGTTTTCGAGTCTTTAGAATGATTTTCAAAAGTTAGAGCGGATCCCAAAACTATTTTTATATTTAAGATCTTCCTTTTAAAAAGGTGATTTAAATACTCGCTCAAAACCTGGGGGATCCGGCTCGGTGGTGTGTTTTATATTCGCAACAAGGTTGCTGTCTTGGTAAAAGAGTTTTTGATTACTTACCCAATATTCGGGAAGTAAAATTCTTGGAACAAGTTGATCCATTAACAGGCATCGCCTGGGAAATATCGGTGAGTTTTCCTTTCCAACTAGGTACGACTTCTTGGTGGAGCCGTATCAACAAGTTTCTACTTGGGGAAAGGGGGAAACGAGCTTTACGTTTCAGAGTCATGGATTTCATCTGAACTAGGAGTGGCGTAAGTGGTCGAGTAGCGCCGGCCCAGCCTTATTATATTGGCCCAAATGGCCTGGAAGTTCCGCTAAGGCGGTCCATTCCTTAGGAGTTCAGTGTTCGGTTGACAAGTAAATCCGACAGGTTCTCCTCTACATGTAGAAAATGGTGGGGTTGTACTACTACGACTGATCATCGTAAGTGGTCTTCCTGGCGCGGTAAACTCCCGTAATGAGTTCATCATCCATTTGGATAATTCTGCAACACTACCCGTAGCATTTCGATCGAAAGGCTACTAATGGGTGGTTGCCGAAGCATTGACAGGGTCAAACATTTTTATTGGTGTATCCATTGAATGAAGTATCTCGTAACTTCATCTCTTTTCAAAATATTTCAAAGATCAAATATTTTCAAGTTTTATTTGTGGTCTCATCTATAAGATGACCTCGTGAATCTTATAATACTTTGAACGGTGATAGTTCAAGTAGCTTTATAAATGATATAAGTGTGGGGAAGTATTGGTAACTTCATTCCTTGTTTTTACTTATATCTAGTAAGTAATTATCTTACACACGATAAAGATTCTAGTAAGTATCCATTTAGATACTTGTATTATTGTTATCACTACATATTATCTTGCGAGCTGTAAGGCTCACTCTTGCTTTATTTCTTCATCACACAACAACAGTTAGGAGAAATGGCCAGACTCCAGCAGACCCAGCGCAAGCGCGTGGGAAGCGTCCCGCGTCTTCCCGATGATGTTGTAGCTGCTATAGCTGCAGAGGTAGATCCATTGTAGTTCAGACCATCTACTTTTGAGAATCAAATTATGTATAATTATAACTTGTGGCAGATAATGGCAATTAACTGTAAATTTATCAAGTAATCGTTTTGGGTTGTAATAACTTTTAAATTGTGGATTCAAAGACTTGTACTTATTTGAATTTCATCTCTGAGACTATAACGGGTTGTGGTGTGTGTTAGTGTGGGGTCACAGCTTAAGGTTATTATTATTAATTAAGTGAAGTGATATTGTGGAAAGAAAGACCGTGACGACCCGGATCCCCGACCCCGGATCTGGGGGTGTTACAGAAATGGTATCAGAGCTAAGCGTTATAAACCTCAGAGATGATGCGACGATATAATAATAAACTCACAAAGATAATAAGAACTCTTGCCAAGTTCATGGTCGGACTACTTAAAGTAGTGCTGACAGTTAAAACCCTTACGGGAACCCTTATGAGTATCATGATAGTAACTTAGCTCGTTTAATGTGTAGGCGCCTGAGATAGAGGACCCAGAGATGTTCGAGCGTGAGCATGATGAGGCATTGCTAGATGTTGAGGATCAGGAGGAGCCTGAGATGGAGGAGGATGAGGAGGACCCCTCAGAGGAGCCTGAGACGGAGGTCATTGCTGTTTCAAGATGAGGAGGACCCCTCAGAGGAGTCAGAGACAGAGGTTATTGCTATTCCAGATGAGGAGGACCCGGATGAGGTCCCAGTAGCTGAGGAGCGTGTTGGATCTATGGTAGTGTATGCTGGTATCCCTTTACCCACACTTCCGGTGGTCAGAGCCCCTACCCCTCCACCACTATCTTGGATTCCTGATGATGACAGCTCAGAGACCCATACTTCCGAGCCTAGGCAGACTGAGGAGGCACCCTCAGCGGCTCCGGATTCACCACCTCTTGACCCTGCCCACAGGCAGTCTTCGTTAGCTCATGGATATGTTCAGGATGTATTGAGGACCCGAGTGGCTGTTGCCGAGGGCCGACTAGATGAGGCCAGGAGGGAGTTGGATGCAGAGAGGGCGGGTAGGCGTACCCGAGCTTATGAGACCAGGGCTTCTATACCCCGATCCTTGAGGAGGGAGCTTACGGGGATAGAGCTCACATCCCGAGCGAGGCTCAGAGCGCTCCAGGGGGACAGGCATGGTAGGATCTCCAGGCGGCAGGCCGACTATATCTTCCGTCGTGCGATGGAAAGGGTTTGGGAGCTGACCCGCTCCGGTGTGTGATTCAGGATTGATGATGGAATAGTCTAGTTGTCTAGTTAGCCGAGGCCTTAGTAAGAGCCAATTTTCCGGGATAGTTGACTTGTATATAGCATCCCTTTTTCTGACTAGACAGATAGACTCTTGTGTATCACTTTTGGGATAGATGACTGTAGCACTGTTGTACTTTTGACCAGATCAAACTATGTATTTCTCGCATTATGTATATATTTGTTTCCTTTCAGTTCAGTTCCATAGTGACGGGATCACTGTTTTATCATTATTATTACTGCACTTCGTATTAGAACTTTCTTAAAATAATAGAATTGCGATATACGTTCTCCCCATTATAAGAGCTGTGCAAGGCACAATGTTGTATATGATTGTGACCTAACGTTGAATTTTCCCAATAATTGTTTTTATTATTATCAGAATCATGCCGCCAAGAAAGATCGGAACTAGGGCGAACCCTGGATCTGAGGACCAGGGAAGCCATAATCAGGACAATAGAAACCAAGAACACAGTGAAGAGGAAGATGAGGATTATGTGGAACAGGATGACTCCCTGTATGAAGAGGAAGAGGAAACATATGATGTTGAGGGATTTGAGATAGAGGCTGAAGAAGGAGAAACCGAGGTTGAGCAACCAGTACCAAACCCAGGCATGGATCCCATGAGCCAGTTCATGCAACTCCTAAGGCAGAATTTGGAACGTCAACCCAACCCACCCCCTCAAGGAAGTAACAATGCTGTGGCAAACTCTTTCAGGGCTTTTAAGTCCCTTAAGCCCCCTGAGTTCCACGGATCATCCGACCCAGTTGAGGCAAGGGCATGGTTAAAGGAGATGGAGAAATCTTTTGAGATTTTGAGTATCGATGAGGCACAGAAAACTATATTTGCTACCTACCTTCTGAAAGGAGAAGCTAACTACTGGTGGGAGGCCAAGAAAAACATGGAGACAGATGCTATTATAACCTGGGAGAGATTTAGTCAGTTGTTTCTGGGAAAGTATTTCCCGAGGTTTATGGAAAACCAGATGGAGCTCAAGTTCTTGGAGCTAAAGCAGAATAACTTGTCTGTAGCAGAGTACGAAGCGAAATTTACTGAGTTATCAAGGTTTGTGCCGGAGTTTGTGAGCACCGAGGAAAAGAAAGCTAGGAGGTTTCAGCAGGGACTGAAACCATGGATTCAGAATAGGGTGGCAATCCTTGAGCTTACGGACTATGCCACTCTGGTGCAAAAGGCAACGATTGTAGAAGTCGGAAGTGAACAGATGCAGAAGGAAAGAGAGAAGAAAGGAATAAAGAGGAAAAGTATGAGCATGGGTGGAGGTTCCGCAGGAAGGAGCTTCCCAACTAGATTTAATCGAGGAGCAGTGTCCCTGCCAGGAAGGAACACTGGGTTTAAGCGACCAATGAGTGTGAGTGTGAGCCAGGGCGGCCAGAAGTCAAGAATGTCCTTATTCCAACCAGTCTCGACCCCCATTGCCAGCCTGTAACATATGTGGAAGGAATCACACTGGGGAGTGTAAAGGAAAGCCAGTAACCTGCTTTAAGTGTGGGCAAGTGGGCCACTATTCTCACAAATGCCCTTCGTCAGCCCCTGCCGTCATTCCAACCACCACTTGTCATCAGTGCGGACGCCCAGGTCATTGGAAGAGAGAATGCCCAATGAACAAACCAGCAGCTTCGGGAGCAAGCAGGGCTGCTTCTAATAAGCCACCTACTGCGAGGACTTTCAACATGACAGTCCAGGATGCTATGAAAGATTCAGATGTGATAGCAGGTACCCTTTCTCTAAATTCAGTCAGTGCAAATGTTTTATTTGATTCGGGAGCAACTAAATCTTTTATATCAAGGGACTTTGCGCGTAAGTTAAGACTTAAGGCTAAACCCTTGATAGAACCCTTACAAGTAGAAATAGCCAATCATGAGATTATTCCTGTTAACCAGATTCACCCCGCCTGTGAGATAGGCATAGGGGAGCAATCTTTCAGTGTTGATCTGATTCCTTTTAAATTAGGGGAGTTTGATGTGATTTTGGGAATGGACTGGCTATCTAGCAACGATGCTCAAATAGACTGTAAAGGGAAGAAAGTTAAGTTAAATGTCCCAGGGAAGAAAGAAGTTATATTTAGAGGAAAGAGGCAGACGCAGAAATTTTTGACTATGGCCCAGGCCAAAAGGATGCTACGAAAAGGAAGTGAGGCTTACCTAGCCTATGTGGTGGACACGCAGAAGGAGGTGCCCAACTTACAAGATATTCCAGTAGTCAATGAATTTGAAGATGTATTCCCACAAGACCTTCCGGGATTACCACCCGATAGAGTGATTGAATTTGCTATTGAGTTGGCCCCAGGGATGGCGCCAGTTTCAAAAGCACCTTACCGGTTAGCCCCGTTAGAAATGAAGGAATTAGCTATCCAATTGCAGGAACTCTTGGATAAGGGTATGATAAGACCCAGTGTGTCTCCGTGGGGAGCACCAGTTTTATTTGTTAAGAAGAAAGATGGGAGCATGAGGTTGTGCATCGACTATAGAGAGTTGAACAAGCTAACCATAAAGAACAGGTACCCATTACCTAGAATAGACGATCTGTTCGACCAGCTAAAGGATGCTGTTTATTTTTCCAAGATCGACCTGAGAACTGGATATCACCAACTAAAGATTAAACCCGGAGATATTTCCAAGACAGCGTTCCGTACCAGGTATGGGCATTATGAGTTCTTGGTAATGTCCTTTGGATTAACCAACGCCCCAGCGGCTTTCATGGATTTAATGAATAGAGTATTTAAGAAGTACTTGGACAAGTGTGTGATAGTTTTTATCGATGATATTTTGATCTACTCAAGGACTGAGGCAGAACATGCAGAGCATTTGAGGATAGCTCTAGGAATACTCAGAGAGGAGCAGTTATATGCCAAATTCTCGAAGTGTGAATTCTGGCGGAATGAAGTACAGTTTTTAGGACATGTGATCAATAAAGAAGGAGTATTGGTCGACCCCTCCAAGATAGAGGCGGTCTCAAATTGGGAAAGGCCAACCACACCCACAGAGGTAAGGAGTTTCATAGGATTGGCCGGCTACTATCGTAGATTTGTACAGGACTTTGCAAAGATCGCAGCCCCTTTGACACGACTTACTCGTAAGACAGAGAAGTTTGAATGGACGGAGAAATGCGAGAACAGTTTTCAGGAATTAAAGAAAAGGTTGATAACGGCTCCGGTATTGGCATTGCCGGACGGAAAAGGAGATTTTGTGATATATAGTGACGCGTCGCACAAAGGATTAGGATGTGTGCTTATGCAGCACGGTAAAGTTATTGCGTATGCGTCGAGACAACTGAAGGAATACGAGGTTAGATATCCTACTCATGACCTTGAGCTCGCGGCAATAGTATTGCTTTAAAAATTTGGAGGCACTACTTGTATGGAGAGAAGTGCGAGATTTTCACAGACCATAAGAGCCTCAAGTACATATTTACGCAGAAAGAGCTCAACATGCGCCAGAGGAGATGGTTAGAACTAATCAAGGACTATGATTGTGAGATTCTCTATCATCCAGGGAAAGCCAATGTGGTGGCTGATGCCCTTAGTAGAAAGGAAAGACTCAGAATGATAACGACTTCGGAAGAGTTGATAAGGGATTTTGAGAGAATGGAAATAGAAGTAAAGGTAACCGGAACCGGAACTGAAAAGTTTTTTGAGATCTCAATGCAGCCAGAGTTATTGGAAAAGATCAGATTGTGTCAAGAGAAAATAATGAATGAAGGCAGAGAGTCAATGACTGGAGAGGAGATCCATACTGAAAAAGATGATAAGGGGATAATGAGGCACTCCTACCGAATTTGGGTTCCGAATGTTCAAGAACTTAAAGATGAGATTTTGGATGAAAGCCATAGTTCAAGGTATTCCATTCACCCGGGAAGTACCAAGATGTATAGGGATTTGAAGGAATATTACTGGTGGCCCAACATGAAGAGGGACGTAGCAGAATGGGTAAACAAGTGTTTGACTTGCCAAAGAGTAAAGGCAGAGCACCAGAGACCCAGTGGACTTTTGCGACCCCTGGAGATTCCCGAATGGAAATGGGAACATATAGCGATGGATTTTGTTGTAGGCTTGCCAAGGACGAAAGCCAATCACGACGCCATTTGGGTAATTATAGACCGACTGACAAAGTCAGCTCATTTCATTCCTATCAATGAGAGATACACAGTCGATAGACTGGTGGACATTTACCTTAAGGAAATAGTGACGCGACATGGAGTCCCAGCGTCCATTGTCTCAGACCGAGACCCCAGGTTCAACTCCAGATTTTGGAGGAGCTTTCAGGAATGTGCGGGGACCAAATTAAATATGAGTACCGCGTACCATCCCCAAACGGATGGACAGAGTGAAAGGACCATCCAGACACTAGAGGATATGTTGAGAGTCTGTGCAATAGACTTTAAAGGAAGTTGGGATGATCACTTGCCGTTGATCGAGTTTTCTTATAATAATAGCTTTCATGCTAGCATCGGAATGCCGCCTTATGAGGCTCTGTACGGAAGGAGGTGTCGATCTCCCTTATACTGGGATGAAGTAGGAGAGCGGAAGATGCTCGGACCCGAAGTGGTCCAAAGGACCAAAGATATAGTGGATCTTATCAGAGGGCGACTTGTAGCAGCCCAAGACAGACAAAAGAAATACGCAGACCTAGCCCGAAAGGACAAGGAATATGAAGTAGGGGACTTAGTACTGTTGAAAGTATCCCCTTGGAAGGGATTAATGAGGTTCGGAAAGAAAGGAAAACTAAGCCCAAGATACATTGGACCTTTTGAGATATTAAGACGGATTGGAAAGTTAGCTTACGAGCTAGCCCTACCCCCTAATTTGCAACAAGTTCATAATGTGTTCCATGTGTCAATGCTAAGGAGGTATCATCGGGATGCCAGGCACATAGTGGAGTACGAGCAGGTGGATATGCAGCCAGATCTAACTTACGTGGAGAAGCCAGTAAGGATTATGGATAAGAAGGAGCAGGTGCTTCGGAACAAAGTGATCAAGCTAGTCAGAGTACTATGGCAGAATCATAATGTGGAAGAATCAACTTGGGAACTAGAGAGCACAATGCTAGAAAAGTACCCCCATTTATTTTCTGTTTGATTCCGGGACGGAATCCTTTTAAGGAGGGGAGACTGTAATAACCCCAAAATTTTCAACTTTTTGTAACCCTTGTGAATAGTGTTTTAGCTGAATGAAGAAACTTTTCATGCCACACTATGTAGGGGTTCTGTTATGGATATTCTGGGATATTATTAGTACTCTATGAAGTATATAAGTGTATGTAAAGATCGTCAGAATCCAATTCCGAACACTTTGGTTTTTCCCGGAAATCCACAAGATACGGAGAGAATTGAGTATAAGGTAACAGGATAAAAAGGATTTAAATTAAAGGATTATAATAAGGATCATAAAAAGGAATATAATGTATTGAGAAAGGTTAAGGGAACCTAAGTAATAAGATCCCGGGTATGATCCTTCAAACGATAAACGAGAACGAAAGTTAAGCGAACCGTATAACAGATCAGCGGTCATTAGGCAAACGATTAGGAAGTTAATCAAAGGGATTAGTGGGAAGGATGTCATCCAACCAATAGAAAGAGGACAAGGAAGGGAGGATGACATCATGAGGATGACATAAGCATGACATGGGAAGGAAGGAGGTGTGGTAGCTTTGTAACCACACAATTTAAGGGCAAGAAAGTAATTGACTAAAGCAAGCACAAAAACCAATCAACCAAGCCAAGTAAAATCATTTTCATCAAAAATCAAAAGCAACCAAGGCTTTGTTCTTCATTGCTCACGGCTTTTCACTATTCAAAAGGCAAGAGAAATTCAAAATCCAAGATCCAAGCTTCCTAAATTGGTAAGATAATTCCCTAATCATCTTCATGCTTAGTTAGGACTATATCATGAGTTTAAGCCATTAATTCCTTCTCAATCTTCTTCATTTAATCAAAGAAGAAGACAATGAATAGTGTTTTCAAGTTTTTAAGTTGAACTTTTTCTTGTTTTTCTTGAAGATCCAAGCATTCTTAAGACTTCTCAAAGCTTCTTAAGGCTTCCTAGCTCCACCCACCACTTCAAGGAAGGTATACCATCTCCAAACCCTAGATTCCTATATATTATAAGATGATTTTGATTAGTGGGTTGATATTTTAGTTTGTTGTTATGATTTAGAGTTTGGGATTTGGAATGGTAGTGAAATGGAATGGTAATTGTTATGGTTTTGATTTAAAGGAACTTAAGTATGATTAAAGTTAAGTTTAAGCATAAGTATGAATGATTAAATTGAATTGGTTGGGGTTGTTATGATGTGATAAGGATGGATGTTTGTTGTGTGTTGGATTTGAGGTTGGTTTGTGGTTGGTTTTGTATGGTTTAAAATTTGGAAATCGCGTAAACATAGCCGTCGTAACGTCCGATTTTCTTTGGACTGTTTTTGTGCATAGCATTAGGACCCTAGAACCCCCTGCTAGATTATTACCACTGCCATGTTTAGATAGCTCATGTTACGAGCTTCGTTTTGATATGTAGTTCGTTCGATTCCGATGCACGGTTTAGGAGAAACGACCGTTTCAAGTAACGGCGTTTCGCGAACGAAACTTTTTCCCTCGCCTTACTTTGAAATGTAGGTTAAAGACCAAAAAGGGTTAATTAATGTATGAAACATTTATGGTAAGTGTGTTAGGCAGTTGGTAAGACATTCGCGAAGGAATCGCTTTAAAACTCGTAAAGGTTAAATTATTAAAAATGGTGGAGCCGAGGGTACCCGAGTGACTTAAGCGAATCGGTGAGCGCAAAACAAGCGTTAGAGTCTAAGTTAGTTAAAGTATAGATTTACAAGTGATTTTGGTTTAATTCCAACTTACTTGTTGTTTATAGGTTACCAGACTCGTCCCGAGCCTTTCTCACCCCCAAGTCGCTCAGGCAAGTATTCTATCCGTTATACTGTTGTTGTGATGTATACATTTGTATATGCATGATCTTGCGATAAATGCATATTGGTTATTTAGCAAATTCTTGCGATATTTTGTAGCATGTGATATGGTATATATGCATGCCTGTTTCATATTCTTGAAATATATATCTGTTGGTTCAGTTGATAATACCTATGCTAGAGGATAGCGGTAACTTGCATATACCCTTAGTATAGGGACCCAAAGGTGAAAATATTTTCTAAAACCGGGAGTCGAGGATCCCGAGTAGATTTTTGTATATATGGATATGGATATATATATATATATATTTATTTATATATATATATGGTTATAGTTTTTCCAAACTATTAACCGAATAAGGTTTATTCGATAACTTTATTTTATTTAATGAATATTATTATGAATATTCATTCGAGGACTTATGACTCCTTTTATTTTATTATTTGAATATTATTCCGAATATTATTCGAAGGCGTATGACTCCTTTACATTATTTATTGAATATTATTTGAATATTCATTTGAGGATGTATGACTCCTTTATTTTATTTAATGAATATTATTTATAATATTCATTCGAGGTATTATGACTCAGCTTATTTTATTTATTGAATATTATTTGAATATTCATTTGAGGATCTATGACTCCGCTTATTTGCTGAGATATATTCTTTATTTTATTAAAGAATAAGGTGTCGATAATCAAACTTATTTTTGATTATTCAAATAAAGATATTACTTTCGTATAAGTATATCTTTGATTATTTGCTATTCATTTCAAGTATAAGTTTTAATATTTCTACTTCAATTATTTTATAAAGATTATTTTTTTTATGGGAATATTATTTAAATAATAATATTCAGACATTTTCTAAATATTCTGGGGACTGATTTACTTCATTAAATCAGTTTTACTCCAAACACTTTTTAAAGTGTTTTCGAGTCTTTAGAATGATTTTCAAAAGTTAGAGCGGATCCCAAAACTATTTTTATATTTAAGATCTTCCTTTTAAAAAGGGGATTTAAATACTCGCTCAAAACCTGGGGGATCCGGCTCTGTGGTGTGTTTTATATTCGCAACAAGGTTGCTGTCTTGGTAAAAGAGTTTTTGATTACTTACCCAATATTCGGGAAGTAAAATTCTTGGAACAAGTTGATCCATTAACAGGCATCGCCTGGGAAATATCGGTGAGTTTTCCTTTCCAACTAGGTACGACTTCTTGGTGGAGCCGTATCAACAAGTTTCTACTTGGGGAAAGGGGGAAACGAGCTTTACGTTTCAGAGTCATGGATTTCATCTGAACTAGGAGTGGCGTAAGTGGTCGAGTAGCGCCGGCCCAGCCTTATTATATTGGCCCAAATGGCCTGGAAGTTCCGCTAAGGCGGTCCATTCCTTAGGAGTTCAGTGTTCGGTTGACAAGTAAATCCGACAGGTTCTCCTCTACATGTAGAAAATGGTGGGGTTGTACTACTACGACTGATCATCGTAAGTGGTCTTCCTGGCGAGGTAAACTCCCGTAATGAGTTCATCATCCATTTGGATAATTCTGCAACACTACCCGTAGCATTTCGATCGAAAGGCTACTAATGGGTGGTTGCCGAAGCATTGACAGGGTCAAACATTTTTATTGGTGTATCCATTGAATGAAGTATCTCGTAACTTCATCTCTTTTCAAAATATTTCAAAGATCAAATATTTTCAAGTTTTATTTGTGGTCTCATCTATAAGATGACCTCGTGAATCTTATAATACTTTGAACGGTGATAGTTCAAGTAGCTTTATAAATGATATAAGTGTGGGGAAGTATTGGTAACTTCATTCCTTGTTTTTACTTATATCTAGTAAGTAATTATCTTACACACGATAAAGATTCTAGTAAGTATCCATTTAGATACTTGTATTATTGTTATCACTACATATTATCTTGCGAGCTGTAAGGCTCACTCTTGCTTTATTTCTTCATCACACAACAACAGTTAGGAGAAATGGCCAGACTCCAGCAGACCCAGCGCAAGCGCGTGGGAAGCGTCCCGCGTCTTCCCGATGATGTTGTAGCTGCTATAGCTGCAGAGGTAGATCCATTGTAGTTCAGACCATCTACTTTTGAGAATCAAATTATGTATAATTATAACTTGTGACAGATAATGGCAATTAACTGTAAATTTATCAAGTAATCGTTTTGGGTTGTAATAACTTTTAAATTGTGGATTCAAAGACTTGTACTTATTTGAATTTCATCTCTGAGACTATAACGGGTTGTGGTGTGTGTTAGTGTGGGGTCACAGCTTAAGGTTATTATTATTAATTAAGTGAAGTGATATTGTGGAAAGAAAGACCGTGACGACCCGGATCCCCGACCCCGGATCTGGGGGTGTTACATATCCTCTATCACATATTTGGCTTCTTCGCATTAAAGATATGTTTCAGATTATTGAGGTTTATGCCCGCTATACATCATTTTTCCTGCATAATCAAAACATCTCCCTCTTTAGTTCACATGCTAACATTGTCAGCTTATATCAAATACTTGTATTTGCGAGTTCTCCGATATTTTGGAATAATTCTTATTACATTGTCATTCTATATTGATATACTTCCAAATCCTGTAATAAAACTTTATTGCAGATGATAAAATTCCTTTAATCGTCTAACAACATCCATATTAGCGTAGTTTCCAATTTCTTCCTTATTCAACCTCTCTTCTTCATTCTCTTCCTTCCTTCTCTTAGTTCTTTTCTTGACCCTTGAGTTCTTGAAAACATTCTTCTCATTCGCATGTGCAAATAACATTTTAATTCTCTTATCTATTACAAAGACATATTTATCCAATTAAAGCCTCCCACACTTGTAGTAACATTGCGCTAATTCTGCTAAACTTCTGAATCCAACTGGTGTTCTTACTTACTCCAAATTTCTCATTGCTTTGAATTCGGATCTGAAAATCATATCAGAATTTGACTTAATCTAATTAGAATCAATTTCTATCTAACTGACCATAAGTTGATAAAATTAATCAATTAACTCCTTTAATTGATCAATCCAACCAATTGATGACTTTCTAAATGAAATCAGAGACCAATTATATAAAGTCAGTTTGGTTATAGCCACTTCTTTCAAGAACCGAGATCACAATCATTTGGAGTATCAACAGGAATATTTATAACATACGGAGGTATACTTTTGCCTTTAAAAGTAGGGTATTCCTAAAAATTTGGGCAACATATCCTCTACATTATAGAATACCAGTCGGACTCAAGCCGACACCAACAATCAACCAAACAAATCAATCCACCACCATGAACTCATCATTTCACCATACTTCTAGAAATTATCATACTGATATCTACATATACTACTAACTAACTTAGCATACATCTTTTTATCAAATTAGGGACATAACCATACCTTTCATTTATTCCTTCAAAATATCTCGGAACTTCACTAGTGAATATAAAATTATTCTGTTATTTCTCAAAAACTTTATTCCAGGATTCTTCTAGTTCATCATTTTTTTTCAGGATCTCTAATTAACAATGCATATCACTTATACTTGTTCATATATTTGTTCAAAAGAAATCTTTTAATCTTATTTTCCACGTCTCATACTTGTATATAGATGCTTTTAAGAGCCTATACTGTATCTTTCAACTGATCAAACAAATCATCTACCCTTGAGAATATATGTTTCTTTTCATTAGTTAACTTGTCTAATTTATGATAACCAGCACATGGTCTCAACCAATATTATCATAATATGTGAGAATTCATTTAGTTCCAAAGCATTACTTCTTAAGAAATTTTACAATTGGATCCCCATTTCTTCATTTCCACCGATGTCTTTCTATACGGAACCTTCGTCGCTGGCTCAGCTATTAGCGTCAAATTTACCATCACTCACTTACTTGAGTTAAACCTCCTCATAATTCCTTGAAGATCACGCTCAAAATTTATTTGTAACTAGAATTTCTTCGATCTTTAATCTTCATGACAAGTATCTTCCACATGATTGAGGTACGCTTCATCTTGATAATATATTAATTGATTGTCTGGTTATTATTAAGAATTCCTTCATCTACTTCTGTTGTCCCGTCAATCATTTGCTTCGTCTGATGTACGCAACTTTACTTTCTTATTTTTATGGTTAATTTACTTCATACGGTTTTCTAACTGCTCCAATTCATGCCCAAAATCTCAGACTTGAAACGTATCACATATACAGATTTCCACTTCTGATTTGATATCGTCGTGACAACCGCGTTATTGGCATAATGATTCGCATATTGGCTTGCAATCATCTTTATACTCAACAAGTAATTCCATTTGCTACATGAGGTTATTTTACTTCTTTTAGAATGCTCAAAAAGTAGACTTTACAGAAGAAGAGAATTTGTGTATATGATTCTGATTGGAAAACCTTTGTAAAGAATAAGAGTACAAGGAAACAATCGGAAGGATCCATAAATCAATAAGTCATAAGGGAATAGGAAAGAATGAATGATATTTTAGATATGAATGAGACAACCATATTTGTAATTAAGACGGCCAGTCTTTCATACTATATGGCATACATCACATGATTAGGTGGAGTCCCACCAGACTCTTCGTCATTTTGACAAAGCGTCACTTTATAATACTGCTTGTCTCATTCAAAAAGAAATATTCTGAGAAGAGAAATAATTTAAAAGGGATATAATAAATTTTATTTCCTTCTTGTCTCATATATTTACCACTGAGAGAAGTTCACACGTATTCAAGAATCAGGAAGAGTATACACAGTCATGGAGAAGAATGACATCGTTGGTCGCCATCTGCGTTGCGCTTATGCATACTTTCCAGTAAAAGATTCCAGATCCACGTCAGATGATAGATTCATAATATCTTCTGGAAATACGTTTAACATTTTAACAATCTCAGCATAATTGTCTTCTCGTTGGATTTGTCGTCATAACTTCTTACTTCATCCCTGCCATGTAAGTCTTGTATTTTTAGCATCATGCTTCCATGTTTGATACTTTAATAATTTGACCATAATCGCATTCTTACAGTAATTTATAATAATAATTTCTAATTTTTTCTATGCCGCGTAGCGTAATCATTGATCCTGTAACACCTCGACTCCGTCGATAGAAATATTATATCTTTTCAATCGTCTGAAAGATTCCTCCATTTTCTTCAATCATCCTCGAGCTTCTTTTGGGTTAACATACCCATTTAAACTTTAATCATTTCATAGATTGGATAAATAATATTTCCGCATGTTGATTCGATTGTTAATATTATTAAACAAGATTTACACTCTTTTTCTGAAGAAATTTTAAACTTCTCCGTATTAGCGGGTCTACCTGGCCCTCTGAGTTAACAATACTGAGTTCGATTAAATATTATTCCGGATAATCTAATACTTATAATAACAAAACTCAAGTAAAAATTTGACAACCAAATTTTTAAACTCATTTTGTGTAAAGATCTTTTAGAAATTCTGTTAAGAAAACCTTTTTCGAAAACTTGTTTTAGAATTTTAAAAAACGAACATCTGGTCATTCTTAGTATATGAGTTGGTTGCTATTCTCCTCAACCATAACAAGGTATCTAATTGAAGAAACAACCACCTAGGGGTCCATCCACTACAGTATATCTTCTACCCCTTATTAGGTTTATTTCGCCTTCATTAGTCGATAAAAAAATTATTTATCGTTGCATACCATTTTATTCTTAACTCTAACTCCAATGCTGGCATCTGATACTATCTTTGAGGTTTTCATCGTCATCCTTGATGTCATATTTATAACCAGTTAACGCAATTAAACATTCTATCTGTAAATAAAAGCGTATCTTCTTGTAAATCTTGAGTATATCTAATAAGGTAGATATCATTCCTGGCGCGGCGCCCGAAAAATGATAAGAAGCTTTTTGCCACAGTGGTGCCCTTAAACTCGCGATGTTGGCTCTTCGTCAGCTTCAATCAACTCGTTACCTCCAGTCTGAAGCTTGTCCTACTACAAAATTCTAAGTTGAATCATCCTGAAACTCATCTATCTTTTCTTATACGAAGTTCTCACGCGAATCAATCTCCTTCTTCTTTAAAACCACATAAAAGCAGTGTAATTTACCCATTCTCCGTCGCGCTGTCGACTCTTCACAACCATAGGATCTGGGAACTCAATATATCTGTATCGTCAATATACTCACCTTTCACTTATCTTAATAATATCCTATCTTACTAATCCATATCGGATCCGCTAATCTTAATTCACACTCAACTCGAACTCAAAATGAGTATACTTAGGGTCTTCCTTATCTTAGATGACATGTCAATCCTATCTTACTTCCACCTATTCTTATTTCAGGGACCAATAACCTGTGGCTCTGATGCCAACTGTAACATCCCCAAATCCGGGGTCAGGATTGGGTGTCACTAAACAACTTTAAACTATACAATCCTGTATATTAAAATAAATATACAGATAACCCCTTATGATTTCGGATCGCTTACAGGTTATGGTATGAAACAAGAATCTAACCTTCTAAAATTATAATAACTAAATACAATTTCATTACCACTTTACTAACTTCCTCGTATTAGTCACTCTAAGACCTCCAAATTCCTTCATCTGGAATCTCTCCACTTTTGCTGTCTATTAAAAGTTATTCGCTTTTGACCTCATTTGATACTGAAAGAAATAAGAATTCACAAAGCAAGAGTGAGCCAAAAATACCCAGCAAGTATCATAATTGATTTCCAAGTCTTAGATCAAAGAAACTTCTGGAAACAATCTTTAAATGATTTCAGAACACTTTATTTATTTAAAACAGTTGAGCGAATAAAACATCGGCCCTTATTGGCCTGTAATCATAAATTACATTTCTCTGTAAAGGAATAGTGAACATTTCACTGATTCATCTATATGAATCAAATCTGTGTTTGATTTTGTAATCATAAACTATTCAAGAAGGAATGCCGTTAATGGCGATCAACAATAAATTAGACTGGACACTAGAAACCAACATATGCACTATAACCTGCTGATCAGTCAGGATATAGCGCAGATCTATACACCAACATATAGGTTACCCAGGCACTATGGCCTAATACTTAAGGATCCAGCCATCTCTAGCCCTTAGGTTCCAGTTCATTACTACACGTAATCAGGCTTTACTTTTACAATCTCCTTCTGGCTTTGAATACCTCACACTATGTTTATCTATCATAAAAGATACCATTCAATTAACTGACAATAAATAATTGCCGAGTCTATACGCTTATCCTTATCGTCTACCCGCCCGATAATAACAGATAAGGATCGCCTTTAATCATATAAAGTTTAATAGACACGTGGACTCATAATTCACAAAATACATAAGCACATAAGGCATGTATACATAAAACTCACTTCGTCAAAACATTCGACCAGGTATGATCAAAACTGAAATCGACTTGAAATACAATTTTAGGATAATTACTCGACTCAGAAATGTTTTCAAAATAAAGCGACCTTTCGAAACAAAAGATTTTATATCTCAAAAATATTTTTAATGGAAGCAGAATATTTTTCTGAGTCTGGAAACGTTCGTTTCGTATTAAACGGACGAGCGGTCTATTTAATACGAATTTTTGAACATTTTTCAGAATTAAAACGGGTCTCCGAATAATTTTATAATAAAATAATAGGGTTCGAACACCGGAATCCGATTTTAAAATAATTTTATAATAATTATCAAGCCATAAAAATAATTTAAAATAATATTTTAAAACTCGAAACTATTTTCGGAATTTTTAAATCAAAAATAAATAATTAAATCTAATTAAATAATCAATCAAAATTAATTAATAACTAATTAAATTAATTAATCAATTAATATTTAAATTAATTGACTAATTAAATAATTAATTATCAACTAAAATTAATTAATTAAATAATTTGGATTTATTTAAAAAAAATCAGAATTTAAAAAAAATAATGATTTTTAGAGTTAAAATGAATTTTTAGAAATTAAAAACAGAATTTTGGAATTATTTATAAAAAGAAAACCCAGAAACATGTTTTGGAATGGTTATTGGACAAACAAAGATCAAAGCCGGGTTTTTCTAGCGGGTCAAAATCGGGTCAACTGGGTCAGACAAAGAACACCAAGAACAACCGGACTTTTACAGATTCCGGAGGCCGGCAAATATTCCGGTGAGACTCCGATTTCAACAGAAACAGGGTTATTTGATTCGCTTTTTATGGGGTTTTCATTCTAAATTACTCGAGGAACTCGAATCTGTCAACCAATAGCACAAACGATGCCTGAAATCGATTCTCCGGCCGCTTCAGCAATTAAAACCGAGGAGCTTGAAGATTTTCCGGCGGGTCCATCCCGAAACCGTTTGATATTCAAACCCCAATAATTAACTCCTTTTTACACGATCTATTCACTGGTACTAGTTAATTGAATCAATAACCCTTCACACAGAAAGTCCCAAAATTCAATCAAGAACATTTATAATCTTAAAATCCTAATTTCATTAAACCGAGAATCAAACATCAATTTCTATACGTTATTGAACTCCAAATTTGACATATAATATACCAAATTGACCAGGAAGAAAAGATCTACAAGATTAAGCCTTCAAATCATATCAACAACATCAAGAACAAAAATTCCTATTTTAATTATAAAATAATTCGAATTAAAATAAATAAATAAATAAGAAAATCACCTTGATTTCTGCATTAAAATAATTGATTTATTCAGAAAGTACTTTTCGAGAGTTTCGATTTGATATATGGCACGCCCGAATTGGAGTTCGATAACGCCTTCATTCGAGGGTTTGATTTTCAAGAACGTAACGAATAATTAGGGTTTACTCTGTATTTTATCGGTTTTAACTGACTGATTATGATTATACGAATAAAATAAAATAAGAAAAGGGCTATTTATATTTATGGAATATTGGTTAGTGTTGGATCGTATTGGATCGATAAATTAGTTACTTAGCCGCTAATTAACTGCAAAAACGATCCGATTTGATTCCCTTATTGGATATTTATCCAAACCGGGCTTTTTATAAAAATACTTTTTACCAAAATAATGTAATATCATCTCATCTTTTGAGAATACGGGTTTTTTTGATTTATCGAAATGATTGTCGTATCGAAAATTTTGCGCCGGGCTGCGCACGGGTCAAACCGTAATCCGGATCGAGAATGTCAAAACACGAAAAATGTTTGAAATTACCGGATTAGGTTAGAAAGGAGTTTTTGGAAGAGTTTAGGGTTGTAAAAATGTAAAAATGGTTGAAGTTGGACAATTCCCAGCTTTATAAAACATTTCTGTAATCATTCAGAAAATAACTAATAAATTCATAAATTATTATAAAATCATATAACAGTCCAAAAATTAGCAGAAAAATACCTTAATTATCTATATTTTATTCTGGACATAATAAAATTAACATACTTATACTTTACCACATATAAATATCCACATATCAACATCAATCATCAGATAATTCACCAAAAATCACATAATAATCATATAATAATCATTTATCGATAAAATAATTACACACTACGTCCCAAATATTACATATTCCACGTTTCATTATTAAGAAAGTATGTTGCTGACTCATCTCATGTGCTTAACTACTAATCACTGGAATCAAGTCCGGACCCGACTTACTCAGAAGAGCCCATACAAATTCTTGATAGAGAAGAAACAGAGCTTAGAAATAAGAAAATTTCACTTGTAAGAGTTCTGTGGAGGAACTCTAAAATAGAAGAAAGTACATGGGAGCGAGAGGATGAAATGAGATCCAAATACCCAGATTTATTTCTATAGCATATTTCTAGAACAAAATTTTAATAAGGTGGGGAGACTTGTAATATCTAGGTTCGAAATATAATAAATTTAAGATATTTTACTTTAGAAGTTGAAATATATGTGATTGTATTTATGAACCTTATATGATTTGTAGGGTGATGGTGTGTGTTAATGGTAATGATAATATCTAATCGTCCCACATTGAGTAAAATAAAGGGGATGATATCTTCTTCCCTTATATATATTGTACTGAGTGCAATGTTTTTAACTTGTGTGTTGGGAGCTTTGGCTCACTTCCCACATTGGTGAGATTGTGAGCAAAGAAGTGTCCTTAAGCTATAAATAAATGAACATACTTTTATAATGGACTTATACTTATATAATGGACTTACAAGTGTGCTAGTTTAATTTTAATACATTCTCTTTTGTCCCACATCGAGACAAGAATGCGAATGGCATAGTCATTCATCTATATAAGCAACTAAATATTATTTTTATATATTATATCTAAAAATGTGTATAAATTAAAAAAAATACCAAATAGTCTTCTAGTTTTTCTTAGAGCACTTTTTCCACAAGTACTTTTTCAAACAGAACAACAGTTTTCAACCGTACTCCCAAACGAAGCCATAGTGCATAAGAAAGAGAAACATTTACTTTAAAGGAACCGTATTTTTAAAAATAAAAAGTTGAAGGAATTAGAGAATACCATATAATTGCAAATAAAATTAAAAGAACATAAAATTGCAAATAGTTATTAAAATAACCGTACATTTGATGATTTTTCAAAATTATTTTGTTTAATGGGTACAAGTTGGGGTTGACAGAAAACTTGCGACGAATAAGATACTACGACCGAATAAGAATTTTAATTTTGTCAGATTATTATGTCACAATTGGATGCAATTGCGACATATTATTTATATTAATTATTATGTCACAATAGCTATTCCTGTTGTCGTGAAGATATCATTGAACTCTTAATGAAACCTATAAAAACTTCTTTCATGTTATAAACCTTGATTGAAAATATTAGTTATATTTAATGTAGAGGAATTATAAGAGAATA
Organism: Apium graveolens; assembly: GCF_009905375.1. NCBI lineage: Eukaryota > Viridiplantae > Streptophyta > Magnoliopsida > Apiales > Apiaceae > Apium > Apium graveolens. The sequence continues at coordinate 106,857,905 of NC_133652.1, forward strand.
GAAGATATGGAGAGAAAGTTGTATCTCATTTCATTAGCTAAATGAGCTATTTATAGTAGTTGGTTTACAAGTCTTACTAAGTATGTTATTCAAATCTTCTTCATTAAGCTTTGCAAGTCTTCCTCTATAAGCTTTACAAGTCTTCCTGATAAATTTTCTTTCTTAAGAAGCTGTACAAGTCTTCATCGGCATATTTGAGAGACTTCCTCGATACGCTTTGACAATCACTTTATATTTATTCAAATATTTTAACACTCCCCCTTGATTGTCAAATGCGAGTTATTGCAAAGATTGACTGCCTCGTTAAAACCTTGCAAGGAAAAACCCAGTGGGATAAAAACCTTGACGAAGGAAAGAGAATACAGCCTCCCCCTGAATAAAATGTCTCACATTTTGACATTTTGATGTAGCAAACTTTTTAACCTGCGCATACCCATATTATTTCTCAGCTTCTCAAATGTTGATGTAGGTAGTGACTTTGTAAGTATATCCGCCTGATTATCGCATGAGCGGACTTGTTGGACATCAATATCACCATTTTCTTGAAGTTCATGAGTGTAGAAGAATTTCGGCAATATGTGTTTTGTTTGATCCCCTTTAATATATCCTTTCTTAAGTTGTTTGATGCAGGCCGAGTTATCCTCGAATAAAACTGTAGGACTTTCTGAAATACTTGATAATCCACATGATTCTTGAATATGTTGAATGACCGACCTTAGCCAAATACATTCTCTGCTTGCTTCATGAATTGCTAGTAACTCTGCGTGATTTGATGAAGTTGCAACCATAGTCTGTTTTGTAGACTTCCAAGAGATAGAAGTATCACAATATGTATATAGGTAACCTGTTTGTGATCGCCCAAAGTGAGGATCTGACATGTATCCAGCATCAGCATATCCAACTAGCCGTGATCTTAAATTTTTGGGAAGAATAGTCAAAGATCGTTTGTCCCTCGAAGATATCTGAATATATGTTTGATTCCATCCCAATGACTTTTAGTAGGGTCAGAACTAAATCTTGCCAACAGGTTCACTGCAAATGCAATATCAGGTCGTGTGTTGTTTGTAAGAAACATGAGAGCGCCAATTGCACTGAGATATGGAACTTCAGGTCCAAGAGCCTCTTCATCTTATTTTCTAGGACGGAAAAGATCCTTTTCAACCTCGAGTGATCGAACAACCATTGGTGTGCTTAGTGGATGAGCTTTGTCAATGTGGAACCGATAAAGAATCTTTTCAGTGTAGTTTGATTGATGAACAAATATTCCTGAAGATAAATGCTCCACCTATATACCTAAACAAAATCTTGTCCTTCCAAGATCTTTCATTTCAAACTCATTTTTCAAATAGTTAGCAGCATTAGTAATATCTTCAGTAGTACCGATAATATTCAAATCATCCACATATACGACAATAATAACAAAACCAGTTGATGATAGTTTAATGAAAATGCAAGGACATACTTGATTATTAACATATCCATCATTGAATAAGTATTCACTAAGACTGTTGTACCGCATTCAACCAGATTTTTTCAAACCATACAATGATCGTTGTAATTTAACAGAATATAAATGTTGAGGCATAGTGTCCTTAATATTTAATCCTTCAGTAATTTTCATATAAATATCACTATCAAGTGATCCATATAGGTATGTTGTCACAACGTCCATCAGACGTGTTTCCAGTTTTTCCATACAAGCCATACCCATTAGAAAATGAAAAGTAACTCCATCCATCACATGAGAGTATGTTTCCTGGTAATCAAAACCAGGTCGAGAGAATCCCTGGGCTACTAGCCGGGCCTTATATCTCACAATTTCATTTTTCCCATTTCATTTTCGTACAAACACCCATCTATTCTGGATGGGGACTACACCAACCGGTGTTTGGACTGCAGGTATAAATACATTTCTCTTGCACAAGGATTACAATTCTTCTTCAATCTTAATTTTCCATTTTGGCCAATCATCTCGGTGTCGACACTCTTCCACACTTTGTGGTTCAGGATCTGAGTTCATTATAATATCAGATGCCATGGAAAAAGCATATACATCATCAACCTCAATACTTCCACGATCCAGTAATTTCACGTTACAGACATAATTCATTGAGATCTCATAGTTTTTAGGTATCTTTGCTTCTGTGGAAGAATTTGCCACTTCTGAGGCATGTGCCACTTCTAGGGCAACATTCTCTTCTGGAGGCAATCCCACCTCTGAGAGTTTTGTTACAGCCACTTCAGGGGATTGAACCTCTTCAGTAGGCAATACCACTTTTGGGGTATTTTCTGAAACTTTTGCCACTTCTGGGTAAATTCCAATCAATTTTTGTTTTCGTGGTATAATATCTTTTGCACCAATAGGTCTACCACGCTTTTGGCGTGACTTTGAATCACCAATCAATTCCACCGAAATTAATTTATTTCCAGGGATTTCAATCCTGGCCGGAGCATTAACAATAGGTATATATGATTTCATAATATTTCTAGAATCATTAAATGCATCTGGCATTTGATTAGCAATATTTTGCATATGTATAACTCTTTGAACCTCAGATTCACATTGTTTAGTACACGGATCAATAGAATTTAATCTTGAGGCATTCCATGATATTTCTGAATTTAATTTATGCAAAAATTTATCTCCCCCTAATGTAGGGAACATAGATTCATTAAAATGACAATCAGCATACCGAGCAGTAAAAACATCACCAGTTAATAGTTCCAGATACCTTATAATAGATGGAGAACCAAAACCAACATATATACCAATTCTTCTTTGAAGTCCCATTTTAGTTCTTTGTGGTGGTGATATAGGTACATATACAGCACAACCAAATACTTTTAAATGAGATATATTAGGTACTTGACCAAGAAGCAATTCTTGAGGGGATTGTTTGTGGTAAGCAGAAGGCCTTATTCTAATTATATTTGTAGCATGAAGTATTGCATGACCCTAAATAGATATAGGTAACTTTGCTCTTAGGAGTAAGGGACGGGCAATAAGTTGAAGTCTTTTAATTAAGGATTCTGCTAAACCATTTTGTGTATGTACGTGAGCTACCGGGTGTTCAACTGAGATTCCTACTGACATACAATAATCACTAAAAGTTGTAGATGTAAATTCAGCAGCATTACCTAGTCGGATTAATTTAATGGGATGGTCAGGAAATTGAGCTTGAAGTTTAATTATTTGGGCAAGTAATTAGGCAAATGCTGTATTTCGGGTTGTAAGTAGACATACATGAGACCATCGAGTTGACGCATTAATTAAAACCATAAAGTACCTAAATGGGCTAGAAGATGGATGAATAGGACCAGAAATGTCACCTTGAATTCTTTCTAAGAATTTCGGGGACTCAATTTGAAGCTTAACTGGGGATGGTGGGACAATCAGTTTTCCTAAGGAACATGCTGAATAATGAAGTTCATCTTGGGATATTATATTTTGAGTTTTAAGAGGATGCCCCACAGAATTTTCAACAATACAATGCATCATAGATACTCTTGGATGACCGAGTCTTTCATGCCAAAGGAAAAGTAGTTTTGGGTCTATGACTTTGGGGATGTTGATACTATGAGATTCAAGAACTCGTATACTCGTAACATATAATCCTGAAGAAACCAAGTGGAATTTTTCTAAGACCCTTTTATTGTCAACGGTGTTTAAGGTGATGAGAAGGTATTCTTTTTCATTCTCATTAGTAGTTTCAACATGAAACCCATAAAGACGGATATCTTTAAAACTCAATAGGTTTCTAGTTGACTTGCTAGAGTATAGAGCCTCTTGTATGTGTATGTGTGTCCTAATTGGTAGAAGAAAACTAGCTTTCCCAAAACCTTCTATTATATTTGATGTACCCGATACCGTCCAAACACGTGAGTTGGTTTTAGTCAACTGTGAGAAGTATTTCTGACTCTGTAAAATAGTGTGTGTGGTTGCGTAGTCAACAATGCATATATCTTCCATCTCTATACATATATAAATGAAAAACATCTTTATTAAAAACACACCGAGTACATAAAACAACAACATGAAACAAGTACATAAAATGAGTACATAATGGAAATAAGTAAAACACAAAGGAAATAAGTAAAGTAAGACAATACATATGAAAACTAGTCGTCTAAACCATAATTAAGATTATCACCAGTGTCTATTTCATTTGAGGTCTTATTGACTGGTTCATTAACTAGATTATAATTAGCGAAGTTGGTTTCTTGCACTTAAGAAACATATTCAAGTGCACTATGGGAAGAAGAAATTTGAGAGATTAGAAATTGTTGTTCAGAAGTGAGTTTGGGCAGCTCCCCTGGATGGATGAGGGAGCTTCAAAAGATGTGCCCTCACTATGTGTGCCATCCTTGTTTCTTCTACCATACACTTGAATTGCTTCATGTGCGGGCTGTGCAGACTCACTACTAGGTGCTTTTAAACCTGCATCATGTTGGGAGGATACAGAGGAGGCTTGAGTGGTCAGCTCAGTTTTCTTACTCTTTTTAGATCTCTTGACCAAAGGTGACTCTTTTTGAGCTATATCCTCACCACTCTCAGTTACAACAGTTAAGGTTGTCCCCTTTCTCTTCTTTTTACACACCTCATCCTTTTGAGAAGATGAGGTGGTTGGTTGCCTAGCTTCTAAAGGTTTTGAAAGAATGGATGCAGCTTGGGAAGATCCCTTTTGGAGTTCATGTGCTTGTACTTCCACAGGTTCAGGGATCATAGCTGTGCTAGATTATATGTTAGATCTCATGTCAGGCATAGGGTAAGGGTAAGTCCTGAACCTCTCCAACAAGAATGGAGTGATTCTTAGACATACATTTACCTTATTCTTTGTAGTAAATGAACCAAATATTATTTTGGACACTTGCTTATAATTGCCTATTTTTGTACTATCTATTTCATTCAATATGTGTATCTCTGCTACTATATTATTTAAAGTGGACATAATAAATCTAGGAAAGAAAATTTCCTTACCTCTAGTTGTGAGGGGCATTGTTAGCCTGGTTGCAAGTTCTTTCAGGATCAACATACCAACATTCAAGTGTCTGTTGTAGGAAATTGAATACATCAACATTTGCACCACACTTGAAATGTTATCATATCCTGTCTTTCTCCATGAGAAGGCCCTCACCACAGAATCAAAGATGAATAGCCACTCCTTCCATAGATTTGTTCTGTTCAGGATTGACAAGTTGATTCTTCCACCATAGTTGATGAAGTCCAGAAACTCAGTCAGCTCATCAGGAGTTGGCACATCCACCAGATTTGCAGTGGGTAAACCCAAAGCTAGGTTCACATCTTGCTCATCAAACTCAATTTCTTGTCCTCCAACTAAGCAAGTCACCACCATAGATACAGAATTGTCATTCATCACAGTCCTTACCACAGCTGTAGTCCAAATCTCATGCAACACATCCAGGTACAACACTGGATTAGCAGTCAAGGCTCCTGCGATGTAAGATTCAGACAGAAATTTCACAAACTCCTTGAAACTATCAAGGGCTTGGTTAGCATCAGTAAAAGCCAAATAGTTTGTTCCTTTCTCTGGGATGGTTGCTCTAACATTGTTTTGTTCCATTGTAGTTTAGTGAGTGAGAATGGGTAAGAAGAATTTTTGAGAAAGGAGTAAAAATAAGAGAGAAATCGGTTTTTGCTTGAAAGGTTAGGTCACTTGAGATCTCGAAAATTGTAAGTATGTATATGTATCGAGAAGTCTGGGTATTTATAATAAAAGCAAATGACTTGTCGAGAACTCAAAAATAGACCTTTGGAATTTATCTATCGAGAAGTCATTTTAGGAAATGAAAGACATATCGAGAAGTCATTTTAAATTGCTCTGATAGAGAGCTAAAAATTGACTTATCGAGATGTCAAATAAATACCCAGTTTGTCCAAAATGGACTGAATTAATTCCAACTCTTATTTGAATAAATTCAAAATAAAATTAGAATAAATTTTCTAAAATTATTTTACCAAAATAATTTATTAAATTAAATTATTTCAGTTCTGAGTTATTGATAAGTCAAAAATTGTACTTGCAGAGAACTCGGTGAATGAACACTACTAGAGAACTCTACAAGGACTTATCGATAAGTCATATTTAATCCTATCGAGAAGTCACTCGAGAAGTCAATAAATTGACTTGTCGAGAACTCACTTGAGAAGTCCTAAAATGACTTGTCGAGAAGTCAATTAGACTTATCGAGAACTCAGTTCTCTATATACTTTTGACCAATGTAATTTTGCCTTGTGTTAGTTTTACATATTAAGGATATAAATTAATAGTTGAGCATTTTACTTAGAATTTGAAAAATTGCAAGTTGAATTTTGAATTTTGAAAAGTAAATATGCGGAGATTTTTGAAATATTTATAATTCATATTTCAGTTAATTTCCAATTTATATCAAATAAAGATTGATTTATTAAAAATTAATCTGCTGCAAAACATTAGCTAAGTTCTTGCCTTAGGATGAAGAATTAAGTATTCCAATTTCACCTACAATTCTAGTGAAAGTTGCTTCATCCAAAGGTTTAGTAAAAATGTCAGCTAATTGTTTTTCTGTTGGAACAAAAATGAGCTCAATGGTACCATTTGTAGCATGCTCTCTCATAAAATGGTACCTTATATCAATGTGCTTTGTTCTAGAATGATTAACTGGATTAGCTACTATAGATATAGCACTAGTATTATCACACATGATCGAAATTTTGTGTAACACTAGGCCATAATCCATTAGCTGATTTCTAATCCAAAGCACTTGAGCACAACAACTTCCTACAGCTATGTATTCATCCTCAACTTTAGAAGTTGATATAGATTGTTGTTTCTTGCTATACCAGGATACAATTCTTTGTCCAAGAAATTGATATCTTCCACTAGTACTCTTCCTGTAAACCCTGCATCCAGCAAAATATGCATCTGTGTAACCAACAGCTTCAAAACCAGTTCCCTTGGGATACCATAATCCCAAGTTTGGAGTTCCCTTCAAATATCTCAAAATCCTCTTTACAGCCATCAAATATGATTCTTTTGGATTGGCTTGAAATCTTGCACATAGACATGTAGCAAACATGATGTCTGCTCTACTTTCTGGTTAAATAAAGCAATGATCCAATCATCCATCTATAGCTTGAAATATCTACACTCTTGCCCTTTTTATCTTCATCCAACTTTGTTGCAGTAGACATAGGTGTAGATGCAGGTGAACAATCAATCATACCAATTTTTTTCAATAAATCTTTGACATATTTAGTTTGGCTGATGAAGATCCCAATACTTCTTTGACTGACTTAAAGTCCAAGAAAGTAACTCAGTTCCCCCATCATACTCATTTCATATTCACTTTGCATAAGTTTAGAGAATCTTTGGCAAAGCTTCTCATTTATAGAACCAAAGATGATATCATCCACATAGATATGAACTAGGATCATATCCTCACCATGTTTCTTGTAAAAGAGAGTTTTGTCTATAGTACCTCTAGTAAAACCATGCTTCAGTAGGAATTCTGACAGTGTGTCATACCAAGCTCTAGGTGCCTGTTTTAGTCCATATAGAGCCTTGAGTAACTTGTACACAAAATTTGGAAATTATGGATCTTCAAAGCCAGGTGGCTGTTGCACATAAACTTCTTCTTCTAGCTCACCGTTCAAGAAGGCACTCTTAACATCCATTTGATACACTTTAAAATTTGAATGTGCAGCAAATGTTAGAAAAATCCTTATTGCTTCAAGTCTTGCAACTGGAGCAAAAATTTCATCATAATCAATTTCTTCTTGTTGTGAGTAGCCTTTTGCAACCAACCTTGCTTTGTTTCTGGTAGCTATACCATTTTCATCCATCTTGTTCCTGAACACCCATTTTGTTCCAATAATGCTTTTATTCTTTAGTGCAGGAACCAATTCCCAAACTTTGTTTCTTTCAAACTGATTCAGCTCTTCCTGCATGACAGATATCCAAACAAGATCCAGTAGAGCTTCATCAATTTTTTTAGGCTCTACTTGAGACAGAAAACATGCATGTAGGCACTCATTAGTAGTTGCACTTCTAGTCCTCACACCAACAGTAGGATCACCAATTATTGCTTCTCTACTGTGACTTCTATCCCACTTTCTTGTATGAGTTTGTTGACTTGTGCCTTCATAACTTTCTCCATTGTTGGTATGACTACTAGATCCTTCTTCTCTTTCTCCCCCTGAGTTTGTGCTAGCAAATTCCGGTGTTTGAGTTGAGCTTCCATTTCCACAATTTTCTTGTTCAATAGGCTCTTCATTTGTCATCTGTTGTGCATCAACTACATCTTCCCTATCAGAATCACTTTCAATGTTGAGGTTTTCAAATACAAGGGCTTCAGCTTCATTATCATAAAGGCATTCCAAGCCTGGACACTTGTCATCATCAAAAGTCACATATGTGCTCTCCATAATCTTCTTTTGGTCAATCACATAAACTTTGTAGGGTGTTCTTTCCCCAGAAAAATTGCTTCAAAGACTTTTGAGTCAAATTTTCCCACATATTCAGAGTTGCCTTTCAAAATGTAACACTTGCTTCCAAACACATGAAGATACTATACAGTAGGATTTCTTTTAGACATGATTGAGTTAGGTGATTTGCCATGTGCCTTGTTAATAAGATATATGTTCTGAGTGTAACATGCAGTGTTAACAGCCTCTTCCCAGAAACTTGTTGGCAACTTGGCATCTCGCAGCATTGTTCTAGCAGCTTCAACTAATGTTCTGTTCTTTCTTTCAACTACTCCATTTTGTTGAGGTATTCTAGCAGCTGAGAATTCTTGAAAAATTCCTTTACTTTTGCAGAATTCACTCAATGTTGCATTTGTGAATTCTGTTCCATTATCACTTTCTTCTTACATAATTGTGATCTTCAGCCTATTTTTCTATCTTCTTGATGTGCTCAATTATGATGTTTGGAGTTTAATCTTTAGAGTTCAACTCTACCCAAGTGTATCTTGAGAAATCATCCACCATCACAAGTTCATATTTGTTTCTTGAAATTGATAAGACATTTACTGGCCCAAACAAGTCCATGTGAATAAGTTACAATGGTGCACTTATAGAATTCACAGTTTTTGACTTGTGACTTGATCTCTTCATCTTTCCTTTCTGAAAAGCTTCACAAACTTCAACTTGAGCTAACTCCAGTTTAGGCATATCACGTACTAACTCCTTTTTGACCAAGGTGTTAATTGTCTTGAAATTCAAGTGAGACAATTTCTTATGCCATAGTTTGCTTTGTTCTTCTGATGCCTTGGTGTAGAAGCAACAAATTCCATTCTTATTTGTTGAGTCTAAGTCTGCAACAAACAAGCTTCCTTTCCTTGCTCCTTTCAGAGCAACTTCACCAATTTTCTTGCTGATAAAAGTGCATTCTTCTTTGTTGAATAAAACTTCAAAGCCTTTGTCTGCAAATTGGCTAACACTGAGAAGATTCACTTCAAGACCAACTACCAGTGCTACATCATCAATTACAACATTTTCAGAAATAATTTTGCCATATCCCATTGTGAATCCTTTGCTGTTGTCTCCAAAGGTCACCAAAGGGTCAGCTTTCTCCTCAAACTGTGATAGCAGGGCTTTATCACCTGTCATATGCCCGGAACATCCACTATCTATGATCTAGATGACTTTCTTCACTTTGCCTTGCACACAATGATTTTTAAGTGTGTTTAGCAACCCAAGCAGTGTTGTGTACTTTCTTCTTGTTAACTGATTTAGCAGAAGTAGAATGAGTAGTTTCAGATAAAATAGAGTTCATTGACTGTTGAGCATTTTCCATTTCTGTTATAGACCCAATTTTTGTTTTTTTGAGGTCTACTCTTAGTTTGTGATAAATTTTCATCACTTTCAAGTTGAAAGGAATGTAGTCAAACTTGTCACAGAAGGAGTAGGGATCATTTGCATTTGCTTCATTGAATTTGCAGGCTCCTTCAGTTGGCTCGCTAACTGCCTTTTTACAAAGGTGAGTTAGGTGATTCACACATATTTTTCACATTTCCTTCTTGGAGCATCTGCAACATAAGCAAAATTGTTGCTTTTGTTTATCCCTATTTTCCCATTTCTATTTTTCTTTTCTTTCTTGCATCTTCAATTTTAACAGGTGTCTTGGGACTTTATTTGTCCATAAGCTTCTCTTCAGTATCAGAAGACTGAGTTGATTCTGCAGTTTTCTTCTCTTTGTCCTCATGAGCAATTTCTTCCTTGATAATCAATTCTTCTTCACTGAAGTTGACCTCACATGCCTTGAACATACGTGATGCAACCTTTTTTAGCATAGCTGGAACATTTTCATCAACCGTAGCTTTTCCTTTGTCATCTGTCTCTTTCTTCTTGTTGTTCAAGGCATCATAGTCAAGACCAATAGCAATATTTTCACATGGTTTGTTTTTCTCATGATACTGTCCAATTAACTCATATGCATTCTTGAAAGACATCAACTTCACCTCATTCTTTTCCATCTTCTCCCTTAGCACTGCTTCAATTTCATTTGCACACTTGAGCTTGTTCTTAAGATTTAAATTCTCTTTTTTTACAGCTTCAAGCTCCACCAACAACAATTCAGTTTCTTGCTTCTCACTTTCAAGCTTCTCATTTATCTTTATCGGTCTGCTCACTTCTTTATTAGCAGCAACCATACTTGTATGTATGTGAAACATTTCTGTGCTCATCTTCTCTATAGTTTCCTTATATTGACTCACATTTAAACCAATGGTGGTAAGAGTTGATACCTGTGATTTAGATGAGGTTGATTCTCCTTGCTCCAAGGCCATGCGTGCAAAATTTTTAAATTCTTCATCTTCATCATTATCAGAATCATTCCAACTTTTACCCTCTTCAATATAAGCTTTGCTTTTCTATTTCTTCAGAAGAGCTTCATACTTTGCTTCCAATTCAAGATAAGCTTTGTCTTTCTTTGCTTTCTTGGGTTTCCTGCATTCTGTACCAAAATGGCCTAGTTCATCACAGTTGCAGCACCTTATCTTAGATCTGTCAACGGATCCATTTTTGTAACTATTCTTGCTGTCATAAGTGTACTTCCCTTTTCCTTTCCAACTATTGTCTTTGTTGAAAGACTGTCCTTTACCCTTGAAGTATCTTGGCTTATTTACTCTAATGTTAGAGAATTTTCTAGCCAAATAGGCCAGTGACTGATCTAGCTCATCCAGTTCATCAAGAGTGTAGAACTCATCTTCTTTCATTTCAAGAATGACTTGTTCCTGTGAATCATTTGTTCTTTGCTCACTTGTTGAGGTAACTGAAGTTTGAGATTTTGGCTCATTATTTGATGTTTGGCTTTCATTGACAATTAAAGCACTTGAGCCATCTACAACATGTCCTTGACCAGATCTCAATGATTTCCTTTGAATCATTTCTAGTTCATATATTTTGAGAATTCCATATAGAACTTCCAGTGTTATTCTGCTCAAGTCTCTCCCTACCCTGATTGTTAAGATTTTCTGTTCCAAATGATCAGGGAGAGTAAGCAAGAACTTTAAGTTTACTTCTTCAGCTTCATAGTATTTGCCATGGAGCTACAAGTCATTTATCAGCTTGTTAAACCTTTCAAACACATCAGTTATACTTTCTTTTGGCTTGGCCATGAATCCCTCATACTATGAAATCAGTATCCTTCTTTGATTAGATCTAACTTCCTCTATTCCCTCACAAAGTATCTCAATCTTTTCCCAGATCTGTTTGGCTGTGTCATAGTTGTAAATGTTGTTATACATTACATTGTCAAGTGACTTTATCAATATCAGCTACAAGCCACTATCCAGGGAAACTTTTTCTTTTTTAGGCTCAGTGTACTCAGAAGGGTATTTTGGAGCATAATAAGCTGGAATGACCATATCACCGTCTGTTGATTCTTCAACTCTAACCATAGGAGTGAAGGGCCCATTTTTTAGAATCTGAATATAGAGTGGATTGGCCATCCTGACAAACAACAATATTTTCTTTTTCCAAAGATTGTAGTTAGCTTTTTCAAAGGTATCAATTTTGATGCTACTGATTTTCTGTGTATTCATTCTTCCAAGATCTTAAATCTATTTACTTTCAGATTTTGCTCTGATACCACTTGGTGGTAAATGAATAACACACAGATGGGGGGTGAATGTGCTTTATTGTTTTTAAGCTTTTCTTGAATCTTTTATGGTTGAACAAAGTAATTTAAATCTTATAGTGAAAGTGTGTTCATACAGAAATTAAACTTGCAAGAATAAAGAACACAGATCTTCAAAACTCACTTAATTTTATATTAAAATTAAGAAAGTTTTGCTACAAAACTTCTAGGCTCTTTGTTGATAAAGAGCTTAGCTTCTTTTTTAGAGTGTTACAAGATTTTCTATTTAAATTGTTACAACTAACTAAAGACCAGTGTTAACTTTATAACTCAGTTAACTGCTGGTTTACACAGTATACAAAGACATGCTATTAACTTTAGTAAACAGTCACTTGTCATTTCCATTTATAGAAAAGTATATCTTCTATTTCTGGCTTAGCATATTTTTAGCATCTGGTGATTATCTTGATCTTCCTTTGTCAGTTAATCTTCACCATTGATCTTGCAGATCCTTCAAGCTGCTTTCTGTAGACTTGTCAATCCAGCTTTTTGGATTGTTTGTTGATTGTTAATCTTGGATATTCACTACAAGAAATCTCATTTTTACCAACAAAAGTTGTTAACGGAAATCTATCCGTTAGCAATTACCAACGGATTTTCGACCAATTGCAAACTTTTGAAAAGTCGATATAACATCAACGGTTTCGCAACAGGTTACTAATGAAAAGTTGCCAACAAAATTTTCCGTTGGCTAGACCAAAAGTTATAACATAATTACTAATGAATTGGCAACAGATATTTAACTACAGAATACTAATTGAATAACAATAATTTACTAACAGATTACTAACTCAATACTAACCACATTATTCGTTATCAGTTCCACCTGTCCAACTTGTATTCGGTTAGTAATCGGTTGATAATTATAGATCGGTTATCTATTTTCCCTTATTAATCTGTTATAATTGTAGATCGGTTATATATATTCTGTTACTAATCTATAGCAATTCTAGATCGGGCGTGCATATTTTTGTTACTAATCTCTTGTAAAATTTTACCATATATATATGTCACACCCTATTATATCACAACTATAAAATCAATTACCGTGCACACCCTTGTTCATTTTATTTCTTTCACCTTCTCTCCCACCTCAACACTATGCAGCAAGTTCAATTTCTGTATTCCCAAGTAGGGGTTTGAGCTCTAGCGGCGAATCGATTAAGTTCCTAACTATTTATCGACAGTTTCATCTTCCCCATTTTTTGTCCCCCTCCTTATCACCCTTGCACACACACAAGTTAAAAAATATTGACATATTTTTGTTGGGCATCATTTTATAACACAAATCAAGAATTAAAGAAGTTGTTCTCACCATTTGATTTAGTTACAGAAGGTAATCATCTATGACTACAAATATATTGATTGTAACTGTAGTTTTGGGTTTTATATATGACTAGTAACTAATTATTGTTGCAGCTAGACTTACACCGGATGAAAGAACACATCTGCCAGTTGGGTTTGGTTTCGTGACATCTAAAACAAAGATTGAAACTCAGAATGCATTGAGTACTCCTGTTGTTATTATCAGGCACTAGTATCAAATGTTTGAACCAATTTTGTATAAAATATGAGTATCTTTTGAGGAAGTCCTAAGTTTTGTAAGATTTTATGTATTGAGAGTGTTGTATGTAATTTTTGGTGTTAGAATTAATGTTTGTAAAGTTATATTTGATTGACTGTAAAATATCTTAATTTTTTGAATCTTTCATTTTACCTTATTGTGAGTTATAATTAGAAATGGAGTTGAATATTTTGAGAGCAAAATGTTTTGCGAATATCATATTAGAAATTGTGATTATTAGCAAGGTCTCCCAATTGATTAACAAGAGATTTCCCGGCGAAGAATTCAGAACAAAATTGAGGATGGTAAAAGGGTTCAGTTGTCAAAATTCCGATAGTATTTTGTTACCAAATGTAACAACAAATTTTTTGTTAGTAGTTTGTTATTAGAATTACCAACCAAATAATCTGTTAGAAGGGTGGTTTTTTTTGATTACTTTATAATTGTTATTAGTCTATTACTATTATGTTGCTAACTTAGTTACGGACAGCTAAATCGGTTACGAAGGTGCTTCCCAACGACGTTTCCTCTAACGGTACAATTTAGTGGGAAATCCGTTAGAAAATGTTTTTACCAACAGATTTTGTTAACTTACCAACAGAATATGTCGTTGGTAATAATGAAATTTCTTGTAGTGATTGAACTGATCTGCAATTTTGTACTTTGAGATTTTACCTCAAGGTCTCCAGTTTGATCTATAGAGAATTTGACATCTCGATAAGTATATTGGCTTATCAAGATCTCTAGTACTCTATAGTTAATTTGGCTTGTAGAGATCTCAAGTTCTCTATAAGAGAATTTGGTTTGTCGATATCTCTAATCTTCATATCTTCACTTTGAATTATCGATAACTCTGAGTTCTCTAGTGGCTTCTTGACTTGTAGATATCTCAGAGTTCTCTAGTCAAATTTGACTTGTCGATATCTCAAAGTTCTCTAGTGAATTTTGACTTATCGATATCTCTGAGTTCTGTAGTGGAATTTGACTTATCGATAACTCAGAGTTCTCTAATGAATGTTGACTTGTCGATAACTCTGAGTTCTCTAGTGAAGAAATGACTTATCGATATCTCCAATCCTCATATCTTCAATTTGGCTTGTCGATATCTCTGAGTTCTCTATAAGCTTTCCTGAATTCTCTATAAGTCATTCTGGAGTTCTCGAATGACTTCTCTATAACACTAAATCTGTGACTTGTAGAGATCTTGACTTAGAATATTTTTCCTGAAACATATTTATTCAACTCCAAGCTTCCCCATAATTCTTCTGAGGCATGATCTTCTTGATCTTCTTCCAGATAGAATTCTTAGGGTTGACACTGTTTATAGAAAAAGACTCCAGTCTGCTCTTTTATGTTTTTACAGACTTTAAATGTTACAAGTACAAATGCAGACTAAGATTACAATACAACTTATTTAAGGTTGTCAATTTGACTTAGTCTTGTTAAGGTACAGGCATATCTTGGACAACAAAAACTTTTATTATTTAGAAGAAAATATATTAATCTTGGAGATATTACCCACATATTTTAACCCACATTATCATTTATTTTGGTCCTAAGAGTTCTCATATGAAACTAACTGCAATGCTCTCCCTTAACATCTAGTCACATATAATGTCTATTCTTTTCTTTATGTCATATTATCAAAAAGTCTTCTTTGACATCTATGTCTTGCATCATATTCTTGGAATAAATTAAATCCCCTGAGTTAACGATATTTAGCCAAATTCCTCTCTATTAGTTATGCCTTACTAAATGTTCGTTCATCTAGGAGTGGTATATACTATTCTGGTTCGACATAATTCATCGTATTCTAAATATTTCTGTCACATCTCCAATCAAATAGTATTGATCATTTACACTGAATTCCTGGATCTGATGACATATCACCATTTAATTTCTTCAAACATCAACTAACCCACTTATTGGACAAGCTGTTCATTAATAAAAAGAATGACTAGGTTTGGGATAACCTATCAATAATGATTCGATTGATACTTTCCCCCATTTTCTCTTCCTGTCGGGTCACTAGATCTTTCTTTTAGCCCTCGGTACTTAGTCAGATTCCTGGGATGTATTCTCTATCTCAATTTACAAATGTTTCATCAAATTCTTCACTTCACTGTTGTCCAACAATACTAAATTAAGTAATAATATCGATCAATTCCATTCTATACTTGAATCTGATAGCGCACTACAATCTCCTTGTAGCAACATCAAATTATTCCTTAGATAGAGTATTCATTAATAAAAGGATGGTTAGGTTTAGTTAACCTATCCTTAATAATTTAAATAACGCTTGCTTCATCTCTAGTTTTCTAGTGATTCTTTATATTGCTCCTTAATGAGCTATACTCATTTTTGAAAAGGTTGCGGTAATAGGTTTACCCTCTGATGCTGGCTAAGACTCTTCAATAAATATGACATTTACTTATATGTCCTTCTATTTCCAGTCTGATGCCATGTCAATCAATACCTTCATTTAAATTTCCATATCTAATCATAGTTTTTGAATGAATTTCCTATCTCCAAGTATAGGCATTTCACTCCATTCCTTAGATAAGCCATTCTGAGGCTAATACTGGAATGAAAGCTTTCTATAATTATTTGAATTCTTGTCAACCGAACTATCAAAACCCATTGGCAGCTACTTCCTTAGCCTTACTCACATAATTGTTAATCGCACAACTTCCAATTTTAATCAACTCCAATTATCCTCTGTCACATCTTTGGCTTCTTCGCATTAAAGATATGTTTCAGATTATTGAGGTTTATGCCCGCTACACATCGTCTTTCCTGCATAATCAAAACATCTCCCTCTTTAGTTCACATGCTAACATTGTCAGCTTATATCAAATACTTGTATCCGCGAGTTCTCCGATATTTTGGAATAATTCTTATTACATTGTCATTCTATATTGATATACTTCCAAACCCTTTAATAAAACTTTACTGCAGATGATAAAATTCCTTTAATCATCGAACAACATCTATATTAGCGTAGTTTCTAATTTCTTCCTTATTCAACCTTTCTTCTTCATTCTCTTCCTTCCTTCTCTTGGTTCTTATCTTGACCCTTGAGTTCTTGAAAACATTCTTCTCATTCGCATGTGAAAATAACATTTTAATTCTCTTATCTATTACAAAGGCATATTTATCCAATTAAAGCCTCCCACACTTGCAGTAACATTGCGCTAATTCCGCTAAACTTCTGAATTATACCGGTGTTCTTACTTACTCCAAATTTCTCATTGCTTTGAATTCGGATCTGAAAATCACATCAGAATTTGACTTAATCTAATTGGAATCAATTTCCATCTAACTAACCATAAGTTGGTAAAATTAACCAATTAACTCTTTTAATTGATCAATCCAACCAAGTGATGACTAGTTAAATGAAATCAGAGACCAATTATATAAAGTAAGTTTGGTTATAGCCACTTCTTTCAAGAACTGAGATCGCAATCATTTTGAGTATCAACAGGAATATTAATAACATAAAGAGGTATACTTTTGCCTTTAAAAGTAGGGTATTTCTAAAAATTTGGGTAACATCTCCTCTACATTATGGAATACCAGTCGGACTCAAGCCGACACCAATAATCAACCAAACAAATCAATCCACCACCATGAACTCATCATTTCACCATACTTCTAGAAACTATCATACTGATATCTACATATACTACTAACTAACATAGCATACATCTTTTTATCAAATTAGGGACATAACCATACATGTCATTTATTCCTTCAAAATATCTCGGAACTTCACTAGTGAATATAAAATTATTCTGTTATTTCTCAAAAACTTTATTCCAGGATTCTTCTAGTTCATCATTTTTTTTCAAGCTCTCTAATTAACAATGCATATCACTTATACTTGTTCATATATCCGTTTAAAAAAAATCTTTTAATCTTATTTTCCACGTCTCATACCTGTATATAGATGCTTTTAAGAACCTATACTGCATATTTCAACCGATCAAACAAATCATCTACCCTTGAGAATATATGTTTCTTTTCATTAGTTAACTTGTCTAATTTATGATAACCAGCACATGGTCTCAACCAATATTATCATAATATGTGACAATTCATTTAGTTCCAAAGCGTTACTTCTTAAGAAATTTTGCAATTGGATCCCCATTTCTTCATTTCCACCTATGTCTTTCTATACGGAACCTTCGTCGCTGGCTCAGCTATTAGCGTCAAATTTACCATAACTCACTTACTTGAGTTGAACCTCCTAATAATTCCTTGAAGAACACGCTCAAAATTTATTTATAACTAGAATTTCTTCGATCTTGAATCTTCATGACAAGTATCTTCCACATGATTGAGGTACGCTTCATCTTGATAATGTATTAATCGATTGTCTGGTTATTATTAAGAATTCCTTCATCTACTTCTGTTGTCCCATCAATCATTTTCTTCGTCTGATGTACGCAACTTTACTTTCTTATTTCTATGGTTAATTTACCTCATACGGTTTTCTAACTACTCTAATTCACGCCCAAAATCTCAAACTTGAAACGTATCACGTATACAGATTTCCACTTCTGATTTGATGTCATCGTGACAACCGCGTTACTGGCATAATGATTCACATATTGGCTTGCAATCATCTTTATACTCAACAAGTAATTCCATCTGCTACATGAGGTTATTTTACTTATTTTAGAACGCTCAAAAAGTAGACTTCACACGAGAAGAGAATTTGTGTATATGATTCTGATTGAAAACCCTTTGTAAAGAATAAGAGTACAAGGAAACAATCGAAAGGATCCATAAATCAATAAGTCATAATGGAATAGGAAATCATGAATGATGTTTTAGATATGAATGAGACAACCATATTTGTAATCAAGATGGCCAGTCTTTCATACTATATGGCATACATCACATGATTAGGTGGCGTCCCACCAGACTCTTCGTCATTTCGACAAAGCGTCACTTCATAATACTGTTTGTCTCGTTCAAAAAGAAATATTCTGAGAAGAGAAATAATTTAAAAGGGATATAATAAATTTTATTTCCTTCTTGCCTCATATATTTATCACTAAGAGAAGCTCACACGTATTCAAGAATCAAGAAGAGTATACACAGTCGTGGAAAAGAATGACACTGTTGGTCGCCATCTACGTTTCGCTTATTCATACTTTCCAGTAACAGATTCCAGATCCACGTCAGATGATAGATTCAGAATATCTTCTGGAAATACCTTTAACATTTTAACAATCTGAGCATAATTGTCTTCTCGTTGAATCTGTCGTCATAACTTCTTGCTTCATCCCTGCCAAGTAAGTCTTGTATTTTTAGCGTCATGCTTCCATGTTTGATACTTTAATAATTTGACCATAATCGCATTCTTACGGTAATTTATAATCATAATTTCTAATTTCTTCTATGCCGCGTAGCGTAATCATTGATCCTGCAATACCTCGACTCCGTCGATAGAAATATTATATTTCTTCAATCATCTGGAAGATTCCTCCATTTTCTTCAATCATCCTCGAGCTCCTTTTGGGTTAACATACCCATTTAAACTTTAATCATTTCATAGATTGGATAAATAATATTTCTGCACGTTGATTCGATTGTTAATATTATTAAAAAAGGTTTGCACTCTTTTTACGAAGAAATTTTAAACTTCTCCATATTAGCGGGTCTACTTGGCCCTCTGAGTTAACAATAGTGAGTTCGATTAAATATTATTCCGGATAATCTAATACTTATAATAACAAAACTCAAGTAAAAATTTAACGACCAAATTTTAAAACTCATTTTGTGTGAAGATCTTTTAGAAATTCTGTTAAGAAAACCTTTTTCGAAAACTTGTTTTAGAATTTTGAAAATTGAACATATGGTCGTTCTTACTATATGAGTTGGTTGCTATTCTCCTCAACCATAACAAGGTATCTAATTGAAGAAATAACCACCTAAGGGTCCATCCATTTCAGTATATCTTCTACAGGTTTATTTCACGTTCATTAGTCGACAAAAAATTTATTTATCATTGCATACCATTTTATTCTTAACTCCAACTCTAGTGCTGGCATCTGGTACTATCTTTGATGTTTTCATATTTATAACCAGTTAACGCAATTAAACATTCTATCTGTAAATAAAAACGTATCTTCTTGTGAATCTTGAGTATATCTAATAAGGTAGATATAATTCCTTGTGCGGTGCCCAAAAAATGATAAGCAGCTTTTTGCCACAGTGGTGCCTTTAAACTCGCGATGTTGGCTCTTCGTCAGCTTCAATCAACTCGTTATGTAACACCCCCAGATCCGGGTTCAGGTATCCGGGTCGTCACGGTCTTTCTTTCCACAATATCACTTCACTTAATTAATAATAATTAACCTTATGCTGTGACCCCACACTAACACACACCACAACCCGTTATAGTCTCAGAGATGAAATTGAAATAAGTACAAGTCTTTGAATCCACAATTTAAAAGTTATTACAACCCAAAATGATTACTTGATAAGTTTACAATTAATTGCCATTATCTGCCACAAGTTATAATTATACATAATTGATTCCCAAAAGTAGAAGGTCTGATCTACAGATAGATCTACCTCTGCAGCTATAGCAGCTATGATCTCAACGGGAAGGCGCAGGGCGCTTCCCATGCTCTTGCGCTGGGTCAGCTTGAGTCTGGCCATCTTTCCTAACTGTTGTTGTGTGATGAAGAAATAAAGCAAGAATGAGCATTACAGCTCGCAAGATAATATATAGTGTAAAAAATAATGCAAGTATCTAAATGGATAACTTACTAGAATTCTTTATCAAGTGCAAGATAATTAGTTACTGGATATAAGCAAAAACAAGGGATGAAGTTACCAAATACTTCACTATACTTATATCATTTATAAAGCTACTTGAACTACCACTGTTCAAGGTATAAGGAGCTTTCAACAGTTCATCACATAGATGAGACTACAAGACAAGATTTGAATAGATTAAATCTTTCAAATATTATTGAATGAAATGAAGTTATGAGATACTTCATTAAGTCCCGATATATATATCCGCATATATATCTCTTTATACATTTCATGAAAACCTCTATCATGTAAAGTATGAACAGAGTTTGTAACATCCAATGAATTTTTGGAAAGGAAAAGAATTGTGGCATAAACCCGATATCTTGCTGATCAGGCAAAGATACCAATAAGTAACCTTTTCTACTAGTAGATGGACGAATTCCCCACTGGTCATCACCCTGGTCGCAATAGGACCTTATGTTGGACTGCCACTCAGCCACTTACGCATTTGATGGACTCCCACTGAGCCACTTACACTATCATGGACGCCCATTAAGCCCATGTTGCTTATGCCGACTCGATAGATGGACTTACTTCCCGAACTTTGGGTAAGTAATCAATTCATTTACCAAAACGCAGCCTTCTTGCGAATATAAAATACGCCACAGAGCCGGATCCCTCTGGTTTTGAGCGAGTATTTAAATGCCCTTTAAAAAGGAAGATCTTAAATATAAACAAAAATTGAGTTTTGGGATCCGCTCTAACTTTTGAAAATCATTTTAAGGACTCGAAAACACTTTAAAGAGTGTTTGGAGTAATGCTGATTTAATAAAGTAAATCAGTCCCAATATATTAGAAAATATCTGAATATTATTATTTAAATAATATTCTCATAAAGAATAATCTTTATACAAATAATTGAAGTAGAAGTTGTAAAACTTATACTTGAAACGAGTATTAAATAACCAAAGATATACTTGTACGAAAGTACTATCTTTATTTGAATAATCAAAAATAAGTTTGATTATCGACACCTTATTCTTTAATAAAATAAAGAATATATCTCAGCAAATAATCGGAGTCATAGGTCCTCAAATGAATATCCAAATAATATTCATTAAATAATATAAACTGAGTCATAAGCCCTCGAATGAATATTCGAAATAATATTCATAAATAAAATAAAAGGAGTCATAAGTCCTCGAATGAATATTCAAGTAATATTCATTAAATAATATAATGTGAGTCATAATTCCTCGAATGAATATTTAAGTAATATTCATTAAATAATATAAAGTTATCGAATAAACCTTATTCGATTAATAGTTTTAAAAACTATTCATATATATATATATATATTATGCTCGGGAGCCTCGCCTCCCGGTTTTAGAAAAAGTTCACATTTTTATTCCCTATACTAAGGGTATACTCAAATACCGCTTATCTCTAGCATAGGTATTATGCAACTAGTAAGCATTTGAACCAACAGATATATAAATCAAGAATACGAAACAAGCATGCATATATACCATATCACATGCTCCAACATATCGCAAGAATTTTCTAATAACAAATATGCATTTATCACAAGATCATGCATATACACATATACATCACAACAACAGTTATACGGGTAGAAAACTTGCCTGAGCGACTGGGGGTTACAAATGGCTTGGGACGAGTCTGGTAACCTATAAACAACATATAAGTTGGAATTAAACCAAAGTCACTTATAAATCTATACTTTAACTAATTTAGACTCTAACGTTCGCTTTGCACTTAACGATTCACTTAAGTCGCTCGAGTACCCTCGACTCCACCATTTTTAATAAATTAACCATTATGAGTTTTAAGGCGATTCTTTCGCGAGTGTCTTACCAACTGCCTATTACACTTTACTTAAATGTTTCATACTCCAATTAGTCCTTTAAGGTCTTTAACCTATATTTCAAAGTAAGGTGAGGGGTAATGGTTCGTTCGCGAAATGTCGTTACTTAAAATGGCCGTTTCCCCTAAACCGTACATCGGAATCAAACGACCACATATCAAAACGAAGCTCGTAACATGAACTATCTAATCATGGAAATGGTCAAAACCTAGCAAGGAGTTCTCGGGTCATAATGGTAAGAACAAAAGAGCCTAAAGTAAATCGGACATTACGACGGCTATGTTTACGCGATTTCCCAAATTTAAAACACTCCAATTCAACCCACAATCAATCCACAATCACAACCCAATCAAAACTCCATCCATACTACATCATAACAGCCCTAACAACTCAACATTAACAATTTTTACTTATTCTTAAACTTGAATTTAAAACTATACTTAAGTCCTTTAACTAATCAACAAGATTTCAACATCCAATTCACTACAACTCCCTCCCAAACTCTAAACATACAAGCATCAAGCTTCTCTTTTACCATAACAATCAAAACCATCCTAATATACAAAGTAAAGTTAGGGTTTGGAGATGTTATACCTTCCTTGAAGTGATTTGAGTAGCTAGGAAGCCTTAAGAAACCTTGAGATATCTTAGGGATGCTTGGATCTTAAAGGAAAAACAAAGAAAATCAAGTTAAAAATCTTGAAATCACTATTCATTATCTTCTTCATTGATTTCTTGGAAGAGATTGAGAATGAATTGGAGGCTTAAACTTATAGGATAGCCATATCTATGCATAAGGAGTATTAGATAATTACCTTACTAATTAAGGAAGCTTGAAACTTGAATTTTGAATTTTCCTCTTTGAAATGAAGAGAAAAGCCGAGAGCTTCTTGATGAAGAAGTGAAATGATTTTTGTGTTTGTGAGTTGTTTTGCCTAGCTTGGTTGCTTTTGATTTGTTTTTGGTTAATTACCTTTTTAACCTTGAACTTTGTGTGGTTTTAAATCAACCACACCTCCTTCCCCCTATGTCATGCTTATGTCACCTTGTGATGTCATCCTCCCTCACTTGCCCTCTTCTTATTGGTTAGATGACCTGATCATCCCTAACCTCCTTGATTAACTCCTAATTGTTTGCCTAATGACCGCTGATCTGTTATACGGTTCGCTTAACTTTCGTTCTCGTTTCTCGTTTGAGGGATCATACCCGGGATCTTATTACTTGGGTTTCCTTAACCTTTCTCAATACATTATATTCCTTTTATGATCCTCTCTTATAATCCTTTAATTTAACTCTTTTTTATCATGTTACCTTATACTCAATTCTTTCTGTATCTAGTGGATTTCCGGGAAAAATCAAAGTGTTCGGAATTGGATTCTGACGATCTTTACATACACTTATATACAATATAGAGTACCAATAAAATCTCAGAATATCCATATAAGAACCCCTACATAGTGTGGCATGAAAAGTTTTCTTGTTCAAAAATATCAGCAAAACACTATTCATAAGGCTTACAAAAAGTTCACAATTTTGGGGTTATTACAGTATCCCCTCCTTAAAAGGATTCCGTCCCGGAATCAAATAGAAAACAATTGGGGGTACTTTTCTAGCATTGCGCTCTCTAGTTCCCAAGTTGATTCTTCCATATTATGATTCTGCCATAGCACTCTGACTAGCTTGATCACTTTGTTCCGAAGCACCCGCTCCTTCTTATCCATAATCTTTACTGGTTTCTCCACGTAAGTCAGATCTGGTTGCATATCCACATGCTCGTACTCCACTATGTGTCTGGCATCATGATGATACTTCCTTAGCATTGACACATGGAACACATTATGAACTTGTTGTAGGTTCGGGGGTAAGGCTAGCTCGTAAGCCAACTTCCCAATCCGTCTTAGTATCTCAAAAGGTCCAATGTATCTTGGGCTTAGTTTTCCTTTCTTTCCGAATCTCATTAACCCCTTCAAAGGGGATACTTTTAGTAGTACTAAGTCCCCTACTCCATACTCCTTGTCCTTTCGGGCTAGGTCTGCATATTTCTTCTGTCTGTCTTGGGCTGCTACCAGCCGTCCTCTGATGAGATCCACTATGTCTTTGGTCCTTTGGACCACTTCGGGTCCGAGCATCTTCCGCTCTCCTACTTCATCCCAGTATAAGGGAGATCGACACCTTCTTCCGTACAGGTCCTCATAAGGTGGCATTCTGATGCTAGCATGAAAGCTATTGTTATAAGAAAACTCGATCAATGGCAAGTGATCAGCCCAACTTCCTTTAAAGTCTATTGCACAGACTCTCAACATATCCTCTAGTGTATGGATGGTCCTTTCACTCTACCCATTCGTCTAGAGATGGTACGCGGTAATCATATTTAACTTGGTACCCGCACATTCTTGAAAGCTCTTCCAAAATCTGGAGTTGAACCTGGGGTCTTGGTCTGAGACAATGGACGATGGGACTCCATGTCGCGTCATTATTTCCTTAAGGTAAATGTCCACCAGTCTATCGACTGTGTATCTCTCATTGATAGGAATGAAATGAGCTGACTTTGTCAGTCGGTCTATAATCACCCATATGGCATCATGGTTGGCTTTCTTCCTTGGTAAACCGACAACAAAATCCATGGCTATCTGTTCCCATTTCCATTCGGGAATCTCCAGGGGTCGTAAAAGTCCACTGGGTCTCTGGTGTTCTGCCTTTACTCTTTGGCAAGTCAAACATTTGCTTACCCATTCTGCTACGTCCCTCTTCATGTTGGGCCACCAGTAATATTCATTCAAATCCCTATACATCTTGGTGCTTCCCGGGTGAATGGAATACCTTGAACTATGGCTTTCATCCAAAATCTCATCTTTAAGCTCTTGAACGTTCGGAACCCAAATCAGGTAGGAGTACCTCATTATCCCTTTATCATCCTTCTCAGTATGGATCTCTTCTCCAGTCATTGACTCTCTGCCTTCATTCATTATCTTCTCTTGGCACAATATGATCTTTTCCAATAACTCTGGCTGCATTGAGATCTCAAAAAGCTTTTCAGTTCCGGTTACTTTTATTTCTATTTCCATTCTCTCAAAATCCTTTATCAATTCTTCCGAAGTCGTTATCATTCTGAGTCTTTCTTTTCTACTAAGGGCATCAGCCACCACATTGGCTTTCCCCGGGTGATAGAGAATCTCACAATCATAGTCCTTGATTAGCTCTAACCATCTCCTCTGGCGCATGTTGAGCTCTTTCTGCGTGAATATGTACTTGAGGCTCTTATGGTCTGTGAAAATCTCGCACTTCTCTCCATACAAGTAGTGCCTCCAAATTTTTAAGGCAAAAACTATTGCCGCGAGCTCAAGGTCATGAGTAGGATATCTAATCTCGTATTCCTTCAGTTGTCTCGATGCATACGCAATCACCTTACCGTGCTGCATAAGCACACACCCTAATCCTTTGTGCGACGCGTCACTATATATCACAAAATCTCCTTTTCCGTCCGGCAACGGCAACACAGGGGCCGTCACCAATCTTCTCTTTAATTCCTGAAAACTGTTCTCGCATTTTTTCGTCCATTCAAACTTCTCTGTCTTACGAGTAAGTCGTGTCAAAGGGGCTGCGATCTTCGCAAAGTCCCGTACAAATCTACGATAGTAGCCGGCCAATCCTATGAAACTCCTTACCTCTGTGGGTGTGGTTGGCCTTTCCCAATTTGAGACCGCCTCTATCTTGGAAGGGTCGACCAATACTCCTTCTTTATTGATCACATGACCTAAAAACTGTACTTCATTCTGCCAGAATTCACACTTCGAGAATTTGGCAAATAACTGTTCCTCTCTGAGTATTCCTAGAGCTATCCTCAAATGCTCTGCATGTTCTGCCTCAGTCCTTGAGTAGATTAAAATATCATCGATAAAAACTATCACACACTTGTCCAAGTACTTCTTAAATACTATGTTCATTAAATCCATGAAAGCCGCTGGGGCATTGGTTAATCCAAAGGACATTACCAAGAACTCATAGTGCCCATACCTGGTACGGAACGCGGTCTTCGAAATATCTTCGTGTTTAATCTTTAGCTGGTGATATCCAGTTCTCAGGTCAATCTTGGAAAAATAAACAGCATCCTTTAGCTGGTCGAACAGATCGTCTATTCTAGGTAGCGGGTACCTGCTCTTTATGGTTAGCTTGTTCAACTCTCGATAGTCGATGCACAGCCTCATGCTCCCATCCTTTTTCTTAACAAATAACACTGGTGCTCCCCACGGAGACACACTGGGTCTGATCATACCCTTATCCAAGAGTTCATGCAATTGGGTAGCTAATTCCTTCATTTCTAATGGGGCTAACCGGTAAGGTGCCTTTGAAACTGGCGCCGTCCCTGGAGCCAACTCAATAGCAAATTCAATCACTCTATCGGGTGGTAATCCCGGAAGGTCTTGTGGGAATACGTCTTCAAATTCGTTGACTACCGGAATATCTTATAAGTTGGGCACCTCCTTCTGCGTGTCCACCACATAGGCTAGGTAAGCCTCATTTCCTTTTCGTAGCATCCTTCTGGCCTGGGCCATAGTCAAAAATTTCTACGTCTGCCTCTTTCCTCTAAATATAACTTCTTTCTTTCCTGGGATATTTAACTTAACTTTCTTCCCCTTACAGTCTATCTGAGCATCATTGCTAGATAGCCAGTCCATTCCCAAAATTACATCAAACTCCCCTAATTTAAAAGGAATCAGATCAACACTAAAAGATTGCTCCCCTATGCCTAACTCACAGGCGGGGTGAATCTGGTTAACAGGAATAATTTCATGATTGGCTATTTCTACTTGTAAGGGTTCTATCAAGGATTCAGCCTTAAGTCTTAAATTACGCACAAGGTCCTTTGATATAAAAGATTTAGTTGCTCCCGAATCAAATAAAACGTTTGCACTGACTGAATTTAGAGAAAAGGTACCTGCTATCACATCTGAGTCTTTCATAGCATCCTGGACTGTTATGTTGAAAGTCCTCGCAGTAGGTGGCTTATTGGAGGCAGCCCTGCTGGCTCCTGAAGCTGCTGGTTTGTTCATTGGGCATTCCCTCTTCCAATGACCTGGGCGTCCACACTGATGACAAGTGGTGGTTGGAATGACGGCAGGGGTTGATGAAGGGCACTTAGTTGAATAGTGACCTTCTCGACCGCACTTATAGCAGGTTACTGGCTTTCCTTTACACTCCTCAGTGTGCATCCTTCCACAAGTGTTACGGGATGGCAATAGGGGTCGAGACTGGTTGGAATAGGACATTCTTGACTTCTGGCCACTCTGGCTCACATTCACGCTCATTGGTCGCTTAAACCCAGTGTTCTTTCCCGATAGGGACACTGCTCCTCGATTAAATCTAGTTGGGAAGCTCCTTCCTGCGGAACCTCCACCCATGCTCATGCTTTTCCTCTTTATTCCCTTCTTCTCTTTTTCCCCTGCATCTGTTCACTTCCGGCTTCTACAATTGTTGCTTTTTGCACCAGAGTGGCATAATCAGTAAGCTCAAGGATTGCCACCCTATTCTGAATCACGGTTTCAGTCCCTGCCGAAACCTCCTAGCTTTCTTTTCCTCGGTGCTCACAAATTCCGGCACAAACCTTGATAACTCAGTAAATTTCGTTTCGTACTCTGCCACAGATAAGTTATTCTGCTTTAGCTCCAAGAACTTGAGCTCCATCTGATTCTCCATGAACCTCGGGAAATACTTTCCCAAAAACAACTGACTAAACCTTTCCCAGGTTATGATAGCATCTGTCTCCGTGTTTTTCTTGGCCTCCCACCAGTAGTTGGCCTCTCCTTTCAGAAGGTAGGTAGCAAATACAGTCTTCTGTGCTTCATCGGTACTCAGAATCTCAAAGGATTTCTCCATTTCCTTTAGCCATGCCCTTGCCTCAACTGGGTCGGCTGATCCGTGGAACTCAGGGGGCTTAAGGGACTTGAAAGCCCTGAAAGAGTTTACCACAACATTGTTATTTTCTTGAAGGGGTGGGTTGGGTTGACGCTCCAAGTTCTGCCTTAGCAGTTGCATAAACTGGCCCATGGGATCCATGTCTGGGTTTGGTATTGGTTGCTCAACCTCAGTTTCTCCTTCTTCAGCCTCTATCTCAAATCCCTCAACATCATATGTTTCCTCTTCCTCTTCATACAGGGAGTCATCATGTTCAACATAATCCTCATCTTCCTCTTCACTGTGTTCTTGGCTCCTACCGTCCTGGTTATGGCTTCCCTGGTCCTCAGATCCAGGGTTCGCCCTAGTTCCAATCTTTCTTGGCGGCATGATACTGATAAATTTTTTTTTTTTTGGTAAAATTCAACGTTAGGTCACAATCATACACAACATTGTGCCTTGCACAGTTCTATAATGGGGAGAATGTATCTCGCAATTCTATTATATTATGACAGTTCTAATAAGAAGTGCAGTAATAACAATGATAAAAACAGTGATCTCGTCACTAAGGAACTGAACTGAAAGGAAACAAATATATACATAATGCGAGAAATACATAGTTTGATCTGGTCAAAAGTACAACAGTGCTACAGCCATCTGCCCAAAAGTGATACACAAGAGTCTATCTGTCTAGTCAGAAAAAGGGATGCTATATATAAGTCAACTATCCCAGAAAATTGGCTCTTACTAAGGCCTTGACTAACTTGACAACTAGACTATCCCATCACCGGTCCTGAATCACACACCGGAGCGGGTCAGCTCCCATACCCTTTCCATCGCACGACGGAAGATATAGTCGGACTGCCGCCTGGGGATCCTACCATGCCTGTCCACCTGGAGCGATCTGAGTCTCGCTCGGGACGTGAGCTCTATCCCCGTCAGCTCCCTACTCAAGGATCGGGGTATAGCAGCCCTAGTCTCATAAGCTCGGGTACGCCTACCCGCCCTCTCCGCATCCAACTCCCTCCTGGCCTCATCCAGCCGGGCCTCAACAACAGCCACTCGGGTCCTCAGTACATCCTGAACATAGCCGTGGGCTAACAAAGACTGCCTATGGGCAGGGTCGAGAGGTGGTGAATTCGGAGCCGCTGGGGGTGCCTCCTCGGTCTGCCTAGGCTCGGGAGTATGGGTCTTTGAGCTGTCATCATAGGGGCTCCAAGATAGTGGTGGAGGGGTAGGAGCTCTGACCACCGGGAGTGTGGGTAAAGGGGTACGAGTGTACACTACCATAGCTCCGAACCGCTTCTCAGCTACTGGGACCTCATCCGGGTCCTCCTCATCTAAAATAGCAATGACCTCTGTCTCTAACTCCTCTGAGGGGTCCTCCTCATCCTCCTCCATCTCAGGCTCCTCCTGATCCTCGACATCTAGCAGTGCCTCATCATGCTCACGCTCGAACATCTCAGGGTCCTCTATCTCATGCGCCTACACATTAAACGAGCTAAGTTACTATCATGATACTTATAAGGGTTCCCGTAAGGGTTTTAACTATCAGCGCTACTTTAAGTAGTCCGATCATGAGCTTGGCAAGAGTTCTTATTATCTTTGTGAGTTTATTATTATATCATCGCATCATCTCTGAGGTTTATAACGCTTAGCTCTGATACCATTTCTGTAACACCCCCAGATCCGGGGTCAGGGATCCGGGTCGTCACGGTCTTTCTTTCCACAATATCACTTCACTTAATTCATAATAATTAACCTTATGCTGTGACCCCACACTAACACACACCACAACCCATTATAGTCTCAGAGATGAAATTGAAATAAGTACAAGTCTTTGAATCCACAATTTAAAAGTTATTACAACCCAAAATGATTACTTGATAAGTTTATAATTAATTGCCATTATCTGCCACAAGTTATAATTATACATAATTGATTCCCAAAAGTAGAAGGTCTGATCTGCAGATAGATCTACCTCTGCAGTTATAGCATCTATGATCTCAACGGGAAGGCGCGGGGCGCTTCCCACGCTCTTGCGCTGGGTCAGCTTGAGTCTGGCCATCTTCCCTAACTGTTGTTGTGTGATGAAGAAATAAAGCAAGAATGAGCATTACAGCTCGCAAGATAATATATAGTGTAAACAATAATACAAATATCTAAATGGATAACTTACTAGAATCCTTTACCAAGTGCAAGATAATTACTTACTGGATATAAGCAAAAACAAGGGATGAAGTTACCAAATACTTCACTATACTTATATCATTTATAAAGCTACTTGAACTACCATTGTTCAAGGTATAAGGAGCTTTCAACAGTTCATCACATAGATGAGACTACAAGACAAGATTTGAATAGATTAAATCTTTGAAATATTATTGAATGAAATGAAGTTATGAGATACTTCATTAAGTCCCGATATATATATCCGCATATATATCTCTTTATACATTACCTGAAAACCTCTATCATGTAAAGTATGAACAGAGTTTGTAACATCCAATAAATTTTTGGAAAGGAAAAGAATTGTGGCATAAACCCGATATATTGCTGATCAGGCAAAGATACCAATAAGTAACCTTTTCTACTAGTAGATGGACGAATTCCCCACTAGTCATCACCCTGGTTGCAATAGGACCTTATGCTGGACTGCCACTCAGCCACTTACGCATTTGATGGACTCCCACTGAGCCACTTACACTATCATGGATGCCCACTGAGCCCATGTTGCTTATGCCGACTCGATAGATGGACTTACTTCCCGAACGTTGGGTAAGTAATCAATTCATTTACCAAAACCGCAACCTTGTTACGAATATAAAATACACCACAGAGCCGGATCCCTCTGGTTTTGAGCGAGTATTTAAATCCCCTTTAAAAAGGAAGATCTTAAATATATACAAAAATTGAGTTTTGGGATCCGCTCTAACTTTTGAAAATCATTTTAAGGACTCGAAAACACTTTAAAGAGTGTTTGGAGTAATGCTGATTTAATAAAGTAAAACAGTCCCAATATATTAGAAAATATCTGAATATTATTATTTAAATAATATTCCCATAAAGAATAATCTTTATACAAATAATTGACGTAGAAGTTGTAAAACTTATACTTGAAACGAGTATTAAATAACCAAAAATATACTTGTACGAAAGTACAATCTTTATTTGAATAATCAAAAATAAGTTTGATGATCGACACCTTATTCTTTAATAAAATAAAGAATATATCTCAGCAAATAATCGGAGTCATAGGTCCTCAAATGAATATCCTAATAATATTCATTAAATAATATAAACTGAGTCATAAGCCCTCGAATGAATATTCGAAATAATATTCATAAATAAAATAAAAGGAGTTATAAGTCCTCGAATGAATATTCAAGTAATATTCATTAAATAATATAAAGTGAGTCATAATTTCTCGAATGAATATTCAAGTAATATTCATTAAATAATATAAAGTTATCGAATAAACCTTATTCGATTAATAGTTTTAAAAACTATTCATATATATATATATATTATGCTCGGGAGCCTCGCCTCCCGGTTTTAGAAAAAGTTCACCTTTTTATCCTCTATACTAAGGGTATACTCAAATACCGCTTATCTCTAGCATAGGTATTATGCAACTAGTAAGCATTTGAACCAACAGATATATAAATCAAGAATACGAAACAAACATGCATATATACCATATCACATGCTCCAATATATCGCAAGAATTTGCTAATAACAAATATGCATTTATCACAAGATCATGCATATACACATATACATCACAACAACAGTTATACGGGTAGAAAACTTGCCTGAGCGACTGGGGATTACAAATGGCTTGGGACGAGTCTGGTAACCTATAAACAACATATAAGTTGGAATTAAACCAAAGTCACTTATAAATCTATACTTTAACTAATTTAGACTCTAACGCTCGCTTTGCGCTTAACGATTCACTTTTAGTCGCTCGAGTACCCTCGGCTCCACCATTTTTAATAAATTAACCATTACGAGTTTTAAGGCGATTCATTCGCGAGTGTCTTACCAACTGCCTATTACACTTTACTTAAATGTTTCATACTCCAATTAGTCTTTTAAGGTCTTTAACCTATGTTTTAAATTAAGGCGAGGGGTAATGGTTCGTTCGCGAAACGCCGTTACTTAAAACGGCCGTTTCCCCTAAACCGTACATCGGAATCAAACGAACCATATATCAAAACAAAGCTCGTAACATGAACTATCTAATCATGGCAATGGTCAAAACCTAGCAGGGAGTTCTCGGGTCCTAATGTTAAGAACAAAACAGCCTAAAGTAAATCGGACATTACGACGGCTATATTTACGCGATTTCCCAAATTTAAAACACTCCAATTCAACCCACAATCAATCCACAATCACAACCCAATCAAAACTCCATCCATACTACATCATAACAGCCCCAACAACTCAATATTAACAATTTTTACTTATTCTTAAACTTGAATTTAAAACTATACTTAAGTCCTTTAACTAATCAACAAGATTTCAACATCCAATTCACTACAACTCCCTCCCAAACTCTAAACATACAAGCATCAAGCTTCTCTTTTACCATAACAATCAAAACCATCCTAATATACAAAGTAAAGTTAGGGTTTGGAGATGTTATACCTTCCTTGAAGTGATTTGAGTAGCTAGAAAGCCTTAAGAAGCCTTGAGATATCTTAGGGATGCTTGGATCTTAAAGGAAAAACAAAGAAAATCAAGTTAAAAATCTTGAAATCACTATTTATTATCTTCTTCATTGATTTCTTGGAAGAGATAGAGAATGAATTGGAGGCTTAAACTTATAGGATAGCCATATCTATGCATAAGGAGTGTTAGATAATTACCTTACTAATTAAGGAAGCTTGGAACTTCAATTTTGAATTTTCCTCCTTGAAATGAAGAGAAAAGCCGAGAGCTTCTTGATAAAGAAGTGAAATGATTTTTTTGTTTGTGAGTTGTTTTGCCTAGCTTGGTTGCTTTTGATTTGTTTTTGGTTAATTACCTTTTTAACCTTGAACTTTGTGTGGTTTTAAATCAACCACACCTCCTTCCCCTTATGTCATGCTTTTGTCACCTTGTGATGTCATCCTCCCTCACTTGCCCTCTTCTTATTGGCTGGATGACCTCATCATCCCTAACCTCCTTGATTAACTCCTAATTGTTTGCCTAATGATCGCTGATCTGTTATACGGTTCACTTAACTTTCATTCTCGTTTCTCGTTTGAGGGATCATACCCGGGATCTTATTACTTGGGTTTCCTTAACCTTTCTCAATACATTATATTCCTTTTATGATCCTCTCTTATAATCCTTTAATTTAAATCATTTTTATCCTGTTACCTTATACTCAATTCTTTCTCTATCTAGTGGATTTCCGTGAAAAATCAAAGTGTTCGGAATTGGATTCTGACGATCTTTACATACACTTATATACAATATAGAGTACCAATAAAATCTCAGAATATCCATATAAGAACCCCTACATAGTGTGGCATGAAAAGTTTTCTTGTTCAGAAATATCAGCAAAACACTATTAATAAGGGTTACAAAAAGTTCAAAATTTTGGGGTTATTACACGTTACCTCCAGTCTGAAGCTTGTCCTACTACAAAATTCTAAGTTGGATCATCCTGAAACTCATCTATCTTTTCTTATACGAAGTTCTCACGCGAATCAATCTCCTTCTTCTTTAAAACCACATAAAAGCAGTGTAATTTACCCATTCTCCGTCGCGTTGTCGACTCTTCGCAACCATAGGATCTGGGAACTCAATATATCTATATCGTCAATATACTCGCCTTTAACTTATCTTAACAATATCCTATCATACTAATCCATATCGGATCCGCGAATCTTAATTCACACTCAACTCAAACTCAAAATGAGTATACTTAGGGTCTTCCTTATCTTAGATGACATGTCAATCCTATCTTACTTCCACCTATTTTTATTTCAGGGACCAATAACCTGTGGCTCTGATGTCAACTATAACATCCCCAAATCCGGGGTCAAGATTGGGTGTCACTAAAGAACTTTATGAAAGGAATATGTCCTAAGTCCAATCAGGTATTAGGATTTAGGAATAACTCTTTATGTAATTTGTTTTGATTTCATTGATATTAATAAAGACTTGTTTTGTTTTTATTACGGGCTTTATCTATTTAAGTGTTTAAATAAGATATACCATAGTTTAGAGTAAAGCTTTTTATGGATTATGATGAGATCATAATAGTGAGACCTAAAAAGATGATAACTCTAAACTTAAATAGTTCCTGGTCATAGGATTACTAATTGGTAATTAATAATCCGCAAAGATCGGTACATACTATGCTTGCTTCATTATGCAGGATGTATGTTCTCATAGACATTTGTGTGGTGACACTATAGCTAGTATGTAGGTGCTTATTATGGAATAAGTTCACTGAACATGACTCGCACAGCTGAACAACTGATGGAGTTCACTCACGTGTCAGCAGTTGTTCACATAGTGATAGTTGTACAAGTATCCTTAGACTTGAGGTCATCATAGTCATCTTGTGTACACTAAACTATGCTTTAGTTTAGTTCTTAGTCTCCAGGGACAATTATTAGGGCTCTTCTGGGTATAGGAATTTGTACACGAAGATAGTGTATGATCAATAAAGGATCTACCCCTTCCAGTGAAGGAAGCGAATGTTCAAGGCTGATCCACTTATGCTAGTTCAGGAATCTCTGGCCAGAGTGAATGAAATTAGAAAGGAGTTTCTAATTTGCATAGAACTACGCATAGTAAATGGTAAGCAAGTGATTGAATTAGATAGGCTTGACACGAGATCCATGCCTTGTATTTAATCGGGACATTGTAGAGAAGAAGGAGTTTATTGTACGGTAACTATTCACTGACATATTCTTTGTATTCTAAGCAGTGAATTCATATTATCCGGATAGTCGCGATATGTTGAGAAGCATCACTCACGATGTATAATAAATGTGATTAATTAATTAATCATATTTAATAAATTAGAGAATTTATATAAATAATGATAAAATAGTTTTATTATTATTTATTTCTACTACCGGCTTAATATTGAACCTACAGGGTCACACCATAAAAAGAGAATGATTTAATGGTGGAGGAATTAATTAATAATGGCTAATAAATATTTATTTATGAAATAAATAAATTGGCAAATTTAATAATTGATTAAATGAGATTTAATTGATTATAAATTAATTAAGAAAAGTTCTTAATATTATTAATTAAAGGATTTAATTTTTTGGAAATTAAATCAAGAGAGAGAATTATTTCTAAAGTGTTTAGAAAAAGGATTAATGATTAAAAGGTATTTTAATTGTTAATGAGAATAATAAATGGGATAATAATAATATTTATGGGAAAATTTCAGCTGAAAATTTTGCCTATAAATACACTATTATAGACCCTATTTTATTCTAACCCACATAGAACCCGAAAACCCAAAAAGTTTGGAAAACCCAATTCTCTCCACTTCCTTCCTCCTCCTTAACATCGTTTTCTTGGTGGATACCGGTGGAGTGCTTCACACTTGAGGAGCAACTGCTATGGATCTCTGATCGTTGTCTCCGAATTATTTTAAAAGGTTAGATTCGATCCCTCGAATTTTTATTCACGATTTATATGCTTTTATTTGGATTTTGTATGTGTAAAAGTGTTTTGCCATGCCCCCGCTGCGTTAAAAATCCAACAATGGTATTAGAGCCAGGTTATATGCATATAGATCTGTGGTAAAAATTTTAGTATTTTATGTGCTTGTATGAATTAATTATGATTTTTACAAGTTATATTATGGATTAATTTTGTCTGATGAGAAATCGTTTCTCAGAATAATTTTGAATGTTGATCTGGGTTCTACAATTGTTGTAGATCGTCTGGGTATTTTTTCATAATTTTATGATGTATAGATTTTTTATTATGAATTTTTGAAGTTGTTTCAATTAAATTCTTAATTAAATAAAGATATATAAATAATTATATATATATGAATTGTATGTATGTATATATCTGTCATCTACTTGCTGTACTACTGCTGTGAGTTGCACAGAGAAAGACAGGAACAGGACTGACAGGCGCGGATATCGATGCGAGAAAAAAAAATTGTCGGCTGCTACAAAAACAAAAAAAAAATATAGGGGTGTAACGCATTCCGGGAATGCGTTACACACCTGTGGCGCATTCACGGAATGCGTTACACCCTTTAATGGCTTAAAAGGGGTGTAACGCATCACCGGAATGCGTTACAGGGCTTCTGTTGATTTTAAAATTGGTTTTCTGGGAGTTTCGTAGCTCCGTTTTAGGCGTGCAACATACCGTTGGATTCGTTTTTTCGAGACGGATCTAATGGAGTGATCAATTTTAGTTTATATAAAAGTTTTGAACTGTTTATATTTCCATGAAGTGTTTTAAAGTTGTTTTTGACTGTTTTAATTGATTTTAAATGCTTAATGAGATACATAGAGATGTATAATGCTTAGACTAATGTGCTAGATGATGTAACATGCCTACCTTGATGTTTATTCATGTTGATATATGTGATATATGCTTAGTTTATCATGCGATGATAGATTTAGGTGAACTTAAATAAACATAAGGCGTTTGTTAGACAACCTAGTATAGTGAAATTGTTTCATAACCTTAAGAACAATATTATGAATACAATCATGAGATTCTTGTGTTTGTGAAACACGTAATTGAATATGAATTTTCGATATGAGAGAAAGGATGATTCTGTCAACAACAGATTTCTATCTGTAAGAAAGGGTTATTAAGTGACGCCTCTTGACAATGCTCCACCCGATTTGGGAATCTTCTGATTATTGATTATTGATTTGAAATATTTAATTTAAAAGGAAGAATCTCTTTATAATATGATTATGATTGTAACGTAATATAATCCCTCTAAAATTAAATAATATCAAGTAGTAATTGGCCAATGATACAACGGGCTTGTGTCGGTCATAGCCTTCCAACATGGTAGAAAGTAGTTCTTATTTTTGAATCATTGTCGTTTCGTGCCACAGCCGAGGGCTTTGATTTCGAAATAAGAAATACTTGTCTATTACATAGAGATGTGTACATTGAATAAGAATCTAATGGTCGTTACGTGCCACAGCCGTGGGCCTTTGGGGACTGATTCAATTGTACGGAATGTTGGGTTAGACTTGACTTAGAATATTGAGTTTGTCGTGCCACAGCCGTGACTCAATTATTCAAGAGGCTAAAGTTTGATTAGGGAATAACATTAGATGTAATTGACAAGAGTTGTCTGCCTATTGAACATTACATGGCATTTCGTGCCACAGCTGGGGTTGTGTAATGGAATGTAGGATCCCTATTCCCACTAGCATTATGAATGCTTAATTTTTCATGTAGGGGGTTGAATAAATTAGGAAAACTAGTGGGAGCCACTTATGAATAAAGACCCGATTCATATAGTATTTTGAAATGAAATCGAATATTTGCTAAGTGTTGTTATGTGTTTATCATTTACAGATTTACTTTGTACGTTATGTCTTCTGCACTATCACTCAGGAGCATACTAGATGCTCACAAATTGACTGGTCCTAATTATGCTGACTGGCTTCGAAACTTGAGAATTGTTCTCAGGATTGAAAAGCTGGAATACGTGATTGACTCACCTAAGCCTACTGAACCTGCTAGTGATGCACATAATGATGAACATGTTGTGTATCGTAAGTGGATAGATGATGCAAATGTTGTTCAATGCATCATGCTAGCTTCCATGAACATTGAGCTACAGAAGCAACATGAGCATATGGATGCTCACACTATCCTCATGCATCTACAAGAGTTGTATGATGTGGCGGGGAGGACAGCTCGATATGAGATATTGAAGGAGTTGTTCGGTTGTAGGATGTCTGAGGGATCATCTGTGAATGACCATGTACTTAAGATGATCAATTTGATTGAACGTCTTGGACAACTTGGTTTTGCCATGGATGGGGAGCTGAGCCAAGACTTGGTCTTGCAATTTCTTCCGAGTTCGTTCTCGTAGTTTGTTGTGAACTTTCACATGAATAAGTTGGATGTCATCCTGCCTGAACTCCACAACATGTTGAAGACTGCGGAATCGAATTTTCCCCCTAAGA
Organism: Apium graveolens; assembly: GCF_009905375.1. Taxonomy (NCBI): domain Eukaryota; kingdom Viridiplantae; phylum Streptophyta; class Magnoliopsida; order Apiales; family Apiaceae; genus Apium; species Apium graveolens. Next base: position 106,896,320 of record NC_133652.1, read on the forward strand.
AGAGTTCTGTTCTTCTAATTGGTGAAGGTTCCAATTCTAAGAAAAGGAAGAGGAACCCTTCCAAGAAGAAGAAAGTAGGTGAGAAAACGCCGATTCCACCAAAAGCTGAAGACCCCAAGAGCAAAGTTGTTTGCTTTTACTGTAACAAGGTGGGGCACTGGAAGAGGAACTGCAAAGTTTACCTTGCAGAAATTATTGGATTTTTAAACGCAGCGGGGCGCGGAAAAACACTTTTACACATACAAAATCCAAATAAAAACATATAAATCGTGAATAAAAATTCGAGGGATCGAATCTAACCTTTTAAATTAATTCGGAGACAACGATCAGAGATCCTTAGCAGTTGCTCCTCAAGTGTGAAGCACTCCACCGGTATCCACCAAGAAAATGATGTTAAGGAGGAGGAAGGAGGTGGAGAGAATTGGGTTTTCCAAACTTTTTGGGTTTTCGGGTTTGATGTGGGTTAGAATAAAATAGGGTCTATAATAGTGTATTTATAGTCAAAATTTTCAGCTGAAATTTTCCCATAAATATTATTATTATTATCCCATTTATTATTCTCATTAATAATTAAAACACCTTTTAATTACTAATCCTTTTTCTAAACACTTTAGAAATAATTCTCTCTCTGATTTAATTTCCAAAAATTAAATTCTTAATTAATAATATTAAGAACTTTTCTTAATTAATTTATAATCAATTAAATCTCATTTAATCAATTATTAAATTTGCCAATTAATTATTTATTTCACAAATAAATAATTATTAGCCATTATTAATTAATTCCTCCACCATTAAATCATTCTCTTTTTATGGTGTGACCCTGTAGGTTCAATATTAAACCGGTAGTAGAAATAAATAATAATAAAACTATTTTATCATTATTTATATAAATTCTCTAATTTATTAAATATGATTAATTAATTAATCACATTTATTCTACATCGTGAGGGATACTTCTCAGCATATCGCGACTATCCGGATAATATGAATTCACTGCTTAGAATACCAAGAACCTATTCAGTGAATAGTTATCGTACAATAAACTCCTTCTACCCTACAATGTCCCGATTAAATACAAGGCATGAATCTCGTGTCAAGCCTATCTAATTTAATTACTTTGCTTACCATTTACTATGCGTAGTTCTATGCAAATTAGAAACTCCTTTCTAATTTCATTTACTCTGGCCAGAGATTCCTGAACTAGCATAAGTGGATCAGCCTTGAACATTCGCTTCCTTCACTGGAAGGGGTAGATCCTTTATTGATCATACACTATCTTCGTGTACAAATTCCTATACCCAGAAGAGCCCTAATAATTGTCCCTGGAGACTAAGAACTAAACCAAAGCATAGTTTAGTGTACACAAGATGACTATGATAACCTCAAGTCTAAGAATACTTGTACAACTATCACTATATGAACAACTGCTGACACGTGAGTGAACTCCATCAGTTGTTCAGCTGTGCGAGTCATGTTCAGTGAACTTATTCCATAATAAGCACCTACATACTAGCTATAGTGTCACCACACAAATGTCTATGAGAACAGACATCCTTCATAATGAAGCAAGCATAGTATGTATCGATCTTTGCGGATTATTAATTACCAGTTAGTAATCCTATGACCAGGAACTATTTAAGTTTAGAGTTATCATCTTTTTAGGTCTCACTATTATGATCTCATCATAATCCATAAAAAGCTTTACTCTAAACTATGGTATATCTTATTTAAACACTTAAATAGATAAAGCCCGTAATAAAAACAAAACAAGTCTTTATTAATATCAATGAAATCAAAACATATTACATAAAAGTTATTCCTAAATCCTAATACATGATTGGACTTAGGACATATTCCTTTCAATCTCCCACTTGTACTAAAGCCAATCACACTGGTATCTAATACCCATCTTGTCTTTACGACGATCAAAGTGACTTTCATAAAGTAGCTTTGTGAGTGGGTCTGCTATGTTGTTATGTGTGTCAACTCTAATTCAATACAACACAAGAAATGTTACCGCGCTCCCACTAACCCTTTTGTAGACGCATGGTTCATCTTCCTTTTTTGATAAAATCAAACTCTTTGATTGTCTCATCAAAACGAATGTTCCATCTTTCGAGAAGCCTGCTTTAAACCACATATGGTTCGCAGCAGCTTACCCACTAGGTTTTCATTTCCGTTGAAAAGAAAACCATCTGGCTATATGCCAGATCTCATAGTCGTAGTAAGCAGCAATCGCAAGCAAAATCCGAACTGATTTTAACAGGGCTATAGGTAAAAGGTTTCATCAAAGTCAATCCATTGCCTTTGTTTGAATCCTTTTGCCAAAAGCCTGGCCTTATAGGTCTCCACCTGGCCATCTGCTCTAATCATTCTATTGTATCCAGTATACATAGATTTCTTTCCAGATTTCATGGCACTATGCCATTTCTCTGGGTCAACAGTACTCATAGCCTCATTATAGGTCACAGGGTCGTCATCATCAATGATCGACAACTCATTGTCATTCTCAATGACAAGGCCATATTACCTCTCAGGTTGGCGAGACACTCTCCCTGACCTATGAATGGGCTGTTCCACAAAAGGTTGTTCAGTCAGAACAGGTGTTTCCACTTGATCCGTAGTAGTTTGTGCTTCTTGAACTTCGTCAAGTCCAATTTTGCTCCCACTGTTTCCTTCAAGGATAAACTCCTTTTCCAAGAAGGTAGCATGTCTGGAGACAAACACCCGATGATCGGTGTAAAATTAATACCCTATAGTCTCTTTAGGATATCCCACAAAACTACATTTTATGGATCGATATTCCAGCTTATCTGGGTCAACTTTCTTGACATAAGCTAGACATCCCCAAATCTTAACGTGTTTAAGACTCGGTTTCCTTACTTTCCATATCTCATACGGAGTTTGAGGAACAGATTTGGAAGACACCTTATTCAGTAAATATGCTGAGGTTTCCAATGCATAACCCCATAGAAATACTGGAAGATTTGCATAGCTCATCATGGACCGAACTATGTCTAACAAAGTTCGATTTCTCCTTTCAGATACCAATCTGGAGGAGTCCACTGGGAGACTATACCATTTACTTTGAGATGATCTAGAAACACTCCATTAAAGTATTCACCACCTCGATCTAATCGAAGAATTATAATACTATGTTTGGTTTGTTTCTCCACTTCATACTTATACTCTTTGAACTTTTCAAAGGGCTCAGACTTGTGTTTCATCAAACACATATCCGAATCTAGATCTATCATCTATGAAAGTAATGAAGTATGAAAATCCACCCATGGCTTGCTTAGACATTGGTCCACATACATCTGTGTGTACCATTCCTAGCAAATTTGTAGTCCTCTCTCCATGTCCACTAAATGGAGACTGCAGTGCCACTATGAAGTGAGATTTTCATCATCCCTTTTCTTTTATTAGTTTGTTCAATCTGAAGTAAATTATGTCACATATATACAGACCATTATTTAAAGCACCACGTCCATAAAGAATATTATCTCTAAGAATAGAACATTCATTATTCTCAATAATAAATGAAAATCCAGCCAAGTCTAACATGGGAATAATATTCCTCACAATCGAGGGAACAAAATAACAATTATTTAAAACAATAGTCTTGCCCATAGGCATATGTAAATGAAATGATTCTACATCTTCAGCAGCAACTCTTGCTCCATTTCCATCAGTAGAATCACCTCCTCTTCCTCAAGAGTCCTACTTCTCCTTGGTCCCTGCAACAAATTGCAGATATGAGAACCACGGGCGGTATCTAATACCCAAGTAGAAATGACATATTCACTTCTATTATGAACATACCTGAATCAGAAGTGGTAGTCTCACTACCCTTCTTCTTCAATTCTGCAAGGTAAACCTTGCAGTTCCTCTTCCAGTGCCCCCACCTTATTACAGTGAAAGCAAACAACTTTGCTCTTGGGGTCTTCAGCTTTTGGTGGAACCGGCTTTTCTTCACCTACTTTCTTCTTCTTGGAAGAGTTCCTCTTCCTTTTCTTAGGATTGGAACCTTCACCAATTAGAAGAACAAAACTCTTCTTAGGGGGAAAATTCGATTCCGCAGTCTTCAACATGTTGTGGAGTTCAGGCAGGCTGACATCCAACTTATTCATGTGAAAGTTCACAATAAACTGCGAGAACGAACTCGGAAGCGATTGCAAGACCAAGTCTTAGCTCAGCTCTCCATCCATGGCAAAACCAAGTTGTCCAAGACGTTCAATCAAATTGATCATCTTAAGTACATGGTCATTCACAGATGATCCCTCAGACATCCTACAACCGAACAGCTCCTTCGATATCTCATATCGAGTTGTCCTCCCTGCCACATCATACAACTCTTGTAGATGCATGAGGATAGTGTGAGCATCCATATGCTCATGTTGCTTCTGTAGCTCAATGTTCATGGAAGCTAGCATGATGCATTGAGCAACATTTGCATCATCTATCCACTTACGATACACAACATGTTCATCATTATGTGCATCACTAGCAGGTTCAGTAGGCTTAGGTGAGTCAATCACGTATTCCAGCTTCTCAATCCTGAGAACAATTCTCAAGTTTCGAAGCCAGTCAGCATAATTAGGACCAGTCAATTTGTGAGCATCTAGTATGCTCCTGAGTGATAGTGCAGAAGACATAACGTACAAAGTAAATCTGTAAATGATAAACACATAACAACACTTAGCAAATATTCGATTTCATTTCAAAATACTATATGAATCGGGTCTTTATTCATAAGTGGCTCCCACTAGTTTTCCTAATTTATTCAACCCCCTACATGAAAAATTAAGCATTCATAATGCTAGTGGGAATAGGGATCCTACATTCCATTACACAACCCCGGCTGTGGCACGAAACGCCATGTAATGTTCAATAGGCAGACAACTCTTGTCAATTACATCTAATGTTATTCCCTAATCAAACTTTAGCCTCTTGAATAATTGAGTCACGGCTGTGGCACGACAAACTCAATATTCTAAGTCAAGTCTAACCCAACATTCCGTACAATTGAATCAGTCCCCAAAGGCCCACGGCTGTGGCACGTAACGACCTTTAGATTCTTATTCAATGTACACATCTCTATGTAATAGACAAGTATTTCTTATTTCAAAATCAAAGCCCTCGGCTGTGGCACGAAACGACAATGATTCAAAAATAAGAACTACTTTCTACCATGTTGGAAGGCTATGACCGACACAAGCCCGTTGTGTCATTGACCAATTACTACTTGATATTATTTAATTTTAGAGGGATTATATTACGTTACAATCATAATCATATTATAAAGAAATTCTTCCTTTTAAATTAAATATTTCAAGTCAATAATCAATAATCAGATGATTGCAGATCGGGTGGAGCATTGTCAAGAGGCGTCACTTAATAACCCTTTCTTACAGATAGAAATCTGTTGTTGACAGAATCATCCTTTCTCTCATATCGAAAATTCATATTCATTTACGTGTTTCATAAACACAAGAATCTCATGATTGTATTCATAATATTATTATTAAGGTTATGAAACAATTTCACTATACTAGGTTGTCTAACAAACGCCTTATGTTTATTTAAATTCACCTAAATCTATCATCGCATGATAAACTAAGCATATATCACATATATAAACATGAATAAACATCAAGGTAGGCATGTTACATCATCTAGCATATAGGTCTAAGCATTATACATCTCTATGTATCACATGAAGCATTTAAAAGCAACTAAAACAGTTAAAAATAGCTTTAAAACACTTCATAGAAATATAAACAGTTCAAAACTTTTATATAAACTAAAATTGATCACTCCATTAGATCCGTCTCGGAAAAACGAATCCAACGGTATATTGCACGCCTAAAACGGAGTTACGAAACTCCCAGAAAATCAATTTTAATGTAAACAGTCGGGCTATAACGCATTACAGGAACGCGTTACAAGCCCTGTAACGCATTCCGGTGATGCGTTACACCCCTTTTAAGCCATTGAAGGGTGTAACGCATTCTGTGAATGCGCCACAGGTGTGTAACGCATTCTCGGAATACGTTACACCCTTATTTTTTTTTTTTAATTTTCTGCAGTCGCAGCCGCCTTTTCTCTCCTCGAACTGCGTGCATGTCAGACCTACCTGTTCTGTGCTTTTCTTGTTTCTTCCGTGCAGCAGACACAAATATGCAGATATATAGCAGTACAGATATAAACATATATATATATATACTTTATATACATATATTTACTTATTTAATTACAAATTTAATTGTAAGAACTTCAAAAATTCATAATAAAAAATCTATACATCCTAAAATTATGAAAAAAATACCCAGACGATCTACAACACTTGTAGAACCCAGATCAACATTCAAAATTATTCTGAGAAATGATTTCTCATCAGACAAAATTAATCCATGATATAACTTGTAAAAATCATAATTAATTCATACAAGCACATAAAATTCTGAAATTTTTACCACAGATCTATATGCAAAAAACCTATGCTCTGATACCATTGTTGGATTTTTAAACGCAGCGGAGCGTGGAAAAACACTTTTACACATACAAAATCCAAATAAAAGCATATAAATCGTGAATAAAAATTCGAGGGATCGAATCTAACCTTTTAAATTAATTCGGAGACAACGATCAGAGATCCTTAGCAGTTGCTCCTCAAGTGTGAAGCACTCCACCGGTATCCACCAAGAAAACGATGTTAAGGAGGAGGAAAGAGGTGGAGAGAATTGGGTTTTCCAAACTTTTTGGGTTTTCGGGTTTGATGTGGGTTAGAATAAAATAGGGTCTATAATAGTGTCTTTATAGGCAAAATTTTCAGCTGAAATTTTCCCATAAATATTATTATTATTATCCCATTTATTATTCTCATTAATAATTAAAACACCTTTTAATTACTAATCCTTTTTCTAAACACTTTAGAAATAATTCTCTCTCTTGATTTAATTTCCAAAAATTAAATTCTTAGTTAATAATATTAAGAACTTTTCTTAATTAATTTATAATCAATTAAATCTCATTTAATAAATTATTAAATTTGCCAATTAATTATTTATTTCACAAATAAATATTTATTAGCCATTATTAATTAATTCCTCCACCATTAAATCATTCTCTTTTTATGGTGTGACCCTGTAGGTTCAATATTAAGCCGGTAGTAGAAATAAATAATAATAAAACTATTTTATCATTATTTATATAAATTCTCTAATTTATTAAATATGATTAATTAATTAATCACATTTATTCTACATCGTGAGGGATACTTCTCAGCATATCGCGACTATCCGGATAATATGAATTCACTGCTTAGAATACCAAGAACCTATTCAGTGAATAGTTATCGTACAATAAACTCCTTCTACCCTACAATGTCCCGATTAAATACAAGGCATGAATCTCGTGTCAAGCCTATCTAATTTAATTACTTTGCTTACCATTTACTATGCGTAGTTCTATGCAAATTAGAAACTCCTTTCTAATTTCATTTACTCTGGCCAGAGATTCCTGAACTAGCATAAGTGGATCAGCCTTGAACATTCGCTTCCTTCACTGGAAGGGGTAGATCCTTTATTGATCATACACTATCTTCGTGTACAAATTCCTATACCCAGAAGAGCCCTAATAATTGTCCCTGGAGACTAAGAACTAAACCAAAGCATAGTTTAGTGTACACAAGATGACTATGATGACCTCAAGTCTAAGGATACTTGTACAACTATCACTATATGAACAACTGCTGACACGTGAGTGAACTCCATCAGTTGTTCAGCTGTGTGAGTCATGTTCAGTGAACTTATTCCATAATAAGCACCTACATACTAGCTATAGTGTCACCACACAAATGTCTATGAGAACAGACATCCTTCATAATGAAGCAAGCATAGTATGTACCGATCTTTGCGGATTATTAATTACCAGTTAGTAATCCTATGACCAGGAACTATTTAAGTTTAGAGTTATCATCTTTTTAGGTCTCACTATTATGATCTCATCATAATCCATAAAAAGCTTTACTCTAAACTATGATATATCTTATTTAAACACTTAAATAGATAAAGCCCGTAATAAAAACAAAACAAGTCTTTATTAATATCAATGAAATCAAAACAGATTACCTAAAAGTTATTCCTAAATCCTAATACATGATTGGACTTAGGACATATTCCTTTCAGAAATGAAGAAGAAGAAGGGTAGTGAGACTACCGCTTCTGATTCAGGTATGTTCATGAAAGAAGTGAATATGTCATTAAATCAAATTTCTACTTGGGTATTAGATACCGCCTATGGTTCTGACATCTGCAATTTGTTCCAGGGACCAAGGAGAAGTAGGACTCTTGAGGAAGAGGAGGTGATTCTACTGATGGAAATGGAGCAAGAGTTGCTGCTGAAGACGTAGAATCATTTCATTTACATATGCCTACGGGCAAGACTATTGTTTTAAATAATTGTTATTTTGTTCCCTCGATTGTGAGGAATATTATTCTCATGTTAGACTTGGCTGGATTTTCATTTATTATTGAGAATAATGAATGTTCTATTCTTAGAGATAATATTCTTTATGAACGTGGTACTTTAAATAATGGTTTGTATATATGTGACATAATTTACTTCAGATTGAACAAACTAATAAAAAAAAGGGATGATGTAAATCTCACTTCATTGTGGCACTGCAGTCTCCATTTAGTAGACATGGAGAGGGGGCTGTAAATTTGCTAAGAATGGTACACACAGATGTATGTGGACCAATGTCTACGCAAGCCATGGGTGGATTTTCATACTTCATTACTTTCATAGATGATAGATCTGGATTCGGATATGTGTTTGATGAAACACAAGTCTGAGGCCTTTGAAAGGTTCAAAGAATATAAGTATGAAGTGGAGAAACAAACCAAACATAGTATTATAATTCTTCGATTAGATCGAGATGGTGAATACTTTAATGGAGTGTTTCTAGATTATATAAAAGTAAATGGTATAGTCTCCCAGTGGACTCCTCCAGATTGGTATCTGAAAGGAGAAATCGAACTTTGTTAGACATAGTTCGGTCCATGATGAGCTATGCAAATCTTCCAGTATTCCTCTGGGGTTATGCATTAGAAACCTCAGCATATTTACTGAATATGGTGCCTTCCAAATCTGTTCCTCAAACTCCGTATGAGATATGGAAAGAAAGGAAACCGAGTCTTAAACACGTTAAGATTTGGGGATGTCCAGCTTATGTCAAGTAAGTTGACCCAAATAAGCTGGAATATCGATCCGTAAAATGTAGTTTTGTGGGATATCCTAAAGAGACTTTAGGGTATTACTTTTACACCGATCATCGGGTGTTTGTATCCAGACATGCTACCTTCTTGGAAAAGGAGTTTATCCTTGAAGGAAACAGTGGGAGCAAAATTGAACTTGATGAAGTTCAAGAAGCACAAACTACTACGGATCAAGTGGAAACACCTGTTCTGACTGAACAACCTTTTGTGGAACAGCCCATTCATAGGTCAGGGAGAGTGTCTCGCCAACCTGAGAGGTAATATGGCCTTGTCATTGAGAATGACAATTAGTTGTCGATCATTAATGATGACGACCCTGTGACCTATAATGAGGCTATGAGTAGTGTTGACTCAGAGAAATGGCATAGTGCCATGAAATCCAGAATGGAATCTATGTATACGGTATACAAAAGATAGATTATAGCAGATGGCCAGGTGGAGACCTATAAGGCCAGGCTTGTGGCAAAAGAATTCAAACAAAGGCAATGGATTGACTTTGATGAAGTCTTTTACCTGTAGCCCTGTTAAAATCAGTTCGGATTTTGCTTGCGATTGCTGCTTACTATGACTATGTGATCTGGCATATATCCAGATGGTTTTCTTTCCAAGGGAAATGAAAACCTAGTGTGTAAGCTACTGCGAACCATATATGGTTTAAAGCAAGTTTCTCATTGATGGAACATTCGTTTTGATGAGACAATCAAAGAGTTTGATTTTATCAAAAACATAGATGAACCATGCGTCTACAAAAGGGTTAGTGGGAGTGCGGTAACATTTCTTATATTGTATTGAAATAGAGTTGACACATATAACAACATAGCAGACCCACTCATAAAGCTACTTTTTGAAAGTCACTTTGATCGTCATAAAGATGAGATGGGTATTAGATACCAGAGTGATTGGCTTTAGTACAAGTGGGAGATTGAAAGGAATATGTCCTAAGTCCAATCAAGTATTAGGATTTAGGAATAACTCTTTATGTAATCTGTTTTGATTTCATTGATATTAATAAAGACTTTTTATGTTTTTATTACGGGCTTTATCTATTTAAGTGTTTAAATAAGATATACCATAGTTTAGAGTAAAGCTTTTTATGGATTATGATGAGATCATAATAGTGAGACCTAAAAAGATGATAACTCTAAACTTAAATAGTTCCTGGTCATAGGATTACTAATTGGTAATTAATAATCCGCAAAGATCGGTACATACTATGCTTGATTCATTATGAAGGATGTATGTTCTCATAGACATTTGTGTGGTGACACTATAGCTAGTATGTAGGTGCTTATTATGGAATAAGTTCACTGAACATGACTCGCACAGCTGAACAACTGATGGAGTTCACTCACGTGTCAGCAGTTGTTCACATAGTGATAGTTGTACAAGTATCCTTAGACTTGAGGTCATCATAGTTGTTAGATATATTTGATAATGTCATGGCTAATATGTTTTATGTTTAGATTTCAGATCTTATTTGAACAGAACAAATCAGTACTTAACTGATCAGTACTTATACTGGAAGTCAGAACTTAAGGTACTGGAAGTCAGAACTTAAGGGATATCAGTACTTATGTTATCAGGAGATAGATATCAGAACTTAAGTGCTGAAGGACGATCAGATAAGGACAGTAGCTGATTAAAGTTAAGAAGATCAAGATAAACATAAGAAGAGATATGCATGAAGAAGGAATTCCGTGAAGAATGGAATACTTGGAATAGAAGATATCTGATTGATATATTTTAGGAAGCAGAATTATATTCCATATCAATTAGCGAATATCTTGTAACTGTGTAGTATATAAACACAGAAATAGAGTTTACACTAGAAGTGTTATCATTATCGAGAATATTATTTAATATAACTCTAGCAGCTCTCGTGATATTTTGTTCATCACTGAGAGATAACAGTTCCAGATTGTAACAGAGTTTATTGTTTAAATAAAGTTTGTTTTCTGTTACATAAGTTCTTGAAGTTTGATTTGATTGTAATAAACACTGTATTCACCCCCTCTACAGTGAAAGTGTGACCTAACAAGTGGTATCAGAGCTATCTGTTAACACACATACAGTTAAAGATCCAAACACAATCATGTCTGACACAGAAACTCCAACTAAGCCTACCAAAACTGAGGAATCATCAAAGATATCAACTCAGAGTCGATATGAGACTATCAGAGTTCCCATATTGAGACCATCTGAATATCCCATATGGAAGGTAAGGATGACCATGTTTCTGGAAGCAACAGATCCAGAATACCTTGATAGAATCAGGGAAGGGCCTCACAAACCTACCAAGCTCGCTGTTGTAGTTGCAGGTGAAGCAGCAATGACCGTACCAAAGGAAAAGACTGATTACACTGCTGAAGATATAGCATCTATTGCTAAGGATGCCAAGGTACGTCACTTATTGCATAGTGCCATTGATAATGTAATGTCAAACAGGGTAATCAACTGCAAGACTGCTAAGGAGATATGGGATGCACTGGAGACAAGGTGTCAAGGAACTGAAACAGTTAAGAAGAACAGGAAGACAATACTCACTCAAGAGTATGAACACTTTGACTCTAGGACTAATGAGTCATTGACTGATGTATATGATAGATTTGTCAAACTCTTGAATGACTTGTCATTAGTAAATAAGGAGTATGATCTTGAAGATACAAACCTCAAATTCCTGTTAGCTCTTCCTGAATGTTGGGATTTGAAGGCAACAACAATAAGAGACAACTACAATCTTGATGAAACAACTCTTGATGAAATCTATGGAATGCTCAAGACCCATGAACTTGAGATGGAACAAAGAAGCAAGAGAAAAGGAGGAAAGTCAAGGACAGTTGCTCTCAAGGTTGAAGAGGAATCCCCCAAACCACCTTCCTCAAAGAAAGATAAGGGTAAAGCTCTTATCATAAAATCTGATACTGAGTCATCAAGTTCTGAGAGTGATGATGACTCAGATTCTGAAAGCTTGCCTGAAACTGATGCTGATGAGGAGATGTTGAAGCTGTGTGCTCTTATGGTGAAAGGAATCACAAAGATTGCATACAGGAAGTTCAGAAAGGGAAAGATGTTTTCCAGGAAAGGCATAAGTTCTGATAAGAAGAATTTCAGAAGATCTGAAGGAAAAGGAGGAAAGTCCGACAGAGGAGATTACGCTAATGTTAAATGTTATAATTGTGGTGAGAAAGGCCACATATCTCCTGATTGCAAGAAGACCAAGAATGACAAAGGCAAAGCTCTTGTCACAAAGCAGAAAAGCTGGACAGACACCTCAGACTCTGAAAGTGAGGAGAACTATGCATTGATGGCAAATGCTGATAAATCAAGTTCTGAAAGCAGTTCTGAAGCTGCTGAAACAAAGGTACCTCAGACTACTTATGCTTTTCATACTGATGATATTGATGAGTTGAGAAGATATCTTAAAACCATGTTTGTTAGTTATAGAGATCAAACTTTAACATGTGAAAGATTAACTTCTGAAAATCTTGCTTTTAAGAAAAGAAATGATTTCTTAGAAAAAGAGTTAGTCATGATTCATCAAACTCAGCAGGATAGAGATAATGCTTTTTATATTAGGGATGAAGTGCTAAAAATGAATGAATCTCTAAAAACTGAGTTAGAAAAGGAGAGAGAGATTATCAGAACTTGGACTAACTCTGGCAAAACAACTCAAAATTTGCTAAGCAGTGGAAACTGGAAAGAGGGTTTAGGCTATGGAGTAAATGAAAAAGGAACTGTAGAAATTAAGCCTGTTGATAAGCAAAAGCCGAAGTTAAAACCTGTTAAGTTTGTAACTGAAAAATCCGAAAATGAGAAATCAGAAGTTAAAAAGGAATTAGCTTCTGACAAACTAAAACAGGAAAAGACAGCTGAAGTTAACATAGGCTTAATGACGAAGAAGCAGCTTAAGCATAAGCTGAAAGATGTTAAGGATGCAAACAAGGTAAAATCACCTAGGAAAAACAGGAATGGAAAGGAAGGTGTGAATAAAAGCAATAACTATAAATCTGTTCCTGATGCTCCTAGAAAAGCGTGTCACAACTGTGGAAGTTCTAACCATCTGGCTTCTTTTTGCAGGAAGAATAAGAATATTAACTCCTTATCTACAAAGTCAGGAGTTAAGAGTCAGTCTGTTAGATACAAACCACAAAATCCTTGTTTTCATTGTGGTAGTTTATGGCATTCCATTTATACTTGTAAGGAATATCATAGTTTGTACTATGATTATTATCAAATAAAACCTTCTTTAAAGAAAGTTTCTGTTGTTCCTCCTAGTATAAGGTCTGATAAGAAAACTGTTAACATAAAATCTGATGTTAAATCCGCTGCAAATGTTAACAAACCTAAAAAGGCCAAAGGATCCAAGCAAGTCTGGGTCCTTAAAACTAATAATTAGTGGTCTTTTTGATTGCAGGGCAACAGGAAAAATATTCTAGTTCTGGACAGTGGATGTTCAGGACATATGACTGGAAATAAGGCCCTGCTATCAGACTTTGTGGACAAAGCTGGCCCAAGTGTTTCTTATGGAGATGGCAACATTGGAAAAACCTTGGGATATGGCAATATCAATCTTGGGAATGTCATTATTAAAAATGTAGCTCTGGTCTCAGGACTTAAACACAACTTACTGAGTATAAGTCAAATCTGTGACAGAGGTTATCATGTTGATTTCTTTGCAGAACATTGTGAAATAGTTAGTAAATCTAAAGGAAAAATTGTTCTGAAGGGATTCAGGCGTGGTAACATTTATGAAGCTAAGCTTTCAACAAATTCTGATGGTTCTGCAATCTGTTTAGTGAGTAGAGCCTCAACTGAAGAAAGCTGGAATTGGCACAAGAAACTCTCTCATTTAAACTTCAACAAGATAAATGAACTGATCAAGAAAGATCTTGTGAGAGGACTGCCAAAATCAGTGTTTGTTCCTGATGGTCTTTGTGACTCATGTCAGAAGGCTAAACAAAGAAAATCTTCGTTCAAGAGCAAGACTGAATCATCAATTCTTGAGCCTTACTATCTACTTCATGTTGATCTATTTGGTCCAGTGAATGTCATGTCTATTGCAAAGAAGAAATATGCGTTGGTCATAGTAGATGAGTTCACCAGATACACATGGGTGTATTACTTGCACACAAAAAGTGAAACTGCATCTATCCTGATTGATCATGTCAAACATCTGGATAAATTGATCAAAGATTCTGTGAAAATTTTGAGGAGTGATAATGGCACTGAATTCAAGAATTTGATAATGGAAGAGTTCTTCAAAAATCATGGAATAAAGCAGGAATTTTCTGCTCCTAGAACTCCACAGCAAAATGGAGTTGTTGAAAGGAAGAATAGAACTCTAATTGAAGCTGCACGAACAATGCTTGAAGAAGCAAAGCTTCCAACCTATTTCTGGGCTGAAGCTGTGCAGACTGCTTGTTTTACTCAAAATGCAACACTCATTAACAAGCATGGAAAAACACCATATGAGATGGTGAAGAACAAGAAGCCAAATCTCAAATACTTTCATGTATTTGGATGTAAGTGTTTTGTTCTCAAGACTCATCCTGAACAGCTATCCAAGTTTGATCTAAAAGCTGATGAGGGAATCTTTGTAGGATATCCACTTTCTACAAAAGCCTTCAGAGTCTATAATTTGAGAACAAAAGTGGTCATGGAATCTATCAATGTCTCTTTTGATGACAAGAAGATCACTGGACTTGAAGATTGCATTGATCATAATAAGCTGAGATTTGAAAATGAAGATTCATATTCTGATACCTCAAGTCCTGACAGTCAAAGTCCTGATACTGTAAATTCTGATGGATTAAACTCTGATGTTATTGAAACTGTGGTGACTACGTCAAAGGAAGATGCACCATTGCAGGGGGAGCATACTCAAGATTTTATCACATCTCAAGAAGCATCAGAACATACATCTGGCTCGTCAAATTCTGATTCGTCAAGTTCTGATAAGCCAAGTACTGACAGTGCTGAAAATCTAAATACTGAAGGATCCAACTCAGAGAGCATAGTTTCAGGGGGAGCATCAGAAAATGAAATCGAAGACAGCATGAATTATGGGGGAGCATCCAGTTCTAGAGAAAATCTTCCATCTGCAAGGAAGTGGACAAAATCACATACACCTGATTTAATAATTGGAAATCCTGAGGCAGGTGTCAGAACTAGAACAGGTACTTCGAATGAATGTCTTTACAATTCTTTTCTCTCTCAGACTGAGCCAAAGAAAGTAGAAGAAGCTCTTCAAGATGCTGATTGGGTGCAAGCAATGCAGGAAGAGTTGAATGAATTTGAAAGAAACAAAGTCTGGACCTTAGTGCCAAGACCCAAGAATAGATCGGTTGTTGGTACAAAGTGGGTATTCAGAAACAAAACTGACAGTGATGGCATAATTGTAAGGAACAAGGCAAGGCTGGTTGCAAAAGGATATTCTCAACAGGAGGGAATTGACTATGATGAAACATTTGCTCCAGTTGCTAGGTTAGAAGCCATAAGGATATTCATGGCTTATGCTGCTCACAAAAAGTTTACTGTCTTTCAAATGGATGTGAAAAGTGCTTTTCTCAATGGAGAATTGGAAGAGGAAGTATATGTTGAACAACCTCCAGGCTTTGTAGATTCCAAACATCCAGATTATGTCTACAGGCTTGATAAAGCACTTTATGGACTTAAGCAAGCTCCTAGAGCATGGTATGAGACTTTAACTCAGTTTCTTCTGGAAAGTGGATTCAACAGAGGAACTATTGACAAAACATTGTTCTATCTCAACCATGGCAAGGACTTACTTTTGATCCAGATTTATGTTGATGATATCATTTTTGGGTCTCCAAATGACAAACTTTGCAAAAAGTTTGCCAATCTAATGCAGTCAAGATATCAGATGAGTATGATGGGAGAACTTAGTTATTTTCTGGGCCTTCAAGTCAAGCAGAGTGAAGAAGGAACTTTTATTTGTCAATCTAAGTACACCAGAAATTTGCTGAAAAAATTTGGAATGCAAGACTGTTCAAGTGCATCCACTCCCATGGCCACTGCAACAAAACTGGATAAGGATACTGGTAATTCAGTAGATATTACTGATTACAGAGGTATGATTGGCTCACTTCTCTATCTAACTGCTAGTAGACCAGATATCATGTTTGCTACCTGTCTTTGTGCAAGATTTCAAGCAGATCCAAGAGAACCTCACTTAACAGCTGTAAAAAGAATCTTTAAGTATCTTAAAGGAACAGCTGATCTAGGATTATGGTATCCTAGAGAATCAGATTTTAAATTAATAGGTTACTCAGATGCAGATTTTGCAGGTTGCAAAATTGACAGGAAAAGCACAAGTGGAAGCTGCCAATTTCTTGGAGGCAGATTGGTTTCTTGGTATAGCAAGAAACAAAAGTCAATTTCCACATCAACTGCAGAAGCAGAGTATATTGCTGCAGGAAGCTGCTGTGCACAGATTCTCTGGATGAAGAATCAGTTACTGGATTATGGGTTAACATATTTCAAAATCCCTATTTACTGTGATAATCAAAGTGCTATTGCTATGACAGGTAATCCAGTTCAACACTCTATGACAAAGCACATCAGCATCAGGTACCATTTCATCAGGGAACATGTGGATGAAGGTACAGTGGAATTGCATTTTGTTCCCACAGATCAACAAGTAGCAGATATCTTCACAAAACCACTGTGTGAAGCTACCTTTTCAAAATTGGTAAATGAACTTGGAATGATTTCAGGTTCTTTCTCTAAATCTGCTTAAACTTGTTCTATGTTATCAGACTTTATGATCAGTATTTACAGAATTAATCTCTTTGTATATTCTGTGCATTAATTGATAAATGTCTTCAAGTACTGACTGTTGTCTGATATATGTGTCTAAACTCTGATAAGTGATATGTCTGTTTCAGTAACTCTTCTATCCTATGAGGATAACTGTGCTAGATACTGACCTACTAGTCTTCAATAAACAAATGATCCCATGAAAGAAGTAGTTATTTCTGTGGAAATCTTATGACACAAGCAAATTCTGATAACTGAGCTTAGTTAAGTTTACTTTGTATATCTTATTACTAAGTCACAAATTAGAATAATGCTACTCATCTGTTTAAGTTCTGATTCTAGTAAAACTGCTGAATGTACTAAGTGCTGATAAACCTCACTTATCAAAAGAAGAAGAACAATAATCAAAGAATAATATCAGGTACTCCTTTGAGATCTAGAGTAAAAATGTGAAAGGGACGACCCAAGTGCATTGCTGGTATTAAGTAAATATGCATTAGAAAAGCAAAATATTTTCTTGGTGACTTTTCACACTCTATGATTACTGGAGAAATACTCTGATAATAGCATAAATTCTAATAAACAGTCGTGACTCACTTACACTGAGAAGCCTCTGTAAAATAGAATTTCAAAAGATGCATAAAATTAGCACAAAAACAGTTGAGGTGGACTCATGCATGAACTCGTTTATCAGTAGGTTTCAGGATAATGACAGTTCTTTAGCAAAATTTTAATTATGACTTATTTCTAAGATGTACTGAAGTAGATCAGACTTTACTCTTTGTCGGTTATTTAGCTTAATGCACACACACATCACTCCATATGAATGATGAAATTTCTGTGGTGATCTATGTTATTTTAGATAAACAGTCATTGTGTCACTTCTGCACAAATTCTGAGGACAAGTTCTAGTTACACGTTCTGATGATTAAGTTCTGACGTTCATAACTAAGAACTTGTATGAGTATTTACTAAGATAGATATTCCTTGTTCGAGGTAAGACATTATGTTCTGATGACTGTTAAGTTCTGGTATAGGTCTAAGTTCTGATTTTTCAGTCTAACCCTTTACTTGACTTATTTATGAGTAAAATTTGGTAACAGTCTCAGATTAATTTCGAAATGTTGAAGTGGAAGATTAATAGTCTATGGTTAAAACATAATGGCACTCGTCCTTGAACAGTTCACTCTTGTTACATGTGCCCATTCCTTTTCCAATGACTGTTATTCTTTTTCAAGGTCTAGGGAGACGAGGTAGAATTAATTCTACCTGTCTGCATTCAATATCTTTGTGTCTCTTGGCATTCTCTTGCCTATATATGCAACCACTTCACATCAGTCTTTCCATCACATTCTTCTCACACACTTATCCTCCTTCTTCTGTCAAAAACACAATGGTTCGATACAACATGTTTTTGAACACTCAAACCTTCACAATGGAGCTCAGTTGTGCCGAGTGGCAGCAGGAGTGGCATATAACAGCCATTCCTGAGGAGATCTGGGACTCTGTCCCACAGGAGGTGCTGGCTCACCTTCTATTCTTCGAGATGGATTATCATCGCCATCTGGAGCGCCTGGAGGAGGAAAGGCAGGAAGCTATCCGTCAGCAAGAGCGAATCATTCGACTCGCTATCTTGTTTGTCGAAGATAGGAAGAGGAAGATGACTTAATCTCGTCTTCTTCCTGTTCTTCTTCATCCTCAGCTTTGTCAGGCTTCTTAGCTAGGACTAAAGCTGTTGACGTTAGGATTAGAAGCTTAGGGAAAATCTTGTATTGCTGTAATTTCTATTTCATTTATGTATTGACTTGATATATTAATGAAAATTGTTTTTACTTCAAGATTTTGTCTCTGAGTTATTTTATCTTGTGTTGTTAAATCCTGCTTGATATTCTGATGACCATTTAAATTTTGTCTTAAGTTCTGATTTAAGTCCTGATTCTTAGTCAGCACTTATTCATCGAAATTATCTCGGTCATTTTTAACATGATTCATTTTCAGAATATTAATGTTGCAGTGCAAAATAACCAATCAGTGATAACGGGTTAAAATTTGAATTGTTTCCATTGATAAATGGAACAGTTTTTCCTTGAAACTCGGCAAATAGGTAAGTATTGATTATTGTTTTCTCGAGCCCAGTAATCTATCCGTTATTACTGCATGTCTGACAGGTGTCCAACGGTAATATTTCTTTTGTATAAGTACAGCAGAGAGAAGATTTCTTTAATCTTTTTAATTTCTTCATCTTCTATCTCTCTTCTTACTTTTACTTCTCCTTCACTTTACTATTTCCGTTGTTTTCATACAGATATTATCTCAAACACCTAACAGGCATACTTGAATTTCAATATTTTTCACATGGCACCAAAGGATTTAATCATTGATGGAGCAAAGTTTGTTCCAAACAACTATGCTGCAATTCTTGATCATGCTGACGCTCCATCTGAATTGCATTTTGTGCAAGATCTTCTTGCACATAGTGAGGTTGGGTACGCCTTAACTCAGCCTGAATTATTTTCAAGTCAACAAGTTCTGCGGTTCTGGAGGACTGGAATTTTTGATGATGGTGGTAAAAGAGGAACTCCCAGTATTATCTTCCAAGTGGGTGATTCTTCCTATGTAGTCACTCCTGGTACAGTACGAAGAGCATTACATCTTCCAGAAGATTGTACCTTCTCTATACCAGAGGAATCAGAACTTCGGGGGTTAATGACTGATTTGGGATATGAACAGAGTCTGACGAAACTTGGACAGTTGAAACGGGCTCATATCAGAAGAGAATGGAGTTTCTTCTTCGATTGCATCACCAAGGCTTTTGGGAACAAATGTTCTAATTTTGATGCTATCCCAATTCTGAGTCAGCACATCGGGTATGCTATTATCCATCAAACTCATTTTGATTTTGCAACTGGAATAATTGGTTTTATTGGGGATAGGATGACAGAGGATCGAGATGTTGTTTATTTTGCTAGATTCTGTCAACTTATTTATACGTATTGTACTGCTGAACCCCAGTTAGTCAGCACTCAAACCCCACCTTTTAAGGTTGCAAAAAGGTACTTTAACGACCTGATAAATGCTGACACAAAAAAATCAATGGTGAGACAATTACAGATTCCTCAGTCTGTGAAACAGATTCTGGTAAATGCTGATCCAGCTACTTACAAATCTGTTTACTCAAATGTTCAACCAACTCACCATAACCAAAATCCATCAACCTCAGTCCCTACCTCTAATTCTACTCAACCTACCCTCAGAACTTATCTCAAATCCTATCTCTCCACTTCACAGACTGCTCAACATTCTTCTTCAGCACCTACTGTGAAGCCTACATCCTCTAAGCCAAAGAGAACAAAGACTGTTCCTCAAACATCTCAGAAGAAGAGGAGGATTACTTTGAGAGATGAATCAGATTCTGAGGATCAGATTCCATCTTCAGAACCTATGATAGATGAAGCTGAGAAGGCAACTTCTCAGAAGGATTCTGCAATTGGGGGTTCTAGGCTTCTCAAGAGGCTTAGACGTATGACGGTTCCTGCAACTCCCAAGGAATCCAAATCAACAACAAAGTACAAGAAACAGAGGGCACAGAGGCCAGTTTCAGATGATGAGGAGGAAGCAGCTAAGGAAGGGGATCAGGAATCTCTGATCTCACAAGACAAGGAATTTGCTCCAGTCACTTCTTCTCCATCAACTCCATTTCAGGAACCTGTATCTGACAAGGCTAATTTACCTTCTTTATCTCTTGTTGATCCAGGCACAAGTGCTGAAATTGATATTCAGAACTTGGTTGTGCCTGAAATACTTTTCTTAGAAGCTCCAACAGCAAATAATCCTTTCACAACACCTGTTACTGATGCTGTTCAAACTCCTGAGTTATCACTAACACCTTCTCTGCATCAAGATGATGATCAGATTTTAGGTGAGCATCAGGATATGGCTGTTGATCAGAACTTAGTATCAGATCAGCAATTAGAGGATGTTGAAGCCTCCATTGCTACTCATACAGTTGTCTTATCAGAAGATACTGATTCTTTAAGTTCTGATGCTGCAAATGTTGGAGATACTGGTGAAGCTGCTACAACTGTAGATGCTGATGCAGCAGGACCTTCAGGACATACTCCTCCACTGACTCTTCCTAAGTCTGAACTGCTAAAGGAGTTTGTTATCAGGGATGCACCAGTACCTTGGAGTGAAACTCCTGCAGGACAGGAGTGGACTAAGGAATGGAACTCAGTTTCATGTGTTCCAAATGCTTTACATCTTGCTGAGCACTTGACTAAAGCTGATGAAATGTTAAATTCTGATGATTTTAAAACCCAGCTTAGAGTCACTGCATTGAGTACTAAACATCTACAAGGTCTTCATTCCAACACTCATGCAGAGCTACACAAGATTCAGGAGAACTTTATTAAACAGGAACAAGTTTGGAAACTTGATAAGAAAAAGTTCTTCCAACCTACCATTGACAGGGTTGCTTATATTGAGAAAACTCAAGAGAAGCAACAAGCTCAGATTGATCAAATTCTGACAAATCAAGCTTCTCAGCAATCGCAACTTACTGAAATCCAGACCTCAGTGGAACTACTTATCTCTCTTTTATTACCTGCTGATGCCAAAAAGGGGGAGAAGGTAATTAAGTCCAAATGCAAAACCAACAAGTCACTGCAAGGAAAGGATGATGGAAAAGATGACCAAGGAAACTCTGGAATGGGTAGTGGTCATAGTCAAGGTAGAAGATTTACATCAAGACAAGCTAGTCACAGAACAAGTTCTGATACTGGGAAAAGAATAAGTTCTGCTGCTGGTAAAAGGATAAGTTCTGATGAACTTCTAGATCTTGATGAGGAAATGTCAAGACAGTTATTTCTTCAAGAAAATCCAGGGATGGACTTGGAAAGTTTAAAGGAAGAAGAAGCCAGACTTAAATCAGAGAAAGTCACATCTAAATCTGAAACTTCTGGTAAAAAGTTACTTCCAAAACCTAAAGGCATTGTGATCAAAGAGAGGATACATACTGAAGAAACTTTGGCTAGATCACAACCACAAATAGATCCAAGATCCAAGGGTAAAGAAAAGGTTGGTGAACCTATCAAGCCTTATGTACCTCCTGAGGAAGAAGAAATTACTGATGGAAAACATAATCTTGCTCTGATTTCAAGAAAAATTCTTAAAACAACCTCTGACATGGCTCAAGTTGTTCAGAGTCAAGAAATTGTAAGTTCTGATATTCAGAAGAAGCAAGTAACCTCTGACAGTGCTCAAGTTAACTTGATATCAGAAGATAAATCTAAAACACTCCTACCAGGATTCACTAAAGCAAAACAGACTCAATCTTTGAAGACTACTTTAAGTGGTTTTGAAGCAAGAGTAGTTACTGGAAAGGAAGCTAGAGATAAAACTGGATTGGGAAGTGCTGATGAAAGAAGAGTACACAACACTACTGATGATCCAACTTCCTTGAGTGAACCAGGTATTGGAGCAACTCCTGAGAGATTGAATCAACTAGAATCTGTACAGATGGTTTACCATACCTACTTGAAAGAATACATCATGTTGTATTTCATGACAGATGGTAGGGTTTATCATATAAGACAAAATGCCATTCCATTGAAGTATTTTGAAGAATTGGAACATGTATTATTCTTACTTCAAGTGGATGACAGAATAACAGAGACTGCTGCAAACTACTTAAAGGAACAGATTCAGAGACAGAAAAGACTTTCTTCTGTTAAGTCTGACAGCAGATATGTTCCAAAGTACAGAAATCACAATGGTGATATTGTTGATATGAAGCCTAATACTGCACAGATCAGAACATATCTTGGTATTAAGGGGCTTGAATTCAATCTAGAGTCTAACAAAGCTTATGTCATAAGACTAGATCGGGAGTTGAGAAAAGCAAAGATTAATGATCTCAGAGCTGCAATATTTCAAACTGGTGAAGATACTGCAGAGCTTAAAGATGTCAAACGGAGAATGATTGATGAACTCAGATATGCTGAGAAATGTTTGTTGAAGAATTATCTCAGAACAACTTCTGACATCAGAGAGATCGGAAAATGATGAAGCCAAGTCGAAGATCTACAACTGCTTAAATTCTGATATTTATACAGGTTGAAGTTGTTATCAGAAGTTGAATTGGTAAAAACTTTAAGGACTGTAAGTTGTAGTTATCTTGTCTATTTCTCATGCATTTGTACTTAATATTTTTGACATCATCAAATATCTGTTAAACTTGTATATTTTGTTAATTTACAAGTTGGGGGAGATTGTTAGATATATTTGATAATGTCATGGCTAATATGTTTTATGTTTAGATTTCAGATCTTATTTGAACAGAACAAATCAGTACTTAACTGATCAGTACTTATACTGGAAGTCAGAACTTAAGGTACTGGAAGTCAGAACTTAAGGGATATCAGTACTTATGTTATCAGGAGATAGATATCAGAACTTAAGTGATGAAGGACGATCAGATAAGGACAGTAGCTGATTAAAGTTAAGAAGATCAAGATAAACATAAGAAGAGATATACATGAAGAAGGAATTCCGTGAAGAATGGAATACTTGGAATAGAAGATATCTGATTGATATATTTTAGGAAGCAGAATTATATTCCATATCAATTAGCGAATATCTTGTAACTGTGTAGTATATAAACACAGAAATAGAGTTTACACTAGAAGTGTTATCATTATCGAGAATATTATTTAATATAACTCTAGCAGCTCTCGTGATATTTTGTTCATCACTGAGAGATAACAGTTCCAGATTGTAACAGAGTTTATTGTTTAAATAAAGTTTGTTTTCTGTTACATAAGTTCTTGAAGTTTGATTTGATTGTAATAAACACTGTATTCACCCCCTCTACAGTGAAAGTGTGACCTAACAATAGTCATCTTGTGTACACTAAACTATGCTTTGGTTTAGTTCTTAGTCTCCAGGGACAATTATTAGGGCTCTTCTGGGTATAGGAATTTATACACGAAGATAGTGTATGATCAATAAAGGATCTACCCCTTCCAGTGAAGGAAGCGAATGTTCAAGGCTGATCCACTTATGCTAGTTCAGGAATCTCTGGCCAGAGTGAATGAAATTAGAAAGGAGTTTCTAATTTGCATAGAACTACGCATAGTAAATGGTAAGCAAGTGATTGAATTAGATAGGCTTGACACGAGATTCATGCCTTGTATTTAATCGGGACATTGTAGGGAAGAAGGAGTTTATTGTACGGTAACTATTCACTGACAGGTTCTTTGTATTCTAAGCAGTGAATTCATATTATCCGGATAGTCGCGATATGTTGAGAAGCATCACTCACGATGTAGAATAAATGTGATTAATTAATTAATCATATTTAATAAATTAGAGAATTTATATAAATAATGATAAAATAGTTTTATTATTATTTATTTCTACTACCGGCTTAATATTGAACCTACAGGGTCACACCATAAAAAAAGAATGATTTAATGGTGGAGGAATTAATTAATAATGGATAATAAATATTTATTTATGAAATAAATAAATTGGCAAATTTAATAATTGATTAAATGAGATTTAATTGATTATAAATTAATTAAGAAAAGTTCTTAATATTATTAATTAAAGGATTTAATTTTTTGGAAATTAAATCAAGAGAGAGAATTATTTCTAAAGTGTTTAGAAAAAGGATTAATGATTAAAAGGTGTTTTAATTATTAATGAGAATAATAAATGGGATAATAATAATATTTATGGGAAAATTTCAGTTGAAAATTTTGCCTATAAATACACTATTATAGACCCTATTTTATTCTAACCCACATCGAACCCGAAAACCCAAAAAGTTTGGAAAACCCAATTCTCTCCACCTCCTTCCTCCTCCTTAACATCGTTTTCTTGGTGGATACCGGTGGAGTGATTCACACTTGAGGAGCAACTGCTATGGATCTCTGATCGTTGTCTCCGAATTATTTTAAAAGGTTAGATTCGATCCCTCGAATTTTTATTCACGATTTATATGCTTTTATTTGGATTGTGTATGTGTAAAAGTGTTTTGCCATGCCCCGCTGCGTTAAAAATCCAACACTTTAAACTATACAATCCTGGATATTAATATAAATATACAGATAACCCCTTATTATTTCGGATCGCTTACAGGTTATGGTATGAAACAAGAATCTAACCTTCTAAAATTATAATAACTAAATACAATTTCATTACCTCTTTACTAACTTCCTCATATTATTCACTCTAAGACCTCCAAATTCCTTCAGCTAGAATCTCTCCACTTTTGCTGTCTATTAAAAGTTATTCACTTTTGACCTCATTTAATACTGAAAGAAATAAGAATTTACAAAGCAAGAGTGAGCCAAAAATACCCAGCAAGTCACTTCTGGATCATTTGCTGTCTTAGATCAAAGAAACTTCTGGAAACAATCTTTAAATGATTTCAAAACACTTTATTTATTTAAAACAGTTGAGCGAATAAAATATCGGCCCTTATTGGCCTTTAATTATAAATCACATTTCTCTATAAAGGAATAGTGAACATTTCACTGATTCATCTCTATGAATCAAATCTTTGTTTGATTTTGTAATCATAAACTATTCAAGAAGGAATGCCGTTAATGGCGATCAACAATAAATTAGACTGGACACTAGAAACCAACATATGCACTATAACCTGCTAATCAGTCAGGATATATCACAGATCTATACCCAACTGTATAGACCCACCAACATATAGGGTACCCATGCACTATGGCCTAATAATTAAGGGTCCAGCCATCTCTGGCCCTTAGGGTCCAGTTCATTCCTGGCCCTCATCATAACCATCCAGTCCGTAGAGTATTTTGATGTCAAATCACTTTGATTTCAAAACATCCCAACTCAGGGTTCGCAAATACCCTAAAATAATGGGTATTTGCTCAAGAGATCAATCGATAATCAAGGAACAAGATCAAAAAGGTACTTGCATAAAAAGAGTAATTGTAGCGAAATATAAAAACATTTAACTATTCTGAACTTAGAATACGAATCAAGATATAATTACAGTATTATAGAAGAAAGTTTAGGAATACTTGCCTTAATTGATAACCCTCTGATCTTTAACTATCTGCCATATCACTCAGTCCTGATGTGTCTGCATTTCCATTGACAGACCACTTGACATTTCTTATCATTCACCATTTCAGGTTTATTTATATTCTGAATCCACTCGTTTCATTACTACACGTAATCAGGCTTTACTTTTATAATCTCCGTCTGGCTTTAAATGCCTCGCACTATGTGTATCTATCATAAAAGATACCATTCAGTTAACTAACAATATATAATTGTCTAGTCTATACGCTTAGCCTTTAATCATATAAAGTTTAATAGACACGTGGACTCATAATTCACAAACACATAAGCACATAAGGCATGTATACATATAACTCACTTCATCAAAACATTCGACCAGGTATGATCAAAACTGAAATCGACTCCAAATACATTTTTACGATAATTACTCGAATTAGAAACGTTTTCAAAATGAAGTGACCTTTCGAAACGAAAGATTTAATGTCTCAAAAGTATTTTTAATGAAAGAAGAATATTTTTCTGAGTCTAGACACGTTCGTTTCGTATTAAACGGACGAACAGTCTATTTAATATAAATTTTTGAACATTTTTCAGAATTAAAACGGGTCTCCCAATCATTTTAAAATTAAATAATAGGGTTCGAACACCTGATTTTAAAATAACTTTATATAATTATCGAGCCATAAAAATAATTTAAAATAATATTTTAAAACTCAATACTATTTTCTGAAAATTTTTAAATCAAAAATAAATAATTAAATCTAAATAAATAATCAATTAAAATTAATTAATAACTAATTAAATTAATTAATCAATTAATATTTAAATTAATTGACAAATTAAATAATTAATTATCAACTAAAATTAATTAATTAAATAATTTGGATTTATTTAAAAAAAATTCAGAATTTAAAAAAATAATGGTTTTTGGAGTTAAAATGAATTTTTAGAAATTAAAAACAGAATTTTTGAATTATTTATAAAAAGAAAATCCAAAAACATGTTTTGGAATGGTTATTGGACAAACAAAGATCAAAGCCGGGTTTTTCTGGCGGGTCAAAACCGGGTCAACCGGGTCAGACGAAGAACACCGAGAACAACTGGACTTTTTCAGATTCCAACGGCCGGCAAATATTCCGGCGAGACTCCGATTTCAACAGAAACAGGGTTATTTGATTCGCTTTTTATGGGGTTTTCATTCTAAATTACTCGAGGAACTCGAATCTGTCAACCAATAGCACAAACGATGCCTGGAATCGATTCTCCGGCCGCTTCAGCCATTAAAACCGGCGAGCTTGAAGATTTTCCGGTGGGTCGATCCCCGAACTGTTTGATATTCAAACCCCCAAAAATTAACTCCTTTTTACATGATCTATTCACTAGTTTAGTTAATTGAATCAATAACCTTTCACACAGAAAGTCCCAAAATTCAATCAAGAACATTTATAATCTTAAAATCCTAATTTCATTACACCAAGAATCAAACATCAATTTCTATATGTTATTGAACTCTAAATTTGACATATAATATACCAAATTGACCACGAAGAAAAGATCTACAAGATTAAGCCTTCAAATCATATCAACAACATCAAGAACAAAAATTCCTATTTTAATTATCAAATAATTCGAATTAAAATAAATAAATAAGAAAATCACCTTGATTTCTGCATTAAAATGGTTGATTGATTCAGAAAGTACTTTTCGAGAGCTTCGATTTGATATATGGCACGCCCGAATCGGAGTTCGATAACGCCTTCGTTCGAGGGTTTGATTTTCAAGAACGTAACGAATAATTAGGGTTTTCTCTGTATTTTATCGGTTTTAACTGACTGATTATGATTATACGAATAAAATAAAATAAGAAAAGGGCTATTTATATTTATGGAATATTGGTTCGTGTTGGATCGTATTGGATCGATAAATTAGTTACTTAGCCGCTAAGTAACTGCAAAAACGATCCGATTTGATTCCCTTATTAGATATTTATCCAAACCGGGCATTTTATAAAAACACTTTTTACGAAAATAATGTAATATTATCTCATCTTTTGAGAATACGGGTTTTGTTGATTTATCGAAATGATTGTCGTATCGAAAATTTTGCGCCGGGCCGCGCACAAGTCAAACTGTAATCCGGATCGAAAAAGTCAAAACACGAAAAATGTCTGGAATTACCGAATTAGGTTAGGAAGGAGTTTTTGGAAGAGTTTCGGGTTGTAAAAACGGTTGAAGTTGGACAATTCCCGGCTTAATAGAACATTTTTGTAATTATTCAGAAAATAATTAATAAATTCTTAAATTATTATAAAATCATATAACACTCCAAAAATTACCAGAAAAATACCTTAATTATCAATATTTTATTCTGGACATAATAAAATTAACATACTTATACTTTACCATATATAAATATCCACATATCAGCGTCAATCATCAGATAATTCACCAAAAATCACATAATAATCACATAATAATCATTTATCGATAAAATAATTAGACACTGTATCCCGGATATTACATATTCCACGTTTCATTATTAAGAAAGTATGTTGCTGACTCATCTCATGTGCTTAACTATGAACCATTGGAATTAAGTCCGGACCCGACTTACTCAGAAGAGCCCATACAAATTCTTGATAGAAAAGAAAAAGAGTTTAGAAATAAGAAAATTTCACTTGTAAGAGTTTTGTGGAAGAACTCTAAAATAGAAGAAAGTACATGGGAGCGAGAGGTTGAAATGAGATCCAAATACCCAGATTTATTTCTATAGCATATTTCGAGGACGAAATTTTAATAAGGTGGGGAGACTTGTAATATCCAGTTTTGAAATATAATAAATTTAAGATATTTTACTTTAGAAGTTGAAATATATGTGATTGTATTTATGGACCTTATATGATTTATAGGGTGATGGTGTGTGTTAATGCTAATGATAATATCTAGTCGTCCCACATTGAGTAAAATAAAGGGGATGATATCTTCTTCCCTTATATATATTGTACTGAGTGCAATGTTTTTAACTTGTGTGTTGGGAGCTTTGGCTTACTTCCCACATTAGTTAGATTGTGAGCAAAGAAGTGTCCTTAAGCTATAAATAAATGAACATACTTTTGTAATGGACTTATACTTATATAATGGACTTACAAGTGTGCTAGTTTAATTTTAATACATTCTTTTTTGTCCCACATCGAGACAAGACTGCGAATGGCATAGTCATTCATCTATATAAGCAACTAAATATTATTTTTATATATTATATCTAAAAATGTGAATATAAGCAACTTGTTTAATGTTTACAAGTTGGGGTTGACAGAAAACTTGTGACGAATAAGATACTAAGACGGAATAAGAATTTTAATTTTGTTAGATTATTTATGTCATAACTGGATGCAATTGCGACATATTATTTATATTAATTATTATGTCACAGTAGCTATTCCTGTTGTCGTGAAGATATCATTGAATTCTTAATGAAACCTATAAAAACTTCTTTCATGTTATAAATCTTGACTGAAAATATTAGTTATATTTAATGTAGAGGAATTATAAGAGAATAGAAGATATGGAGAGGAAGTTTTATCTCATTTCATTAGCTAAATGAGCTATTTATAGTAGTTGGTTTACAAGTCTTACTAAGTATGCTATTAAAATCTTTTTCATTAAGCTTTGCAAGTCTTCCTCGATAAGCTTTACAAGTCTTCCCCGATAAGCTTTACAAGTCTTCCTGATAAATTTTCTTTCTTAAAAAGCTGTGCAAGTCTTCCTCAACAAGATTTGAGAGACTTCCTCGATACGTTTTGACAATCACTTTATATTTATTCAAATATTTTAGCACTCCCCCTTGATTGTCAAATGCGAGTTATTGCAAAGATTGACTGTCTCATTAAAACCTTGCAAGGAAAAACCCAGTGGGATAAAAACCTTGATGGAGGAAAAAGAATATAGTCTCCCCCTGAATAAAATGTCTCACATTTTGACATTTTGATGTAGCAAATTTTTTAACCTCCGCATACCCATATTATATCTCAGCTTCTCAAATGTTGATGTAGGTAGTGACTTTGTAAGTATATCCGGCAGATTATCGCAAGAGCGGACTTGTTGGACATCAATATCACCATTTTCTTGAATTCATGAGTGTAGAAGAATTTTGGCAATATGTGTTTTGTTCGATCCCTTTCAATATATCCTTTCTTAAGTTATTTGATGCATGCCGAGTTATCCTCGAATAAAACTGTAGGACTTTCTGAAAATACTTAATAATCCACATGATTCTTGAATATGTTGAATGACCGACCTTAGCCAAATATATTCGCTGCTTGCTTCATGAATTGCTAGTAACTCTGTGTGGTTTGATGAAGTTGCAGCCATAGTCTGTTTTGTAGACTTCCAAGAGATAGCAGTATCACAATATGTAAATAGGTAACCTGTTTGTGATCGCCCAAAGTGAGGATCTGACATGTATCCAGCATCTGCAGATCCAACTAGCCGTGATCTTGAATTGTTTGGGAAGAATAGTCCAAGAACGATTGTCCCTTGAAGATATCTGAATATGTGTTTGATTCCATCCCAATGACTTTTAGTAGGGTCAGAACTAAATCTTGCCAACAGGTTCACTGCAAATGCAATATCAGGTCGTGTGTCGTTTGTAAGATACATGAGAGCGCCAATCGCACAGAGATATAGAACTTCAGGTCCAAGAGCCTCTTCATCTTGTTTTCTAGGACAGAAAGTGTAACGTCTGGGAAATTACGTCTGTATTATATCATATTTATAATAAATTATGTGTGTTAATGTGTCATTTATGTGGAATTATCTGTCAAACCTTAATTGCAATTTGTTACGTGCATTCTGTGTCGTTTCGGTATTTTTCAGATATTTTATTTGGCATTCATAGTTTTCATTTCAAAAATTTTACGACCCGAACCATGATTTTAAAGTACGTATTTCAAATAAAATAATGGGCCTTATTTTTCATCAAACAGCTTTTACCATCGCATTATTCTGAACATCTAGGCATTTTATAAATTTTCTCGTTTTGCGAAAAATGATTTTTCCGGGCCCCACTGGGTGTTAAAAACCCCACAAAAATCATATTTTTATTTTTATAAAATTTTAAGACTTTTATTTATACCATTTCTTTGTATTTTTGCATTATTCACAATTTTTGGGAAATTTTGGCATATATATTGTATATATAAAATATTTATAAATTAAATTTTAATACTCAAAAATTATAAAATTAGGGGTTTATTAATTTTAAAAAGTGTAGAATTAGGGCCTTAATTTTATTGAGGAGTATTAATTTCACTACTATAAATAGCCTAATTTTTATTTAATTAATCATAATTAATAATTAAAAATCAGAAATTCTTTGAAACCGGGTCGGGATTTCCAAAATTGGGTCGAGAATCAAACTGTGATTACAACTGATTTCTACATCAAATCAAGTGATTCCAGTAACCAAATCGAAGGTTTTCATTTGTACTTTCTGTTTCTAGTATCAATTTCATATTTTAATCCGTAGTTTTTGATTTTCGGTTTCTAGGGGTTTATGTTCAAATTAGGGCTTTTTGATTCTAGGGTTATTATGATGTTTTGATGATTGATATAGTTTCTTGATGTGATTTACAGTTGATTCATGGTATTTAATTGATCAAACGATACCTATATAGCAAAGTTCGATTATTAGGGTTTATACCGAATTTTCAAATTATAACACGATGATTTCTGTGAATATTTGGTTCCTGATATGTTAGGGGTTAGATTGTATGTGTTCTTAGCTTCGATTTGCACTATTAAACGTTAAGTTTCATGTACAAATGAATGATTTCGATATTTGGCCGGATTTTGAATTCGGTTTGGGCGGAGAACTGGTTTCAGGGATGTTTTTGGTTCGTTTTGGCCGGGAATAGATTGGGGTAGTTGCCAGGAATGAAAACACTGTGAAAAACGAACCAAATGGTTCTGTTTTTGGTCTGAAAAAGGGCTGCCGAAATCCTGGCCGGTCGCCGGATTCTCGGAAGATTCCGGTCATGTTCTTCATGACCCGGAATTGACCCGTTTGACCCATTTCCAGAACCCGGTTTTGATCCATTTATGTCAGGGATCATTTTATGACAGATGTTTCTGGGAATTAAATTTTATTTTTATTTAATTTTAATTATAAAATCAGTTTTATTTATTTTATAAATTAATTAATTAATTATTTAATTAATTGATTTATATTATAAATAATTCGGAAATATTTTCTAAAAATCAGATTTAATTATTTTCTTAATTATTTATTAATTATTTATTAATTATTATTTATTTAAAAATAATTAATTATTTTAATAATTAATCAAATAATTTCAATAAATCATAATAAATTCATTTTAATTCCAAAAATTATAGAAAAATCATTTTTAATTCTGTTTCTTCTTAATTAATTATTTAAAAATTATTTTAGGGTTTAAAAATAAGTAATAATTATTTATATCGAATAATAAATTGAATTATTAGTGTTTAATCGATATTAATTAGACCGTTAGTCCTATTCGAGCGAAACGAAAGCCCTTTGACTCAGAAAAATAAATTCTTTTCATTAAAAATAATATTAGAGCCTAATTTCTTCTAGAAATTATTTGAATTTATTACCTGTTTGGTTATCAGTCGAATTACGTGTTGAGACGAGTCCGAAAAATTCTGAAAAATAGGAAACAAGTCAGATTCTAAAAATTATTTTTTAATTATAAAAATGATTATGTGCTTATGTGCTTATATGTATTATGTGGTTAATCGAGTCTTACTTGCTAATATATAATATACGAGTCAGTTATAAGCGCATGGGTAGACAATAGGAACAATGTGAAGTCGATTCAAGACACAATTGAAGTACGAAATGACTAAATCTGTCTATTTCTCTAACAGAAGCTAAGCCAGCAAGGCAGGTTGAGTTGGTAATAGACGAAGGTGATATATTTGCAGTGAGTCGCGCAGAAGGCAAGTTTTTTCCATATTCTAATTTCAGAATAGTGATATTTCTTCAGATGCTTATCACGCTTGCACTCTTTTGATTCTTGTTCATAAACACTGATACACACTTGCTATTCTTTTGTTCATATTTCATTTGTTACACACTTATATTGATATATTCTGGTGATTAGAATATATCAAAGCATACCGATTGTTCCGGTTGCTGTTCGATGGACTGGATAATGATGTTTTGGGGATTAAGTATGTCTTAATCCTGAGGATCGGGATATGACTGGTGCCTCGAGATGGGCCGTAGTGCCTGGGTACCCGACTGGATCTATATATGGAGATATAGATCTGCATTATATTCTTACTGATCAGCAGGATATAGATACGAACTTGTGTCCAGTTTAGTTCATTTGTACTCGCCAGTAATGGCCTTCTTTCTATCTTCGTGGGGTTATATCTTTGCAGATATACCCGGGTTACCGATTCATTTAAATTACGTTAACACTGTTTATATTTTGCGGACTTGTTGAGCAATTTTTGGCTCACCCCTTTTTGTTGTTATTCACCTTATTGTTTTCGGTTAAAAAGGAATATGAAACCCATCAGGACTCGAGTGGTAAAGAAGCGGGTCAAGCCTCGGGATCCTCTCATACCCAAGGTGTTGATCCCAATCCAGGAAGAAAGATTTGAGTTGCCCGAACATGTGGAGTGTAGATAGTTAGTGTGTGTGTGTTTGAATAAAAGATGGAATTAGTTTAAAACTGGTTAGACAAAGGTTTGTAACAAAGAGAGTTTGCGAGACTTTGAATTTGGTTTGTAATATGTAACATCCCAAATCCGGGGTCAAGATTTGGTGTCACTGGACAGTCTTTACATAAAATAAAAGAATATTCAATTAACCCCTTGAATCCGGATCATTTACAGGTTATGGTATGAAACAAGAATCTAATCTTCTACAACTTACAACAACTAAAATACAAATGAGAATACCTTTGTCCTAATGCTCTTGTCATATTCCACTAACTTCTTCAACCTCTCGCAGCGGAGATTTCTCTAACTTCTGGTATCTATCAAAGCTATTCACTTTTATCCTTATCTGTTTCTGGTAGAAATAAGAATTTACAAAGCAAGAGTGAGCCAAAAATGCCCAGCAAGTATATAATTTGAGTTTCAAATATTAATACCAAAGGAAAAACTTCTGGACAAAATCTTAAAACAATTTTAAACAATCCTATTTATTTGAGTGAGTGAGCGAATAAACGGTGGCTGTCACCAGCCTTTAACTCTAAACCCAAAAGTGACAAGCGATTCCCCGATTCTTCTCCTGAATCAGGGTTTTGTCCGGTTTTGAAGTCATAAAACCTTTCGAGAGAGAATGCTGTTAATGGCGATCAACAACAAATTAGACTAGACACTAGTTTGCATCTATATCCTGCTGATCAGTCAGGATACAGTGCAGATCTATACCTACCTGTATAGATCCAGTCGGGTCCCCAGGCACTACGGCCCATCTCAAGGCACCGGTCATGTCCCGACCCTTAGGATTAAGTAAAACTCAATTCCCAAAATATCACTATCCAGCACGTGGAGTATTTTGATATCAAATCATTTTGAATTCTAAACATCCCAATTCAGGGTTCGCATATAACCCGAGAGAATGGGTATTTGCTCAAGAGAGCAATCAAATTATAGGAACAATAATGAAAAAGAACTAGCATAATAAGAGTAATTGCAGCAAAATGTAAAACATTTAACTATTTTGAACTTAGAATAGGAACGAAGAAATAATTACAGTATTTCAAAAAGAAAAATCAGGAATACTTGCAGTATTTAAAAGAATATTCGGGAATACTTGCCTCAATAAGCTTTAATCACTATTACTAGTTGACTTTGATTCAACTTGATCGCTCGGCCTTATCGTCAAACGACTATTCCATTCTGGATACGATCCCAACATTCAGGCCCTTCAATTGGAACCTTGTTGACCTTGACGTTTAATCATTAGATCGTTCATAATCCGAGGTCGGTACTCGGGTTTTCCGTCTAGGACCTACATGGATAAATTATCCTAATTCAGATAATCATTTCGCTTAAGCTCAACTTAATACCACTATCACCTCTACCCATGCGATTTCATATTCCAACTTATATTTATATGTATTACTAACATACACATAACAATTAGGGTTCACATCTTCCAGACTCAGTTCGGTATTTATTTCCGGAAAATACGTATATTTGTTATTTTGAAAATAGGGTGATCGATTATCCATAAAATATCTTGTCACGTCACGTAAGTAGGTTTCATAACATTCAATTATATATTCTCGTTCGACGTCTCCGATAATTACAGGTTACGTTCCCGTATTTTTGGAATGAGTTCCTCGAAAATCGGACAGCGTCTCCTTTGTTTATCGGCCTACCCGTCGAACAATTCGACGTCCATCACAATCAACAGCAACAATAATCACAATACGATCTAGTCCACAATCCAATTTATCAATCCCATCCACCGGGACCCCACCGGGACGTCAAACCCCACAAAATTCGTGTTTTTTATTTTTATAAAATCAATCGTATTTCAAATACCCAGTACTTCTATATTTTGGAATTATTCACAATTTTTGGGGAATTTCGATACAAATTTTATATTTTATTATTTTTAAAAATATTCCCCGTAAATTTGTGCTTTCGGGTTTCTTATTTTTAAGTGCGAGTCAAAGGAACCGATTTACGATTTATCGCGTATACCTTCTAATAAATATAAATAGCTGAAACTGATTTTTATTATTCATTTTTTTATTATTAAAATTCAGAAAATTCCTAAAACCAAAAACAAGTTTTGGGGGGTGAAATCTTATTCTTAACAAAGAATCAATGATTTCAGGAGTTCTAGGAATCCAATCTTGATGTTCTAATAACTAAAACAATCCTCTCGAGGTTAACTATTTTAGAAATTCGATTTTTTTTGTGTTCTTGAGCTCGAATCGGGTTTTGAATTTGTGATGATTGTCGAATGATTCTGGGTTCATAAGTAGCTATAAAATGATTGTTGGAGTCGATTTATATGTTTATTTCAATTGTTTGATTCCCGGATTGTTGTAATCGTGTTCTTGGTTTTTCAATTTTGATTTTTGATTTTTAAATTATAGGTTGATTGTTTGATATTAGAGATCATTGTGTTAGATTATATGATTCACAAGCTTCGTTTTCATGTATGGATTGTTGAGTTTGGAGTTGATTTTGGTGGTTCGCGTTTTCCGATTATATAGCCGGAAAAGTTCGGTTTTGACCGGCTTTAATGGCCGTTTTTGGCCGGATTCTGCATTCTGGTAGTATTATCAGGGAGACGATCAAGTTTCTGAACTCTGGGATGAATTGTGAGTCGTTTGGCATCAAAAACCGAGTTAAACAATTCTTTTTTGGCCTGTATCAAGTCACCGGAGACTCGCCGGAGTCCGGCGAACCCGCCGGAAACTGGGTTTATTCCCAGAATCCGGGCGGCGTTCAAGCCTGACCCGGAACCTTCTTCAGGACCCGACTGGGTTGTGTATAAAAACTCGGGTTTAATCCGAAAATCCCTAATTTTGATTTCAACAAAATGTTTCGGCATTCTCTGTTTTATTTTAATTCAAAAATCCTATTTTTAATTTCTAAAAAAAATCATTTTTATTTTAAAAATCATTATTTTAATTCTGAAAATTTATTTTTCATTCAAAAATAAATCCAAATGATTTAATTAATTAATTTTAGTTGATAATTAATTATTTAATTAGTCAATTAATTTAAATATTAATTAATTAATTAATTAATTAATTATTAATTTTAATTGATTATTTAATTGGATTTAATTATTTATTCTTGATTTAAAAATTCCGAAAAATAGTTTTGAACTTTAAAATATTATTTTAAATTATTTTCCAGGCTCGATAATTCTTATAAAAATATTTTCGGGTGTTCGAGCCCTATTATTTAATTATAAAGTGATTCGGAGACCGTTTCAATTCCGAAAAATGTTCAAATATTCATAATAAATAAACCGTTCGCCCGTTTAATACGAAACGAACGCCTCTAAACTCAGAAAAATATTTCGCTTTCAATAAAAATACTTTTGAGACCAAAATATTTTTGTTTTGAAAGGCCGCTTGTTTTACAAGTCATTCTGAGTCAATTATTGATTGATAAATCATATTTTGAACCGATTTCAGTTTTAAACGTACCAAGTCGAACCTTTTGACGAACTGAGGCGTGTGTTATATGAATTATGTGATATGTGAATTATGTGTTTACGTGTTATGTGAATTATGTGCATATGTGGATCAAGAGTCCTGTGTTTGTATGTTATATTTATGTGTGGGCTATCGTATGGGTAGACGATAAGGTATTGATGCGCAGTTCGTCGAGTGATTATCGTTTAGGTGATTAAAGTTATATCTTTTAATTATAGATGCGGATCACTCGAGTTGATCAGGACAAGACGTTGGATAAAGAATGAGATGTAATAGTATTGGGTATCTGGGTTCTAGCAATCGCAGGAGCAGCATATCAGTAAAGTGTTGAAAATAAAGACGGTGATGTTTTGAGACCGAATGTCAGAATAGATGCGTCTTTGCGAGTGTGACTAGCTGATAAAAACCCAAAGGCAAGTATCCCTATCATCACTTATTGTTCAAGTGATATTTATTTTAAATCTTTTCATGCAAATATTGCTTTCCCTATTCAGTTCGTAATAGATAAATATTTTACATATCGCTGAATTAAATGATTCTGTTTATGCAAGTATTCTTCTGCTATTCTATGTTCAAAATAGCTAAGTGATATTACTTATCAAATTACTAGATTTATAAATGTTTTGGATTTTGAGAAACATGATTTTGTTGCGAGTATTCTTGCCCAAGTGAATGGGGGAATAAAATTATTTAGGATGTCGAATGATTCGGCTCCTTTTTCAATAAAAAGGTTTTTAAGATTGGAATGGTTACTGATTACTGGTTATAGCGTAGGTGATCGAGATATCGGTCCAGTTGTAATATCTTTCAAGGCTTGTTATGCCTTTTATGGCACCCTATAGGTACCGTATGGCTTCGGGATACGGGTAGTACCTATATTTACGGTATGTCTGTGGGATACCAGTATTGTTTCGCAACTGATCATCGGGAACACTATGAAATGTTATTGGTTCCAATCTAAAATATGGTTTTCTAAATTGTTTTGATAATCATAGAACAAATGATTTATCAACTGATTCTGTTTTGGATTAAAAGTGAATTACGGTTTTGATTCAGATTCTGATTTATGCTGATATTTACGTTGTTGTTAAATATCAAAGGTGGTATTAGTATAGATGATTGATGTTGACTTCAGTATGGGTGTTGTAAGCATCAAAGTTCGTATTGATATCTAATTTGATATGACAGCAAAATAAGTATTAATTTGAAGAGTTCGGTTTTGAGTAAAGTTTAATGATTCAATCCGTAATTATTGCTTCTTGTTGTTGTGGTTTACGATATTTCCGTAAACACGGTTTTACAAGTTTTATTCTCGTCAAGATTCAAAGTATTGCTGAAGCATTTCGCTCAAAAATATCAAAATGGTTTTGAATACAATTAAGGAATCAATTCTGGGGTTCCTCAACTAAAATTTTATGATTCAGCAATTATGATTTTTAAATGTTCTGTGCTAATACAGATGTCGGTTTTATATCAAAACGACCCTATATTCGCTATAATGATCTTGCTAAGCATTTCATCCGCTCATACTTGCCTGTTTTTAAATTTAACCTCCAGTGAGGGTTAGCGTGCGCTGCTTAGCTCCGAAATTCGAGGAAGGAAAGAAAAAGCTCTTGGAAGGTGGTTGGTCCGGGGTTTGTGAATTATTGTAAGTTCTTTTGTGTAAAGTTGTTTATATTATATTATATTATAGTTGTGTATTTTATTTGGGCCTTGTATACTTCATTTCGAAGTTATACTAGTGGGTTTAGTTTCGAGTTGTGATTTGTTAAAAAGAGGTTTTAAAAGAAAGTGAAAAATTTATTTGTGGAATTTGGATATCTTGTTTCTAGAACTGTAACCTTAAAAGATCTTGGATTAGTTTGGGGTCATTTATGATAAATATCTTCCGCTGGCATTTAATTATTGATTAAACAGGTTGATTTGGATTGAGGTTTTATAGTGACGACCAAATCCTCTTACCCCGGATTTGGGGGCATTACAGGTTGGTATCAGAGCTGAGGTTATAGTAAACTAGAAACGAGAGTGTGTAGGAGTGTGTATAGTTATGTGAGGACGTTTGAGCTCATATCGAGTTCCTGTTGGACTATTGGATATAGTACCAACGATTAAGTTAAGATAAGGTGTATTTGTTTGAGATGATTGTGCTGAGCTGGACAAAACTCCTGGCAGCTGTAAACACCTAGTGTGGAATCTTCCGAGGCTACTACAATTCACCGACGATGGAGATTATCAATATCCTTAGAACGTGAAGAAGTGTCTAGAATTGGATGACGAGTCAACAGAAGAGTTCAAATAAAAGATAAGTATTAAGACCTTGACAATACCTTCTCTTTCTATAATTTCTTTTGACATCTTTTAAAAAGAGGTATCAGTTAGAGGATATATTCCATAACACTCGTTTAATCATTTTTTGCCAGAATCTTATTTTCTGAATTTCATTTTTCTCCAGAAATATCAGCTTTGAAATCTTTTCAGTTTTATTCATTTGAGTTTGAAATCCTTTAATCTTCTTTTATTCTGACTGAGATGAACAACCCTAACTATAGGGGACACAAGATATACCTGTCTGTGTGATAGGAGTTGGATGGGACGCCACCACTTGTGTGTGTTGTGAATACATGAAGGTTAACAACCTTTAGTAGTGTCTTGATTTTGGCACGTAACGCCAAGTTCGTTTGATCATATTGATCTCTCAGTTATTCTTTTATTTGAACAATACTTTTTCACAAATTCAGATTTTATCTCTTTTCTTTTGAAATTCCATGATTTTATTATTTCAAATATTCGAAGGTATGCCAATCAAGTTAAGCTGAGTTATCTTGGTCAAGTCAGAGTAAGGCGGTGTGATGGAATTACCGAAGGACGATAGTGGAGTGCAATGCGATTAAACTATCAATGGCGTACAATGAAGTCAATCTATTTTTTTATTTATTT
Source organism: Apium graveolens (assembly GCF_009905375.1). Taxonomy (NCBI): domain Eukaryota; kingdom Viridiplantae; phylum Streptophyta; class Magnoliopsida; order Apiales; family Apiaceae; genus Apium; species Apium graveolens. The sequence goes on from NC_133652.1 coordinate 106,936,586, forward strand.
CTCTCTTTATCTCTCTTTCTTTTCTTCTCTCTATCTTTTTCTCTATTCTTCTTTCTCACGATCAGTAAAAGTGATTTTATTGAGGAATTGATCAAAGGACGTGGATGGAACAATGTTGCAGAGTGAAGCTTCAGTGGTAACTGGGTGGTATAAGAAATTGTAATGTTATTGGCTAATTTTGAGGAAAAGTGCATATGCAAGATTGGAAAGTTGGCCAGAAGACCCTTAGTGCTTTCTTCTGCTGATTCCGAGGACGGAATCCTTATAAGGAGGGTAGATTGTAATATCCCATATTTTCAAATATTATTATTATTATTATTTGGAATTGTTTATGTGATTTTATGTGGATTTTACTGAATTATATGATAAATGGAATTGATGTTTGGGTGTTTATATGTGATATTATTTGAGTATTTTAATTTTTATATGTACAGAATAAAATATAGATAATTATGATATTTTTATGGTAATTTTTGGATTGTTATATGATTTTATAATGATTTATAAATTTATTAATTATTTTCTGAGCAATTACAAAATTATTTTATAAAGCCGGGAATCGTCCAACTTCAATTGTTTTGAGTTTTTACAACCCAAAACTCTTCCGAAAACTCCTTCCTAAACCAATCTGGTAATTTCAGACATTTTCCGTGTTTTGACTTTTTCGATCCGGATTACGGTTTGACGCGTACGAGTCCCGGCGTGAAATTTTTGATACGCTAATCATTTTATAGATCGATAAAAATCCGAATTCTCGGAAGGTGAGATAATATTACTTTATTTTTGTATAAAGTATTTTATAGGAAGCCTAGTTTTGATAATTATCCAAATCTGATATTAAATTGTATCATTTTACAGTTACTTAGCGGCTCAGTAACCTATTTTTGGATCCGATATAATCCAATAGGATACTCGTTACGTGTTTTAAAATGCATTTATATGAATCGATCTGTAATTTGGACGTGTGCTTAATTGCGTTATTCGTTTTATCTCGTTGTATGTGTGTTGAATGTATTTTATGTGTGTTGAATATATTTTATGTGTTTTCGGGTTTTTCTGTTAATATAAGTATCGTTTTTGTTTTTCGAAAATAAATGGACCGGGACCCCACCGGGACGTCAAACCCCACAAAATTCATGTTTTTTATTTTTATAAAATCAATCATATTTCAAATACCCAGTACTTCTATATTTTGGAATTATTCGCAATTTTTGGGGAATTTCGATCTAAATTTTATATTTTATTATTTTTAAAAATTATTCTTCGTAAATTTGTGCTTTCGGGTTTCTTATTTTTAAGTGCGAGTCAAAGGAACCGATTTACTATTTATGGGGTATACCGTCTAATAAATATAAATAGCTGAAACTGATTTTTATTATTCATTTTTTTTATTATTAAAATTCAGAAAATTCCTAAAACCAAAAACAAGTTTTGGGGGTAAAATCTTATTCTTCAAGAATCAATGATTTCTGGAGTTCTAGAAATGCAATCTTGATGTTCTAATAACCAAAACAATCCTCTCGAGGAGACGGAACTTTTGATACCACTTTTGTGAATCGAGGTTAAGTATTTTAGAAATTCGATATTTTTTTGTGTTCTTGAGCTCGAATCGGGTTTTGAATTTGTGATGATTGTCGAATGATTCTGGGTTCATAGATAGCTTTAAAATGATTGTTGGGGTCGATTTATATGTTTATTTCAATTATTTGATTCCCGGATTATTATAATCGTGTTCTTGGTTTTTCAATTTTGATTTTCAATTTTTAAATTATAGGTTGATTGTTTGATATTAAAGATCATTGTGTTAGATTATATGATTCACAAGCTTCATTTTCATGTATGGATTGTTGAGTTTGGAGTTGATTTTGGTGGTTCGCGTTTCCGATTATATAGTCGGAAAAGCTCGGTTTTGACCGGCTTTAATGGCCATTTTTGGCCGGATTCTGCATTCTGGTAGTATTATCAGGGAGACGATTATGTTTCTGAACTCTGGGATGAATTGTGAGTCCTTTGGCATCAAAAACCGAGTTAAACAATTCTTTTCTGGCCTGTATCGAGTCACCGGAGACTCGCCGGAATCCGGCGAACCCGGCGGAAACTGGGTTTATTCCCAGAATCCGGGCGGCGTTCAAGCCTGACCCGGAACCTTCTTCAAGACCCGACTGGGTTATGTATAAAAACCCGGATTTAATCCGAAAATCCCTAATTTTGATTTCAACAAAATTTTTCTGCATTTTCTGTTTTATTTTAATTCAAAAACCCTATTTTTAATTTCTAAAAAAATCATTTTTATTTCGAAAATCATTATTTTAATTCTGAAAATTTATTATTAATTCAAAAATAAATCCAAATGATTTAATTAATTAATTTTAGTTGATAATTAATTATTTAATTAGTCAATTAATTTAAATATTAATTAATTAATTAATTAATTTAAATATTAATTAATTAATTAATTAATTAGTTATTAATTAATTTTAATTGATTATTTAATTTGATTTAATTATTTATTCTTGATTTAAAAATTCTGAAAAATAGTTTCGAACTTTAAAATATTATTTTAAATTATTTTCCAGGCTCGATAATTCTTATAAAATTATTTTCGGGTGTTCGAGCCCTATTATTTAGTTATAAAGTGATTCGGAGACCGTTTTAATTCCGAAAAATGTTCAAAAATTCATAATAAATAAACCGTTCGTCCGTTTAATACGAAACGAACGCCTCTAGACTCAGAAAAATATTCCGCTTTCAAAAAAAATATTTTCGAGACCCAAATCCTTTTGTTTCAAAAGGCCGCTTGTTTTACAAGTCATTCAGAGTCAATTATTGATTGATAAATCATATTTTGAACCGATTTCAGTTTTAAACGTACGAAGTCGAACCTTTTGACGAACCGAGGCGTGTGTTATATGAATTAAGTGATACGTGAGTTATGTGTTTATGTGTTATATGAATTATGTGCATATGTGGATTAAGAGTCCTGTGTTTGTCTGTTATATTTATGTGTGGGCTATCGTATGGGTAGACGATAAGGTATTGACGCGCAGTTCGTCGAGTGATTATCGTTTAGGTGATTAAAGTTATATCTTTTAATTATAGATGCGGATCATTCGAGTTGGTCAAGACAATACGTTGGATAAAGAATGAGATGGAATAGTATTGGGTATATGGCTTCTAGCAATCGCAGGAGCAGCATATCAGTAAAGTGTTGAAAATAAAGGTGGTGATGTTTTGAGACCGAATGTCAGAATAGATGCGTCTTTGCGAGTGTGACTAACTGCTAAAAACCCAAAGGCAAGTATCCCTATCATCACTTATTGTTCAAGTGATATTTATTTTAAATCTTTTCATGCAAATATTGGTTTCCCTATTCAGTTCGTAATAGATAAATGTTTTACATATCGCAGAATTAAATGATTCTGTTTATGCAAGTATTCTTCTGCTATTATATTTTCAGAATAGCTAAGTGCTTTTACTTATCAAATTACTAGATTTATAAATGTTTTAGATTTTGAGAAAGATGATTTTGTTGCGAGTATTCCTGCCCAAGTGAATGGGGGAATAAAATTATTTAGAATGTCAAATAATTCGGCTCCTTTTTCAATAAAAAGGTTTTTAAGATTGGAATGGTTACTGGTTACTGGTTACAGCGTAGGTGATCGAGATATCGGTCCAGCTGTAATACCTTTCCAGGCTTGTTATGCCTTTTCTGGCGCCCTATAGGTACCGTATGGCTTCGGGATACGGGAAGTTTCTATATTTACGGTATGGCTGCGGGATACCGGTGTTGTTTCATGACTAATCATCGGGAACAACATGAAATGTTATTGGTTTCAATCTAAAATATGGTTTTCTAAATTGTTTTGATAATCATAGAATAAATGATTTATCAACTGATTCTGTTTTGGATTAAAAGTGAATTGCGGTTTTGATTCAGATTCTGATTTATGCTGATACTTACGTTGTTGTTAAATATCAAAGGTGGTATTAGTATAGATGATTGATGTTGACTTCAGTATGAGTGTTGTGAGCATCAAAGTTCGTATTGATATCTAATTTGATATGACAGCAAAATAAGTATTAATTTGAAGAATTCAGTTTTGAGTAAAGTTTTATGATTCAATCCGTAATCATTGCTTCTTGTTGTTGTGGTTTACGATATTTCCGTAAACATGGTTTTACAAGTTTTATTCTCGTCAAGATTCAAAGTATTGTTGAAGCATTTCGCTCAAAAATATCAAAATGGTTTTGAATATAATTAAGGAATCAATTCTGGGGTTCGTCACCTAAAATTTTATGATTCAACAATTATAATTTTTAAATGTTCTGCGCTGATGCAGATGTCGGTTTTATATCAAAACGACCCTATATTCGCTATAATGATCTTGCTGAGTATTTCTTCTGCTCATACTTGCCTGTTTTTAAATTTAATCTCCACTGAGGATTAGCTTGCGTTGCTTAGCTGCGAAATTCGAGGAAGCAAAGAAAAAGCTCTTGGAAGGTGGTTGGTCCAGGGTTTGCGAATTATTGTAAGTTCTTTTGTGTAAAGTTATTTATATTATATTGTATTATAGTTGTGTATTTTATTTGGGCCTAGTATAATTCATTTCGAAGTTATACTAGTGGGTTTAGTTTTGAGTTGGGATTTGTTAAAAAAAGGTTTTAAAAGAAAGTGAAAAATTTATTTGTGGAATTTGGATATCTTGTTTCTAGAACTGTAACCTTAAAAGATCTTGGATTAGTTTGGGGTCATTTATGATAAATATCTTCCGCTGGCATTTAATTATTGATTAACAGGTTGATTTGGATTGAGGTTTTAGAGTGATGACCAAATCCTCTTACCCCGGATTTGGGGGCGTTACATACATTCACGTTCTTCATGGAGTATTATTACAGATGGTGACGTTTCCTTGCTCTATCTTGGATTTTCAGTTCCTACAAACGTTCTATCCACTAGTTTATAGCAGCTTTCATTAATTCGTCACTCGATATGTGTATCATCTAAGTCCTTCCTGGAACGCTATTACATATAATAGAATCTCTTTTCTTGGTCTTACATCTTCTGTCCTTGAAAACGCCCTTCTTGTTTATCGCAAAGGCCCATTCATCTAGATAAAATCTCACACATGTCTGCAGTAGCATCCCGCTAATTTTACTAAACTTTCAACTTTCACTAATGTCATTACTTCCTCCAAATTTCTAATCGCTTTGATTTCGGATCTGAAAATCATGTTAGAGCTTGACTCAATCTAATTGGATTCGATCTCCATTTAACTAACCATTAGTTGGTAAAGTTGATCAATTAAATCCTTTAACTGATCACTTAAACCAAGTGCTGACTTGCTAACTGGAATCAAAGACCAATTACATAAAGTCGGTTTGATCATAACATTCTTTCTCAAGAACCGAGATCGTAATCGTTTGGAGTACTGATGAAAACGATAATGTACTTCTTTATTCGTGAACATAGAGTAATTTCTGAAAATTTGGGCAGCACTTTCCTTATGTTATTGACTACCAGTCAGACTCAAGCCGACATCATCAATCAACCAAAGCATCCACAATCATATCCGTCCACTTCCCTCAATCAAATTCATCAATTCCCATAATTCACCTTTGATCAGCATCTGACTGGCATAGCATATATCTTTTTAATTGGGATTGGGTCTGAAACCCACAATGATTAATATAACCATACATTTCTCAATTATTTTAGAATATTACGAATTGTCATTAATGAATTTATCTCGTTGTTTTTCAAGGATTTTATTTTGCGATTCTTTTAACTTATTTCTTGTCATTAGCAATTGTGTACAGTTAATTTTAAAAATTATGTAGCATCCTTCCACCAATCACCACAATCATCTATCTTGGACGATACATATTCAATTTCATTAACTAATCTGTTTATCTTTTAATAAACCACGCACGGTTTTCATTACTATCATCGCAATTTGGTGGAAACTTAATCATTATTTCGTTATTTCTTAAAAGATTCCACAGTCAAATCACCATTCCTTCATCTCCACTTATGTTCCCGTATCATACTTTCGTCACTGACTCGGGTATGAGCATTAAATTCACCATCACTTATTTACGCAAGGTAGAGAACTTCACAACTTCTTGAAGAACACGTTCGAAGTTCGATTACATTTAAGATTTCTTTCATCTTGAATTTTCACGACAAATCTCTTCCCACGACGACGGGATGTTTCACGTAGTAATTACATGTCTGAGTCATTGTTCAGAATTCCCTTGATCTTTGATTGTCATCCCGACACTCGCTTTCTTTGTCTGACGCACACCACCTTACTTCCTTATTTTATAACTAATTTATTTGTTACGGTTCACTAACCATTCGTTTCACGTCAAAATCCTCTGATTTGAAGTGCATCACGTTAATGTAACCTACCATACTGACGAGATCCTCGTAACACGAACAACTGTCAGATTTGATGTCTTTGCCACGACCGCGTTGTCGGTGTATCCATTCTTCCTTGCTCGCAAATGTCCCCCATTTATCGGCTTGCAATCGTATTCTCCTTCGACACTTAATTCTACCTATCGCACGGGACTATTTTATTTCTTTTGTAATCGTCAGAGAACAGACTCGATGCAAGAAGAGAGTTTGTGAACATGATTTTGATTCAAAAACGGAATAAGGAATAACAATGCAACAACCGATTGGAAGAATTTATAAATCAGAAAATTGAAGGAAGAAAAATGAGTGAAGAATGAGACAACCATATTCCTACTCAAGATGGCCAGTCTTTCATACTATATGGCATACAACACATGATTAGGTGGCGTCCCACCCGACTCTTCGTCATTTCGACAAAGCGTCATATCACAATATTGTTGTCTCAATCAGGAATCAAGGATTTGAGAAGAGAAACAATTCAGAAGGAATACATGAATTTTTCTTTCATTTTCTCCTCATATAATTTATCAACAGAAGAAGCTCATACGTGTCCAAGAATCAAGAAAAACATATACTATCGTATTAAAATAAAGAATATCAGTGTTGATCACCTTCCATGCTTCGCCTACATCTGCCTTCAGGATCGTTCAGATACAGGTTTACGATTTAAGTCACATCATTGCTTTGAAATGATGTCTGGAAATGCCTTCACACCAAATGCTTCCATAATTTGATCTTAATCGCGTCGTTCCAAAATTTAAAATCACGGCTTCAGATTTCATCTATGTCACGTAAAATACCCATCGATCACGCAACGCCTCAATTTCGTCGATAGAAATACGATTCTTTTCCAATCATCTAGAAGATTCTTCCATTTTCTTCAATCATCCTCTGACCGTTCGAATCACAACTCTCGTTAAGTTTTGATAACTTCATGAATTGGGTAAGTAATGTTTTAACATGTTGATTCAATTATTGATATTATTACACAACGTTTACTTTCATTTCTCACAGAAAACTTTAAACTTTCTTCCTGCCAATGGGTCTACTTGGCCCTCCGAACTAACAACACTGAGTCTAATTCCATTCTTCTTTTTAGGTCATTTTCTGTTTATAATAACAAGAACTTAAGTCGTAACTCGATAACCAAATTGTAAAACTCATTTCATGCAAAATATTTTGAAAGTTGATTAAGAAAATCTTTTCCAAAATCTCATTTTAAAGTTTTGAAAATCAAATATTTGGTCGTCATTACTATATAAGTTACTTGCTAGTTTTATGATTTACCAATGAAATATTTAATTAAAGATTGCCCATATAAGGGTCTCTCCACTTTGGTACCTCTTCCACTTTTCCTTAGATTATGCTCGCACTTATTAGTCGACAGAACTTCATTTACCGTCATATATCATTTTATTCGTAATTCTACCACAACGCTGACATTTAGTACTGTCTTTGACATTATTTTCGTCGTCCTTGACGTTATACTTGCAATCACGCATATGATTCGACGTTCGATCTATAGATAGAGTAGCACCTTCTTGCTAGTCTTACCTATACCTGGTAGGTAGAATCATTTCTCGCGCCGTGCCACATAAGTGATAAGAATCTTCTCACAACAGTGGTGCCTTCGAAACGTGCAACGTTGGTTCTTTATCAGCTTCCATCAACTGGTTGCCTCCGGCGTGGAACTCGTCCTAATACCTAAGTTAAATCGTACTAATACTCCCTAGCTTCCCTTACACAAGTCCTTACCAGAATCAATCGCATTTTATTTAAAACTACATGAAAAGTAGGGTAACATACCCAGTCTCTGTCGATCCATCGATTCCTCATTATTGTAGGATCTGAGAACTCACTATACCTACAGTGTTGTGATATTCTCCTTACACTTCCCTCAACAATCATGGCCTACCAACTCCGTATCGGGTCTGCTAACCCTATTTCGCACTCAACTCCACTTAACATGAGTATGCTTAGGGTCTTTCCTATCTTGTATGGCCTACCACTCCTATCTTACTCTCACCTATTCTTATTTCAGTGATCAATAACCTATAGCTCTGATGCCAACTTGTAACATCCCAAATCCGGGGTCAAGATTTGGTGTCACTGAACACTCTTTATATAAAACAAAAGAATATTCAATTAACCCCTTGAATCCGGATCGTTTACAGGTTATGTTATGAAATAAGAATCTAATCTTCTACAACTTACAACAACTAAAATACAAATGAGAATACCTTTGTCCTAATGCTCTTGTCATATTCCACTAACTTCTTCAACCTCTCGTATCGGAGATTTCTCTAAATTCTGCTGTCTATCAAAGCTATTCACTTTTATCCTTATATGTTTCTGGCAGAAATAAGAATTTACAAAGAAAGAGTGAGCCAAAAATGCCCAGCAAGTATATAATTTGAGTTTCAAATATTAATACCAAAGGAAAAACTTCCGGACAAAATCTTAAAACAATTTTAAACAATCCTATTTATTTGAGTGAGTGAGCGAATAAACGGTGGCTGTCACGAGCCTTTAACTCTAAACCCAAAAGTGACAAGCGATTCCCCGATTCTTCTCCTGAATCAGGGTTTTGTCCAATTTTGAAGTCATAAATCCTTTCGAGAGAGAATACCGTTAATGGCGATCAATAACAAATTAGACTGTACACTAGTTCACATCTATATCCTGCTGATCAGTCAGGATACAGTGCAGATCTATACCTACCTGAATAGATCCAGTCGGGTCCCCAGGCACTACGGCCCATCTCAAGGCACCGGTCATGTCCCGACCCTTAGGATTAAGTAAAACTCAATCCCCAAAATATCACTGTTAGGTCACACTTTCACTGTAGAGGGGGTGAATACAGTGTTTATTACAATCAAATCAAACTTCAAGAACTTATGTAACAGAAAACAAACTTTATTTAAACAATAAACTCTGTTACAATCTGGAACTGTTATCTCTCAGTGATGAACAAAATATCACGAGAGCTTCTAGAGTTATAATAAATAATATTCTCGATAATGATAACACCTCTAGTGTAAACTCTATTTCTGTGTTTATATACTACACAGTTACAAGATATTCGCTAATTGATATGGAATATAATTCTGCTTCCTAAAATATATCAATCAGATATCTTCTATTCCAAGTATTCCATTCTTCACGGAATTCCTTCTTCATGCATATCTCTTCTTATGTTTATCTTGATCTTCTTAACTTTAATCAGCTACTGTCCTTATCTGATCGTCCTTCAGCACTTAAGTTCTGATATCTATCTCCTGATAACATAAGTACTGATATCCCTTAAGTTCTGACTTCCAGTACCTTAAGTTCTGACTTCCAGTATAAGTACTGATCAGTTAAGTACTGATTTGTTCTGTTCAAATAAGATCTAAAATCTAAACATAAAACATATTAGCCATGACATTATCAAATATATCTAACAATCTCCCCCAACTTGTAAATTAACAAAATATACAAGTTTAACAGATATTTGATGATGTCAAAAACATTAAGTACAAATGCATGAGAAATAGACAAGATAACTACAACTTACAGTCCTTAAAGTTTTTACCAATTCAACTTCTGATAACAACTTCAACCTGTATAAATATCAGAATTTAAGCAGTTGTAGATCTTCGACTTGGCTTCATCATTTTCCGATCTCTCTGATGTCAGGAGTTGTTCTGAGATAATTCTTCAACAAACATTTCTCAGCATATCTGAGTTCATCAATCATTCTCCGTTTGACATCTTTAAGCTCTGCAGTATCTTCACCAGTTTGAAATATTGCAGCTCTGAGATCATTAATCTTTGCTTTTCTCAACTCCCGATCTAGTCTTATGACATAAGCTTTGTTAGACTCTAGATTGAATTCAAGCCCCTTAATACCAAGATATGTTCTGATCTGTGCAGTATTAGGCTTCATATCAACAATATCACCATTGTGATTTCTGTACTTTGGAACATATCTGCTGTCAGACTTAACAGAATAAAGTCTTTTCTGTCTCTGAATCTGTTCCTTTAAGTAGTTTGCAGCAGTCTCTGTTATTCTGTCATCCACTTGAAGTAAGAATAATACATGCTCCAATTCTTCAAAATACTTCAATGGAATGGCATTTTGTCTTATATGATAAACCCTACCATCTGTCATGAAATACAACATGATGTATTCTTTCAAGTAGGTATGGTAAACCATCTGTACAGATTCTAGTTGATTCAATCTCTCAGGAGTTGCTCCAATACCTGGTTCACTCAAGGAAGTTGGATCATCAGTAGTGTTGTGTACTCTTCTTTCATCAGCACTTCCCAATCCAGTTTTATCTCTAGCTTCCTTTCCAGTAACTACTCTTGCTTCAAAACCACTTAAAGTAGTCTTCAAAGATTGAGTCTGTTTTGCTTTAGTGAATCCTGGTAGGAGTGTTTTAGATTTATCTTCTGATATCAAGTTAACTTGAGCACTGTCAGAGGTTACTTGCTTCTTCTGAATATCAGAACTTACAATTTCTTGACTCTGAACAACTTGAGCCATGTCAGAGGTTGTTTTAAGAATTTTTCTTGAAGTCAGAGCAAGATTATGTTTTCCATCAGTAATTTCTTCTTCCTCAGGAGGTACATAAGGCTTGATAGGTTCACCAACCTTTTCTTTACCCTTGGATCTTGGATCTATCTGTGGTTGTGATCTAGCCAAAGTTTCTTCAGTATGTATCCTCTCTTTGATCACAATGCCTTTAGGTTTTGGAAGTAACTTTTTACCAGAAGCTTCAGATTTAGATGTGACTTTCTCTGATTTAAGTCTGGCTTCTTCTTCCTTTAAACTTTCCAAGTCCATCCCTGGATTTTCTTGAAGAAATAACTGTCTTGACATTTCCTCATCAAGATCTAGAAGTTCATCAGAACTTATCCTTTTACCAGCAGCAGAACTTATTCTTTTCCCAGTATCAGAACTTGTTCTGTGACTAGCTTGTCTTGATGTAAATCTTCTACCTTGACTATGACCACTACCCATTCCAGAGTTTCCTTGGTCATCTTTTCCATCATCCTGTCCTTGCAGTGACTTGTTGGTTTTGCATTTGGACTTAATTACCTTCTCCCCCTTTTTGGCATCAGCAGGTAATAAAAGAGAGATAAGTAGTTCCACTGAGGTCTGGATTTCAGTAAGTTGCGATTGCTGAGAAGCTTGATTTGTCAGAATTTGATCAATCTGAGCTTGTTGCTTCTCTTGAGTTTTCTCAATATAAGCAACCCTGTCAATGGTAGGTTGGAAGAACTTTTTCTTATCAAGTTTCCAAACTTGTTCCTGTTTAATAAAGTTCTCCTGAATCTTGTGTAGCTCTGCATGAGTGTTGGAATGAAGACCTTGTAGATGTTTAGTACTCAATGCAGTGACTCTAAGCTGGGTTTTAAAATCATCAGAATTTAACATTTCATCAGCTTTAGTCAAGTGCTCAGCAAGATGTAAAGCATTTGGAACACATGAAACTGAGTTCCATTCCTTAGTCCACTCCTGTCCTGCAGGAGTTTCACTCCAAGGTACTGGTGCATCCCTGATAACAAACTCCTTTAGCAGTTCAGACTTAGGAAGAGTCAGTGGAGGAGTATGTCCTGAAGGACCTGCTGCATCAGCATCTACAGTTGTAGCAGCTTCACCAGTATCTCCAACATTTGCAGCATCAGAACTTAAAGAATCAGTATCTTCTGTTAAGACAACTGTATGAGTAGCAATGGAGGCTTCAACATCCTCTAATTGCTGATCTGATACTAAGTTCTGATCAACAGCCATATCCTGATGCTCACCTAAAATCTGATCATCATCTTGATGCAGAGAAGGTGTTAGTGATAACTCAGGAGTTTGAACAGCATCAGTAACAGGTGTTGTGGAAGGATTATTTGCTGTTGGAGCTTCTAAGAAAAGTATTTCAGGCACAACCAAGTTCTGAATATCAATTTCAGCACTTGTGCCTGGATCAACAAGAGATAAAGAAGGTAAATTAGCCTTGTCAGATACAGGTTCCTGAAATGGAGTTGATGGAGAAGAAGTGACTGGAGCAAATTCCTTGTCTTGTGAGATCAGAGATTCCTGATCCCCTTCCTTAGCTGCTTCCTCCTCATCATCTGAAACTGGCCTCTGTGCCCTCTGTTTCTTGTACTTCCTTGTTGATTTGGATTCCTTGGGAGTTGCAGGAACAGTCATACGTCTAAGCCTCTTGAGAAGCCTAGAACCCCCAATTACAGAATCCTTCTGAGAAGTTGCCTTCTCAGCTGCATAAATCATAGGTTCTGAAGAAGGAACCTGATCTTCAGAATCTGTTTCATCTCTCAAAGTAATCCTCCTCTTCTTCTGAGATGTTTGAGGAACAGTCTTTGTTCTCTTTGGCTTAGAGGATGTAGGCTTCACAGTAGGTGCTGAAGAAGAAGGTTGAGCAGTCTGTGAAGTGGAGAGATATGATTTGAGATAAGTTCTGAGGGTAGGTTGAGTAGAATGAGAGGTAGGGACTGAGGTTGATGGATTTTGGTTATGGTGAGTTGGTTGAACATTTGAGTAAACAGATTTGTAAGTAGCTGGATCAGCATTTACCAGAATCTATTTCACAGACTGAGGAATCTGTAATTGTCTCACCATTGATTTCTTTGTGTCAGCATTTATCAGGTCGTTAAAGTACCTTTTTGCAACCTTAAAAGGTGGGGTTTGAGTGCTGACTAACTGGGGTTCAGCAGTACAATACGTATAAATAAGTTGACAGAATCTAGCAAAATAAACAACATCTCGATCCTCTGTCATCCTATCCCCAATAAAACCAATTATTCCAGTTGCAAAATCAAAATGAGTTTGATGGATAATAGCATACCCGATGTGCTGACTCAGAATTGGGATAGCATCATAATTAGAACATTTGTTCCCAAAAGCCTTGGTGATGCAATCGAAGAAGAAACTCCATTCTCTTCTGATATGAGCCCGTTTCAACTGTCCAAGTTTCGTCAGACTCTGTTCATATCCCAAATCAGTCATTAACCCCCGAAGTTCTGATTCCTCTGGTATAGAGAAGGTACAATCTTCTGGAAGATGTAATGCTCTTCGTACTGTACCAGGAGTGACTACATAGGAAGAATCACCCACTTGGAAGATAATACTGGGAGTTCCTCGTTTACCACCATCATCAAAAATTCCAGTCCTCCAGAACCGCAGAACTTGTTGACTTGAAAATAATTCAGGCTGAGTTAAGGCGTACCCAACCTCACTATGTGCAAGAAGATCTTGCACAAAATGCAATTCAGATGGAGCGTCAGCATGATCAAGAATTGCAGCATAGTTGTTTGGAACAAACTTTGCTCCATCAATGATTAAATCCTTTGGTGCCATGTGAAAAATATTGAAATTCAAGTATGCCTGTTAGGTGTTTGAGATAATATCTGTATGAAAACAACGGAAATAGTAAAGTGAAGGAGAGTAAAAGTAAGAAGAGAGATAGAAGATGAAGAAATTAAAAAGATTAAAGAAATCTTCTCTCTGCTGTACTTAGAAATATTACCGTTGGACACCTGTCAGACATGCAGTAATAACGGATAGTTACTGGGCTCGAGAAAACAGTAATCAATACTTACCCATTTGCCGAGTTTCAAGGAAAAACTGTTCCATTTATCAATGGAAACAATTCAAATTTTAACCCGTTATCACTGATTGGTTATTTTGCGCTGCAACATTAATATTCTGAAAATGAATCATGTTAAAAATGACCGAGATAATTTCGATGAATAAGTGCTGACAAAGAATCAGAACTTAAATCAGAACTTAAGACAAAATTTAAATGGTCATCAGAATATCAAGCAGGATTTAACAACACAAGATAAAATAACTCAGAGACAAAATCTTGAAGTAAAAACAATTTTCATTAATATATCAAGTCAATACATAAATGAAATAGAAATTACATCAATACAAGATTTTCCCTAAGCTTCTAATCCTAACGTCAATAGCTTTAGTCCTAGCTAAGAAGCCTGACAAAGCTGAGGATGAAGAAGAACAGGAAGAAGACGAGATTAAGTCATCTTCCTCTTCCTATCTTCGACAAACAAGATGGCGAGTCGAATGATTCGCTCTTGCTGACGGATAGCTTCCCGCCGTTCCGCCTCCAATCGATCAAGATGAAGCTGGTAGTCCATCTCGAAGAACAGAAGTTGGTTCAGCACCGCCTGTGGGACAGAGCCCCATATCTCTTCAGGAATGGCAGTTACATGCCACTCCTGCTGCCAGTCAGCGCAGCTTAGCTCCATATGAAAATTTTGGTAATTCAAAAACATGTTGTATCGAACCATGATGGTTTTGAAAAAGAATATGAAGTTAAGATTGTGAGAAAAATTGATGAAAGGGCTAAAGTGAAGTGGCTGATGATATAGGCAAGAGAATGCCAGGAGACGCGAAGATATTGAATGCAGACAGGTAGAATTAAATCTACCTCGTCTCCCTAGACTTTGAAAAAGAATAACAGTCATTGGAAAAGGAATGTGCACATGGAACAAGAGTGAACTGTTCAAGAACGAGTGCCATTATGTTTTAACCATAGACTATTAATCTTCCACTTCAACATTTCGAAATTAATCTGAGACTGTTACCAAATTTTACTCACAGATAAGTTAAGTAAAGGGTTAGACTGAAAAATCAGAACTTAGACCTATACCAGAACTTAACAGTCATCAGAACATAATGTCTTAACTCGAACAAGGAATATCTATCTTAGTAAATACTCATACAAGTTCTTAGTTATGAACGTCAGAAATTAATCATCAGAACGTGTAACTAGAACTTGTCCTCAGAATTTGTGCAGAAGTGACACAATGACTGTTTATCTAAAATAACATAGACCACCACAGAAATTTCATCATTCATATGGAGTGATGTGTGTGTGCATTAAGCTAAATAACAGACAAAGAGTAAAGTCTGATCTACTTCAGTACATCTTAGAAGTAAGTCATAATTAAAATTTTGCTAAAGATCTGTCATTATCCTGAAACCTACTGATAAATGAGTTCATGCATGAGTTCACCTCTACTGTTTTTGTGCTAATTTTATGCATCTTTTGAAATTCTATTTTACAGAGGCTTCTCAGTGTAAGTGAGTCACGACTGTTTATTAGAATTTATGCTATTATCAGAGTATTTCTCCAGTAATCATAGAGTGTGAAAAGTCACCAAGAAAATATTTTGCTTTTCTAATGCATATTTACTTAATACCAGCAATGCACTTGGGTCGTCCCTTTCACATTTTTACTCTAGATCTCAAAGGAGTACCTGATATTATTCTTTGATTTTTGTTCTTCTTCTTTTGATAAGTGAGGTTTATCAGCACTTAGTACATTCAGCAGTTTTACTAGAATCAGAACTTAAACAGATGAGTAGCATTATTCTAATTTGTGACTTAGTAATAAGATATACAAAGTAAACTTAACTAAGCTCAGTTATCAGAATTTGCTTGTGTCATAAGATTTCCACAGAAATAACTACTTCTTTCATGGGATCATTTGTTTATTGAAGACTAGTAGGTCAGTATCTAGCACAGTTATCCTCATAGGATAGAATAGTTACTGAAACAGACATATCACTTATCAGAGTTTAGACACATATATCAGACAACAGTCAGTACTTGAAGACATTTATCAATTAATGCACAGAATATACAAAGAGATTAATTCTGTAAATACTGATCATAAAGTCTGATAACATAGAACAAGTTTAAGCAGATTTAGAGAAAGAACCTGAAATCATTCCAAGTTCATTTACCAATTTTGAAAAGGTAGCTTCACACAGTGGTTTTGTGAAGATATCTGCTACTTGTTGATCTGTGGGAACAAAATGCAATTCCACTGTACCTTCATCCACATGTTCCCTGATGAAATGGTACCTGATGCTGATGTGCTTTGTCATAGAGTGTTGAACTGGATTACCTGTCATAGCAATAGCACTTTGATTATCACAGTAAATAGGGATTTTGAAATATGTTAACCCATAATCCAGTAACTGATTCTTCATCCAGAGAATCTGTGCACAACAGCTTCCTGCAGCAATATACTCTGCTTCTGCAGTTGATGTGGAAATTGACTTTTGTTTCTTGCTATACCAAGAAACCAATCTGCCTCCAAGAAATTGGCAGCTTCCACTTGTGCTTTTCCTGTCAATTTTGCAACCTGCAAAATCTGCATCTGAGTAACCTATTAATTTAAAATCTGATTCTCTAGGATACCATAATCCTAGATCAGCTGTTCCTTTAAGATACTTAAAGATTCTTTTTACAGCTGTTAAGTGAGGTTCTCTTGGATCTGCTTGAAATCTTGCACAAAGACAGGTAGCAAACATGATATCTGGTCTACTAGCAGTTAGATAGAGAAGTGAGCCAATCATACCTCTGTAATCAGTAATATCTACTGAATTACCAGTATCCTTATCCAGTTTTGTTGCAGTGGCCATGGGAGTGGATGCACTTGAACAGTCTTGCATTCCAAATTTTTTCAGCAAGTTTCTGGTGTACTTAGATTGACAAATAAAAGTTCCTTCTTCACTCTGCTTGACTTGAAGGCCCAGAAAATAACTAAGTTCTCCCATCATACTCGTCTGATATCTTGACTGCATTAGATTGGCAAACTTTTTGCAAAGTTTGTCATTTGGAGACCCAAAAATGATATCATCAACATAAATCTGGATCAAAAGTAAGTCCTTGCCATGGTTGAGATAGAACAATGTTTTGTCAATAGTTCCTCTGTTGAATCCACTTTCCAGAAGAAACTGAGCTAAAGTCTCATACCATGCTCTAGGAGCTTGCTTAAGTCCATAAAGTGCTTTATCAAGCCTGTAGACATAATCTGGATGTTTGGAATCTACAAAGCCTGGAGGTTGTTCAACATATACTTCCTCTTCCAATTCTCCATTGAGAAAAGCACTTTTCACATCCATTTGAAAGACAGTAAACTTTTTGTGAGCAGCATAAGCCATGAATATCCTTATGGCTTCTAACCTAGCAACTGGAGCAAATGTTTCATCATAGTCAATTCCCTCCTGTTGAGAATATCCTTTTGCAACCAGCCTTGCCTTGTTCCTTACAATTATGCCATCACTGTCAGTTTTGTTTCTGAATACCCACTTTGTACCAACAACCGATCTATTCTTGGGTCTTGGCACTAAGGTCCAGACTTTGTTTCTTTCAAATTCATTCAACTCTTCCTGCATTGCTTGCACCCAATCAGCATCTTGAAGAGCTTCTTCCACTTTCTTTGGCTCAGTCTGAGAGAGAAAAGAATTGTAAAGACATTCATTCGAAGTACCTGTTCTAGTTCTGACACCTGCCTCAGGATTTCCAATTATTAAATCAGGTGTATGTGATTTTGTCCACTTCCTTGCAGATGGAAGATTTTCTCTAGAACTGGATGCTCCCCCATAATTCATGCTGTCTTCGATTTCATTTTCTGATGCTCCCCCTGAAACTATGCTCTCTGAGTTGGATCCTTCAGTATTTAGATTTTCAGCACTGTCAGTACTTGGCTTATCAGAACTTGACGAATCAGAATTTGACGAGCCAGATGTATGTTCTGATGCTTCTTGAGATGTGATAAAATCTTGAGTATGCTCCCCCTGCAGTGGTGCATCTTCCTTTGACGTAGTCACCACAGTTTCAATAACATCAGAGTTTAATCCATCAGAATTTACAGTATCAGGACTTAGACTGTCAGGACTTGAGGTATCAGAATATGAATCTTCATTTTCAAATCTCAGCTTATTATGATCAATGCAATCTTCAAGTCCAGTGATCTTCTTGTCATCAAAAGAGACATTGATAGATTCCATGACCACTTTTGTTCTCAAATTATAGACTCTGAAGGCTTTTGTAGAAAGTGGATATCCTACAAAGATTCCCTCATCAGCTTTTAGATCAAACTTGGATAGCTGTTCAGGATGAGTCTTGAGAACAAAACACTTACATCCAAATACATGAAAGTATTTGAGATTTGGCTTCTTGTTCTTCATCATCTCATATGGTGTTTTTCCATGCTTGTTAATGAGTGTTGCATTTTGAGTAAAACAAGCAGTCTGCACAGCTTCAGCCCAGAAATAGGTTGGAAGCTTTGCTTCTTCAAGCATTGTTCGTGCAGCTTCAATTAGAGTTCTATTCTTCCTTTCAACAACTCCATTTTGCTGTGGAGTTCCAGGAGCAGAAAATTCCTGCTTTATTCCATGATTTTTGCAGAACTCTTCCATTATCAAATTCTTGAATTCAGTGCCATTATCACTCCTCAAAATTTTCACAGAATCTTTGATCAATTTATCCAGATGTTTGACATGATCAATCAGGATAGATGCAGTTTCACTTTTTGTGTGCAAGAAATACACCCATGTGTATCTGGTGAACTCATCTACTATGACCAACGCATATTTCTTCTTTGCAATAGACATGACATTCACTGGACCAAATAGATCAACATGAAGTAGATAGTAAGGCTCAAGAATTGATGATTCAGTCTTGCTCTTGAACGAAGATTTTCTTTGTTTAGCCTTCTGACATGAGTCACAAAGACCATCAGGAACAAACACTGATTTTGGCAGTCCTCTCACAAGATCTTTCTTGATCAGTTCATTTATCTTGTTGAAGTTTAAATGAGAGAGTTTCTTGTGCCAATTCCAGCTTTCTTCAGTTGAGGCTCTACTCACTAAACAGATTGCAGAACCATCAGAACTTGTTGAAAGCTTAGCTTCATAAATGTTACCACGCCTGAATCCCTTCAGAACAATTTTTCCTTTAGATTTACTAACTATTTCACAATGTTCTGCAAAGAAATCAACATGATAACCTCTGTCACAGATTTGACTTATACTCAGTAAGTTGTGTTTAAGTCCTGAGACCAGAGCTACATCTTTAATAATGACATTCCCAAGATTGATATTGCCATATCCCAAGGTTTTTCCAATGTTGCCATCTCCATAAGAAACACTTGGGCCAGCTTTCTCCACAAAGTCTGATAGCAGGGCCTTATTTCCAGTCATATGTCCTGAACATCCACTGTCCAGAACTAGAATATTTTTCCTGTTGCCCTGCAATCAAAAAGACCACTAATTATTAGTTTTAAGGACCCAGACTTGCTTGGATCCTTTGGCCTTTTTAGGTTTGTTAACATTTGCAGCGGATTTAACATCAGATTTTATGTTAACAGTTTTCTTATCAGACCTTATACTAGAAGGAACAACAGAAACTTTCTTTAAAGAAGGTTTTATTTGATAATAATCATAGTACAAACTATGATATTCCTTACAAGTATAAATGGAATGCCATAAACTACCACAATGAAAACAAGGATTTTGTGGTTTGTATCTAACAGACTGACTCTTAACTCCTGACTTTGTATATAAGGAGTTAATATTCTTATTCTTCCTGCAAAAAGAAGCCAGATGGTTAGAACTTCCACAGTTATGACATGCTTTCCTAGGAGCATCAGGAACAGATTTATAGTTATTGCTTTTATTCACACCTTCCTTTCCATTCCTGTTTTTCCTAGGTGATTTTACCTTGTTTGCATCCTTAACATCTTTCAGCTTATGCTTAAGCTGCTTCTTCGTCATTAAGCCTATGTTAACTTCAGCTGTCTTTTCCTGTTTTAGTTTGTCAGAAGCTAATTCCTTTTTAACTTCTGATTTCTCATTTTCGGATTTTTCAGTTACAAACTTAACAGGTTTTAACTTCGGCTTTTGCTTATCAACAGGCTTAATTTCTACAGTTCCTTTTTCATTTACTCCATAGCCTAAACCCTCTTTCCAGTTTCCACTGCTTAGCAAATTTTGAGTTGTTTTGCCAGAGTTAGTCCAAGTTCTGATAATCTCTCTCTCCTTTTCTAACTCAGTTTTTAGAGATTCATTCATTTTTAGCACTTCATCCCTAATATAAAAAGCATTATCTCTATCCTGCTGAGTTTGATGAAACATGACTAACTCTTTTTCTAAGAAATCATTTCTTTTCTTAAAAGCAAGATTTTCAGAAGTTAATCTTTCACATGTTAAAGTTTGATCTCTATAACTAACAAACATGGTTTTAAGATATCTTCTCAACTCATCAATATCATCAGTATGAAAAGCATAAGTAGTCTGAGGTACCTTTGTTTCAGCAGCTTCAGAACTGCTCTCAGAACTTGATTTATCAGCATTTGCCATCAATGCATAGTTCTCCTCACTTTCAGAGTCTGAGGTGTCTGTCCAGCTTTTCTGCTTTGTGACAAGAGCTTTGCCTTTGTCATTCTTGGTCTTCTTGCAATCAGGAGATATGTGGCCTTTCTCACCACAATTATAACATTTAACATTAGCGTAATCTCCTCTGTCAGACTTTCCTCCTTTTCCTTCAGATCTTCTGAAATTCTTCTTATCAGAACTTATGCCTTTCCTGGAAAACATCTTTCCCTTCCTGAACTTCCTGTATGCAATCTTTGTGATTCCTTTCACCATAAGAGCACACAGCTTCATCATCTCCTCATCAGCATCAGTTTCAGGCAAGCTTTCAGAATCTGAGTCATCATCACTCTCAGAACTTGATGACTCAGTATCAGATTTTATGATAAGAGCTTTACCCTTATCTTTCTTTGAGGAAGGTGGTTTGGGGGATTCCTCTTCAACCTTGAGAGCAACTGTCCTTGACTTTCCTCCTTTTTTCTTGCTTCTTTGTTCCATCTCAAGTTCATGGGTCTTGAGCATTCCATAGATTTCATCAAGAGTTGTTTCATCAAGATTGTAGTTGTCTCTTATTGTTGTTGCCTTCAAATCCCAACATTCAGGAAGAGCTAACAGGAATTTGAGGTTTGTATCTTCAAGATCATACTCCTTATTTACTAATGACAAGTCATTCAAGAGTTTGACAAATCTATCATATACATCAGTCAATGACTCATTAGTCCTAGAGTCAAAGTGTTCATACTCTTGAGTGAGTATTGTCTTCCTGTTCTTCTTAACTGTTTCAGTTCCTTGACACCTTGTCTCCAGTGCATCCCATATCTCCTTAGCAGTCTTGCAGTTGATTACCCTGTTTGACATTACATTATCAATGGCACTATGCAATAAGTGACGTACCTTGGCATCCTTAGCAATAGATGCTATATCTTCAGCAGTGTAATCAGTCTTTTCCTTTGGTACGGTCATTGCTGCTTCACCTGCAACTACAACAGCGAGCTTGGTAGGTTTGTGAGGCCCTTCCCTGATTCTATCAAGGTATTCTGGATCTGTTGCTTCCAGAAACATGGTCATCCTTACCTTCCATATGGGATATTCAGATGGTCTCAATATGGGAACTCTGATAGTCTCATATCGACTCTGAGTTGATATCTTTGATGATTCCTCAGTTTTGGTAGGCTTAGTTGGAGTTTCTGTGTCAGACATGATTGTGTTTGGATCTTTAACTGTATGTGTGTTAACAGATAGCTCTGATACCACTTGTTAGGTCACACTTTCACTGTAGAGGGGGTGAATACAGTGTTTATTACAATCAAATCAAACTTCAAGAACTTATGTAACAGAAAACAAACTTTATTTAAACAATAAACTCTGTTACAATCTGGAACTGTTATCTCTCAGTGATGAACAAAATATCACGAGAGCTTCTAGAGTTATAATAAATAATATTCTCGATAATGATAACACCTCTAGTGTAAACTCTATTTCTGTGTTTATATACTACACAGTTACAAGATATTCGCTAATTGATATGGAATATAATTCTGCTTCCTAAAATATATCAATCAGATATCTTCTATTCCAAGTATTCCATTCTTCACGGAATTCCTTCTTCATGCATATCTCTTCTTATGTTTATCTTGATCTTCTTAACTTTAATCAGCTACTGTCCTTATCTGATCGTCCTTCAGCACTTAAGTTCTGATATCTATCTCCTGATAACATAAGTACTGATATCCCTTAAGTTCTGACTTCCAGTACCTTAAGTTCTGACTTCCAGTATAAGTACTGATCAGTTAAGTACTGATTTGTTCTGTTCAAATAAGATCTGAAATCTAAACATAAAACATATTAGCCATGACATTATCAAATATATCTAACAATCACTATCCAGCCCGTGGAGTATTTTGATATCAAATCATTTTGAATTAAAAACATCCCAATTCAGGGTTCGCAAATAACCCGAAAGAATGGGTATTTGCTCAAAAGAGCAATCGAATTATAGGAACAATAATGAAAAAGAACTGACATAATAAGAGTAATTGCAGCGAAATGTAAAACATTTAACTATTCTGAACATAGAATAGGAACGAAGAAATAATTACAATATTTTAAAAAGAAAAATCAGGAATACTTGCAGTATTTAAAAGAAAGTTCGGGAATACTTGCCTTAATAAGCTTTAATCACTATTACTAGTTGACTTTGATTTGACTTGATCGATCGGCCTTATCGTCAAACGACTATTCCATTCTGGATACGATCCCAACATTCAGGCCCTTCAATTGGAACCTTGTTGACCTTGACGTCTAATCACTAGATCGTTCTTAATCCGATGTCGGTACTCGGGTTTTCCGTCTAAGACCTACATGGTTAAAATATCCTAATTCAGATAATCGTTTCGCTTAAGATCAACTTAATACCACTATCACATATACCCATGCGATTTCATATTCCAACTTATATTTATATGTATTACTAACATACACATAACAATTAGGGTTCACATCTTCCAGACTCGGTTCGGTATTTATTTCCGAAAAATACTTATATTTGTTATTTTGAAAATAGGGTGATCGATTATCCATAAAATATCTTGTCACGTCACGTAAGTAGGTTTCATAACATTCAATTATATATTCTCGTTCGACATCTCCGATAATTACAGGTTACGTTCCCGTATTTTTTGAATCAGTTTCCTGAAAATCGGGTAGCGTCTCCTTTGTTTATCGGCCTACCCGTCGAACAATTCGACGTCCATCACAATCAATAGCAACAACAATCATAATACGATCTAGTCCATAATCCAATTTATTAATCCCATCCACCAACATAATTCACTTTATTAATTATTATTATCCATTTTTTTTTCGAAATTTATTTTACACTAATTTTAATTTTATTTGTTAATAACTTAGGACTCAGAATTAATCATCATTGTCCACCGTCGGCTTGCCAAAACTCATTGTCGACGGCGATAAAATTCGCGGGTTTTCGATTATGTCGAACATCCTTCGCGAATTTCATCGATTAAATAATATAATACTCTAATGAAATTTATTTATTTCACAGAATCAATCAGATAAGTTTTCTGCAAAGAAAATTAAAATATTAATCTTTCTCAAACATTTGAACCCAACCAACACAGAACAGGGACCAAATAACAATCGGCCCAACACAGAGCAGGGCGACGCGTATACATGCGCCACGCCGCCAGACCTCACCGGAATCTGGGAGGTGGCAACGGAAAAGAACGGGCAGCCAGTACAAAACAGAACAGAGAGGTAACACAATAGTTGCATAACACACACACACACACACATATACAAGGACCAGGCACGAGGCGAAGGGCGGTGACGCAGATGTAAGAAACAAGGAGAAACAGGGGCAAGAGGCGAAATTACCGAATACAGAACCATGAGCAACTCGAAATTGAGTTGTGATAAGAGAAAACGAACAAGGATGGAGGCGGCAACGGTTTGCCATGACGAAAAGAGGAGAGAGACACAACAGAGACTGGTGAGAAAGAGATAAGGGAGAGACAATCGTGTATATCTGGGTTTGGGTATTAGTTTTTATGTTTTTTATTATTATCTCGTTGTTTTAATTACGTTCTTATTCGTTCTTAATTATGTGCATAGCCGACAGATCCATTACATATTTTATTTATTGAATAATCCAATAAATATACTTAAATACCGGATCCGAAAATAGGTTACTTAGCCGCTAAGTAACTAAAATGACGATACGATTTTAATACCAAAATTGGATAATTAACAAAACAGAGACTCTTATCAAATACTTTATACGAAAACGAGGTAATAATATATCGCCTTTTGGGAATACGGATTTTTATCGATATATAAAATGATTTGCGTATCGAAAATTTCACACCGGGACTCGTACAGGTCAAACCGTACCCCGGATCGAGAAAGTCAAAACATGAAGAGTGTTTAGGTTAGGAAGGAGTTTTCGGAAGAGTTTCGGGTTGTAAAAACGCAAAAACGATTGAAGTGGAACGATTTCTGATTTTAAAAAGTAATTCTATAATTATGTAAAAATAATAATTATTAATTCTATAAATCCTTATAAAATCAAATGATAATCCAAAAATTACCAGAAAAATA
The DNA here is from genome assembly GCF_009905375.1 of Apium graveolens. Lineage (NCBI taxonomy): Eukaryota > Viridiplantae > Streptophyta > Magnoliopsida > Apiales > Apiaceae > Apium > Apium graveolens. The sequence continues at coordinate 106,961,319 of NC_133652.1, forward strand.
CCAAAATTATCTAGATTTAATTCTGGATAATTGGAAATTAAAATATCCCAATTTTATCAGAAATAAACATCCAAATATTATTATCCATCATCAAATAATTCACCAAAATTCACATAAAAATCACATAATAATTATTGATTGATATAAATAATTACATAATATTTCCCAGACGTTACATAATAAAGTAGTTAGTGGTTCTTGTTTTCATACTTCAACCTAAAAAGGTCCTGGTTAGTATTAAAAGGGGTTTAGATTCATTTCTTTATTATGTATTAGTTAGATTGTACATGTTTAGTGATTAGCTAGTAACCCCCAGACTTATACCCCGGGTCTGGAGGGCGCTACAGGTTTGGCATCAGAGTTGTACGTTTGGTCCCTGAAAACAAGAACATTAGGGTTAAGATAAGATAGGGAGATCACATATGATAGGAATAGTCAAATAGGAAGAGTAGTGTTAGGATGTAGATCAGATTAGAATAGTAAAGTATAAGTTTTAGAATTGTTTAGTGACTCTTTTTTTCTTTGGAATATTATCAGATGGCGTCCTCAGGTTATTCGGCTTCTTCTAAGAGGACAGTCACCGGGCCAGTAGCACCAGCTGTGCCACCAGTATCTGAGTTCATGTTTCCTCCTCTTCCACTTCCACCACCATTGCCACAGGAGCCAGTACCTCCATTTGAGTTCTTTGAGCCGATGATCCCACTACCGGTAGAGCATCAGTTTATATCGGGGATTGAGCAGGTGCTTCCACCACCCCCAGTGTTGCCTCCTATACCAATGCATGCCCTAGAGCCAGATGTATTTCAGATGATTCCAGTCGAAGGGATGGGAGAGCATGATGTGGATTTACAGTTAGGGTTACCACAGAAGGGTGCAGGTAACCGAGGGTTCCGTCACAAGAGTCAGTGGGTCAGGTGGCACAATCGTATATGGTACCATACCATGAGTACAGGGTTATGAGAGATGATGTGGAGTATTGGAGAGCACAGTGCTGGGAGATTATGCATTTATTTGACCAGAGAAACCGAGGACTGTTAGCTGCCCTACATCCAGATTACTTTATGAGGCAGAGGTTATAGTCGGTGTTGATGAGTGCTACTTGGGAGCTGGATGATTTGACCCATGAGGGACCTCCCTCTTTAGCGGAGTTTTATAGGATATTCCGTTTGGCACAGACTTTGGTTCAGGCACTCAGGGAGGAGCTGAGGCGTATTCCGCCAGGGTTTTGAGATACTGACTTCAGAGGACAGATGTACATAGATGTAGCATAGTATGACATAGTGAGTAGTGTGTATGTGTAGTAGTTTGACTTGTAGCAGTTAGCTTGACTTGTAGCCGCGGTGATGACCAGCAGAGCGAGACTTTTTATACCAAGCATTTACACCTGAGGCTGGTGTCATATATATAAAATGACCTTTTTCAAATTTCTTTTATTTAAATTTCAGTCTTTATAGTTTTACAGCATTTACCTTTACTTTATCGTTTTACAGCTTTTCGTATTTTAAATTATGTCGAAAAAAAAGAAGAGAAGAACAAACCTTTCATTTAACTGTTTACATTTCCTGTTTTTGTATTAATCAAACTATTTTCTTTTTTTGAACCATTATTTAAATTTTGTTAATACAAGATGAATTGTTTTCTTACCTACTGTCAAGTGTTTATTAAACTGTTAAAAAAACATCACTTGTTTTATTATCAGCAAATGGCACCAAAGAGAAGAACTAGGACTGAGACTTCTAACAGCAATTCCGCAGAACAGACCAATGATACTATGAACCAAATGTTCCATCTGATGCAACAATAGATGGTAATGATGCAACAACAGATGCAACAACAGCAGCAACCGATTCAATAATAAATGTTACAACAGCCACCTCATCCTGAGCCCCAAATACCACCAGCTATACCTGTTATTACTTTCAAGCAGTTTCAGTCGGTTAAACCTCTAGAATTTGAGGGGTCTACTGATCCTATTAAGGCTACCACTTGGTTGAAAGAAATAGAGAAAGTATTTGCACTAGTAAAGGTAGGTGAAGACCAGAAGACTGACGTTGCTAGTTATCTGTTGAAAGGAGAAGAAAATTATTGGTGGGAATCTAAAAAGGCTTTAGAAAGTGAAGATGTCATTACATGGGATAGGTTTAAAGAGTTGTTCGTAGAGAAACATTTTCCTCGCTATATGAGAAATCAAATACAGATTAAGTTTCTGGAACTGCAGCAGGGAAGTATGTTTGTGACAGAGTATGAAGCCAAATTTAATGAGTTGGCTAGGTTTGTTCCAGAATAGGTTGATACTGAAGAAAAACTACTTCAAAGGTTTCAAGAAGGATTACGACCGTGCATCCGTGGACAAGTGGCAGTTTTTGAGTTAACAACATATACTGCAGTAGTCCTGAAAGCCTTGATTATTGAAGGGGAAAGCGAAAGATCTCAAAAGGATAGAGGGCAGGGAATTTTCCAAGACCGCTCCAGTAGGAAGTCGGGATTTCAAGCCCGGACAAATTTGAATTTTAAAAGGATAGGACCAGGTACCCAGAAAACAGGTAATCATTTCCAAGCCCCCAGTCAGCAGGGAATTATTAGAGTCCCAGTATCGTATTGCAAGACATGTAATCGAAAACATACCTGCGTATGTGTTAAAACGGATGTGATGTGTTACAGATGTAAGCAGAAAGGGCATTATTCTAATGAATGTCCAATGGGAAGAACAGCGGAAATTACTTGCTTCCAGTGTGGAAAGAAAGGGCATATCGCTTGAAATTGCGAAGGACCAGTCATGGCAGCTAGTATTCTGAAAGTGTTGGAATTACCTCCTCCACCGCCGCCTAATCAACCCAGAGCAAAAATTTTCAACATGACAATGAAAGAAGCAGTGAAGAGTCCGAGTGTAATCGCAGGTACGCTTTTGGTGAACGTCGTAAGTTCAAAAGTATTAATTGATTCTGGAGCTACTCGTTCATTTATTTCTGAATAATTTCTTGATAAGTTACATTACGAAATTGAATGGTTGGGCGATACGTTAATTATAAAATTAGTGAATGACGACCAAGTTCCAGTAGATCGAGTATGTCCTGCGTGCGATATAGAAATAGCTGGACATCATTTTTCCGTAGACTTGATTCCTTTTAAGTTATGAGAGTTTGACGTCATTTTGGGAATGGATTGGTTAGCTTGTCATAATGCTCAGATCGATTGTGCGAACAAGAAAGTCAAATTGCGAACTGCGGAAAATACAACGGTAATGTTCAAAGGCGAAAAATAGCGGAAGAAATTTCTGACTGCGATGCAGACCAAACGATTGCTTCGACAGGGATGTGAGATGTATATAGATTACGTGTTAGATACTGAGAAAAGAAGTCCCAAAATATAAGACACTCCAATTGTATGTGAATTACCGGACGTCTTTCCAGACGAGCTTCCAGGGTTAACGCCAGATCAAGAAATTGAGTTCACGATTGATCTAGTACCAGGTACAGAACCAGTTTCGAAAGCTCCATATCGAATGGCTCTAGTCGAGATGAAGGAATTGTCAATGCAACTGCAAGATCTTCTAGACCGAGGCATCATAAGACCTAGTGTATCCCCGTGGGGTGCACCGGTATTGTTCGTGAAGAAGAATGATGGCAGCATGCGATTATGCATTGATTATCGAGAATTGAATAAGCTCACTATCAAGAACAAGTATCCTTTACCGAGAATTAACAATTTGTTCGATCAGCTAAAAGGAGCCGCATGGTTTTCAAATATAGATTTGCGATCGGGCTATCATCAATTGAAGATTAAAGCTGAAGATATTCCCCAGACTGCGTTCCGTACGAGATATGGACATTACGTGTTTCTCGTAATGGCATTCGGTTTGACAAACGCGCCAGCAGCATTTATGGATCTGATGAACAGAGTATTCAAGAAATATTTGGATAAATTCATGATTGTATTTATCGATGACATCTTGATTTACTCAAAGACGAAAGAAGAGCATGCTGAGCACTTGAGGATAGCTTTGGAAATTCTAAGGAGATAGCAACTGTACCCAAAATTCTCGAAATGTGAATTCTGGTTGAAAGAAGTACAATTTCTATGACACATCATCAGTATTGAAGGCATTCAAGTCGATCCAACGAAGATTGAAGCTGTGTTGAATTGGGAAAGACCAAAGACACCAACAGAAGTTCGAAGTTTCTTGGGATTGGCAGGATATTATAGAAGATTTGTCAAAGATTTTGCAAAAATGGCAACGCCATTGATCAAGTTAACTCGGAAAAGTGAAAAGTTCGTATGGGATGACAAATGTGAAGAAAGTTTCTAAGAGCTGAAGAATCGGTTAGTAACCGCACCGGTACTCATATTACCAGACGGGCATGGAAATTTTGTCATTTACAGTGATGCTTCGTATCGCGGATTAGGATGTGTACTATTGCAGCACGGTAACGTCATTGCATATACTTCGAGACAGCTCAAACCTCATGAACAGAAATATCCTACGCATGATTTGGAATTAGCAGCGATCGTATTTGTGTGAAACTTTGGAGACATTATCTCTACGGTGAGAAATGGGAAATCTACACAGATCATAAAAGTCTGAAGTATATCTTTACGCAAAAAGAACTGAATATGAGACAACGCCGATGGCTGGAATTGATTAAAGATTATGATGTTACAATCAGTTATCATCCAGGGAAAGCAAATGTCATAGCAGATGCGCTAAGCCGGAAAGAAAGATTGAATTTGTTAACTTCATGCGAAGAATTAGCCAAGGAATTTGACAAGCTGGAAATCAAAATTCGTGTTCCCAATGAATCTAATGAGGTTATCTACGCTGTGACTTTTCAACCAGAGTTATAAGAGAAGATTCGCCATTGTCAAGAAGAAGTGATGAGTCAAGATGACGACTTAACGGGAGAAGAAATTATAACTCAGAAGGATAATGAAGGAATCCTACGCTTTGCATCAAGAATATGGATCCCTAACGTGGCAGAATTGAAAGAAGAAATATTGCGAGAAGCGCACAGTTCGAAATATTCCATTCATCCCGGGAGTACAAAAATGTACCGAGATCTGAAGGAAAACTTTTGGTGGCCAAATATGAAAAAGGAGATAGCAGGATGGGTAAGTAAATGCCACACATGCTAGCGAGTTAAAGTGGAACATCAACGTCCGAGCAGATTACTGCAACCATTAGATATTCCAGAATGGAAATGGGAACATCTAGCGATGGATTTTGTGGTAGGACTTCGAAGGACTAAAGCAAATCATGATGCGATATGGGTAATCATTAACAGACTAACGAAGTCAGCACATTTTCTACCGATTAACGAAATATTTTCACTCGATAAACTAGTGCACTTGTATCTCAAAGAAATTGTGATGCGACATGGAGTTCCAATATCTATCGTGTCTGATCGAGATCCCCGTTTCAACTCAATATTTTGGAGACAATTTCAAGAATGTCTTGGAACTAAACTAAACATGAGTACCGCTTATCATCCGCAAACCGATGGGCAAAGTGAAAGAACTATCCAAACAATTGAAGACATGTTACGAGTTTGTGCAATTGATTTCGAAGGGAGTTGGGATGAGCATTTACCTTTGGTTGAATTTTCTTACAACAACAGCTATCACGCTAGCATTGGAATGCCACCGTACGAAGCGCTATATGGAAGAAAATGCAGATCACCAGTATATTGGGATGAAATTGGAGAACGTAATATTTTGGTTCCTGAATTAATCCGACAGACTAAAGAAAAAATATAACTTATTCGAAAATGACTGGATGTAGCACAAAACAGGCAACGCAAATATGTAAATCAAGCAAGGAAGGATATGGACTACCAGGAAGGAGAGCATGTGTTACTCAAAATATCGCCATGGAAAGGATTAACCAGATTCGGCAACAAGGGGAAATTGAAGGCACGTTACATCGGACCGTCTGAAGTTTTGAAGAAAGTGGGAAAAGTTGCGTACGAATTAGCTTTACCGCCTCATATGCAACATATTCATAATGTGTTTCATGTGTCGATGCTTAAGCGATATAATCCTGATTCTAGGCATGTAATAGAATATGAACCGATAGATATCCAACCTGATTTGTCTTTTGTAGAACAGCCGACAAGAATTTAAGATCGGCGAGAGAAAGTGTTAAGGAATAAGTCTGTGTTTATAGTGCGAGTGTTATGGAGAAACCCTATGGTTGAAGAATCAACTTGGGAACTTGAGAGTGAAATGTTAGAGAAAGATCCTCATTTATTTTCATAGCAAGATTCTGAGGACAGAATCCTATTAAGGGGGGAAGGATGTAACGTCTAGGAAATTACGTCTGTATTATATCATATTTATAATAAATTATGTGTGTTAATGTGTCATTTATGTGGAATTATATGTCAAACCTTAATTGGTATTTGTTACGTGCATTTTGTGTCGTTCCGGTATTTTTAAGGTATTTTTCAGATATTTTATTTGGCATTTATAGTTTTCATTTTAAACGTTTTACGACCCGAACCATAATTTTAAAGTAGGTATTTCAAATAAAATAATGGGCCTTATTTTTCATCAAACTGCTTTTACCATCGTATTATTCTGAACATCTAGGCATTTTATAAATTTTCTCGTTTTGCGAAAAATGATTTTTCCGGGTCCCCATTGGGTGTTAAAAACCCCACAAAAATCATATTTTAATTTTTATAAAATTATAGGACTTTTATTTATACCATTTCTTTGTATTTTTGCATTATTCACAATTTTTGAGAAATTTTGGCATATATATTGTATATATAAAATATTTATAAATTAAATTTTAATACTCAAAAATTATAAAATTAGGGGCTTATTAATTTTAAAAAGTGTAGAATTAGGGCCTTAATTTTATTTAATTTTATTGAGGAGTATTAATTTTACTACTATAAATAGCCTAATTTTTATTTAATTAATCATAATTAATAATTAAAAATCAGAAATTCTTTGAAACCGGGTCGGGATTTCCAGAATCGGGTCGAGAATCAAACTGTGATTTCCAGCTGATTTCTGCATCAAATCAAGTGATTCCAGTAACCAAATCGAAGGTTTTTATCTGTACTTTCTGTTTCTAGTATCAATTTCATGTTTTAATCCGTAGTTTTTGATTTTCGATTTCTAGGGTTTATGTTCGAATTAGGGCTTTTTAATTCTAGGGTTATTATGATGTTTTGATGATTGATATAGTTTTCTGATGTGATTTACAGTTGATTAATGGTATTTAATTGATCAAACGATACATTGATAGCAAAGTTCGATTATTAGGGTTTATATCGAATTTTCAAATTACAACGCGATGATTTCTGTGAATATTTGGTTCCTGATAAGTTAGGGGTTAGTTTGTATGTGTTCTTAGCTTCTATTTGCACTATTAAACGTTAAGTTTCATGTACAAATGAATGATTTCGATATTTGGCCGGATTTTGAAGTCGGTTTGGCCGGAGAACTGGTTTCAGGGATGTTTTTGGTTCATTTTGGTCGGGAATAGATTAGGGTAGTTGCCAGGATTGAAAACCCTGTGATAAACGAACCAAATGGTTCTGTTTTTGGCCTGAAAACGGGTTGCCGGAATCCTGGTCGGTCGCCGAATTATGGGCAGATCCCGGTCATATTCTTCATGACCCAGAATTGACCTGTTTGACCCATTTCCAGAACCCAATTTTGATCCATTTCTGTCCAGGATGATTTTCTGATAGATGTTTCTGGGAATTAAATTTTATTTTTATTTTATTTTAATTATAAAATAAGTTTTATTTATTGTATAAATTAATTAATTAATTATTTAATTAATTGATATATATTATAAATAATTCTGAAATATTTTCTAAAAATCAGATTTAATTATTTTCTCAATTATTTATTAATTATTTATTAATTATTATTTATTTAAAAATGATTAATTATTTTGATAATTAATCAAATAATTTTTAATAAATCTTAATAAATTTATTTTAATTCCAAAAATTATAGAAAAATCATTTTTAATTCTGATTCTTCTTAAATAATTATTTAAAAATTATTTTAGGGTTTTAAAAATTAGTAATAATTATTTATATCGAATAATAAATTGAATTATCAGTGTTTAATCGATATTAATTAGACCGTTAGTCCGATTCGAGCGAAACGAAAGCCCTTTGACTCAGAAAAATAAATTTTTTTCATTAAAAATAATATTAGAGCCTAATTTCTTCTAGAAATTAGTTGACTTTATTACCTGTTTGGATATCAGTCGAATTGTGTGCCGAGACGAGTCCGAAAAATTCCGAAAAATAGGAAACGAGTCAGATAATGATCAGTTGAACGATCAGCGAGTCGATTTTGATTCTAAAAATTATTTTTTAATTATAAAAATGATTATGTGCTTATGTGTATTATGCGGTTAATCGAGTCTTACTTGCTAATATATAATATACGAGTCAGTCATAAGCGCATGGGTAGACAATAGGAACAATGTGAAGTCGATTCAAGACGCAATTGAAGTACGAAATGACTAAATTAGTCTATTTCTCTAAAAGAAGCTAAGCCAGCAAGGCACGTTGAGTTGGTAATAGACGAAGGTGATATATTTACAGTGAGTCGCGCAGAAGGCAAGTTTTTCCCCTATTCTAATTTCAGAATAATGATATTTCTTCAGATGCTTATCACGCTTGCACTCTTTTGATTCTTGTTCATAAACACTGATACACACTTGCTATTCTTTTGTTCATATTTCATTTGTTACACACTTATATTGATATATTCTGGTGATTAGAATATATCAAAGCATACCGATTATTCCGGTTGCTGTTCGATGGACTGGATAATGATGTTTTGGGGATTAAGTGTGTCTTAATCCTGAGGACCGGGATATGAATGGTGCCTCGAGATGGGCCGTAGTGCCTGGGTACCCGACTGGATCTATATATGGGGATATAGATTTGCAATATATTCTGACTGATCAGCAGTATATAGATGCGAACTTGTGTTCAGTTTAGTTCATTTGTACTCGCCAGTAATGGCCTTCTTTTTATCTTCGTGGGGTTATATCTTTGCAGATATACCCGGGTTACCGATTCATTTAAATTACGTTAACACTGCTTATATTTTGCGGACTTGTTGAGCAATTTTTGGCTTACCCCTTTTTGTTGTTATTCACCTTATTGTTTTCAGTTAAGAAGGAATATGAAACCCATCAGGACTCGAGTGGTAAAGAAGCGGGTCAAGCCTCGGGATCCTCTCATACCCAAGGTGTTGATCCCAATCCAGGAAGAAAGCTTTGAGTTGCCCGAACAGGTGGAGTGTATATAGTTAGTGTGTGTGTGTGTTTGAATAAAAGATGGAATTAATTTAAAACTAGTTAGACAATGGTTTGTAACAAAGAGAGTTTGTGAGACTTTGAATTTGGTTTGTAATAAAGTAGTTAGTGGTTCTTGTTTTCATACTTCAACCTAAAAAGGTCCTGGTTAGTATTAAAAGGGGTTTAGATTCATTTCTTTATTATGTGTTAGTTAGATTGTACAGGTTTGGTGATTAGCTAGTAACCCCCAGACTTATACCCCAGGTCTGGAGGGCGTTACAGAAAGGATCCTTTTCAACCTCGAGTGATCGAACAACCATTAGTGTAGTTAGTGGATGAGATTTATCCAAGTGGAACCGATCAAGAATCTTTTCAGCGTAGTTTGATTGATGAACAAATATTCCTGAAGATAAGTGCTCCACCTGTATACCTAAACAAAATCTTGTCCTTCCAAGATCTTTTATTTCAAACTCATTTTTCAAATAGTTAGCAGTATTAGTAATATCTTCAGTAGTACCGATAATATTCAAATCATCCACATATACAGCAATAATAACAAAACTAGTTGATGATCGTTTAATGAAAATACAAGGACACACTTGATTATTAACATATCCATCATTCAATAAGTATTCACTAAGTCTGTTGTACCACATACGACCAGATTTTTTTAAACCATACAATGATCATTGTAATTTAACAGAATATAAATGTCGAGGCTTAATGTCATCAATATTTAATCCTTTAGGAATTTTCATATAAATATTAGTATCAAGTGATCCATATAGGTATGTTGTCACAACATCCATCAGACGTGTTTCCAGTTTTTCCATACAAGCCATACCCTTTAGAAAATGAAAAGTAACTCCATCCATCACAGAAGAGTATGTTTCCTGCTAATCAAAACCAGGTCTTTGAGAGAATCCCTGGGCTACTATCCGGGCCTTATATCTCATAATTTCATTTTTCTCATTTCATTTTCATACAAACACCCATCTATTCCCGACGGGGACTACACCAGCTGGTGTTTGGACTGCAGGTCCAAATATATTTCTTTTGCACAAGGATTACAATTCTTCTTGAATCGCAATTTTCCATTTTGGCCAATCATCTCGGTGTCGACACTCTTCCACATTTTGTGGTTCAGGATCGGAGTTCATAATAATATAAGATGCCATGGAAAAAGCATATACATCATCAACCTCAATACTCTCACGATCCAGTAATTTCGCGTTATGGACATAATTTATTGAGATCTCATAGTTTTCAGGTACCTTTGCTTCTGTGGAAGTATTTGCCACTTCTGGGGCGTGTGCCACTTTTGGGGCAACATTCTCTTCTGGAGGCAATCCCACATCTGAGAGTTTTGTTACAGCCGTTTCAGGGGCTTGAACCTCAACAGCAGGCAATACCACTTTCGGGGTATTTTCTGAAACTTTTGCCACTTCTGGGAAAATTTCAATCAATTTCTGTTTTCGGGGTACAATATCTTTTGCACCAATAGGTCTACCACGCTTTTTACATGACTTTGAATCACCAATCAATTCCACTGAAATTGATTTATTGCCAGGGATTTCAATCCTGGCCGGAGCATTAACAGCAGGTATATATGATTTCAATATATATTTAAAATCATTAAATGCATCTGGCATTTGATTAGTAATATTTTGCATATGTATAATTCTTTGAACCTCAGATTCATATTGTTTAGTACGTAGATCAATAGAATTTAATCCTGAGGCATTCCATGATATTTATGAATTTAATTTATGCAAAATTTTATCTCCCCCTAATGTAGGGAACATAGATTTATCAAAACGACAATCAGCATACCGAGCAGTAAAAACATCACCAGTTAATGGTTCCAGATACCTTATAATATACGGAGAATCAAAACCAACATATATACCAATTCTTCTTTAAGGTCCCATTTTAGTTCTTTGTGGTGGTGATATAGGAACATATGCAGCACAACCAAATACTTTTAAATGAGATATATTAGGTACTTGACCAAGAAGCAATTCTTGAAGGGATTGTTTGTGGTCAGCAGAAGGCCTTATTCTAATTTTATTTGCAGCCTGAAGTATTGCATGACCCCAAACAGATATAGGTAACTTTGCTCTTAGGAGTAAGGGACGGAAAATAAGTTGAAGTATTTTAATTAAGGATTCTGCTAAACCATTTTGTGTATGTACGTGAGCTACCGGGTGTTCAACTAAGATTTCTACTGACATATAATATTCATTAAAAGTTACAGATGTAAATTCAGCAGCATTACCTAGTCGGATTGATTTAATGGGATGGTCAGGAAATTGAGCTCGAAGTTTTATTATTTGGGTAAGTAATTTGGAAAAGGTTGTATTTTGGGTTGTAAGTAGACATACATGAGACCATCGAGTTAACGCATCAATTAAAACCATAAAGTACCTAAATGGGCCAGAAGATGGATGAATAGGACCACAAATGTCACCTTGAATTCTTTCTAAGAATTTCAGGGACTCAATTTAAAGCTTTAACTAGGGATGGTCGAACAATCAGTTTTCTTAAGGAACATGCTGAATAATGAAGTTCATCTTGGGATATTATCTTTTGAGTTTTAAGAGGATGTCCCACAGAATTTTCAACAATACAACGCATCATAGATACTCTTGGATGACCGAGTCTTTCGTGCCAAGGGGAAAGTAGTTTGGGGTCTATGACTTTGGGGATGTTGATACTATGAGATTCAAGAACTCGTATACTCGTAACATATAATCCTGAAGAAACCAAGTGAAATTTTTCTAAGACCCTTTTATTGTCAACGGTGTTTAAGGTGATGAGAATGTATTCTTTTTCATTCTCATTAGTAGTTTCAACGTGAAACCCATTAAGACGGATATCTTTAAAACTCAGTAGGTTTCTAATTGACTTGCTAGAGTATAGAGTCACTTGTATGTGTATGTGTGTCTTATTTGGTAGAAGAAAACTAGCTTTCCCAAAACCTTCTATTATATTTGATGTACCCGATACCGTCTAGACATGTGAGTTGGTTTTAGTCAACTGTGAGAAGTATTTCTGACTCTATAAAATAGTGTGTGTGGTTGCGCAGTCAACAATGCATATATCTTCCATCTCTATACATATATAAACGAAAAACATATTTATTAAAAATACACCGAGTACATAGAACAACAACATGAAACAAGTACATAAAATGAGTACATAATTGAAATAAGTAAAACATAAAGGAAATAAGTAAAGCAAGATAATACATATGAAAACTAGTCGTCTAAACCATAATGAAGATTAGCACCAGTGTCTATTTCATTTGAGGTCTTATTGACTGGTTCATTAACTATATTATAATTAGTGAAGTTGGTTTCTACTTCCTTTAGGATGACTCGTAGAGATCAACAAGATGTTTGGGTGTGCGACAAGTACGTTGGAATTCGTATACTCGTAACATATAATCCTGAAGAAACTAATTGAAATTTTTTTAAGACCCTTTTATTGTCAACGGTGTTTAAGGTGATGAGAATGTATTCTTTTTCATTCTCATTAGTAATTTCAACGTGAAACCCATTAAGACGGATATCTTTAAAACTCAGTAGGTTTCTAGTTGACTTGCTAGAGTATAGAGCCTCTTGTATGTGTATGTGTGTCTTATTTGGTAGAAGAAAACTAACTGTTCCAAAACCTTCTATTATATTTGATGTACCCGATACCGTCTAGACATGTGAGTTGTGAGTTGGTTTTAGTCAACTGTGAGAAATATTTCTGACTCTGTAAAATAGTGTGTGTGGTTGCACAGTCAACAATGCATATATCTTTCATCTCTATAAATATATAAACGAAAAACATCTTTATTAAAAACACACCGAGTATATAGAACAACAACATGAAACAAGTACATAAAATGAGTACATAATGGAAATAAGTAAAACACATAGGAAATAAGTAAAGCAAGATAATACATATGAAAACTAATCGTCTAAACCATAATGAAGATTAGCACCAGTGTCTATTTCATTTGAGGTCTTATTGACTGGTTCGTTAACTAGATTATAATTAGCGAAGTTGGTTTCTACTCTCTTTCCATTATTCCTTTTGGATGACTCGTAGAGATCAACAAGATGTTTGGGTGTGCGACAAGTACGTTGCAAGTGCCCCTCAGATCCGCACCTATGACAGATGCATCGATTTTCCCCTTCCTGGGGTGCCTTTCTTTTATTTGGCACTTCACGTTTCCATTTCTGGTGGCCAGAGTTGTAACCATCACGTTGCCACTTCAGGTGGCCAGAATGATATTGATTGCGGAACCGACCATGGAAATTTCCACGTCCACAGTTTCGTCCATAACCCCATCCTCCTCTATGCCCTTTTCCACGCTCATTCTTCAGGAATGACGAGTTATGTACTTCAGGTAACTGGGTAGAGCCTGTGGGACGTATCTGATGATTTTTCAGTAGCAGCTCATTATTCTTTTCAGCCACAAGAAGGAGAGATATCAGCTCGCCATATTTCTAAAAATTCCGCTCCCTATATTGTTGAGCCAGGATCATAGTGTTGGGGTGAAATGTTGAGAGGGTTTTTCAATCATTTTAGTATCAGTAATATTTTCACCACATAAAATTAATTTTGAGCTTATCTTGAATAGGGCAGAATTATATTCAGCTACAGATTTGAAATCCTGTAACCTCAAATTAATCCAGTCATATCGGGCAGATGGAAAGTGAACAACTTTATGGTGATCAAATCTATCCTTGAGATTATTCCAAAGGGTGAGTGGATTTTTGATAGTGAGGTATTCAGATTTTAGATCTTCGTGGATGTGATGCCTAAAAAAGATAATTTCATTTGCATTTTGTTCAACAGTTGGGATTTTTTCCGGGTCAATAGTATCTTTTAGGCCATTAGCACTAAGGTGTAATTCCGCATCAAGGACCCATGATAAATACTTATTCCCCGAAACATCCAAGGCAACAAACTCTAATTTTGCAAGATTCGTCATTCTGAATAGATTTTAAATAAGATATAATATGTCACATAATATTTAAACAGGCAAGTTGAAATAATAACTTTATACAAAAGTTACGACGGCATAGCCGGCCATAAAACTTTTGATTATTACTTGACGACAACGCCATCTTTATAGTAGTATTACTTGATGACAGAGCCAATTTTATAGTATTATTTGACGGCATATTTATCTTTATAGATTTCAATCATTAACATAAATAAATATATAATAATAATTAGAATAAAGCGAGTAAAAGAAATCATACCTCTTTTATGAAATAGTTTTAGTTGATAGAGACTCGTTGGTCAGAATAAGTCGTAGCTCTTTCGAGAATAAAGTTTCAGTTGGCAGAGACTCGTGGGTCAGAATAAGTCGTAGCTCTTTTGAGAATAAAGTTTCAGTTGGCAGAGACTCGTGCTGATAACATGTTATAAACCTTGACTGAAAATATTAGTTATGTTTAATGTAGAGGAAGTATAGGAGAATAGAATAAATGGAGAGAAAGTTGTATCTCATTTCATTAGCTAAATGAGCTATTTATAGTAGTCGGTTTACAAGTCTTACTAACTAAACTATTCAAATCTTCTTTATTAAGTATTGCAAGTCTTCCTCGATAAGCTTTACAAGTCTTCCTGATTAAGTTTCTTTCTTAAGAAGTTGTGCAAGTCTTGAGAGACTTCCTCGATACGCTTTGACAATTACTTTATATTTATTCAAATATTTTAACATTTTAGTTGTAGTAAATATATTTAATTATCGAAAGGAAGCATTATGAAAATAGGAAATCCTATGTATGTTATAGCGATGGCTTAACTTCAATTTATAAGCGCACAACACATCATTTAATTATATATAAATGTAAATATTAATAAAAAAGGATTTAATTTTACATGTAACCAATGGTAAAAACTAAAGTGTTTGCTTCGGGCATTAATTCCAGCTGGGCTGTTTGCTCGAGGTCGAACTTGTTTAACGGAGTTCGGTTCTGCTCGAACACGTGTACGTTTAGTTAAATGAATTGGACTGAATATACAGTTTTACAACTCGACATTTAAAAATTTGTCTCGATTCACCTCAAAGTCGTTTAAAATTTAAAATATTAATATTTTTTTTAAATATTTTTTAATTATTTACAAATTAAATTTAAGTGAACATAATTCTACGTGTTGAGCTCGAGAGCCGACTCGGCTCAACTCGTTTAAACCCGGTTCTTTTACGTCATGAGTAAACTCGTCTCATCTATTAAACGAGTCGTGTCCAATCACAAATTTCATCTCGTTTAATTTAAAACTCAATTATCAATACCTGCCAGCTCGACTTGAACTACAGTCCTATTCCCTATAGTCCCGTGTGTGTGTTTTGGACGGACACATGATATATCGTGCCTGTTTGGAAGATCATTTGAGTCCCATTGTAAGAGAAAAACGCCCACTCACATTTCCAAAGAGTGTTTGGGTGATTTAGAAAATGAAGGAAATATCAGCTTAAATGGTAAAAATCTGAAAGTGGGAGACATGATACTTTCTCATTTCATTTTACTTCGTATCATGCAATTTCAGCCAGACATCCGGTTACACTTCCAATTATCTTATTACATAATTTTTATCTGTTTGATTAATTATTTAATTATATTTATTTAAAAATATTTAATTTAATTAACAATTACAAATTAAATGTGAATACGTGAAACATTAATTAAAAGATTTTTTTAGAGAAATGTTTTTCCAAAATATGATATTTTTATGATAATTTTTCCTTTTTTTAGATAAACAATTTCGTAACTCATTATAATCAAATGCAATCTCAAATGTAACCAAAAGTAAATTCGAATGCAACAAAAAGCAATTTCAATTATCGTTCAAAAAACAAATGAAAGTTGTAATTCTGTTTTCTCATATTAAAATGTGGTTTTTAATTTATTTTTAATTTTGTTTCGAAATTTTTTTAACTTATAAGTTTTGATTTATCAAACATACTATAAACTTATAAGTAACATTATCTAAACACCTAAATAACTTATAAGTTATGATGTTTATATAATTTATAAGACACGTTTCAACTTTAGTCATAAGTTACATTTTTTAAGATATCCTAGACGGACCTATCTCATCCCATCTCATCCCATCTCATCATCAACCTTTGATGTGGTATTGTAGGATGTCAGCTCCATCTATCTCCTGCGCGCAAGTACAGAAATCAATTCCCTATGGTATTCTTATATACAGTAGCATTTGTTGCTAGACGTGACACAATATGTTAATTGTTACAAATATTAGCATTTGTCTAAATTATTGTACCTTCACCCTGATAGAGTTCATGCAAGACAATTGTTTTACAGCCAATAACAGTACGTGAACTGGCTGCCTTTGTAACCCCAGCTTTGCTGTGCTCACACACCCATATTTGGTTTAGATGATAAGTTTCATGATAATGTCCGGTTCCTGGTTTAAAATTGGGTACTTCTAGATTACCAATCAAGATTACATTTTTTCATCATTTTGTTTGTTGCAATTCATGGCCCCTAATTGCAGATTTTGCAGCACAAATATCATTAAAAAAAGAAGAAGCTTTTATTACAAGTTTTCACCGCAATTCTTCAATCGCAGAGTAACAAAGTCTTCCGAATTTACAAACCCTTTAATCCATCAATCCAAAATCTAGTAATATTGACACAATAACCGTATTTTGCAGTGTCAAAATATTTTGACACGGTCAGATATAGTCACATATACACTATACTATGCACGTGTGTTACACAAAATTATCACCAATACAACATAAAAAATTTTATTATACAGTATTAAATATGAAGAGGCAAATCGACAATAATATAATTGTCATTATAAACTTTTTTCGAATACAACACAGAGCAAAATAAGATTGGTAATCCTCAATATTTATCATTAGTTTAAATTTTTAAATATGCCAAAAATACACCAAAATTTATAAAAAATTGGTAATATTTTGGGTGAAGAACAATTTTAGCATATTTTATATAAAATTAACAAAAATGACCAATTTCTGAAAAGTTGACCAACTTTAGCTTATGGGATACCCAACTGTCATTGAAATATTCACTTTATATAAGATACCCAATTGCTACCCTACTGCCAGTGAAGTATCTTATACAAATTGGGATACCCAACTGACAGTGAAGTATTCAATCGACTAAAATTGGTCATTTTTTTCAGAATAGCTATTTTAGGTAAAAAAAAATTAAAATTAACTATTTTTATAATTTTTCTAATATTTTAAAACATACTCTTGGCTCGCACGGTTATAGAAGTAGTTCAATTGAAAAAAGTAACCATAAAACGTGCCAAATAGTGGTTCCTTTTCAGAGACGGTGCCCGTGACACTGCAGTCCATATATGTGGGAGCGGCTTTCAATGCAAATGTTTAATATTTTATTAGTATTTTATCTTCGTGTCGGTTATGAAAGCCAGGAGGGGTTCCACTTCCACCGCATTCAAATTCATTTTAGGATTTAAAATTTCAATTCCAATTATATCAGATATCCCCGAAGGGGTTCCACTTCCACCGCATTCAAATTCTTTTTAGGATTTAAAATTTCAATTCCAATTATATCAGATATCCCCGAAGGGAAAAAAAATTTCTATTTAATTAAGTGAATGCTCATCTAATCTCTATTTATGTATATAGTTACAATTTTAACATTTAACAATTATTTTATATTCACTAATTGTATCAATCATATATTATAACTTTGTAGTAATATTCATATTATACCACCAGGGAGAAGCCACTACGTGTTTTGTTAAAGTAAATATATGTCTTACTCAGTTTACTTTTTGTGGGAATAGCCCCTGTAAAATACTCTCTGATTTATTTTAACTATTTTAACTTTTTTTATAGATAAATTGAGATATTAAAAAAACCGCATGTATGCATAATTATCATTTTTAGTACTTGCTATATCAAATGAAGATTTAGACTTTAAATTTCGATTTGATGTAAGAATTAATTAAACTCCTATGTCAAATATGATATTTATCTTTTTATGTATTAATATAAGTCAAAAAGTCAAAAATATTTAAAACGAAATATGAATAGATTAATAAATCTTTCCGTTTCAATTTATTTGTTTTTTTTTATATTTTGTGGTTAAATTGATCCAAATTTGACTGAAAATTTCATATAATACACAATCAAACATTATTTCGTGAGTTTCTCGTGGGCATTAAAATCGTCAAAATCTGACTAATAGAACTTAAGATAGAGCCAAAATAAAATCAAGCGAAACTTGATAATTTTTATATTTGTTTGAATCTTAATTTGATTTTTTGAAATATTTTAAATTAAAAAATATTTGTTAAATAAAATAAAACATTCGTGTATTACACGCCGAAATAATAAAAACTTGGTTGTCAGTTAGTCGAAATCGTATTTAAGTTTATACAATACTTGGAGTTAATGTAATACCGTGATTTTTTTTAGCTATGTTATTTATGATACTTTTTTCAAAACATAAATAAAGATACGGTGACATTGAAATAAGACAAAATAACAAACATTATTTCAAACAAAATTACACTATTGATCGAGGTTAAAATGAATTTAAAACCAAACTATGTATAATCTGTTGAATTTCGGGCTAAAACAAAATAATAACTAATATTGATTCGACTAAAAAATTATATTAGTGAACTAGTAATTTGTGCATCAGAATAAGAACATGAGACTAAAATAAAATAATAGTTACTATTTATCCAAGTTAAAATTTTGTAAAACTTATTCAAGATAGAACATAACAAAATAAAAATAAAATTCGACCGACTATAACAAATAATATATACAATTCATCTGATTTAAACTAAAGTATATATTTATCCGACTTTAAATAAAATTACAATCAAAGTAAACATAATTAGTTGAATTTGATCAGTATAGGTCTCGCGATAAAATAAATTTGAAATAAAATTAAATGTGATTTATATACCATTGAATCAACATAAAAATTATCTATTAAATTAAAAAATAATTATACTTCGTAAAGACACATAGAATACAGTGATACTATATTTCATTTTGATATTACTATTTTTAAAATGTAAATACCTTCAAATAGGAAAATCAAATTATATTCTTATTATATGATATGCATAATCTGAATTTTATCCAATTTTTTGAAATTGATAGTTCATGTACCGTTAATTTAATATAAACGTTAGATCTTTTTATAAATATATGTATATATGCATAATTATTATCAAATCACACCATAAAAAAATTTGAATAAAATATTTCTGAATATTAAAAGTTGCAATTTAATTTATATAATAAAAATATATAATATAAAAAAATTGTGCATTACAGTTTCTAAGCTAATAATTATAAAAATTATATAATTAAAAAATAGATATAATCTAATTTAATATGTATTTTTTAATTATATAAAACAATAAAAGTTTAGTGTTTTATTTATTGTCAATTAAATAAATTAAAATGTAGAAATACATTAAAAAAATAAGTGACTTATTCACATATAAGCTCGTAAGTACTTATGTTTGTCGACCAGCTTTTAAATTAAATTTACAAATTATAAGCTGATAAGTTGAATGTCAGTAGTGACGTACTTTTTGTGAACTTATTTTTATTTTTCGATTTATTCTTAACTTTTATTTTAAGATTTATGTTTTTACATATCTTTCTAATTTAAAATTTATGAATTAAGATAGTTGTATATAAAATTTATTTAGTTTAGTTTATTTAAGTAAAAAAAATCTGGGTCTATTTGGCCACCACTGAATAAGTGGTTTATTGACTTATAAGCCGGTAAGTACTTATTGATGAGTGTTTGTCGACCCAACTTATAAGTTGAATTTACAACTTATAAGCTGATAAGTTGAATGTTAGTAACGACGTACTTTTTCTCAACTTATTTTAATTTTAATTTTTTTATTAATTTTAGTTTTTAAATTTATGTTTTAAATGTTAAATTAATTTAAAAGTCATGAATTAAGATAATAATATTTAAAAATATTTTATTTTAGTTCATTTAAGTTAAAAAAAAATTCGACTCATAAGTAAAATTAACCAAACAGTTAACTAACTTATAACTTAACTAACTTATAAGTATTATAGACTTAGCACTTTTAAGCCATTTATTAAAGTCATAATTTACTTATTTTAATATTTATTTCTGATATTTAACCAAAACATTATTTAACTTATATGTATCTATGTACTTATCCTTTTAAGTTATAAATTATTCATTTTAAAAATTTTCCAAATGCGCACTTTATTTGACATTTTCTCCATCTATATTATTTGTACAAGGTCACGGGATGCAATGTCTGTACAAATGTCAAGCAACAATACCCGCGTCAACGTTGCGCACGAAATTCTAGGAATCAAACTATTAGTGCCGCGTAACCTACATGCAAATTAGGAGTTCAAACAAGTCATTAAGGAAATAAAAGAAGACTTCACAAGAGTAATTGGCCATGTCCAAAATTTTTTGAACTCTTTGGCTGAAAGAAAATATATGAAGAAAATTAAAGAATATATAACAAAATCCGAGATACCATAAACAATTCAATAAAAGGACAGGGTAATAGGATAAAATATTACTGAACTTATGACCAAAATGTAAAAAACCGTCGTAAATGGCCATATTTGTTATAGTGGTTATAATATAATTATTGCTATGATTTGACATCAAAAAGTGTCTTTTGATGTTAAAACAAAACTTAACTACAATGCCATATACATTTTAAAACCAAATATTTTCTTATTTACCAAAATTGTCTGTTTACCCTAAGTTTCATTTAAAGCATAACAACATGCATGTATTTGTATTAGTATGATGATGTGGTTAGATGCATAAATGCATCCTTAATTTCAAATTTAGAACGTAGGATGCATATTTGCATCCAAGTATACAACTCTTTTCGAGTTGAAAATTTTGACATTTGATTTTAAATTATAGAAATGACATCACTTGTAGGATTGCATTGGACTTCTTACAAATAGAACTCAAAAAGCTTGTTAACAAAGACATTTAACTTGCAATTTAGTTATTGAATACTAAAAAATTTGCACAAACATTAAATCATCATGAAATTTAACAAAATTTGTTAGTTTATTTATTAATTTTTTATATTTTTTCAAATAAATTAGTTAGTTATTTTTCATTTCTTTTTCCTAAATAAATCAATTATTTTTTTAACTTTTTCATAATGTTAGTTTTTTTCTAAATATATTCATTAGTGTTTTTTTGATAAATACATCAAATTGTTTTTTTCTAAATAAATACGTCCATTTTTTTTTTTACTTAAATCGGTTAGTTTATTTCTTAAATACATAAATTTGTTTACTTTTTTACGTACTTCTTTTAAAAAAAGTTACCTATAAATAAAGTTTTGGAAATTATTATTTTTATGTAATTTATAAAATTTATAAATTATCGAATTTAAAAAATATGAATAAATTTCCCCACATTCTGTTAGTGTACGTTAAAGACAATTATCTAAATATAATTTTTAATGAATTTAATGAGTTGATTGAAATTTTTTGGAGTTCAGTTACTTAAATACAAGTTTTAATAAGTTTAATGCAAACATTGTGAGTTAGGTTATGCAAGTGCAAGTAAAGTATTTTTCAATTATGTTTTACTAATAAAAATTATTCTTAACCGATCACCGAACAAATAATTTTATTAGTTAACATAATAATTGTTCATCATCTATAATTTTAGAAATACAAAACATATTAAAATATTATTTATAATCATTTTCCTGACAAATTATTGAAAGACCTAAATAGTTACTCTGACGACCTATTCGAAAACAACTGTAAGTACGTATAGCCTTTGGCGCGCAGCTGGTCTTGTATTTTTAAAACTCTCTGCATGGTAATCACATGTATAATGTAACAACGTAAACGTATGGCTGGCTTGTGCAATGAACATGCATGAAGCTAGATCGCAATATTCCTCTTCATATACAAATACGTTCTGATTGCTATTCCAACTAGGCAACCTAATTCTTCGTCTGCAACCCAAAAAAAAGCATTAATAATAAAGATTATTTAGGTTTTCCTCTCCCCAGATGCCTATAAAAAGCCTGCCCGGGTTACAAATGAAATCATTTCAGAAACACTACCAGTTTTGCATTCTTTAGTTTCAAAGATTAAAAAGATGGGTTCCAGGAACACTTGTTCTTCATTAGCTCTCTTTTTGTGTCTAAACCTTGTCTTCTTTGCCCTAGCCGGTGCAACATATCCTGCTAATCCCTTTCCCTCGAGTGGAAAGTGCCCTAGGGATCAACTCAAGTTAGGTGTTTGTGCAGATGTGCTTAACTTGGTGAAAAATGTCGTCGTGGGTGCTCCACCCACACTTCCTTGCTGTGCTCTCCTTGAAGGCCTAGTCAACCTGGAAGCGGCTCTTTGCCTTTGCACTGCTATAAAAGCCAACATTTTGGGAATCAATCTCAATCTCCCCATTGCACTCAGCCTAGTTCTCAACAACTGTGGCAAGACTGTTCCAAACGGCTTTGAATGTACCTAAAACATCTAATCCAATCATATAAGCCACGTAGTACAAAATTCTTGTCAGCACTTCATTCTAGCTTAAGGTTGTTCATCAAAATCTACTTGTGTGGTGTGTCTAAATTATATGTTATTTCTGTTCTCGTGTGAGCATTATGTTTGTCGTTGCACTTCGCAACTTTCTTTTGTAATTTTGTTGTGTATGGCAAAAGTTTGAGATTTTTTTTTGCTTAACAAAAGTTTGAGATTTTTTTTTGCTTAACAAAAGTTTGAGATTGTGCAAGTAAATACATTTATTCAAGCCACTTCTTTTAAATTACATAATTTTAATTCTTCTTTTCCTTTTGGAGACCAATTATTTTATAGGAATGTTGAACAAGGCTCGCCGCGCCATGCCCCACAACACTACTGATGTGATGGTACTAAGTAAAAGAATATTATATGTATAACAACATCGAAGATCGAAGCCACCTTTATAATTGACGTTAATATTTGCTCGTGAAGATACAGTGGCAGGCTATACTATATATATATATATATATATATAAAATATGCCGATTGATTATACAAACTAATCATTTGAATCCATTGAAAATATTCTGTAAAGAGGAAAATTCATTGAAAATATTTTTATTTTGTCAGACAAATAATTCAAAACATACACTACAAAAAAACACGGTAAAACCGACCGGATATAACCGACAACGTCGATTTGGTCACCTTAAAACCGACCGACGTCAGTGGTCGGTTATATGCCAACTAAATGACATCGTATTGATGACGTGGCACACATAAAACCGACCATCCACTGGTGGTCGATTTTACTGAAAAAAAACGACACCGTTTTGCTCATATGACACTTTTAAAAACGACCACCTACATGTGATCGGTTATATCCACAAATTCTGCAGGTTAAAACGACCATATCTGGTGGTCGGTTTTGTAGAATAATAAAAAATTAATTTAAAGTACAAAAAAAGTACCCGTTACAGAGAAAACGGTGTCGTTTTATTTTTCTTCCTAAAACCGACTGCTGACTGTCGGTTTTAACCTATTTTTTTTTTAATTTTTTTGTTATATCCCTCATTTCTTGATTTTGGGCAAAAAATTAAAAAGACACAAGTGATTGAGGAATGAAGTCACTACAAGAAAACAGGGTAAAACCGACCGGACATAAC
This sequence comes from Apium graveolens, assembly GCF_009905375.1. Lineage (NCBI taxonomy): Eukaryota > Viridiplantae > Streptophyta > Magnoliopsida > Apiales > Apiaceae > Apium > Apium graveolens. Next base: position 106,985,290 of record NC_133652.1, read on the forward strand.
CGACCGACGTCGATTTGGTCACCTTAAAACCGACCGACGTCAGTGGTCGGTTATATGCCAACTAAACGACACCGTATCGATGATGTGGCACACATAAAACCGACCATAGACAGGTGGTCGGTTTTACTGAAAAATACGACACCGTTTTGCTGATGTGTCACTTTTAAAACCAAAACCGACCATATATGGTGGTCGGTTTTGTAGAATAATAAAAATTAAATTTAAAGTACAAAAAAAGTACCCGTTAGAGAGAAAACTGTGTTGTTTTATTCTTCTGCCTAAAACCGACCGCTGACGGTCGGTTTTAACCTATTTTTTTATATTTTTTTGTTATATCCCTCATTTCTTGATTTTGGGAAAAAAATTACAAAAAACAAAGGATTGAAGTGGAGGAGTTTCAGAAAATTGTAATTTATTTCCATATTTTGTAATAATGTGTATGTGTGTGTGTTTATGTTGGTGGTGTATGTATTAAATGTTGTTGTATGTATTTAATGTTTATATTTTTTTATATAATGTTTGTTGTGAGAATTGAAGTTTGGTGGTAGATAATTTGTAAGTTAGTTTCATTTATTGTAATTATAGTGTGTGTGTGTGTTTTATGAAATACATGAATAATTATGAGATTAATGATAAATTATTTGTTAAATATATTTTTTTTAATTTTAAAAAATATTATTGTAGATGGAAACCATTGATCGAAGTTGGATTGGTAATCAATTACAAAGCGATAAAATTTCATTGACCCCGGAATGTAGAATTGGTGTAGAAATTTTTTTAAAATTTGCTAGCGAAAATGGAATGGAAGATGGTGCAATGAAGTGTCCGTGTAAACGTTGTAAAAATTTGAATTGGTTAAAGATTGATGATGTTAGATTTCATTTACTCACTAAATGGATGCTTGAGGGTTATACCGTGTGGACGTCGCACGGTGAAAAAATAGGAAGAAAACGTAGTCGAACATCACATCACCGTTATTGTGTTCGGGAACCTTCGAGAGTAGAAGAACCGGTAGATTTGAATGCGATGTTACATGATTTAGCCGGTGAAAATTATCAATTTTATGAAACTACGGATACGGGAACTATGAATGTAGAAGAAGCTCCAAATGATAGTGCTAAAAAATTATACGAGGTTATTGTTGAAATTGGAGCACCTATTTATCCCGGCAATACAAAGTACACAAGATTAAGCTTTACCACGAAATTATTGGAATTAAAAAATAACTCGCATTGTAGTAATAAAGCTTCTGATAGTTTGCTTAAACTTCTTACAGATGTGTTGCCAAAAAAACATACATTACCCGAAAGTTATTATGCAATGAAAAAAATTATGAAGGATTTGAGGGTTGAATATGAAAAAATTGATTTATGTGAGAATGATTGTATGTTATTTTGTGGAGATGACAAGGATAAAGTTGTGTGTGATATATGTGGTGAAGATCGTTATCGAGATGTTTCTAGGAAAGATGGTAAAAAAATAGCAAAAAAAATCTTAAGACACTTTCCTTTGATCCCTCGATTACAACGCTTATATATGTCGGGACATACATCCGATCACATGAGATGGTACAAAAATAGAGATGTGAGAGATGGATAAATAAGTCATCCCGCAGATGGAGAAGAGTCGAAGAATTTTGACCATCAGTATCCTTCATTTGCTCAAGAGATTCGTAACATAAGGCTCGGTCTTGCGACCGATGGTTTCAACCCTTTTGGCCCTACCGGGAAAAAAACATATAGTGTGTGGCCCGTGGTGATAGTTGTCTACAATCTTCCACCATCGATGTGTATGAAAAATCCTTATATGTTCATGACCGATATAGTTCCGGGTCCAAATAGTATTGGAAAAGATATTAACGTTTGTCTAAGGCCTCTCATCGATAAATTGAAGATATTGTGGAATACCAGGGTGAAGACATACCACCAATCTTCGAAACAAAATTTTACAATGAGAGGGGCTATTATGTGGACAATTAGTGATTATCCCGCTATGAGTATGATAAGTGGGTGGTCGGGCAAAGGAAAGATGGGATGTCAAGTGTGTCTTGGAAGCGTGCAAGGGTTTCAATTAAAATATTGTGGAAAATATAGTTTCTATGGCACGAACCGAATATTCCTTGAATCAAATGATCCACTCCGTCAAAAAAGTAATTTTTTTGATAACGAAGAAAGAAGATTGTTTCGTGGTCGTTTGTCCGATAAGGGTGTTAAGGAATTACATGATGGTTTAGTTTTTCCGCCACCCGGAAAGACTAATTCGAAGGCAAGGAGTGTCGGATACGGGGAAGAGCATCATTAGACTCATGTCCCAATCTTTTACGAACTCCCTTATCGGTCATCACATAGTTTACAATATTCAATTGACATCATGCATACGGAAAAAAATATTTTTAAAAACATTTTTTTTACTATTGTCAATGCGGCAAAGTGTTAGGGCGAAAACACGCGCTAATATTCACGCAAGTATACGCGTTCGCAAGTAATATAGAATACTTTCTAGTTCGTTCCCACAGAGACTCGGACTAATTTATTGTCTAATTAAACTCACGCACCAATGTATGATTACTTCTCAATGTTAAGACACTAACACTTAGAATTGTTGACTAAACATTAACTACAATTAACTACTTAATTAATCACTTAATTAACAATTCAAATTAACAATATTAAAACACTCATGAGATCACAACTTCATTACTACTTCCTTCAATAGCTATTGTTATTACCTTTAGCATGTGACAGTGATGATATTAATCGAATAACATGAAACTGATAAAAGCCAACTTTCATTGTACTAATACCATTCTACCAAACATCCACAATTAAGATAGAAGTTGAATAGACATCAATTATGTTGAGTTCCTATATGTCTACAGAGATTGACAACACAACGATTTAAGCACAAGTTATTCCTTTTGATTACACAGGGCAAATAAAACTGTTAGAGTTACCCACTAATCATGCACACCGTACATGAACCTATGCTAGCATGGCAAGTTCTAAATCTCAAGATCCACCGTCGCTTCACAAGAGATTAACACCCTATCTTATATGTTCGCGACGCACATAAGACGAATACGCACAACCAATACTAGATATCATACAATCATTACACACTAAAGTATTAAACAATTAACTAAAGAATTCCATAGTAAATCCGTTGCAACCCCATGATCACGATTAGCCCATAATAGCACTCATCGTCATCATGGGTTCATATGAAATCATGATAAACAAACACACGAAAATAATAACTAAACTAATTATATTAAATCAGAGTACGTCACAAGAGTAAATAGGTTCAAAGTAAGAAAACTAGCATCCAACGTTACAACAAAACAAGAATCACAAGAAAATATGCTTCCTCTTCGTTGCTGTGTGCTAAAACGGTCTTCCTCCTTATCTCCTTCGCTCCTTGCTTAATACCACGATCCTCTCTCGTGAAAACGTCTCTAAATCTACTTATATAATAGTCCCATAAAACTCAGATTACATAGAAGTGGAAGCCAAACAGAAGTAGAAGTCCTAAAATAAATTGTCTTTTTTTCCCGACCCTGCGCGGCCGCTCAGCATAGCTGAGCGGGCGCTCAGCTTTCTGCGCGGCCGCTCAACTTTCTGCGCGGCCGCTCAGCATTGCTGAGCGGGCGCTCAGGATCCTTCTGGAAAATTCCTGAGTTTGCTCCGTTTCTTCGCCGTAATCTGCCCATTTCTTTCCTCTCGCAATAGCGAACACATGCCAAGGCTTATTCTTGATGATTTCTCCTCCGAAATGCAACCAATACCCTGAAATGCATAAACACTAGAAAAACGCATCAAATACACAAAATACTTGATTTCAAGGCACCCATTTAAGCCATTTTAAGATGTTCTAAGTGGTATAAAATGCCACTTATCACACCCCCAAACTTAAATCGATGCTTGTCCTCAAGCGTCACAAACTCAAAAACAAATAAAAGCATGCATGAATGCAATCTATATGAAAATGCAGCGATCCCCCTTACTACGAACAAACCAACCAAATTGCAACATCTCAACAAGTGCAGTTAGGCGACTAAAGATCAATAAACTCATGCAAACGAACATACAGCCATAAACGTGGTGTGTGCAGATGCTTAACAGATATGCTTCGAAACTAGACCAATTATTATGACTCAACTATCCTCAAGGCAATCAAATGATTATACAAAGAATAAAAATTCTAGGCACAAAGTGGCATAACACACTACAAGAATTCTGGAGCTTATTACGGAATCATGCTTTTTATTCACAACAACAATGCTTATTTGACCGTGCAATGAGTGAGGTCCACAAAAGACTTATATAATGGTATCCATGTAGCGAGCATTAGGTTAGCGGATCCCAGACTCTAAAAGCCTTAGGTCACTAGGCAGAAAGTCCCCTAAGAACTTAATAACTCGAATACCAAAGAGCCCACTCGTGATCAATTATGCATAAACACCACAATTTTTTTTTTTAAATTTCTGAGCAAGTGCGTTTCGCTCCATCTTGCTCAACCCTAGACTACTCGCATAACATGCGAGCCGGCTACTAGCTATTTGACGCCTAGCCACAACTAGCAACAAATTCCATTTTTTTACTCCATTTTTTTCTTTTTCATGCCTTTATCACTAAGAACCTATTATCGAATTCTAAGGATAATAAATAGATTAACCTTGAAAATAATCAAATTATAACAACAATCTAGCCCTTAAGCATTCTCTAAGACTTAGTGAAACTACAAGTGCTTCTAGCATGCATATCAACCTACACGACTCAATATCACTTTAATGCTATCACTACACTCGTATCAATATCACAATTCAGTTGATAAATCATCGCAGAAGGGATCATGGTAAATGCATGAGCTATATGACATGATAAACAAATAAAGCTATAAAAAAACTATATGGCATAAATTATGCAACTATATGAACTAAACTATCATGAATATGCAACTATATGACACACACAAAATGTTCTCTAACTACCACCCCCAAACTTAAAATCTTCACTGTCCCCAGTGAAGGTAGTAGAAAGGAACACATGGTATACCTACTCGGAGTCATCATCATCATCACCCTCAGTGGGTGGAGTATCAGGCGGCGGGTATGCAGAGTCCTCACCAAAAACTGGCCACTGGATATCAGCTCCAAGGCCCCGAAAAGCAGTCCCTAATGCAAGGGTGAGCTCCTGAGCAAACCTGCTCTGCATCTCGTACATGGCATTCATCCGCCGTAAAAGCCTCCTATACTGGGTATCAGCCATCCCAGCACCCTCCTAAGCTCTCGAAGAACCAGCCTCATCACGCCTAGGCCTAGCCATAGTAGCACCTCGTGCTGGACGCCCTCCTGGAAGACGATAACCCAGCCCATGCTCCTCGGGCTCACCACCGGTCCACTCCTGCATCCCGTTCAGAGTCCCAGAATCAATCGGAGCTGCCGGCAACTGCAACTGCTCATGAGCCGGCCAGTTCACTCCTACTGCTCGGCAAAGCTTCGTAACCGTGGATGCATAAGGGATGTTCATATGCTTAGCTCCCCTCAAAAACTTCAGAATTCCTTGGTAGATAAACTCACCAAGGTCCACATAGTACTCCTTATGAAGAATTCCCCACAACAACTGTGCTCTCTCAACTGTGACCTCGTGTGCATGCGAAGAAGGCAAAATATTAGCACAAATAAATGCATTCCATGCACGGGCATACCTGTTTATAGCGATTGTCGGGAAGTGACGATACTCATTAGTGCCGGTCTTGAAGGTCCAAACTGTGCCCGGCCTACAGAGAGTCGCACAAATCAAATCCAAGTCAAAATCCTCAGCAGTCTTCTCATTCCAGTTCTCCTCCTCGGGCTTCCTCTCTCACTGTCCAATCACACGGTGAATCACCGCTGGGTGATAATCAACCGTCAGCCCTCGGACCACAGAAAACCCATTCTTCTCGGCCTTTGCGTTCGCATAGAACTCGCGAACCGCACTCATCGGCACTGCTTCGGGTGACTCACAAAAAGCTATCCACCCCTTCTCTGCAATCATGGGTAGCAACTCACCATCCCTCCCCGATGGTAAAAACCCTCTCTCCTTCAAAATCGGCTTCCCCAAAATCCTAGTGTACTCCTCCTCCGCAGCTCTGTCAGTCAACAGAGGCCTTGCAGCAGTACCCCTCGATGAATCAGCAGTAGGGACTGTGTTGCTGCTATCAATAGTTCGTGCTCTCTTGGGTGTCATTGAATCTTGAATAAAAGTGTTTAAGAACTGAGTTTTTATGTTTTGGAGAGAGTTTGAGTGTAGAAAGTTTGTGGGAGATATATAGGATAGGTGTATGTATATATAGGGTGTGGATTAGGTTAAATTAGATTAGGAGTGGGGTTGAGGGATAAAATGATGGGGTAGTAGGAACAAATCGTGGGTTTATGGGCTATGTTTAGGTTTTTTAATTTTCTGATTTTTTTTGGTTTTTTTTTTCTGAACTTAAAAAAAAATTCATTCAGTCGACCCCTGAGCGGTCGCTCAGCAAAGCTGAGCGGGCGCTCAGCAGAGCTGAGCAGGCGCTCAGGGGGTTACTGGAAATTTTTTTTTCAGTCCCAATTTTCTGATTTTTTTTATGTTTTTGGATAGGTTATTAACATCTAAGGGTACCTGTAACAACAAATCATGGGTTGCCTCCCACGCAGCGCTTCTTTTTCGTCATTAGCTTGACGTTGCATACCTTTCTCAAGTAGTCAACAAAATGGCACTAACCACTTCTCGGTTTGCCATGTCCCCATAGTAGTGCTTCAAACGCTGACCATTAACCTTGAATGCTGGGTCCGGATCATTCTAAAAAATTTCCACCGCTCCATGTGGAAACACAGTTTTGACAATAAAAGGTCCAGACCACCTCGATTTCAACTTCCCAGGAAAAAGTCGTAGACGAGAGTTGAATAAGAGAACTTGTTGCCGCGGCACGAATAACTTAGGATGTAGCTTCCTATCGTGCCACCTCTTCACCTTTTCCTTATACATTTTGTTATTCTCGTACGCTTGAAGTCGAAATTCATCAAGTTCATTAAGCTGAAGCATTTTTTTCTTACCAGCTGTATCTAAATCCAGGTTCAACTTTTTCAATGTCCAATAGGCCTTATGCTCAAGCTCCGCAGGTAAATGACATCCCTTACCGTACACCAACTGAAACGGGGACATACCAAGTGGAGTTTTGTATGCTGTTCTGTAAGCCCAAACAGCTTTATCGAGCTTTAAAGACCAATTCTTCCTTGACGGACAAACAACCTTCTCTAGAATGCGCTTGATCTCTCTGTTAGACACTTCCGCTTGACCATTTGTTTGCGGATGATAGGCAATAGAAACTCGATGATTCACATTATAACGCTGCATCATAGAAGTGAACTTACGGTTGCAGAAATGCGACCCTTCATCACTTATGATTACCCGAGGTGTTCCAAACCTTGTGAAAATCTGCTTATGAAGAAAATTTAGCACTGCCTTTGCATCATTTGTAGGTAAAGCTTTGACTTCTACCCATTTTGAGACATAATCGACTGCCAGCAAGATGTACTGATTATTGCAGGACGAGACAAAAAGGCCCCATGAAATCGATTCCCCAAACATCAAAGACCTCGACTTCAAGCATTACATTTAACGACATCTCATCCTTTCTCGTCAAATTTCCCACTCTTTCGCAACGATCACACCTTAAAACAAACTGATGAGCATCCTTAAATAAAGTAGGCCAGAAAAAACCTGCTTACAGAATACGAGCTACCGTCTTCTCACCACCATAGTGTCCACCATAAACCGTGGAGTGGCAGTCTCGTAATATCCCCTCCGTCTCACAGAACGGGATACATCTCCTGATGATCTGGTCAGCTCCCTGTCTAAACAAATATGGTTCATCCCACATATACCACTTCACCTCATGCAGAAACTTCTTCTTTTGAGCTGGGGTTAAATTAGGAGGCATTATATTGCTGACAAGATAGTTTACAATATCTGCAAACCATGGCTCTTCCTCCTGAACTGCGAACAACTGCTCATCCGGAAAAGATTCATTGATTAATGTCCTATCTTGTGAAGTAGACTCGGGATTCTCCAACCTAGAGAGATGGTCAGCTACTTGATTCTCAGTACCTTTTCGATCCTTGATCTCTAACTCAAATTCCTGAAGTAAGAGCACCCAACGAATGAGTCTCGGCTTAGAATCCTTCTTGGAAACCAAATAGCGAATGGTCGCATGATCAGTGAATACTGTTACTTTAGTCCCAAGCAGATAAGATCAAAATATCTCGAAACCAAAGACTATAGCCAAGAGCTCCTTCTCAGTAGTGGTGTAGTTCATTTGGGCCCCATTTAAGGTCTTACTCGCATAGTAGACCACATGAAAGAGATTGTTCTTGCGCTGTCCCAGAACTGCACCTACCGCATAATCACTCGCATTACACATCATCTCAAACGGCTCTGTCCAATCTGGTGCTGTAATAACTGGTGCAGTGATCAAACTCTTCTTGAGAGTCTCGAATGCCGCCAAACATTCATTATCAAATTTGAAAGGCACATCTTTCTCAAGCAAATTGCACAACGGCTTAGATATCTTCGAAAAGTCCTTGATCAATCGCCGATAAAAACCCGCATGACCAAGAAAACTACGAATTCCTTTCACAGAAATAGGTGGTGGAAGATTTTCAATGACTCCCACCTTGGCCTTGTCCACCTCCAGACCCTTGCTAGAGACCTTATGCCCAAGAATAATGCCTTCACGCACCATAAAATGACATTTCTCCCAATTGAGCACCAAATTAGTTTCCACGCACCTTTTGAGTACGGCGCGAAGATTATTCAAACATTCATCATACGAATGTCCAAAGACGGAGAAGTCGTCCATGAACACCTCGAAATTATTTCCAATCATGTTAGAGAATATAGCCATCATACATCTCTGAAAAGTGGCCGGGGTGCCACATAACCCAAACGAAACTCTGCGAAAAGCAAACGTGCCAAATGGACAAGTGAAAGTAGTCTTTTCCTGATCCTCTGGTGCAATACAAATCTGATTATACCCTGAATAGCCATCCAGAAGACAAAAATACTCATGACCAGCCAACCTGTCAAGCATCTGATCAATGAACGGAAGAGGGAAGTGATCCTTCCTCGTGGCTTTGTTCAATTTTCGATAATCCATGCATACTCTCCATCCTGTAACTGTTCGAGTGGGGATGAGCTCATTCTTCTCATTTGCTACCACAGTGATACCTCCTTTCTTAGGTACACATTGTACGGGGCTCACCCACGAACTGTCAGAAATAGGATAAATGATGCCTGCATCTAGCCATTTCAGAATTTCTTTCTTCACCACCTCCTTCATGATAGGATTAAGTCTGCGCTGTTGTTCAACAGTCGGCTTACTACCTTCCTCTAGCAGAATTTTATGCATACAATATGAAGGGCTGATCCCCTTGATGTCTGCTATGGTCCATCCTATAGCCGATTTGAATTCCCTCAAAATCCTTAAGAGCTTGTCTTCCTCACTACCTGAAAGGTCAGATGCAATAATAACAGGTAAAGTAGATGCATCACCTAAAAAAGCATACCTCAAGTGTTCAGGTAATGGCTTGAGCTCCAAGATATGTGCTTCCTCTATTGATGGTTTGAGCTTTCCTTCAGCTTTCTTGAGGTCAGAAGTACCAAGAGATTCAAACGGCATGTCCAGCTTTTGCTTCCAGGGAGAAGCGTTCATATATTGTAATTGCTCGTTGCCATCTTCATCATCACTGTCAAAATCCCCCACTAAGGCCTTTTCCAATGCATCAGACATTAGCATGCGATCGAGTTCCGAAGTAACCGCATAATCAATCACATCCACTTTTAAGCACTCCTCATCTTCTGTAAGGAATTTCATTGCCTTGAATACGTTGAAGGTCACATCCTGATCTTGTACCCGCATAGTAAGTTCACCTTTTTGCACATCTAACAAGGTACGGCCAGTAGCCAAGAAAGGTCTTCCCAAGATTATGGGAATCTTCTTATCTTCCTCGAAATCCAGAATAACAAAATCTGCAGGAAAGAAGAGCTTATCCACCTTGACTAGCACATCATCCACTATGCCCCTTGGGTAAGTAATAGAACGATCAGCCAATTGTAGAGACATGTATGTGGGTTTTGGATCAGGCAAATCCAACTTTTTAAAGATCGACAACGGCATCAGATTGATGCTTGCTCCCAAATCACAAAGGCACTTGTCAAAAGTCAACTTGCCAATGGTGCAAGGAATGGTGAAGCTACCTGGATCTTTCAGTTTTGGCGGTAACTTTTGCTGCAGAACAGCGCTGCATTCTTCCGTGAGAGCAACGGTCTCAAGATCATCCAGTTTCACCTTCCTTGAAAGAATACTCTTCATAAACTTCGCATAACTAGGCATTTGCTCCAGAGCCTCAGCGAAAGGTATATTGATGTGAAGTTTCTTGAACACCTCCAGAAACTTACCGAACTGTCTATCCAGCTTTTGTTGCTGCAATCTCTTATGAAAAGGTGGTGGAGGATAAAGCTGTTTCTCCCCTGTATTACCCTCAGGTAGAGTGTGTTCAACAGTAATCTTCCTTGGTTCCGCCACTTTCTCCTTTTGCTTAGCTTCTTCATCTCTAATTTCAGCTTCTCCTTCTTTTGCCTTTTCAGCATCAGCAACTTTTCCAGACCTTAAAGTAATAGCCTTGACTTGCTCTTTAGCTTCCTTCCTGCCTGGTACTTCCGTGTCACTGGAAAGAGTGCCAGGTTGACGATTGAGCACTGCATTGGCTATTTGACCGATTTGATTTTCCAAGGTCTTGATAGAAACCGCCTGACTCTTGCATAACAACTTAAGTTCCTCAAAATCAGCACTAGTAGGTGCAGCTATACTTTCCTGTTGAGGATATGATTGCCTTTGAGCATACTGCTGTGGTTGCTGGAATCCAGGTGGGTTAAACTATTTACTCACACCTTGCTGATATGGTGGCTGAATAGCATTCTGATTATTCCCCCAGCTAAAATTTGGATGATTTCTGTTATTAGGATGATAAGTAGCTGGCACAGGCTGCTGTTGTCGCTGATAATTATTCACATACTGAACAGATTCGTTGACAAGAGAACACTGATCCGTAGCATGAGAACCTGAACAAAGCTCACAAACCATACCTATTTGATTAACTCCATATGTAGCCAGAGAATCAACCTTCATTGACAGCGCTTGAAGCTGTGCTGCAATAGCGGTGGCTGCATCGACTTCCAGAATACTTGCTACCTTACCAGGCATCATCCTCTGAGTTGGGTTTTGATGCTCATTTGCAGCCATAGTCTCGATAAGATTATAAGCCTCAGTATAGCTTTTAGCCCATAAGGCGCCTCCAGCTGCAGCATCGAGCATGTGCCGAGATTGGCCCCCCAAACCATTATAGAAACCAGTGATCACCATCCAATCGGGCATTCCATGATGTGGACACTTCCTCAACATTTTCTTGTAGCGTTCCCAAGCTTCGCACATAGATTCTGTAGGTTGCTGCGCAAACTGAGTAAGAGCACTCCTCATAGCAGCAGTCTTTGCCATCGGATAAAACTTCACCAGAAACTTTTGCGCAAGATCTTTCCAAGTAGTGATGGACCCAGCTGGTTCAGAATGTAACCAGTCCTTAGCTTTGTCCCTCAGTGAGAATGGGAAAAGCCTCAGCTTGATAGCCTCATCAGTCACGCCATTATACTTAAAAGTGCTGCAGATCTCGACAAAATTCCTTATGTACATGTTGGGGTCTTCAGTCGCAGCTCCTCCAAAAGAAACAGAATTCTGCACCATCTGAATAGTGCCCGGCTTGATTTCAAAGGTGTTAGCTTGAATAGCTGGATGAAGGATGCTTGACTGAATGTCATCAATTTTTGGCCGAGAAAAGTCCATAAGAGCTGGATCAGCCTGAATAATACGATCACCCATGTTTACTGGTTCTTTCCGCTCAGTTCCTGAATCCGAATCTTCAAAATCTATCTTCTCCGGAATATCAAGAACTTCGTCTGTCTCCTCAGCTGTATCTAAAGTCCTCTTGCGAGTACGAGAACGAGTTTGCATAAATGCTCGCTAAAGTACCTGAAACACAACCGGAAACAATAAGTAACTACTACGTCCTAATCACTGAGTCCTAATGACCAATGATGGTAAGTACATAAACTAAACAAATACGCCGAGTCCCCGGCAGCGGCGCCAAAAACTTGTTAGGGCGAAAACACGCGCTAATATTCACGCAAGTATACGCTTTTGCAAGTAATATAGAATACTTTCTAGTTCGTTCCCACAGAGACTAAGACTAATTTATTGTCTAATTAAATCACGCACCAATGTATGATTACTTCTCAATGTTAAGACACTAACACTTAGAATTGTTGACTAAACATTAACTACAATTAACTACTTAATTAATCACTTAATTAACAATTCAAATTAACAATATTAAAACACTCATGAGATCACAACTTCATTACTACTTCCTTCAATAGCTATTGTTATTACCTTTAGCATGTGACAGTGATGATATTAATCGAATAACACGAAACTGATAAAAGCCAACTTTCATTGTACTAATACCATTCTACCAAACATCCACAATTAAGATAGAAGTTGAATAGGCATCAATTATGTTGAGTTCCTATATCTCTAAAGAGATTGACAACACAACTATTTAAGCACAAGTTATTCCTTTTGATTACACAGGGCAAATAAAACTGTTAGAGTTACCCACTAATCATGCACACCGTACATGAACCTATGCTAGCATGGCAAGTTCTAAATCTCAAGATCCACCGTCGCTTCACAAGAGATTAACACCCTATCTTATATGTTCGCGACGCACATAAGACGAATACGCACAACCAATACTAGATATCATACAATCATCACACACTAAAGTATTAAACAATTAACTAAAGAATTCCATAGTAAATCCGTTGCAACCCCATGATCACGATTAGCCCATAATAGCACTCATCGTCATCATGGGTTCATATGAAATCATGATAAACAAACACACAAAAATAATAACTAAACTAATTATATTAAATCAGAGTACGTCACAAGAGTAAATAGGTTCAAAGTAAGAAAACTAGCATCCAACGTTACAACAAAACAAGAATCACAAGAAAATATGCTTCCTCTTCGTTGCTGTGTGCTAAAACGGTCTTCCTCCTTATCTCCTTCGCTCCTTGCTTAATACCACGATCCTCTCTCGTGAAAACGTCTCTAAATCTACTTATATAATAGTCCCATAAAACTCAGATTACATAGAAGTGGAAGCCAAACAGAAGTAGAAGTCCTAAAATAAATTGTCTTTTTTTCCCGACCCTGCGCGGCCGCTCAGCATAGCTGAGCGGGCGCTCAGCTTTCTGCGCGGCCGCTCAGCTTTCTGCGCGGGCGCTCAGGACCCTTCTGGAAAATTCCTGAGTTTGCTCCGTTTCTTCGCCGTAATCTGCCCATTTCTTTCCTCTCGCAATAGCGAACACATGCCAAGGCTTATTCTTGATGATTACTCCTCCGAAATGCAACCAATACCCTGAAATGCATAAACACTAGAAAAACGCATCAAATACACAAAATACTTGATTTCAAGGCACCCATTTAAGCCATTTTAAGATGTTCTGAGTGGTATAAAATGCCACTTATCACACCCCCAAACTTAAATCGATGCTTGTCCTCAAGCGTCACAAACTCAAAAACAAATAAAAACATGCATGAATGCAATCTATATGAAAATGCAGCGATCCCCCTTACTACGAACAAACCAACCAAATTGCAACATCTCAACAAGTGCAGTTAGGCGACTAAAGATCAATAAACTCATGCAAACGAACATACAGCCAGAAACGTGGTGTGTGCAGATGCTTAACAGATATGCTTCGAAACTAGACCAATTATTATGACTCAACTATCCACAAGGCAATCACATGATTATACAAAGAATAAAAATTCTAGGTACAAAGTGACATAACACACTACAAGAATTCTGGAGCTTATTACGGAATCATGCTTTTTATTCACAACAACAATGCTTATTTGACCGTGCAATGAGTGAGGTCCACAAAAGACTTATACAATGGCATCCATGTAGCGAGCGTTAGGTTAGCGGATCCCAGACTCTAAAAGCCTTAGGTCACTAGGCACAAAGTCCCTTAAGAACTTAATAACTCGAATACCAAAGAGCCCACTCGTGATCAATTATGCATAAACACCACAATTTTTTTTTTTAAAATTTCTGAGCATGTGCGTTTCGCTCCATCTTGCTCAACCCTAGACTACTCGCACAACATGCGAGCCGGCTACTAGCTATTTGACGCCTAGCCACAACTAGCAATAAATTCCATTTTTTTACTCCATTTTTTTCTTTTTCATGCCTTTATCACTAAGAACCTATTATCGAATTCTAAGCATAATAAATAGATTAACCTCGAAAACAATCAAATCATAACAACAATCTAGCCCTTAAGCATTCTCTAAGACTTAGTGAAACTACAAGTGCTTCTAGCATGCATATCAACCTACACGACTCAATATCACTTTAATGCTATCACTACACTCGTATCAATATCACAATTCAGTCGATAAATCATCGCAAAAGGGATCATGGTAAATGCATAAGCTACATGACATGATAAACAAATAAAGCTATAAAAAACTATATGGCATAAATTATGTAACTATATGAACTAAATTATCATGAATATGCAGCTATATGACATACACAAAATGTTCCTTAACTACCACCCCCAAACTTAAAATCTTCACTGTCCCCAGTGAAGGTAGTAGAAAGGAACACAGGGTATACCTACTCGGAGTCATCATCATCATCACCCTCAGTGGGTGGAGTATCAGGAGGCGGGTATGCAGAGTCCTCACCAAAAACTGGCCACTGGATATCAGCTCCAAGGCCCCGAAAAGCAGTCCCTAACGCAAGGGTGAGCTCCTGAGCAAACCTGCTCTGCATCTCGTACATGGCATCCATCCGCCGTGAAAGCCTCCTATACTGGGTATCAGCCATCCCAGCACCCTCCCTAGCTCTCGAAGAACCAGCCTCATCACGCCTAGGCCTAGCCATAGTAGCACCTCGTGCTGGACGCCCTCCTGGAAGACAATAACCCAGCCCATGCTCCTCGGGCTCACCACCGGTCCACTCCTGCATCCCGTTCAGAGTCCCAGAATCAATCGGAGCTGCCGGCAACTGCAACTGCTCATGAGCCGGCCAGTTCACTCCTACTGCTCGGCAAAGCTTCGTAACCGTGGATGCATAAGGGATGTTCATATGCTTAGCTCCCCTCAAAAACTTCAGAATTCCTTGGTAGATAAACTCACCAAGGTCCACATAGTACTCCTTATGAAGAATTCCCCACAACAACTGTGCTCTCTCAACTGTGACCTTGTGTGCATGCGAAGAAGGCAAAATATTAGCACAAATAAATGCATTCCATGCACGGGCATACCTGTTCATAGCGATTGTCGGGAAGTGACGATACTCATTAGTGCCGGTCTTGAAGGTCCAAACTGTGCCAGGCCTACAGAGAGTCGCACAAATCAAATCCAAGTCAAAATCCTCAACAGTCTTCTCATTCCAGTTCTCCTCCTCGGGCTTCCTCTCTCGCTGTCCAATCACACGGCGAATCGCCGCTGGGTGATAATCAACCGTCAGCCCTCGGACCACAGAAAACCCATTCTTCTCGGCCTTTGCGTTCGCATAGAACTCGCGAACCGCACTCATCGGCACTGCTTCGGGTGACTCACAAAAAGCTATCCACCCCTTCTTTGCAATCATGGGTAGCAACTCACCATCCCTCCCCGATGGTAAAAACCCTCTCTCCTTCAGAATCGGCTTCCCCAAAAGCCTAGTGTACTCCTCCTCCGCAGCTCTGTCAGTCAACCGAGGCCTTGCAGCACTACCCCTCGATGAATCAGCAGTAGGGACTGTGTTGCTGCTATCAATAGCTCGTGCTCTCTTGGGTGCCATTGAATCTTGAATAAAAGTGTTTAAAAACTGAGTTTTTGTGTTTGGGAGAGAGTTTGAGTGTAGAAAGTTTGTGGGAGATATATAGGATAGGTGTATATATATATAGGGTGTGGATTAGGTTAAATTAGATTAGGAGGGGGGTTGAGGGATAAAATGATGGGGTAGTAGGAACAAATCGTGGGTTTATGGGCTATGTTTAGGTTTTCTAATTTTCTGATTTTTTTTGGTTTTTTTTTTCTGAACTTAAAAAAAATTTCATTCAGCCGACCCCTGAGCGGTCGCTCAGCAAAGCTGAGCGGGCGCTCAGCAGAGCTGAGCAGGCGCTCAGGGGGTTACTGGAATTTTTTTTTCAGTCCCAATTTTCTGATTTTTTTTTATGTTTTTGGATAGGTTATTAACATCTAAGGGTACCTGTAATAACAAATCATGGGTTGCCTCCCACGCAGCGCTTCTTTTTCGTCATTAGCTTGACGTTGCATACCTTTCTCAAGTAGTCAACAAAATGGCACTAACCACTTCTCGGTTTGCCATGTCCCCATAGTAGTGCTTCAAACGCTGACCATTAACCTTGAATGCTGGGTCCGGATCATTCTAAAAAATTTCCACCGCTCCATGTGGAAACACAGTTTTGACAATAAAAGGTCCAGACCACCTCGATTTCAACTTCCCAGGAAAAAGTCGTAGACGAGAGTTGAATAAGAGAACTTGTTGCCGCGGCACGAATAACTTAGGATGTAGCTTCCTATCGTGCCACCTCTTCACCTTTTCCTTATACATTTTGTTATTCTCGTACGCTTGAAGTCGAAATTCATCAAGTTCATTAAGCTGAAGCATTCTTTTCTTACCAGCTGCATCTAAATCCAGGTTCAACTTTTTCAATGTCCAATAGGCCTTATGCTCAAGCTCCGCAGGTAAATGACATCCCTTACCGTACACCAACTGAAACGGGGACATACCAAGTGGAGTTTTGTATGCTGTTCTGTAAGCCCAAACAGCTTTATCGAGCTTTAAAGACCAATCCTTCCTTGACGGACAAACAACCTTCTCTAGAATGCGCTTGATCTCTCTGTTAGACACTTCCGCTTGACCATTTGTTTGCGGATGATAGGCAGTAGCAACTCGATGATTCACATTATAATGCTGCATCATAGAAGTGAACTTACGGTTGCAGAAATGCGACCCTTCATCACTTATGATTACCCGAGGTGTTCCAAACCTTGTGAAAATCTGCTTATGAAGAAAATTTAGCACTGCCTTTGCATCATTTGTAGGTAAAGCTTTGACTTCTACCCATTTTGAGACATAATCGACTGCCAGCAAGATGTACTGATTATTGCAGGATGAGACAAAAAGGCCCCATGAAATCGATTCCCCAAACATCAAAGACCTCGAATTCAAGCATTACATTTAACGGCATCTCATCCTTTCTCGTCAAATTTCCCACTCTTTGGCAACGATCACACCTTAAAATAAACTGATGAGCATCCTTAAACAAAGTAGGCCAGAAAAAACCTGCTTGCAGAATACGAGCTGCCGTCTTCTCACCACCATAGTGTCCACCATAAACCGTGGAGTGGCAGTCTCGTAATATCCCCTCCGTCTCACAGAACGGGATACATCTCCTGATGATCTGGTCAGCTCCCTGTCTAAACAAATATGGTTCATCCCACATATACCACTTCACCTCATGCAGAAACTTCTTCTTTTGAGCTGGGGTTAAATTAGGAGGCATTATATTGCTGACAAGATAGTTTACAATATCTGCAAACCATGGCTCTTCCTCCTGAACTGCGAACAACTGCTCATCCGGAAAAGATTCATTGATTAATGTCCTATCTTGTGAAGTAGACTCGGGATTCTCCAACCTAGAGAGATGGTCAGCTACTTGATTCTCAGTACCTTTTTGATCCTTGATCTCTAACTCAA
Source organism: Apium graveolens (assembly GCF_009905375.1). NCBI lineage: Eukaryota > Viridiplantae > Streptophyta > Magnoliopsida > Apiales > Apiaceae > Apium > Apium graveolens. The sequence goes on from NC_133652.1 coordinate 107,003,213, forward strand.
ATTCCTGAAGTAAGAGCACCCAACAAATGAGTCTCGGCTTAGAATCCTTCTTGGAAACCAAATAGCGAATGGCCGCATGATCAGTGAATACTGTTACTTTAGTCCCAAGCAGATAAGATCGAAATTTCTCGAAACCAAAGAATATATCCAAGAGCTCCTTCTCAGTAGTGGTGTAGTTCATTTGGGCCCCATTTAAGGTCTTACTCGCATAGTAGACCACATGAAAGAGATTGTTCTTGCGCTGTCCCAGAACTGCACCTACCGCATAATCACTCGCATTACACATCATCTCAAACGGCACTGTCCAATCTGGTGCTGTAATAACTGGTGCAGTGATCAAACTCTTCTTGAGAGTCTCGAATGCCGCCAAACATTCATTATCAAATTTGAAAGGCACATCTTTCTCAAGCAAATTGCACAACGGCTTAGATATCTTCGAAAAGTCCTTGATGAATCGCCGATAAAAACCCGCATGACCAAGAAAACTACGGATTCCTTTCACAGAAATAGGTGGTGGAAGATTTTCAATGACTCCCACCATGGCCTTGTCCACCTCCAGACCCTTGCTAGAGACCTTATGCCCAAGAATAATGCCTTCACGCACCATAAAATGACATTTCTCCCAATTGAGCACCAAATTAGTTTCCACGCACCTTTTGAGTACGGCGCGAAGATTATTCAAACATTCATCATACGAATGTCCAAAGACGGAGAAGTCGTCCATGAATACCTCGACATTATTTCCAATCATGTCAGAGAATATAACCATCATACATCTCTGAAAAGTGGCCGGGGTGCCACATAACCCAAACGAAACTCTGCGAAAAGCAAACGTGCCAAATGGACAAGTGAAAGTAGTCTTTTCCTGATCCTCTGGTGCAATACAAATCTGATTATACCCTGAATAGCCATCCAGAAGACAAAAATACTCATGACCAGCCAACCTGTCAAGCATCTGATCAATGAACGGAAGAGGGAAGTGATCCTTCCTCGTGGCTTTGTTCAACTTTTGATAATCCATGCATACTCTCCATCCTGTAACTGTTCGAGTGGGGATGAGCTCATTCTTCTCATTTACTACCACAGTGATACCTCCTTTCTTAGGTACACATTGTACGGGGCTCACCCACGAACTGTCAGAAATAGGATAAATGATGCCTGCATCTAGCCATTTCAGAATTTCTTTCTTCACCACCTCCTTCATGATAGGATTAAGTCTGCGCTGCTGTTCAACAGTCGGCTTACTACCTTCCTCTAGCAGAATTTTATGCATACAATATGAAGGGTTGATCCCCTTGACGTCTGCTATGGTCCATCCAATAGCCGATTTGAATTCCCTCAAAATCCTTAAGAGCTTGTCTTCCTCACTACCTGAAAGGTCAGATGCAATAATAACAGGTAAAGTAGATGCATCACCTAAAAAAGCATACCTCAAGTGTTCAGGTAATGGCTTGAGCTCCAAGATAGGTGCTTCCTCTATTGAAGGTTTGAGCTTTCCTTCAGCATTCTTGAGGTCAGAAGTACCAAGAGATTCAAACGGCATGTCTAGCTTTCGCTTCCAGGGAGAAGTGTTCAGATATTGTAATTGCTCGTTGCCATCTTCATCATCACTGTCTAAATCCCCCACTAAGGCCTTTTCCAATGCATCAGACATTAGCATGCGATCGAGTTCCGAAGTAACCGCAGAATCAATCACATCCACTTTTAAGCACTCCTCATCTTCTGTAAGGAATTTCATTGCCTTGAATACGTTGAAGGTCACATCCTGATCTTGTACCCGCATAGTAAGTTCACCTTTTTGCACATCTATCAAGGTACGGCCAGTAGCCAAGAAAGGTCTTCCCAAGATTATGGGAATCTTCTTATCTTCCTCAAAATCCAGAATAACAAAATCTGCAGGAAAGAAGAGCTTATCCACCTTGACTAGCATATCCTCCACTATGCCTCTTGGGTAAGTAATAGAACGATCAGCCAATTGTAGAGACATGTATGTGGGTTTTGGATCAGGCAAATCCAACTTTTTAAAGATCGACAACGACATCAGATTGATGCTTGATCCCAAATCACAAAGGCACTTGTCAAAAGTCAACTTGCCAATGGTGCAAGGAATGGTGAAGCTACCTGGATCTTTCAGTTTTGGCGGTAACTTTTACTGCAGAATAGCGCTGCATTCTTCCGTGAGAGCAACGGTCTCAAGGTCATCCAGTTTCACCTTCCTTGAAAGAATACTCTTCATAAACTTCGCATAACTAGGCATTTGCTCCAGAGCCTCAGCGAAAGGTATATTGATGTGAAGTTTCTTGAACACCTCCAGAAACTTACCGAACTGTCTATCCAACTTTTGTTGATGCAATCTCTTAGGAAAAGGTGGTGGAGGATTAAGCTGTTTCTCCCCTGTATGACCCTCAGGCAGAGTGTGTTCAACAGTAATCTTCCTTGGTTCCGCCGCTTTCTCCTTTTGCTTAGCTTCTTCATCTCTAATTTCAGCTTCTCCTTCTTTTGCCTATTCAGCATCAACAACTTTTCCAGACCTTAAAGTAATAGCCTTGACTTGCTCTTTAGCTTCCTTCCTGCCTGGTACTTCCGTGTCACTGGGAAGAGTGCCAGGTTGATGATTGAGCACTGTATTGGCTATTTGACCGATTTGATTTTCCAAGGTCTTGATAGAAACCGCCTGACTCTTGCATAACAACTTAAGTTCCTCAAAATCAGCATTAGTAGGTGCAGCTACACTTCCCTGTTGAGGATATGATTGCCTTTGAGCATACTGCTGTGGTTGCTGGAATCCAGGTGGGTTAAACTGTTTACTCACACCTTGCTGATATGGTGGCTGAATAGCATTCTGATTATTCCCCCAGCTGAAATTTGAATGATTTCTGTTATTAGGATGATAAGTAGCTGGCACAGGCTGCTGTTGTCGCTGATAATTATTCACATACTGAACAGATTCGTTGACAAGAGAACACTGATCCGTAGCATGAGAACCTGCACAAAGCTCACAAACCATACCTATTTGATTAACTCCATATGTAGCCAGAGAATCAACCTTCATTGACAGTGCTTGAAGCTGTGCTGCAATAGCGGTGGCTGCATCGACTTCCAGAATACCTGCTACCTTACCAGACATTATCCTCTGAGTTGGGTTTTGATGCTCATTTGCAGCCATAGTCTCGATAAGATTATAAGCCTCAGTATAGCTTTTAGCCCATAAGGCTCCTCCAGCTGCTGCATCGAGCATGGGCCGAGATTGGGCCCCCAAACCATTATAGAAACCAGTGATCACCATCCAATCGGGCATTCCATGATGTGGACACTTCCTCAACATTTTCTTGTAGCATTCCCAAGCTTCGCACATAGATTCTGTAGGTTGCTGCGCAAACTGAGTAAGAGCACTCCTCATAGCAGCAGTCTTTGCCATCGGATAAAACTTCACCAGAAACTTTTGCGCAAGATCTTGCCACATAGTGATGGACCCAGCTGGTTCAGAATGTAACCAGTCCTTAGCTTTGTCCCTCAGTGAGAATGGGAAAAGCCTCAGCTTGATAGCCTCATCAGTCACGCCATTATACTTAAAAGTGCTGCAGATCTCGACAAAATTCCTTATGTGCATGTTGGGGTCTTCAGTCGCAGCTCCTCCAAAAGAAATAGAATTCTGCACCATCTAAATAGTGCCCGGCTTGATTTCAAAGGTGTTAGCTTGAATAGCTGGATGAAGGATGCTTGACTAAATGTCATCAATTTTTGGTCGAGAAAAGTCCATAAGAGCTGGATCAGCCTGAATAATACGATCACCCATGTTTACTGGTTCTTTCCGCTCAGTTCCTGAATCCGTATCTTCAAAATCTATCTTCTCCGGAATATCAAGAACTTCGTCTGTCTCCTCAGCTGTATCTAAAGTCCTCTTGCGAGTACGAGAACGAGTTTGCATAAACGCTCGCTAAAGTACCTGAAACACAACCGGAAACAATAAGTAACTACTACTTCCTAATCACTGAGTCCTAATGACCAATGATGGTAAGTACATAAACTAAACAAATACGCCGAGTCCCCGGCAGCAGCGCCAAAAACTTGTTAGGGCGAAAACACGCGCTAATATTCACGCAAGTATACGCGTTCGCAAGTAATATAGAATACTTTCTAGTTCGTTCCCACAGAGACTCAGACTAATTTATTGTCTAATTAAACTCACGCACCAACGTATGATTACTTCTCAATGTTAAGACACTAACACTTAGAATTGTTGACTAAACATTAACTACAATTAACTACTTAATTAATCACTTAATTAACAATTCAAATTAACAATATTAAAACACTCATGGGATCACAACTTCATTACTACTTCCTTCAATAGCTATTGTTATTACCTTTAGCATGTGACAGTGATGATATTAATCGAATAACACGAAACTGATAAAAGCCAACTTTCATCGTACTAATACCATTCTACCAAACATCCACAATTAAGATAGAAGTTGAATAGGCATCAATTATGTTGAGTTCCTATATGTCTACAGAGATTGACAACACAACTATTTAAGCACAAGTTATTCCTTTTGATTACACAGGGCAAATAAAATTGTTAGAGTTACCCACTAATCATGCACACCGTACATGAACCTATACTAGCATGGCAAGTTCTAAATCTCAAGATCCACCGTCGCTTCACAAGAGATTAACACCCTATCTTATATGTTCGCGACGCACATAAGACGAATACGCACAACCAATACTAGATATCATACAATCATCACATACTAAAGTATTAAACAATTAACTAAAGAATTCCATAGTAAATCCGTTGCAACCCCATGATCACGATTAGCCCATAATAGCACTCATCGTCATCATGGGTTCATATGAAATCATGATAAACAAACACACGAAAATAATAACTAAACTAATTATATTAAATCAGAGTACGTCACAAGAGTAAATAGGTTCAAAGTAAGAAAACTAGCATCCAACGTTACAACAAAACAAGAATCACAAGAAAATATGCTTCCTCTTCGTTGCTGTGTGCTAAAACGGTCTTCCTCCTTATCTCCTTCGCTCCTTGCTTAATACCACGATCCTCTCTCGTGAAAACATCTCTAAATCTACTTATATAATAGTCCCATAAAACTCAGATTACATAGAAGTGGCAGCCAAACAGAAGTAGAAGTCCTAAAATAAATTGTCTTTTTTTCCCGACCCTGCGCGGCCGCTCAGCTAGGGCGCTCAGCTTTCTGCGCGGCCGCTCAGCATTGCTGAGCGGGCGCTTAGGACCCTTCTGGAAAATTCCTGAGTTTGCTCCGTTTCTTCGCCGTAATCTGCCCATTTCTTTCCTCTCGCAATAGCGAACACATGCCAAGGCTTATTCTTGATGATTACTCCTCCGAAATGCAACCAATACCCTGAAATGCATAAACACTAGAAAAACGCATCAAATACACAAAATACTTGATTTCAAGGCACCCATTTAAGCCATTTTAAGATGTTCTAAGTGGTATAAAATGCCACTTATCACAAAGTCAAAAGATCATAAAAAAGCAAGAGCGGATTGCAAGCATTTTGGGGTGTTACCATATTTGTGGATCGATGAGAAAGGAAAGTCACCTAAAGCACTTTATTCCCTTACTAGAAAACAACGTAAACTTTTGTTTGAATGGATTAGTTCACTAAAACTTCCAGATGGTTATTCCTCAAATATATCATGTTGTTGCAATGTTGAGGAGTGTACATTATATGGATTCAAATCGCACGATTGTCACATTTTTCTTCAAAAATTATTACCTCTCGCAATTCGTGAACTTCTACCGGCGCCTATTTCCGATGCAATCATGACAATTTCTAAATTTTTCCAAGATTTATGTTCATCCGTGGTTACAAAAATCGACTTGGAAATACTGGAAAAATCGGTTATCAAATCGTTGTGTTTGTTGGAAATGATTTTTCCTCAAAGTTGGTTTGATTCGATGGAACACTTGGTTGAACATTTAGCTGAAGAAATTAGACTTGCTGGACCTGCTTATTGGCATTGGATGTATCCGATTGAGCGTTTGTTGGGAAAATTAAAACAAAAAGTCGATAATAAAGCAAGGGTTGAGGGGTCAATTGCCGAACGATATATGGAGGAGGAGATTCTTAATATTTGTTCCTTTTATTTTGCCTCTGACACGATCCATAATAAGGTACGTCGTAACGAGGTTTTGTTTGATGTGCAAAATTTCGAGAATTTAGAAGTGTTCAAATATCCAATTCAATCTTTTGGAAATGAAGGAACTCGATACATGAGTGATGATGAATGAGAGTTAGCGGAAGAATATGTTCTTTCAAACTCTCCTGAAGTTCAACCTTATCTAAGGTACCAAAATCTTACTTTAAAAAATATGCGTAATAATTTTTGTTAATGACACATGCATGATTTTTGTTAATTTTTGTTTATATTTTAGGAAGTATCAAGATCGTGTTATGCGACAACGCCCGGAAACAACACCTCAAGATTTAGATCGTATTGTCAAAAGTCGATTTAAAACTTGGTTTAAACAAAAGGTATTTAGCTATTTTTAATTTGCATGATTTCTTTTTGTTTTAAATTCTTATAATTACAACGTCTCATCGATTTGAATTATTTTTAGGTTGATAAAGATGAAGTGGAAGGACCTCGTTTTAGGGACTTACTTGAAGGGCCGATATTAAAAGTTATGACTTTTGAGACTTGTCAAGTTAATGGATATAATTTTTCAACAAAATCTGCATCCGGTTCTGGTATTGTTGTTAAAGGAAATTTGCACGGAAATAATCTTGATTATTATGGTCAACTACAAGAAATTATTAGATTTATTTATCAAGGATGCAATCATGTATATTTGTTCAAATGTATATGGTTTGATAGTGTTGGTAATGGTGTGAGGATTGATAAGAATCGTGTGATTACAATTGATACGACTTCAAGATTGAAGTCAAATGAGATTTTTATTTTAGCTAGTCAAGCCTCACAAGTATATTATGCTCCTAGTGTATTGGATCCAAAAGCGAAAATATATACGGTGGTCAAATATAAAAGTCGCCCAATTGATGAATCTATCGTTGCGTAAAATGATATAGAGGACGCTTTTCAGGGAGATAGATCTAATGCATCGACCTCGTTTTCGCTCTTTGTCGATTTTGCACAATATGGACAAATACCGTTTATTCGGCGTGAAGAAGAAGAAGAAGACAAAGAAGATGATTTGAAGGATGACGAAGATGAAAATGAAGGAGAAGAAGAAATAAGTGAAGGTGACAATGAGGATGATGATGATGACGCAGATGATGATGACGAAGATGATGATGATGGTTTTGACGATTTTGAATAACGTCATTTGTATTTTAAAGATGATTTTTAGTAAATTTTGTAATGAATAGGATACTTTATTTATAAGTTATAGTAAATTTTTAATGGGTTTGTGAATTTTTGGTTTTAATGCTAAATTTTTATGCGTTTACGTCCGGTTATGGCCAAAAAGTCATAATATTTGACCGTAATATTTCCCAGAAAACCGACCGCCTCCTTGCCTAAAACCGACCCCCTTCTTGATAAAACCGACTGTCTCCTTAAAGGGTCGGTCGGTTTTAAGGTGGTCGGTTATAAGGATTAAACTGGCTTCTGGTGTAAAATCGACCACTTTGGACATTTGACCTCGGTCGGTTTTAGCAGTCTTGGTCAAAGTACATTTTTAATACTTATTTTCAACGATCGAACCGTACGGATGTTAACTTCATGTCAAAATATGCTTATGCACAAAAAATTAGCACCTTTGAATGAGTACCATTACGTTTTTATAAGTAAATTAACAAATTTAATTAAAAATTAAAAAAATGAATTCGATGTGAAAAGTATAATTTTAAAAGGTATATTTAACGATCGAACTGTACGGATGTTAAATTCATGTCAAAATATGCTTATGCACAAAAATTAGCATATTTTAACGAGTACCATTACGTTTTTATAAGTAAATTAGCAAATTTAATTAAAAATTAAAAAAATGAAAAATATAAAATACACATGATCGAACCGTATGGATGGACTGACGCGGTGAAAAAGAACAAATGTACGAAAAATTATGCTATTTGAAAAATATTATAATCAAAATCATATGGAATATAATTATTTCAGTAAGTATGTCGGCATTCTGTAGACAGAATAAGTTGAACATACCATTCGATATTATAAGTATAATTTTAAAATTTATTTTTAACGATCGAACCGTACGGATGTTAACCTCATATAAAAATATATTAATGCACAAAAAATTAGCACATTTGAACGATCACAAATACGTTTTATAAGAAAATTAGCAATTTTGATTAAAAATTGAAATAATTAATAAAAAATAAAAATTATGAAATACACATGATCGAACCGTACGGATGAACCGACGCGGTAAAAATGAGCAAATGTACCAAAAATTAAACTATTTAAATAATAATAATCATATTTTTATAAGATTTTTTTTAAATTTAGGGGTTTTTAACCCCTAAACCCTAAACCCTAAAATTAAAAAATAATTAAAAAATTAAATTCTATAAAACCGACCACTTTGGGTCATAGCCGACCACCTAAAAAAATGCGGGTTTTTTTTGTAAAAAATTAAAAACCCCGCCTAGTGCAAAACGACACCGTTTTGCATGCTGCACAGGGTTCAAGGTTAAAACCGACCGACCTGGTGGTCGGTTTTAAGGGCCAGGCGGTCGGTTTTAAGTCTGTTATAAATAAAAAAACGGTTCACTTTTCTTTTCTCTATTTCTTTCTCTATCTCTCTATTTTCTCTCTATCTCTCTCTTACACTCAAAACTTCACTAAAATACTTCAATTCAATGGCGTTTAATTCATGAAGGAGCCCCAAATCATCTCTCATTGCCTCCGGTTTCACTCTCGATGTAAGATTTTCTTACGATTAAGCTATTTTTTTACTCGATTACATATATTTGTGTATGTGTATGCATTTTTTGTGTTTATATATATTATTCGAAGTTAATTATATGTTTTTTGTGTTTGTTAAAGTATTATTCTCACTTAAATTGATGTGTTTCACTTCAAATCAAACTTCATTGATTTTTCAGTTTTTATGTAAAGTTTTGCATGTAAAACATTCGTCGGTTATGTCAATTTGTTTAATATAGGTTAAAGTCATAATTTTTGGGTGTTTCGTCGGTTTGTTTACTCTTTTTAGAAGTATAAATGTAATTTTAGGGTTAATTTTTAGGGGTTTCCTCTCGTTAACACATAAAAGTACTCGAAATGGATAATTCTCACTTACATTGAATTTTTTCACTTCCAATTGAAGTTCATATGATTTTTCAGTTTTCATGTAAAATTTTGCATATAAAAGATTCATCAATTTTGTCAATTTGTTGAATATATGTATAAGTATAAATTTTAGGTTTTTTGTCGGTTTGTTTACGTTTAAGTAGAATTATAAATGTATTTTTAGGGTTAATTTGTAGGGGTTTGCTCTTGTAAACATGATCTGTATTGCGATAATTTTTATGTACTTTTATGATCATTTTACGTGATTTTAAATGCATCTTTAATAAGTGAATTTATATGTATTTTCATGTGATTTTAAATACATTTTTATGTGTTTTTATATGCATTTTTATATGATTTTAGATGCATATTTAATAAGTGAATTTATATGTATTTTCATGTGATTTTATATGCATTTTTATGTGATTTTAAATGCATCTTTAATATGTGATTTTATATGTATTTAATGTGATTTTAAATGCATTTTTATGTGATTTATATGCATTTTTATGTGATTTTAAATGCACCTTTAATATGTGATTTTATATGTATTTTAATATGATTTTATATGTATTTTAATGTGATTTTATATGCATTTTTATGTAATTTTATATGCATCTTTAATCTGTGATTTTATATGTATCTTAATGTGATTTTAAATGCATTTTTATGTGATTTTATATGCATTTTTATATGATTTTAAATGAGGGTTAATATGTGATTTTATATGTATTTATGTGATTTTAAATGCATTTTTATGTGATTTTAAATGCATCGTTAATATGTGATTTTATATGTATTTATGTGATTTTAAATGCATTTTTATATATGATTTTATATGTATTTTTATTTGATTTTAAATGCATCGTTAATTGTTTTAAATAAATTTGTAGGAACGATATGCCGCCATTCTCGAGCGCATGCCCGTGGAGGTTACACAAACGGGTGATCGGGATGAGCCGTGGGATTGGTGGATGGAATCCTTGGAGGTCCCCCAAGGTATAAAGCTGAAAAAGAATTATGTGGTGGGGTTCCCCAATGCCCGGGCCACTGATCTCTAGCCTACACTTGCTACCCCATACCAAGATTCCACATGGAATGAAGCCGGCTCATCCACATCCGCTCCGAGACAACGTGAAGCCATCCCCGACAATGTATATCTTTCCATCGTGAGGATTGTGCTTACGGAGATCCGTGCTAATCCAAATCGGTTTGCTCGCCAACATTCGCACGTACCGCTCTCGAGGCCTCGATCCATCCTCCGATCCTAGCCAAAGGTTGCAATGGAATAACCTTATCGGTGGCGAGATCATGCATATCTGGGCTCCTTGATTGAAGATATCGTCCAAAAGACGGAAGCTCGTGTTGCGGAGGTATAATTTTTGACCATCTTGTTTATTTATTTGTTTTCATTCACATGTAAATTTTGTTTCTTCTTTTTAACTAGTTTAATTAAACTTGTGTATCTAGGAAAACAATCGGCGTGCTATGGAAGTCGATAAGGATTACACGTCCGAGGATGAGACCTCCGATGATGGCGGCGGTGTTGGCGGCGGTGATGTCGGCGGTGATGATGGCGGTGATGGCGGTGGATCGTCCGATGTTGATTTGTCGGATTAGTTTACATTGATCGGTTTTAAGACTATTGTAATTTGATGGTTATTCGATGTAATATAATACGTTGTGATGGTTTGATACTTTGTCGGTTATTTAGGATTGCTTATAATGATGTAATGATACGGTTTAATCCTCCGGTTATCGGAGTTTGTGAATGTTTGCGTTGGATTTAATTACTATGGTTTAATTATGAAATTTACTAGTTTTTGCGAATGATTTTTAGTTGTATAGTTTAATGATTATCATTGTTGTATGTTTTTGTTGTTTGGTTGTGATTGGATTGGATTTATTAATTGATATGTTTTGGTATACAGGGGCTGCAGAAAAACCTGCATTTTTTTTAAAATCAGACCTTAAAACCGACCAACAATAGGCATAACCGACCACTTTTGACCATTACAAAACCCAGAAAACCAACCGTCAGGTGACATAACCGGCCACCTTCTTCATAAAACCGACTGTCTCCTTTAGAGGGTGGTCGGTTTTATGACGGTCGGTTATGACATTTAAGTCAGCTTCTGGTATAAAACCGACCGATGTGCACACTTTGACCACGGTCGGTTATGAGTTCCAGTCAACATTTTAAAAATAGACATAACTGACCGCCAACGGTCAGTTATGACTCAGTGACGTGGCGACACGTGTGCACACGTGTTACCACGTGTACACAGTGATCCCACATTTCAGTAAAATGCCCAGGCACTTAACCGACCACAGTGTTGGTCGGTTATGAGGATTAAACCCGACCAAAAGTCATAACCGACCAGGTTAAAACCGACCACGCAATGTGGTCGATTATGACCCTTTTAACCGACCATTTTGCCCCTTAACTGACCGTTTTTGACGGTCGGTTTTGTCCTGTTTTCTTGTAGTGAGTGGAGGAGTTTTAGAAAATTGTAAGTTCTTTCCATATTTTGTAATTAATGTGTGTGTGTGTTTATGTTGGTGTATCTATTAAATGTTGTTGTATGTATTTAATGTTTTTATTTTTTTATATAATATTTGTTGTAAGAATTGAAGTTTGGTAGTAGATAATTTGTAAGTTAGTTTTATTTATCGTAATTATAGTGTGTGTGTGTGTTTTATGAAATATATGAATAATTATGAGATTAATGATAAATTATTTGTTAAATATGTTTTTTTTTTAATTTTAAAAAATATTATTGTAGATGGAAAACATTGATCGAAGTTGGATTGGTAATCAATTGCACAGCGATAAAATTTCATTGACCCCGGAATATAGAATTGGTGTAGAATTTTTTTTAAAATTTGTTAGCGAAAATGGAATGGAAGATGGTACAATGAAGTGTCCGTGTAAAAGTTATAGAAATTTGAATTGGTTAAAGATTGATGATGTTAGATTTCATTTGCTCGCTAAAGGGATGCTTGAGGGTTATACCGTGTGGACATCGCATGGTGAAAAAATAAGAAGAAAACGTAGTCGAACATCATATCACCGTTATTGTGTTCGGGAACCTTCAAGAGTAGAAAAACCGGTAGATTTGAATGCGATATTATATGATTTAGCCGGTGAAAATTATCAATTTTATGAAACTACAGATACGGGAACTATGAATGTAGAAGAAGCTCCAAATGATAGTGCTAAAAAATTGTACGAGGTTATTGTTGAAAATGGAGCACCTATTTATCCCGGAAATACAAAGTACACAAGAAAAAGGAAGGGGAAGGAGGTTGAGAAGGATAATTGGAAGAGGGCCAAGGGCAAGGCCAAAGCCACTAGTACTACAAAGGGCAAGGGCAAGGCCAAGGCCAAGGGTAAGGGCAAAGCTAGCGTACATTTGCGGGATGAGCCGACGGATTCGGATTCGGACCCGAATGATCCAACTCGGCACATGACAAATGCGGAGGAGCGAGAATGGTGAGGAAGGCGACCTCGATCACATTCGAGTGACATATATGGAGAGAAACCGCCATTGAAGCCATATCGCATTGATATCTCCGATGGACAGTTAGTTAATTTTTTTTTAAATTGTATTATTCCTATATATTTATATTTTTGGTTCATTGTTCAATATTGTTATGTGAATTGTTAATGTTTATTATTTTCTTTTATTTAAATATAGTATTGAAGATGATACGGCTAAGAAAATGCTTTGGGTTATGATTCAGGAGAAGTGACCTCTTAGGCGTTACACTTATACCGATACCGAAGAACGTCACCCGGGTTGGTTGAATGCAAGAGTTGAGGAATTTCAAGTAAGTTAAAATTCAATTTTTTTTATAATTGTCATTTATTTCTTGATTTTATGATGCATTTATCTTTTTTTTCTTTTTTTTTGCAATTTTAGCAATATTATAGGCATCTTAAGGGGCAAAGCCGTCCAAAGGCCCGAAAAATTGTGGAAGATCACATTAAAGTGATGATAAAAAGGACTTTGAACGAGCTTAAGAAGAGGGTGGAGCGAAAAGCAAGGGATGAGGGTGTGAGAAAGTTGTCTTTGAAGCTGCCTTATTAGTCTGTTCCTTTTTGGAAGGACCTTTTGGAGTATTGGGAGAAGAACGAAGGACACTTGCACCGGTCATCGGTTGGATCGGCCAACCGAAAACAAGTTGAAAGATTGCATATTGCCGGTACAAGGTCATTCAATAAAGTTCGGGAGGTAATATTATTATATTCCATCACAAACACATACATACACGTTCACCATATTATTATATTCCATCTCACACATATACATATTTAATATAAGTTTGTTTAATATTTTGAAAGGTAATGACGAACAAAAACAAGAAAAAGCCGACGAAACTCGAGGTATGGGATAAATGTCATAGGAAAGTTGGATCCGATCCGGAAAATCCCGTCTACACTACACCGGTCGCCATGCGTATTGTGGTAAATGCATTTTATATAATTTTATGACCATTTATGTGATTTTAAATGCATTTTTAATAAGTGAATTTATATGTATTTTCATGTAATTTTAAATGTATTTTTATGTGATTTTATGACCATTTTATGTGATTTTCAAGGCATCTTTAATAAGTGAATTTATATGTATTTTCATGTGATTTTAAATGCATTTTAGTGTGATTTTATCACTAGTTTATGTGATTTTAAATGCATCTTTAAAAGTGAATTTATATGTATTTTCATGTGATTTTAAATGCATTTTATGTGATTTTATGACCATTTTATGTGATTTTAAATGCATCTTTAATAAGTAAATTTATATATATTTTCATGTGATTTTAAATGCATTTTTATGTGATTTTATTATCATTTTATGTGATTTTAAATGCATATTTAATAAGTGAATTTATATGTATTTTCATGTGATTTTAAATGCATTTTATGTGATTTTATGACCATTTTATTTGATTTTAAATGCATCTTTAATAAGTGAATTTATATGTATTTTCATATGATTTTAAATGCATTTTATGTGATTTTATGACCATTTTATCTTATTTTAAATGCATCTTTAATAAGTGAATTTATATGTATTTTCATGTGATTTTAAATGCATTTTTATGTGATTTTATGATCATTTTATGTGATTTTAATGCATCTTTAAAAAGTGAATTTATATGTATTTTCATGTGATTTTAAATGCATTTTTATGTGATTTTATATGCATTTTATGTGATTTTAAATGCATCGTTAATATGTGATTTTATATGTATTTATGTGATTTTAAATGCATTTCTATATGTGATTTTATATCCATTTTATGTGATTTTAAATGCATCGTTAATATGTGATTTTATATGTATTTATGTGACTTTAAATGCATTTTATATGTGATTTTATATGCATTTTTATTTGATTTTAAATGCATCGTTAATTGTTTTAAATGAATTTGTAGGAACGATATGCCGCCATTCTTGAGCGCATGCCCGTGGAGGTTACATAAACGGGTGATCGGGATGAGCCGTGGGATTTGTGGATGGAAGCCTTGGAGGTCCCCCAAGGTACAAGGCCGACAAAGAATTATGTGGTGGGGTTCCCCAATGCTCGGGCCACCGATCTCTTGCCTATATTTGCTACCCAGTACCGATATTCCACACGGAATGAAGACGACTCATCCTCATCCGCTCCGAGACAACGTGAAGCCATCCCCAACAATGTATACACAACAAGAAAACAAGGCTAAATACAAACGCACAAATACAACCGCACAAATACAACCGGGGTCAAATTCAACCACTTTCGGTTGAATTTAAGGGGCGAAGCTAAATTCAACCGCATGCGGTCGTATTTATTTACGGTCGTATTTACGCGGTCGAATTTAGCAAAAAATACGACCGTATGCGGTTGAATTTAGCAGTACTCCTAAATTCAACCGCATTCGGGCGAATTTAGCCTTACCAAAAAAATGGGGGAATTTTCCCGCCAACCAATTTTTTTGACACTCCTAAATTCAACCATTTTTGGTCGAATTTGATATTTTGAAATGGCGGGAAATTTCCTGCACTTTTAAAACATTGGTTGCAAAAGTAGGGGAAATTTTCCACATTTTTAAAAATTGTAATTTTAGTAGAAATCAATTGTATTTATCTATTATGAATGCATTCCGTAATATTAATTATTTTAAGAATTTTATTTTTTAAAAAATTAGTTAAGTAACTTATTAACTTTGTACAAGTTATTTGCGAACCGAGCTGTTCACGAAACAAATATTGAGATTTATATATATTTTAGTGATATGATAAAAAATTTAGAAAAAAATTAACGTATTCAGTTTGCTATTTTAACAGTCAACTAGTAGTTTGACCAGTTATTCTTACGAGTATTTAGTCCCGTACCGATGTTTCGACTTTTTGCAAAATATTTATGAATGATCCAACCGTAAGGATGTCAAGATATATATATATATATATATATATTAGTAATATGATAAAAAATTTTAGAAAAAAAATAAGTGTATTTGGTTTGCTATTTTAACAGTCAACTAGTAGTTTGACCAGTACTTCTTACTAGTGTTTAGTCTTGTACGGTTGTTTCGATTTTTTTAAAAAATGTTTATGATTGATCCAACCATATGGATGTCAAGATCTATATATTTTAGTGATATGACAAAAAATTTAGAAAAAATGAATGTATGTGGTTTGCTATTTAAACAGTCAACTAGTAGTTTGACCAGTACTTCTTACTAGTGTTTGATCTCATACCGATGTTTCGATTTTTTAAAAAATGTTTATGAATGACCCAACCGTAAGGATGTTAAAACCTATATATTTTAATGATACGATAAAAATTTTAGAAAAAAATAAATGTATTTGGTTTGCTATTTTAACAGTTAACTAGTAGTTTGACCAGTACTTCTTACTAGTGTTTAGTCCTATACCGTTGTTTTGATTTTTTTAAAAAAAATTATGAATGATCCCACCTTACAGATGTGACTATTTATATATTTTAGTGATACAAAAATTTTTTTAGAAAAAAATAAATATATTTGGTTTGATATTTTAACAGTTAACTTTCAGTTTGACAAGTACTTCTTATTAGTGTTAGTCCAATAACGATGTTTCGATTTTTTAAAAACTGTTTATGAATGATCCAACGTGACAAATGTCAATATTTATATATTTCAGTGATACGATAAAAGTTTTAGAAAAAAATAAATATATTTGGTTTGATATCTTAACAGTCAACTATTAGTTTGACCAATACTTCTTATAAGTTTTAGTCTAATATCGATGTTTCGATTTTTTTAAAATTTTTTATGAATGATCCAACCTTATAGATGTCAATATATATATATTTTAGTGATACAATAAAATTTTTAGAAGAAAATAAATATATTTGGTTTGATATTTTAACAGTCAACTATTAATTTGACCAATACTTCTTATAAGTGTTAGTCCAATATCGATATTTTGATTTTTTAAAAAATGTTTATGAATGACCCAAACTTACAAATGTTAATATTTATATATTTTAGTGATATAATAAAAATTTTAGAAAAAAATTAATGTATTTGGTTTGATATTTTAATAATCAACTAGTAGTTTGACTAGTATTTCTTACTAGTGTTAGTCCAATATCGATGTTTCGAATTTTTAAAAATTAGTTATGAATGATCCAACCTTATAGATGTCAATATCTATATATTTCAGTGATATAATAAAAAATTAGAAAAATAAACAAAAAAATTATAATTTAACATAATTCTAAATTTCAACGCATACTCTTGTGAATGGAATTTATCATAAAATCGATCAAAATCATGATTTCATTTCTTTTTATTAAAATAATGAGTTGTAGAAATAAATTATAATATTTTAAAAAAAAGTTTAGCAAATAACAATATTTTTACATAAATTATCCGGATTTTAATTTTCATAACAGAAAATACGTAATATATGAAATGATTTTTTAAATTGACACTCATAAATTCAACTAACGAAGGTCGTATTTATCCCGTCCAAGTCAGCGATCCACGTGATTTAGATCCAATGTGTCAAATTTAAGCACTAAATAATCCAATGGTTGGTATTATGTTTTATACAAAAACAAAAAAAAACATTATTTTCGAACTTAAACCCCCCTCCCACCCATTAGTCCATCACCCCCTCCCCCACCCGCCCCGCCCCTCCCCTCCCCTCCCCTGCCCTGCTTCCCCCTTCTTACTGTCCCTCTCTCTCTCATCTATACATATACACATTTCTATATCTATATTTTAACACACATATCCGCGTGTTTCTCATCAAACAAAAATGGTCGAAACACGACGCCGCTCGTCATCATCGAAGCGCCCGCTCTCCTCTCCTTCCTAATCATCTCTCCCTACCAGAAAATGATTAAAGGTACCGCCTTTACGCTTTTTTCACCGGTTTCTCTCCGCCATTTGATTGATTTGTGTGTGATTGTGTGTGGATTCGTGTGAATTGTGATTGAATTATGTTTTTGTAGGCGGTGGAGATGTCATCGTCGATGAACGAGAATCGGCCGGCGTCGGAGAAAACCACTCGCAGCACGCCAACACCACCATCGGTGGTGGCTTCGTCAGTTCTCAGATTGCATACAATACGCGGACGCACACCGATTGCTCCGATTGTAAAACAACTTAAATCAATTTTGTAATGTATTGTTATGTTATAAATTGATTGGATTGGCTCTGCGGATTGATCGATTTGCTAAATTATGAACTAATTTGATTTTCAATATCGAGTTTTACATTTCAGAGTTTGACCGGAATATTTGTCATTTTGATCGGAAAATGGATTTTTTTAAACTCACCGGAATTTGAGATTTTTTCGGCGAGTATTTTTTTTAAAAAACTAGTGTTCGTTAATTTGACCGCATTCGGTCAAATTTAGAAATAATATTTTGAACCATATACGGTCGAATTTATATTTTAGGCGGATGTTTCATAAAATTTCAAATATTCAATTTTTTGGGCGGGATTTTCAAATTTTAGGTGAAAAACAAATTCGACCGTTTTCGGTTGAATTTAATCTGTTGAATTTAGACGCATGTATACTAAGTACGACCGATTTACTAAATATGACTCAAGCGAATGCGACCGGTCCAAAAACTGGTCGTATTTAGTTAAATACGACCGTTTTCGTTCGTATTTAACTAAATACAACTGATTTTTAACCGGTCGTATTTACCCGTTTTTCTTGTAGTGATATCTTGCCATCGTGATGAATGTGCTTACAGAGATTCGTGCTAATCCAAATCGGTTTGCTCGCCAACTTTTTGATACGGAAATAGGTACATTCGCACGTACCGCTCTCGAGGCCTCGGAACCATCCTCCGATCCTGGCTAAAGGTTGTAATGGAATGACCTTATCGGTGGCGAGATCGTGCATATCGTGGGCTCCTTGATTGAAGATATCGTCCAATAGACAGAAGCTCGTGTTGCGGAGGTATAATTTATGACATTCTTGTTTATTTATTTGTAAATTTTGTTTCTTTTTTAACTAGTTTAATTAAACATGTTTATCTAGGAAAATAATCGGCGTGTTATGGAAGTCGATAAGGATTACACGTCCGAGGATGAGGCCTCCGATGATGAGGACTTTGATGATGGCGGCGGTGATGGCGGCGGTGATGGCGGCGGTGATGGCGGTGGATCATCCGATGTTGATTTGTCGGATTAGTTTACATTGATCGGTTTGAAGACTATTGTAATTTGCTACTTTGATGGTTATGGGATGTAAATTTAATACGTTGTTATGGTTTGATACTTTGTCGGTTATTTAAGATTACTTATTATATAATGATATGGTTTGATCCTCCGGTTATCGGAGTATGTAAATAATTTCGTTGGATTTAATTACTATTGTTTAATCATTAAATTTACTAGTTTGGTGGAATGATTTTGAGTAGTATAGGTTATTGATTGGATTTGAGATTTGGTTGTGAATATTGTTTGGTTGTGAATATTGTTTGGTTATTTGATTTGGTTTTGTATAGGGACTGCAGAAAATCCTGCAATTTTTTTTAAAATCAGACCTTAAAACCGGCCGACAATAGGCATAACCGACCACTTTTGACCATTACAAAACCCCGAAAACCGACCGTCAGGTGACATAACCGACCATTTTCTCCATAAAACCGACTGTCTCCTTCAGAGTGTGGTCGGTTTTAAGACAGTCGGTTATGACATTTAAATTAGCTTCTGAAATAAAACCGACCGATGTGCACACTTTGACCACGGTCGGTTATGAGTTCCATTCAACTTTTTAAAAACAGACATAACCGACCACCAATGGTCGGTTATGACTAAGTGACGTGGCAACACGCGTGTATACACAGTGACCCCACATTTGAATAAAATGCTCAGGCACTTAACCGACCACTATGTTGGTCGGTTATGAGGGTTAAACCCGACCACAAGTCATAACCGACCAGGCTAAAACCGACCATGCCCTGTGGTCGGTTATGACTATTTTAACCGACTGTGTTGCCTCTTAACCGACCATTTTTTACGGTCAGTTTTGTCCTATTTTCTTGTAGTGATAGTGAGTCGTTATCGAGTTAAAATTTATATCAAAATCTACTTTGCAAGCATAATAATTTGTATCTTGTTGGAATACTCTTAAATTTAGGTATTAATTTATGTTTTATTAGTTTTGAATAAATTTTATGGGCCTTAGTGAATGTTGTTTTGGTTAGCGCAGTAGTAGCTATAGACCAGGTCATAGTTCAGTTTCAGCATTATCAGGAAAGTTGAAGTAGTGGAGTCATGATAGGAAGTCGGTTGCTATTTTTTATATATCACGTTACATATCTAGACTAGTATATATTAGATTGTATGCATTCAGATTTAAAACAAGGAATGATAAGCAAGCTTTATTTTCTTCTCCATACACAGTAGCCCTATGTTGAACACTGCACTTGTATCTAAAACCCAAACTCATCACAATTTGCTTTCTACATTTGGCATCAAAGATAATGTTAGGTTCAAGTATGCCTAAATATCAATTCAAGAACATAAATAAAATCATGAAAACATCGAAGGCAAGAGAAAGTTATGTGGGCTTAAGCTATCCAATGTTAACGAGAAGTAAATATACGACATGGTCCCTGAAGATGAAAGTGTTCATGAAGGCGCAAGGAGTTTGGTGTGCAATCGTACAGAAGGATCCTAAGGTGGACATGGATGAGAAAATGGTTCAAGTGGCACTTGCAGCAATATATCAAGGTGTTCCCGAAGATGTGTTGTTGTCCATTGCTGAAAAAGAAACAGCAAAGGAAGCATGTGAAGCGATGAAGACGATGTGCATGGGTGTGGAAAGAGTAAAAGAATCAAAAGTGCAGACGTTAAAAGGCGAGTTTGAGTTCTTAATCATGAAGGAAACGGATAAAATCAAATATTTTTTGTATGAAGTGGAGTGGGATTGTGACTAATATCCGCGTCATTGGCGAAACAATGGAAGCATTGAGTGTTGTGAGGAAAATTTTATGTGCAGTTCCAGATAAGTTTCTTCAAATAGCTTCAAATATAGAGCAATTTGGAGACGTTAAGGTGATGACAGTTGAAGAGGTAGTAGGTCGTCTCAAAGCTCATGAGGAAATGATGAAGGACAGGTCTGAGAGCGTAGGTGGACAACTTCTTCTGGCATCTCGGAATCAAAGAGCTAGAGGTGGTTCTTTCCGTGACAAGAGTAGGATAAAGTGTTACAACTGTAACACCATGGGATACTATGCTGCAGAATGTGATAAACCGCGATGGCAAAGAGAGAAGAGACAAGAAGTGAACCTCGCACGAGGATGATGAGCCAGCATTATTATAGACAGAAGTATGGTGCCAGACAGGCAAAATAAAAGGTGCTAGACGGGTAAACAGAAGTGTGGGAAAGATTTTTTTTAAAGCCAGACGGGCTAAGTTTAAATGTCATATAGGCAAATAAGTTGAAAGCCAAACGGGTTAAGATGAAAGTCAGACGGGATAAGCCAAATAGGTTCATGATAAATTTAAGATTAAGGGGGTGATTGTTGGAATAATCTTAAATTTAGTTATTAATTTATGTTTTATTAGTTTTGAATAAATTGTAGGGGACTTAGTGAACGTTGTGTTGATTAGCGGAGCAATAGCTATAAACCAGGTCATAGTTCAGTTTCAGCAATATTATCAGGGAAGTTGAAGTAGCGGAGTCATGATAGGAAGTCAGTTGATATTTTTTATATATCACTTTACATGTCTAGACTAGTATATATTAGATTGTATGCATTCACTTTTAAAACAAGGAATGAGAAGCAAGCTTTATTTTCTTCTCCATACACAGTAGCCCTATGTTAAACAATGCACTTGTATCTAAATCCCAAACCCATCACAATTTACTTTCTACATATCTTTCTTTACAGAAAATCTCTTACGGGCACTTGTTAAATTCAAGCTACATATATTCAAGTATGTGTGTGCAAATGCTAGATAATGTGTAAGAGGATTTGGTAGCCTAATTAAGCAGTGACCATGCAAGTATTTGCAAATTAATCTTTAATTAATCAACTATACGTATGGAGAAGGACAAAAACACTCGTAGTAGCAGCTATATAACATCAAATGCATCTATCTGTACTATTACTATATTATAAAAATATTAAAAATTTGATAATTGATAGACTGATTTCAATATTTTACTTGATAATTTTCAATATTTACTTCAAAATACGTTACTTTTTTCAATTTAACTTACCTAATTTTCCTTAATTATTTAACACTAATTGATACAAAATTTAATTTATAACAAACAGTACTTGGGTACTTTTTTTGATAAATCAAAATCTATTCAATACATAATAGAATTTGGGTGCTTATCTTTGATAAAGAATGCCTCGTACATTTTTAATATAAACGGATCATTATCTTATTTATTAAATAATTTTTAGTTTAAAAAATATGCCTCATACATATTTAATATATATTTTTTAATAAAAAAATTAAATTTTACATATATATATTTTTAAAATGTTGAAAATAAATCACAAATTTAGATAGGTTAGGGTTATAAATAGTCAGCGTATTTCGGTTTATTTTGAATTTGAAATCAGAACTTCACTCATTATGACTACATGACCCGATCAAAAATATAACGTCACTATCTAGATTTAAATTAAATTACGAGTCGGACGAGAATAACTTACCACTAAGGGGAATTTTGTAGTATCTTATGTCAATAAAAATGAATATTTTTGAGGTTTTTATCAAATCAAGTCAATTGATAATATGTATTGAAATTATTAAGTGGCTGGTTGTTGGTTATTATTTTGGGGAGTTGACCCAATATTTAAATATATCGAAATATGATATCAGAGATCACACGATCCGTTAAACTACGAAGTATACCAAATCAATTTATTTTTTAACATTTTAATTTTAAAAAAAGAATTATGTTAATGAAATTATTCAACGATGGTGAATTTATAAAAAGTTGATTCCAAAGTCTTACTTTTTTCATTATCTTTAGAAAAAATTAAATTACACGACCAAATAGTAAAAATAAGATTTTTCATTAACATGTTATTTGAAAAATGATAAGACATTTGATGTTTTTTCATAAAAAATATAGATTATTTATTGCATAATTTAATTAAAAATACATTTGTATTTAGATATTTGTGAAAGAGATCTTAAATTTTAAATTGTTAAATTTGATACGGTTATTATGAGTAATCTTATCTATGAAGTTTCTATTTTTTTAGAGTTCTCGAGTCCAAAATCCTAACTTAATATTACAATCCAATCTAATGGTTCATGTTTAACGTTTTTATTAATTTAAAAACTAAAATAATAAATTCCGGGATATGAACGTGTAGGTGTTCTATAAGGTGAAGATGTATGGTATACAAACTTATCATGTTCAATAGAATCATATGTTTAGCAATATTCAACATGTAAAATATATTAGATTTGCAAGATTTTCATTAAAATAATGATGTTGGTAGAACATGATACACATTATAATAGGTTTTATAATATTTTTCTATACTATTTAATTGCAGAACATATGTGGACTCTGTACTCAACAAAAAATAAGGATTCAATAGAAATTAACTCAAATATATTTATATAAGAAAGTTTAAAAACTATAGAATTCAATATTTTAAAAGAAATAATTAAGACGAGCAATAATAATGTTATGAAAATAATATTTAATGTTGGAAAATATCGTACAACTATTTGGAATTACTTTATATTTTGAATTATTTGAAAAAAGGTTAAACTGTAATGTATTGTACCATTTGATTTAATGCATGTTATGCTATCTAAAGAAAAAAATAATATTAGTTGATAAATTAAATGGATTAACAAGTTCAACTATTTTTTTATTTTCTTTTTTCCACGAGTTCAACTAATATTTAAAAAAATTTAACGAGTTGAAAAATATTTAATTTTGAAAAATAATATACAATATTTTCAATGTATTATTAAAAAATATTATAATCATATATGAAAGATACTTGAAAATGATTTCAAAGATGATATTAGTACAATTTTTTTTTCGAATTCTTGAAAAAAAACATGTGAATCTCAGTAGTTAGTCTTTATGATATATGAATTATTTTTAGCATCAATGGTTGAGTGCTACTACGATTACAATATATAAATAATTACAATTTACTTATTAGATAATTATATTTTTAAACAATTATAAATGCATATTATTTGAGTAATTTATTGGCAAATGAATAGAAATATACACAGCATATAAATAAATAGGGCTAGCATAATCTACTAAAAATATAACAAACAATAATTTACATATATACACACGAACATATGACTTTATTTTTACTAATTTTATAAGATTTAATGTTAATATTGTATTCATATTTTTTGATACATTAGAAAAAAATAAAAAAAGTTTTTCATGTTGTGAAAATGAGAATGATCAATTAAATCTTAGTTTTTTTCAATGTGTTGAAAAATATGTGAATTATGCTAATTTTAATCGATGAATTATGACATTGATAATAATTAGACATCTTATAAAATTAACTTTGTACAATAGATTAAAAACCGAGGACATAGACATGCCAGCTTTAGTTAATGAATTAATACATTAGCAATGACATAACATCAATATATAGGTTAAATCTAAAAAAATAACATTTTTCATCAAAAATTAACTTATATTAGTGGTAGTGTAATATCTACTTTATTCGATATACGATTGCAAGTATTGACGATTTTAGTTGTACATTACTAATCCTTTTAAATCAAACAAGGTAATTGTAAATTAGTTTTAATTTTATTAATAAAATAGCTCATTACTCGTAATTTATTTTATCAAAACTCAAAAAATTTATTCGACTTCGCATTAAAAATATATGTTAATTTTAGTTTAACTTTTATGAACATACGGACAAAATTTTATGAATTAACTATAAGCCTATTTCATTTAAACTTAGTCTACCTTGTATTCATTCTGATTATATAAATTACACAACACAAACAAGAAAATATATAACTTGACTAATGAGCTATATTAAAAACATTATGTACGTTATTAATGTCTTACATAAAAATCATACACACTAATAAAAACACAACTTATACAATATTTACTAATAAGAAAATAATCAACAATATTCCTAAAATAATTGTAATGTAGTACAAAAAAAATCTAAAAAATGACATCTGACTGGCACCAGTTATTATACTAGTTTTAATCTTAAAAGGGTGAAAGCTCAGACAACAACAAATAACATCAGTCTTCAGATATGAAACAGTCCTAAGAACTACTCTCTCCGTCCCATTGGATTCTTTACATACTTTTTCTTTACACAAATTTTAAGACTATTATAAAGTATAGCTCTATAATTTATTTTTAGAATTTTTTTTTTGTATAAAAGTTTAAATATTATATTTTTATTTAAAAGAAAAAATATTTAAAATTATTTAGGGAACCATCTTTACAAAAGCCTTAAAATGCGTGTTAATCTCCCGTCCCACGGTGTAAAGAATCCAGTAGGACGAATGGAGCAGAACTTACACTCTGCCTTTCTATCAACTTTACATGCAACTTTTCGAAAAGGGAATTAAGAATTAGAGGTTAGGATGCCCATGCCATTCCACAAACAGCAACAAAAAGACCCCATTTAATCAAGGTCGAGACGAGCAACTTTTATTAGATCATCTCCAATAGAGGTTACTAACAAAGTTGTCAAATCATGATAAATTATTAAATATATTAATTTGTAATTTTCTCTCATATCCATGTCACTATTGACAACATTTATTAATTTTTTTTTCCTATAGTTAAACAACTTTAAAGGTTGCCCATGTGTTCCCTCTATATTAATTTTATATTTAGTTCAATATAAAAGTGAGGTGAGTAATATACACTTTAGATATTTTTATGACTTTTATGACTTTTTTATAAATATCAGAGCTGGTTATTTTAAGTATTTATATTAGGGGTCCCATTTATATATACAATCTATTTATATGTACAAATATTTACTATTACATAAAAGCCAAAACGTTGAAAATTTTGTTTTAACAGTTTTCAGTCATTTCATAATATTGTTAATATATTATTATTACTAATAATAATTACGTTTTTCAACCATAATACCAATTACCTTTCTCAATTAAAACACATTATTTATTCTATTTATTTCAACTAAAATATATCATCCTCCAAAACTTAACTGCTTTACAAGAACAACTTAGCATCATCATCCTTATTACTTTGACAACAACAACAATCTCATCTCATCTCATCGTTTAAAACAATGCAAAAACCCTTTATTCTTAAAACAATGCAAAAGTCAAAATATAAAAGACGAAACATTGAAAGTTTTGGTACGGTACGTGTTTTTTTGTACAAGCGGAATTTAGTGAATTACCCTTATTTTATTTAAAAGTTTTATTAGCATTAGTAATCGAATTATAATAGAAAAAGAAATAAAAACCGTTTTCAACTATAACACATTAACTTTTTTTATTTCTCTCAATTAAAACAATTTCTCTAAATATCACGGACAAATTTATTTATTAAATTAGAATAATAATATTATAACCACTAATAACTAATAAATTACCTTTTTCAGCTACTTAATTATTTATTTTATTTAATTATTGTTTTACTTAAAGACTTTGCTAAGCTTCTTGACTTTAACAATCCATAAATTCTTAACTTCTGTACACGAACAACTTAGTATCATCATCCTTATTCCTTGACAACAACATCAATCTCATCCCCATTGTTTAAGACAATGCAAAAACCGTCTATTTTTTAAACAATGCAAAAGTCAAAATCATACGCATCTCTAACTAGTAGTTGTCGCATATATATTTTGTACGGGTCCACAATAAAAAAAATTATATAATTTTTCCTATTATTGTGCAGACAAATATACTTAAAGTAAGTATTATCTTACAATTCAATTACATAAAAAAAATAAAATAAATATTTGACTTTTGAAGTCAAATTATTTATCTATCTATATTATTATATTAAATAAGAAATTTTATTATTCTTCCTTTAGTGACATAATTGCCTTTTCTTAAAAAAATTAATATTTAAATAAAATTTGAATGTTAATTCGCTGATGTGTACAATGTCATTATGTTAAAACAAAATAAAATGTTTCATTTATTCATTTGGAAAAATTATAATATTTACCTAGAACTAAAATGAAATTTATAACAAACTAATGATATTAGCCGAATATGTTAAATATAATAACCTGGGGCTAAAAAATAATAATGTACTAGCCTAAAACCCGTGCGATGCACATATTATTTTTAATATTACATAATTTTTTTGAATTTAATTTGAAATAAAAATTTAAAGTTTTGAAACTTATTTATTTAATATTTTAATAATACGATTTGATAATATTTATTAATATACACATAGGTGTATAAGTTACTGGTAATACACTTTTTAAAAAATGATGTAATGATTAAAATTTATATTTATATTTTTATTTATAGGTGTGTTAACGAAAAATTATTATATTTAATTAAAAGATAAATTTAGCTGAGATCAATAGTATACCAATTGTCATTAGTCTGTTAAGCGATCAAATCCAACTAACTATATTAAATTTATGTTAGTTTAATATGTTTAAACCTGAATCAATGGTAAAACTTTATGTTTCAAATGGCAAAAAATTTATGTTAGCTTGAGATCTGTTATATTAACCAAATCCAGCTAATTATACTTATTATTTTGTTTAATCACTACGCCATAAGTGCACATAGGCAACCACTACTATACAGTTGCATAAGGCCTAAATGGTGTTGCATAAGGTAATATGCAACACCAAGGAGGGGTTGCCAATGTGTAAGTGGTCGTAGACACCTAATGCAACATTTTGTGCAACACCTCTAAATATTGCATTATGCTGATTTTGCAACAGTAGAGGCAAATATTGTCAACAACACTTGGTGTTGCATAAGGCATGACAGGACACTAAACCAGGTCCTACGAGGCAAGTGACACATCAGATGTCGGGTCAGCAGCAGGGGGATCCAATAACCACGTCAGCATGCCACGTCGGCATGCCACGTCAACATGGGTCCACCTGCCACGTCATTTGTGGGTCCCACTTTGCCACATCAGCAATGGGTCTCATATTGCCACGTCATTTGTGGGGCCCACTTTGTTTATGCAACACCATGTTAATGCATATACAACATCAATTTCATTCAATTGCAACATTATATACAACTTTATGAAACACCATTTTAAAATTGTAACAGTATTATAATCAAGTGCAACACAATATAATGTAATATGCAACATCATATTCTGGAAAATGCAACACTTGCAAACATAAAATTTGGACATAACTTGTATATTTTTACATGATACCTGTAATAAGTGGCATCCAACAATACAACCTTATCAGGCATCCAACAAAAACAGCCCTATCGGGCATCCAACATAAATAGCCCGCATCCAACAAGTTCTAAATATACGAAAGTATCAAACTACATACAACCAATTATAAATTTAAAACACAAAAAGTACATCAAATCTTTCTTCAAACAAACAGAAATACCAAAGAACAAAGTCACTAAGAAGTTGGGCCTTGAGTGCCTTGAGTGACTGGAGTACCATTTTCTTCTTGATCACTGGAAACCGTGGCACATACATCTTCGAGATTGAATGTCATACCAGAATATGATTTTCCAAATTTTTTCACCATCCAAGCCATGGTCTCCTGCAATTTCCTGTTGAACTTGGCCTCTGTTAGGTAATGAATCACACACAGGGGGGGTGAATGTGTTTTCTGATTTTAGGCTTTTCTTGAAAGATAATGGTTGAACAAAGTAAATTAAATCTTGTATAGAAAAGTGTTCATGCAGAAATTAAACTTGCATAAAATAAAGAATACATATCTTCAAAACTCACTTAATTTTTGTATTAAAAATTAAGATGCTTTGCTATAAAATTTCTAAGCTCTTTTAAGTTAAAGAGCTCAGCTTCTTCTCGAGAGTGTTACAAGATTTTTTTGATCTAAATTGTTACATCTAACTAGAGGACCAATGTTAAATTTATAACTCAGTTAACTGCTGGTTTACACAGTGGATAATAAACATGCTCTTAGCTTTTCTAAACTATCACTTGTCATTTCTATTTATAGAAAAGCAAATCTTCCATTTCTGGCTTAGCAAATCTTTAGCATCCCGTGTTTACTTTAATCTTCCTCTGTCAGTTAATCTTTGCATTGATCTTGCACACTATTCAAGCTGCTTTTTATAGACTTGTCAATCTAGCTGTTGGATTGTTTGTTGATTGTTTATCTTGGATATTAAACTGATCTGCAATTATGTATTTGAGATTGTACTTCGAGATCTCCAGTTTGATTTTTTTGAATACTTGATATCTCGATAACTATAAAGGCTTATCGAGATGTCTGGTACTCCATAATGAGTTTGGCTTGTAGAGGTGTTCAGCTCATCGAGATCTCTAGTCTTCATAACTTCACTTGCCTTGTAGATATCTCTGAGTTCTCGAATGGATATAGACTTGTCGATAACTCTGAGTTCTCTAGTGAAGGAATGACTTGTCGATATATTTTTGAGTTCTCGAGTAACTTTCCTGACTTCCCTACTCCCGGTGGATATTGCTTTATCCGTTGAAAAGATATTGCTTATCCGTCGAGTAGATGTATAGCTTATCCATCGAGTAGATATTGCTCATCCGTCGTGTAGATGTTATTCATCCATCGAGTGGATATATATAGCTCATCCGCCGAGTAGATATTGCTTATCCGTTGGTACTCTCTAGAGTTTGAATGACTTCTCGATAAGTTATTCTGGAGTTCTCGAATGACTTTTCTGTAATATTAAATCTGTGACTTGTAGAGATCTTCACTTAGAACATTTTTCTCCAAACAGATTTATTCAACTCTATGCTTCTTCAAAATTCTTCTGAGGCATGATCTTCTTGATCTTCTTCTAGATAGAATCCTTAGGCTTGGTACTGTTTTAGGAAAAAGACTCTAGTCTGCTCCTTTGCATTTTTACAGACTTTAAGTGTTACAAGTACAGAATACAAATTTAGATAACAATACAACTTACTTAGGATTGGCCCCAAGCATAACTGATTGCTAATGACATTTTCAGCTTCAGTAATCTTTGACATCATTTATTATATATTATAGCCTCCAATTTTCTCTCAAGGACGCTTATCTTTTCAGTTAACTCTTGCAGTTGCTGTTCAGTTGAAGCCTTAGTTGACGTCAAGACAGACTTAGTACCGGTCCTTCCAAGTAGCCAGTTTGGTGTATGAGCCTTTCCATCAGAAGCAACTGCATTTGCTTCAACCTCCTTTCCCTCTTCCATCAACTTCTGAATTTTTGCCTGCAAAAATTTGTTAGTGTAGTAGCTAAATATGCAATTTATATAAACTGCCTCTATACAATAAAATATACTTATAAGTTTCTCCTTCATTTGTTTAGTATTTGACTTGTATTCCCTCCCTTCTTCTCGCTTACGAGTGATTGAATATATTTGAGCATCGCTTGGATGCTCAAGATTCGGATCAGGCTTTTTCTGTAAAAAATGTACAAAATTAGTCCTTTAAATGCCTAAAAACAGGGGTATTTAAATAATCAAATATACTAAGCCGATCAGCGTAAAATCGTGATTTTTAAAGCCTGATCGATCTCGATCAATATAGAGGGAGTAATATTCAGCATTACAGAATTTAGACCAGAAAAAGACATAAAACTACGACTGTACAATCAAGACATAATTGTTTATCGAAATAGACATAAAGCTGCAACCATACTGCAAAAACAGATTCAAAGCCTAAGATACACATGCACTTAGAGAAAAATGTGAAATAAAATTCCTGAAAATGTAATTGCACAACTTATTCAAATACAAATGCTACAAACAGAAGTGGATGCCTGTTATTGTTTGGTGGTCTGATTGATACAAGAGGCTACTCAGAAAATGCATATAATCTATGTCAGGCTTGCTGCCTCTGAGTTAAGTGACTCATCTTTTTACAAGGTATTATTTCTTATAATATCTTCAAATTTTCATACACTTGAGCAAGTTTACATTCACCATGGTTATGATATGTTATGCATCAGGAAACAAGGGTTCCACATAAAAGAAGCGAGTTCAGCTCATATTAATATTAGTCTTTGCAGCAATAACTTGTTATGATAAATTCTGAATGCTTGTTCCATTCTTTTAGAACTAAGTTAGAAGAGATGCATGCATGAGTAAATATCCTTCAGAGGAAAGCATGCGGCAAACCTAATATCAGTAAAAATAGAAAGGAAACAAGATTTTTAAGTGTGTATGCAAGAGACATTTAACCTGGAAATATGTTTGTATTAACTATTTAGTACTCCTACTGTCATATAGATAAAAAAAACTTAACTTTAGACTAATCTTTGTTTCCCTAAACAAAAAAAAATCTATTTAACAACCACACTTGAATAAAACAACCACACTTAAATAAAACATCCATCATGTTATAAATAATATATAAAAATTCTTACATAACACAGGCATACCTAAAAGGACACGATAAAATATATTTACCTATTTACGATAACAAACAACCATAATGTAAATCATTGTGTTAAAAATAAACTTGCAAAATGAAAAAAATTACCAATTTTTCAACAACTAGGGCAACAGGTTTACGACCCAACGTGTGCGTCTCGACCAATGACTTACGATGCTCGACATTTTCCCTAGCCAATTTCTGTAAAATTACAATAAAATACACAGATCAGGCTAGTTTCCATAAAATAAAAACAAGTACACAGATCATGCCAGTTTCTGTTAAGCAACTATTTAAGTAATTAAGGTTTTTCTATTTACTACCTGAACCGCCTCATCCCCCAGTACTTTAACAGCATTTTAAAATCCTCCAATGGGACCCAGTTTGGTCTATTATCCAGTCCGTCCTCATCGATGTTGTATTTAGTGTAATGAGCTTTTTTTACACGAGCCTTGTGTAGTTTCCAAGCATTACTATGGGTAGTATAAACCCATTTCCTTCCTTCATCAGGAATAACATACTTGCCCTGTAATATATTAAGCATAAAAAGAATGACTATAATTTATTAATATAATGTAGAAATTTGGAAAGTGATTTAATCTATGTTATATAGCATAGAAATCACCAGAGTATACTCCCACAATTTCTGTTTCAATTGATCGGGAATAACGTGCCAATTGACATAAGTCAGCGACACATTATCCCTTGTAAATGTCCCCAAGAAATTATTTAGCTCTGCTACATCTCCTTCTATATCCCAATTTGCTTGACCCTTTGCATTCAAATAGATGACCACTTTCTCATTAAGGTTCCTTTCATGAACCCTAATCATTTTTATCGGTCCTCTACGTTTTCTAGGAGCAAGTACTTAATATACCAGGTACAAAAAAAATAAGGCATGATAAGTGAAACTGTATTACTAAACATAAAATGACAATTAACTAAAAAGACGAATACATGTTACCTTCTAGGACTTCCTTATCTGTATTCTGTTTCATTTCAAATTCAACAACATTCTCATTCATTGGAGCTTCATCATTATTCATTGACGGTTTCGTAATGCGAAGTAAGCAGCAACCGTACCAGGAGCTGGTCCATCATTGCTTGACTGTCTAAAAATATTGGTGGATGTCGGTTTAACAGGTTGTGGATAATAAGCACTTGTAGCTGCCCTCTCAGTTGCAGTGCCAGATTTTCCAGGGCTTGCATTGGCTCGTGAACGAGTCCTTGGCCCAACATCAATTTTCTTTTTCTTAACAAATTCAATGTCCTGCCATTTGTGTTTAGAATTAATTAACCATACTTGGCAGTATTAAAGTAAATTAAGCCAACAATAACCAAAAAACAATTAATAAAATAACGTATACCTCAGACGAATCATCGCTTTCAACGTCCCCTTCATTTGTCATAACATATTGTGAGTCGTCTTCCTCAATAGCTGTCTCTTTGCCTTTTTTACCTTTTGATTTACTACTCGACTCTACTGCATCTTTAAAAGTAGAAACTATATGAGGAAACCCGAGTGATTTATAAACTTCATTATTCGCCCTCATTTTATCCAGTTTTAACTTTTCATACCCGCATAGTGGTGGAGGTGGTGGCAACTACAAGAGATCAGTATACAATTAAATAGATTATAAATTTAAATAGGTGAAAATCAGAAAAGGTGACTAATCGATCAAAAGCAATGGTAATAACTGAATAATACCATTTTATCAATATCCCCTATACATCGAGCCTTTTTCACCTTTTCCATGATTCTTTTGAGAAACATGGGGAGCGATGATGGTGGTGGTAACTGCAAGTGTAGATAAATAAATCAGAAAAATGCATGATTAATCGACTACTTTATTGGGATGGTAACAATGAGAAATTTATAGTATATGATTATTAATGAAAGTTACTGAATATTAGAAAATAAAACGCATCATTCGCGATCATCTGAAAAATGATTGATTGAGCATCTAGCTGAATTAATATTTAAATTTTGCATATTTTATTTATTTTAAATAAAGACGCAAGACTCAAGCATGATTAACAGATCTGTGTGAAGGTCGTTTAGACTTAATCAGAAACAATATACATTTAACTTAGAACATGCATGATTAACAGATGAGGTCGTTTGGACATAATCAGAAATAATATACATTTAAATTAGAAAATGCATGATTAACAGATGAGGTCGCTTGGACTTAATTAGAAACAATATATATTTAAATTAGAAAATGCATGAATAACATATGAGGTCGTTTGGACTTAATCAGAAACAATATACATTTAAATTAGAAAATGCATGATTAACATATGAGGTCGTTTGGACTTAATCAGAAACAATATACATTTAAATTAGAAAATTCATGATTAACTTCTTTCTCATAATATATACAAATTGTATGCACATTACTCACTGCTATACACATAAAGCACCCACTTTAATGAAAAAATAGCATCTTTGATCTTTAAAAATAAAAGCTAGCACAAAATTAAAGCAACCCAACTAAAGATTCTTCAAGATTCTTGATTATCATATCATACACACTTTAAAAAATAATAAAAACACAATTTTTATCAATTAGGGGTAAACAATAAGCAAGAAAACAATTAAAAAAATTATTACTAATTTAAACAAATAAAAAATTCAAGAGTAATTACACCAAACATTAATACACACAATAAAATCATCATGCATACAGAGAGAAAGATATAAACATACATGTTATCAGTGAGATGATTTGAATAATATAATTTGTAACACAAAAGCCGTGTTTGGGTGAAAAAATGGCTAAAATTTGTATTAACAGTTAATACAAAAAAGAGGTGAAAATAATACCTTCTCAACAACATCAATACGAGTATCTTCACTATCCCCTCTGCAACCAGCTTTTTTGAATTTTAAATACTCGGAGATCGGTGGTGGTGGTAACTACAAGTGTAAAAAATAAATCAGGAAAGCATATGTATACATTTAAATTGTTTTTTTAAAAAGTAAACATTTAAATACCTTCTCAGCAACATCCTTATTTCCAGTATCTTCAACATCCCCTGTACATGGTTCTAAGGCTAACTTCCTTCTCGCAGTTACTTTCTCATTTTCACTGACAGGTACATCTTGTCCACTTTCTTTTGTTAAAATATCCTGCCAACCACCAACCTCAGGCAACTTTTTATCCATTTTCTTTATTTGCTGCTGAAATTGATATATGGTAACAAACTTACGCTTCAGCGGTTTCTCAGGGGAAGCTGTAACAATTATCAATTACGTACTTTAGAATTCAGTGTACATACCATTATATGTGAATTAAACATTACATATATTTATATACCTTGGATGAAGTTTTCCCTAGGCCGAGTGATCACATGAGATTGCATTTGAGGAGCCGACTCAATTTGTTTGTCAACAATGTTGTCGATGTAGAAGTTCGCTAAATATCTAGGAGCACAATCTTCCACAAAAGCCATGACTTGCTTATCATTTGACAACAGCTGCCAACCACCTTTTCTTTTTTGTTTGCGTAGATTCCTCCAATTTCAGTAGAATGGAGGTTATCTTTCACCAATTCCATAGGCACAAAATAAGAAAAGGATTCAACATCCAAGCCCATCACAATGAAATGTTTTCCACCAACATATGATGTCTTCTTAAACTTTCCTTCTTAGTGCAACCTCACATTAACTGTTGTCTCGTCCATCTTGTTAAGAATAAGTCATTAAAGTCAGTCAAGTTTATAAAAATGATAATAGACAGCTTAAATACTTCTTCGAGCTAAATTTTTTACATACAGAATAAAAACATATATACTGAACAACAATAACAATAATAAATATTTCCTAACTGATAAACTCAATAGAAATAGCTCATATTGTTGTGTGTAATGTGCAAACAATATTTTTGTTAAATATGTGTCAGAAATTAAAATAAGAAGTGCCGATATTTTATACAATCAAAAGAGTTCAGAATTAGTAGTTATGTTTCACTGATTAAGTAGAACTATAACTTGCAATTGGGTTATTTACATACGCACGTATGCTTCGCATCATCACTAGAACCAACAATAGTTAAAACCGACCACAATAACAATAAGAGCAAAGTGTTAAACCTAGCAGAGTGTTCTACCAGCAATAGCAAGAAAAGTACTACATAGACACACAACAGATATAATCAAAATGAGGCATTTATACATAGTACA
Source organism: Apium graveolens (assembly GCF_009905375.1). Lineage (NCBI taxonomy): Eukaryota > Viridiplantae > Streptophyta > Magnoliopsida > Apiales > Apiaceae > Apium > Apium graveolens. Next base: position 107,038,703 of record NC_133652.1, read on the forward strand.
CAGTTTAGCAATATAATTACTTTTTAACATATTCAACAATAGCAATAGAATCCAGATTCCCAGACAAATCAGGGAGTTTTTCATTATTTAAAAAGAATGATTAATATTTCTAATCATGCATTAACAACAATAATGTGCCGTATGTCAAGAAATAAAAACACAATAAATTGAACAGACTAACAACAAAAATATAAATATAGACCAAATCTACAAAAAAACATATAATCTCCTGAAACTAATAGTTAAAATTGAACGTAAATATCAGAAATGCACAGAATGTGTAAGAACAATTTTAGGATGATTCAAATATGACATAACAATTAACTATTAAATCTGAAACATCAAACAGTTTCATGACATTTGATCAAATTACATATAGATAGTGGAAAATACATTTTAATCTGAATAATAAAACATGGCTAAAATCGAGCAAAGTAATTCTCTATTAGAAACAAGTTCTGTTATCTAGGGAGACAAAAATGGAATTTGTATTTGGGGGACATCATCATTGAAGCAACTCCCGTCGGCAACTTCAAATTCTATTCCAGGATCAATATCGATATCATCTAAAGTAGTGTTTCTGATCTCTTCTTCAGTTGCATTCTCATTCTCAGCATCACACACGTCCCTTGGAAACTTCTTAATAACATAATGAACCATTTTTTGAATTGGATCTTGAACATAAAAGACTTGTTGCACTTGCGATGACAGAACATAAGGATCATTTATGTGGCTTAACTTATTAAAATTTACTTTAGTAAGACCATATTCATCCTTCTCCTCTTGGTACCAACAACATTTAAAAAGGACCACGTTAAAAACCCTCCAATAATATAGTTCAAAAATTTCCTCGACTGATCCATAGTAATTAACATTCCCAACTACTAGATTTTCATCTTTCGAACTAGCAATAATGGTGGTCTCCGCGGTTACAAAAACACCACTAGTTTGTGTGATACATCGTGAATCTCTGGATTTGGTATGGAATCTATATCCATTTACTACGTAGCCGGTAAACTTCCTCGCTGCTCTATTAGGACCCAATACGAGAACCTCTAAATCTCTAGAAATCGAGTCCTTACTCAGAACCTCTTCTTTTAACCATATCCAAAAATCTGAAGTGTGCGTTCTTTCCCTTTTGAATCTTTTCGAAGTTGCCTCACCTTCCAATGAAACTCGATGCTCCCTAGAAAAATGAAGTTTACACAATCTAAGAAAGGTGAACAGTGATGACATAAAACTGAATAAAATGAGAAAAGGACTTAAAATCTTACCTAATCAGACTCTCTATTTCGTTATTGTCGGAGTTGAATGGAACATATTGAAGAGAAACCTTATATTCTGTATGTTTCAATTTAAACACTTTTCCATTTTGATTCTTTCTTGTTCCAATATGATACTCCAAACTTGCATTTCTTGCAGAATGAGACATGGTATCTTCTGTTTCTCCTTCACTAGTAAAAAATCTTGAACAGAATGTGACACATTCTTTCTTCAATTGAACTTTCCGGTTTACTTCTATTCCGAACATAAGATTTTTACTTTCCAAGGTACCGCTCAATAGGAACATGGACCTAAGTTGCACTGGTCCACCATATTCGACTTCCCAGCACAAGTGAACAAGAAGGTGGACCATTATATCAAATAATGATTGTATAAAAATCATCTCAAATCGATAAAGTATGTCGATAATTTCTTTTTACAGCTTCTTGAGGTCATTTAAATCGATCACATTGCTCCATAGACCTCTGAGAAATGTGCCCAGTTTGATCAACGGTAACGCAACCTCCGACTTTAGTGTTCTTCTCACGGTAAATTGTAACAAATAATGAAGCATGAAATGAGCATCGTGACTCTTATACCCAACCACCTTTTTCTCACTTATGTTTACATACAAACTAATATTCGAAGCACAACCGTATGGCAATTTAGTATTCTTCAATACGGAGCAAAATATTTCTTTCTCCTTTTTTGTCATGTCGAATATTGCAGGTCTAATTTTATATGACTTTCCATCAGCAGATAAAACAGGATGAATGGGCTTTCTTATATTCTGTTCTTGTAAATCGAAATGCGCTTCTAAATGATCCTTTGACTTGCCACTAATATTAAGTAGAGTACCTAATATTTTGTCACATACGTTCTTTTCAATGTGCATGGGATCAAGGTTGTGTCGAAGTGGATTATGTCTCCAATATGATAAATCAAAAAAATTGATTTCTTTCTGAAAGGAGATTCATTTTTAACCTTTTTCTTGCCCTTCCCGAAATGGTTTTCGTACCCCTGCAATAACTCTTCAATATCAGTTCCTGATAGAACTGGTGGAATTCATCCCATTTCAATATCACCATTAATGTTTTTTTTATCCAACCTCCACTTATGTGTAGGCTCAAGAAACTTCATATGGTTCATGTAGCACATCTTTCTGTTGTGTTTTAAATAACATGAAGAAGTCTCGTAATGGCAAATAGGACAGCCTAGTTTTCCCTTCGTACTTCATCCAGACAACATTGCATATCCGGGAAAATCGCTAATGGTCCATATCACGCGTGCACACAACTTAAAATTCTGGTCAGTCAAGGCATCGTAAGTTTCAACGCCGACATCCCATAATTCTTTTAACTCTGTAATCAAAGGTTGCATATACACATTGATATTATTTCTTGGAGAATCTGGACCCGATATTAGTGTTGAGAGTATCAAATTTTCTTGCTTCATGCATAGCCAAGGTGGAAGGTTATAATTTACCAACACAATTGGTCATGTGCTATGGGTTAAATTCATTGTACGATACGGGCATAATCTGTCTGCTGCTACACCTAAGTTCACATTTCGATGTTCCGAGGAAAAATCAGGATATTGAGCATCCATCATTTTCCAGGCCTTGCCATCAGCCGGGTGTCTTAGTTTCCCATCCTTTTTACGTTCCATCGCATGCCATGTCATAATCTTGGATAACTCTTTGCACATGAACATTCTTTGCAACCTTGGATTTAGTAAAATACCTCATTACATTTGTCGGCACTTTGTGAATCAACTTCTCCGGCTCGTTATTAACACCACTGCATTTTTCTCTTGTACAACCCACCTTGAAACTCCACAAGTATGACATTTATCTTTATCTTTATTTTCTGCCCAATACAACATGCAGATATTTGGGCATGCATGTATTTTCTCATAATGAAGACCTAAATCCTTAATGACATTCTTTGCAGCATTGAAGGACAAAGGCAGGTGGGCTTCAGGAAACGCTTCTTTCATTAGCTTAAGCAACTCCCCAAATACGGACTCACTAATTCCATGAACACACTTTAAATGATAGAGTCTGATCATGAAACCTAATCGAGAAAAGTTAGTACATCCCGGGAATAATGGTTGTTTTCCTTCCTCAACCCTTCTATAAAACTTTTGTGCCTCTGCATTTGATCTTCCTTCACAATTTTCCAACTTTTTACCAATACACTTGAACATCTAGTCTAAGTTATTCCTAAAATCCATCCCTGTTTCGTAATCCATGAAGTTAGTACTAACCCTTGGCTTCATTTGTGAAGTTTCATAAATCCATTTGACATGTACTAGGGAAGGACCACTATAAACAAGATGGTCATTGATGACCTCTCTTGTATGCCATTTACGATCAATACAGTTTTTGCAAGGGCACTTCATTTCGTTGCCCCACGCACAAACTGGGAAGGCATTATCTAAAAAATCTGTCACCCCTTGTCCGTATTCTGAGCTATATCTTGGTAGTCCTATCCAAATATTACTCTCAGAGTCCATTATGAATGTCTAAACTTAGTTTGAACCTACCTTCACCTAGAAAAAATAGAGTATATATATGACAATGAACTTAAGGTTTTATACTTGACTAATAGAGAGCCTGCGAATAACACAAGGTGTACAAGAAGTAATATCTGGCATGCAGTAGTTTGATTTATAAAGAAGGTTTGTAAGAAGAGGGTTACTTTAAGATAAATTGTAATAATTTTCAGGGTAACTCGACATACAAGTGGGGATGAGGTAACAACATTGGCCATTAAGTCAGTGTGTGAGTGTTTGAGAAGTTCAGAAGCAAGAAGAAGTAGAAATTAGATCGGCCTAACTAATTCTTCTTTAATCCTGTAGATTTCGAATTTTAATTAGCTTTTTATTAGCTTTAGGGAATTGGAGTATATTGACAAGGAGATCTCAAATTCCCGTTTTAACGTCACATAACACAATACACTAAACAAACTGAATATTAATCCATGTCATAGGACAAACACTTAGAGGCCTTAAAAGAACACAATCAAATTAAAAAACATGAAAAAAATTAAATTAAAATATAAACACAATCAAATTAAAAGAACACAATCAAATCAAAATAGAAACACCAACATATGGAGGAAACTACGAAAAAAATTTAAAAAACCTATATTCCGATCACAAAATTAAAAGAACACAGTCAAATTAACTTTGAACTAGATTTAACATAAAGGAAGATAATTACCTAACTAGAATAAAATTAAACATAGAAAAACACAACCAAATCGCTAACAGCATTACAGAGAATTTAAAACATAAATTATTCAAAATCAAGTGACCTGGAATAGCCGAGTTATTATAATTTAGTTTTTTTTGTTAAAAGAAGGATGTTTATAGAGCTCTGTAGTCTATACAGATTGTTAATTGATTTTATTATAAATTTTTGAATGTTACAGTGCTTCGAGAAGCTGGGGGTTTTAAACGAATCCTAATTGCTAAAATTGTTCCTAAATAAAACATGAAATCAAATGTAAATAGTACATACATCACCAGCAATGCACATTCCCAAACAGATCAAGTTGATTATAAAAATAGATCCGTAAAATCATATCAAAATAATAACGCACACAAATACGCAAATCCATGATTCGAGTATAACCTAATTAGATTCTTCAAAGTAATACCAAGCGCTTTAATCACAACACTAATCAAGCTACTTCCAGTGATATAAATCCCCCTATCAAACACACAATACAACATCAGTAACATTTTTAAATCAAATCAGACTAAATTAAAGTTATACATACATTATTACACAAGCCCAAACACAGAGAAATGAAACCCTAAATTATAAGTTTGAAACACTGGAAATTATAAACCCCAAATCAAAAGCCCTAAAAAATAAACTCGAAATCGAAATACTAAAGCCCCAAATCAAAATACTAAAGCCCCAAATCAAAATCCCTAAAAATAAACCCTAAATCAAAATACTAAAGCCCCGAATCAAAAGCACGGGGGCAAACACCCTCTACATACAAGGTTTGGCTCCTATCCCGGAGGATCAGGAATTTTCTGATCCTTATACTGAGAGAGACTCCGAATCTTCGGATGATGAAGTGGCCCCAAGAAGGAGACATGCTGGAAAAGAGCCGATGGCTGATGGTAGCCAACGTCCTATGAGCACCCTAGGGGTGAATCCTCAAGAAGTGCATGAGAGAATCAAGGTACATGAGGCTGAGATTCAAAGGCTAAAGTGCGACTTGTAGGCGCACCAGGTTCCCAGGCCCCCATTACCACCTAGGGGGAGAAATCCTCCTCCAATCATAGACCTGGATGGTCCGTGTAACACCCCCAAATCCGGGGTCGGGGATCCGGGTTGTCACGAGTTCCATTTCCCGCAATAACACCCAATCTTATTAAACAATCAACTACTCTGTACTGTGACCCCACAATATACACACACACACCACAAGTTATAGTCTCAGAGATGAATTCTCAAAAATAATCACAAGTCGTTTTATTCCACAATTATATGCCAATACACCTTAAAAGGGTTTCTGAATAAATTTACATGTTCCTTGCCATTATTACAATTCATAAATATACATAACCTGGTACATCAAAAGTTGAAAGCCTAGCCTATTGGTATTTCCTACCTCAGCTACAGCGACTTCAATGCCTATAGGAAGCTGCGGAACGCTTCCTATCCGCTCGCGAATTGGGAGCTTGGTCCTGTTCATCTTGTCTATCTGATGTTGTGTGATGAAAGAAGAAAGCAAGGGTGAGCAACAAGCCCACCAAAATAATATGTATAGTGATTTACAATATATGAGCATTCTCATAGTACTCATGAAAGTCTTGGTCAAGAAGAAATGAACCAAGCTGATATCTTAACGCGACCAAGTCGTAAAATATTCAGTATATATGTATATATCCTTTTCAAAATCTTGGAAGTCCTCTTCTATGCATAATATACACAGAGTTCCAGTTTATAACTGTATAAAAATATCGTTGCAAGGTGATCTCATATATCTAACCTTGTCTCAACGTTTTTCTGAAAATCTTTGTCATACATAAGATAATCATTTACTAGATATAAGTTTAAAAGATGAAGTTACAAGATACTCCAATATACTTATATCCGAATACTACTTGAACTACCACCGTTCAAGTTATAATCAGTTTCAAAGTTCATCACCCAGATGAGACTATAAGACTTGAATAGATTCAATCTTTGAAATATCATTATAAATAATGAAGTTACGAGATACTTCATTAAGTCCTGATATATATGTCCATATATATATATATATATCTCATACATTTCCAGAAAATCTCTGTCATATAAAGTATGAACAGAGTTGTAATATCCAATGAATTTGGAAAGAAAAGAATTTTGGCATCAACCTGATATCTTGCTGATCAGGCAAAGATACCCATTAAGTAACCTTTTCTACTAGTAGATGGATGAATCCCCCACCGGTCATCACCCTGGCCACATAAGGACCTTGTGCTGGACCGCCACCCAGCCTCTTACGCGTTGATGGACTGCCACCCAGCCACTTACACTTTGATAGACCGTACCCCGGCCTGTCGCTTATGCCGACTCAATTAGATGGGCTTACTTCCCGAACGTTGGGTAAGTAATCAATTCATTTATTTTCTCAAAACAGCAACCACGTTGTGAATGTAAAATGCACCACAGAGCTGGATCCCCCAGGTTTTGAGCGAGTATTTAAATCCCCTTTGAAAGGAAGATCTTAAATATAAAAAATGAGTTTTGGGGTCCACTCTAACTTTAAAAATCATTTTGAAGACTCGAAAACATTTTTAAGAATGTTTGGAGTACTGCTGATTTATTAAAATAAATCAGTCCCGATATATTAGAAAATATCTGAATATTATTATTTAAATAATATTCTCATAAAGATAATCCTTATAAAAATAATCGAAGTAGAAGTTTTAAAACTTATACTTGAAATGGATATAAAATAACCAAAGATATACTTATATGAAAGTACTATCTTTATTTGAATTATCGAAAATAAGGTTGATTATTGACACCTTATTCTTTAATAAAATAAAGAATATATTTCAGTAATAAGCGGAGTCATAGATCCTTAAATGAATATTCAAATAATATTCAATAAATAAATTAAGCTGAGTCATTAGCCCTCGAATGAATATTCGAAATAATATTCAATAATAAAATAAAGGAGTCATAAGTCCTCGGATGAATATTCGAAATAATATTCAATAATAAAATAAAGGAGTCATAAGTCCTCGGATGAATATTCGAAATAATATTCAATAATAAAATAAAGTTATCGAATAAACCTTATTCGATTAATAGTTTTGAAAACTATAACCATATATATATATATATAAATATATATATATATAAAATCTACTCGGGATCCTCGACTCCCGGTTTTAGAAAATGTTTTCACCTTTGGGTCCCTATACTAAGGGTATATGCAATTTACCGCTATTCTCTAGCATAGGTATTATCAACTGAACCAACAGATATATATGGCAAGAATATGAGACAGGCATGCATATATATATATACCATATCAGCATGCTTCAATATATCGCAACATTTGCTAATTAACCAACATGCATCTATCGCAAGATAATGCATATACATATATAAATCACAACAACAGTATAACGGGTAGAAAACTTGCCTGAGCGACTGGGGGTTACGAATGGCTCGGGACGAGTCTGGTAACCTATAAACAACAAGTAAGTTGGAATTAAACCAAAGTCACTTGTAAATCTATACTTTAACTAACTTAGACTCTAACGCTTGTTTTGCGCTTACTGATTCTCTTAAGTCACTCGAGTACCCTCGGCTCCACCATTTTTAATAATTTAACCTTTACGAGTTTTAAGGCGATTCCTTTGCGAGTGTCTTACCAACTGCCTAACACACTTACCATAAATGTTTCATACATTAATTAACCCTTTTTGGTCTTTAACCTATGTTTCAAAGTAAGGCGAGGGAAAAAGTTTCGTTCCCGAAACGCCGTTACTTGAAACGGTCGTTTCTCCTAAACCGTGCATCGGAATCGAACGAACTATATATCAAAACGAAGCTCGTAACATGAGCTATCTAAACATGGCAGTGGTTATAATCTAGCAGGGGGTTCTCGGGTCCTAATGTTATGCACAAAAACAGTCCAAAGAAAATCGGACGTTACGACGGCTATGTTTACGCGATTACCAATGTTTAAACTACTCCAATTAACCACCAACCAACTCATAACCATCAATACAACAAAACTTCACCTAAACCATACCACATCAGTCCATAATCTCCAAGGTTTTCAACTCAAACAACCACAATCAAGACCTATGAACTATAATCAAGCTTCGATTACCAAAACACTTCCAAATCAAACCAAACTACTAATAATCACAATCCATGCTTCTCATTTCACAACACCAACCATTAAACTTACTAACAAATAAAGTAAAGGCTAGGGTTTGAAGTTTATACCTTCCTTGGGAGGTTTTAAGTTGCTAGGAAGCCTTAGGGAGCCTCCTACAAGCTTGATCTTTCCAAAGAAATCAAGAACACAAAGTTAGGCTTTGAAGTTTCTAAAAGTCCGATCTAAAGACCTGTAAAACTGAGGGTCTTACCATGATTATTTGGACGAGACTTGTGAACAAGAGTTGTAGGCCATCTCAATACCTTTCCAATGAGCTATAGAACACAATATTTGAGTGAGAAATGAAGGAGATACAGCAGTTTTAGTGTTCTGGTTCTGTTTTGGCCGAGAGCATGAAGAACAATGCCTTGGTTTCTTTTTGATTTTGATGAAAAATGATTTGCTTGGCTTGGTTGGTTTGATTTTTGTGTTTGTTTTAGTAAATTACCTAGTTGCCCTTGATTTTGTGTGGTTAAAAAGCCACCACATCTCCTTCCTTCCCATGTCATGCTTGTGTCATCCTCATGATGTCATCCTCCCCTCCTTGTCCTCTTTCTATTGGTTGGATGACATCATCCCCACTAATCCCCTTGATTAACTTCCTAATCGTTTGCCTAATGACCGTTGATCTGTTATACGGTTCGCTTAACTTTCGTTTTCGTTTATCGTTTGAGGGATCATACCCGGGATCTTATTACTTAGGTTCCCTTAACCTTTCTCAATATATTATATTCCTTTTATGATCCTCTCCTATAATCCTTTAATTTAAATCCTTTTTATCCTGTTACCTTTTTCTCAAATCTTTCCGTATCTAGTGTATTTCCGGGAAAAATCAAAGTGTTCGGATTTGGATTCTGACGATCTTTACATACACTTATATCCCATATAAAGTACTAATAAAATCTCAGAATATCCATATCAGAACCCCTACATAGTGTGGCATGAAAAGTTTTCTCATTCAGCAAAAACACTATTCATAAGGGTTTCAAAAATTTCCAAAAATTGGGGTTATTACAGTCTCCCCTCCTTAAAAGGATTCCGTCCCGGAATCAGATAGAAAATGAATAGGGACACTCTCTTAGCATTGCACTTTCTAACTCTCGAGTAAATTTTCCCACATTGTGGTCCTACCACCACACTCTGCCTAGTTTGATAACCCTTCTCCTAAGCACTTGTTCCTTTTCACTCTATAACCCTTCCTGGTTGCTCCATATAGGTTACGTCGGGTTGCATGTCTATGCGCTCATATGCCCCTATTTATCTGGCATCCGAATTACACTTCCTTAACATTGATACGTGGAACACGTTATGAACTTGCTACAGGTTCGGGGGTAGGGCTAGCTCGTATGCTAGCTTCCCAATACGTCTTACTATATCCAAGGGTCCAACAATTCGTCGGATTAGCTTTCCTTTCTTTTTGAACCTCATCAATCCTTTCCAAGGGGTACCTTTAACATTACTAGGTCCCCTATTTCCTATTCTTCGTCCTTTCGTGTCAAATCAACATACTTTTTATGTCTATCTTGGGCTACTACCAGCCGTCCTCTGATTAGATCTATTATATCCTTGGTCCTTTGGACCACTGCTGGTCCGAGCATCTTGCGCTCTACAACTTCATCCTAACATAAGGGAGATCGACATTGTCTTCCCTCAAGGATCTCATAAGGCGATATCTCAATACTGACATATGATCTATTATCGTGAGAAAACTCAATCCGCGTTATGTGTTCATTCCAAATTCTTTCAAGTCTATTACACAGACTCTCATCATAGCTTCTAGCATTATAGCTTTTGCTTCTCAATACCCATTCTTTTCCAGTTCGTAATCGCTACTACCTTCCGTTCCTAATATTATACTGGTTATACTTTTGCTCGTTAGCGTTCTATAACCTTTTAATAACCACGTCAACCTTAGTATCACGAATGTGTTTCCATCCCGAATACCACCACAACTTAACTACTCCTTTTTCAGCTGCTTCTATCTTCGAAAGCTTAATCCTTCATATAGAAGTAAAATAATTTATTGAGAGATCACTATGATCATGAACACTTGTTATATCGCATAGTTAGTACAGAAGGTGGCCAGCCTTTAGTACTTGACAAGCAATTAAACAATAGATGGTATCCTACTAGGCTTCTATCACACAGATAGATAGTCATTCGGCAATACCTCCCCTTCTGGAAGGGTTGTTCTTCTCAGTTTATATGAAATGAAAAGAAGAGAAAAGAACGAACTGAAGAGAATTGTATATATATGTAAAAATATTGCCATAATATATCTGGCTTGGAATCTACCTCTGAACTATAGAGGTTTGTCATAGGAGAACAAAACATATATGTATTTATATCAACATCGAGTATTATCGCATCGCATTTCCCATGCTTAAATATTTTCTATTCCGTCCATCATTCTATGGACCCATGCTCTTCCTCGAGCTTATACACAATCACCTTTGAAACTCCCTCGACATCGAAAATCGAATCTGGGATCTCATTCTATATATCACCGTTACTAGGATTCTATGCTTGCACTGCAACCTTCCTCGTATAATAATACGACTCTCTATTGATAAGAAAGATTAATTATTCACCAGGTAGATACTCTACTTAATTAGTCTATCAATGATAACTTATACACTACCACGACCCGATTAGTGGTACTCAATCTCAACACCCATTCCAATACAACTCTCATGGTTGTAATCAGCTCACTACTCGCAGAATCATTGCTGCCTTACTATGGTCCACCACTGCCCCACTGTAGTCATTCATTTTCCCTGAAGTCTTAATAGCTAACCATACAGAGTCCATACATCTCGTATCAAATTCTCCTAAGGAGTTAACATAACCACCAATCACAATTCATGAAGAACACTCCAAACTCTGACGTACTTTCATGACATGAAGTAGATAAAATTGCAGAAGAGTTTCAATCAAAGCAACGATAGCAGGTTAATACCATTTTTAATCATATGCCTTAAATAGAAGACTTAACTCAAAGGTTCGTCTAGTCCTTTTGGAAACATGGTCCTGGCTTATCCCAAGATAGGACCTTCTAAGATAGATAGCCCGTTCATGGTGATTACACGAATTAAACCTTTACCAACTACTATTACGGTTGGGTATTGCACAGTCATCAGAAGGAATGTCAATCTTCCAAACCATAATTTAACCTTCACATTTTTAACCATCATCACTGTATTCTTTTGGCACACGCGCCTATAATTATCCACTTACCTTTAAAGTGTCGGCCACCTCTTTGGCCTTTCCTGATAGTAAAATTTCCTTGCAGTCAATGTCATTTTAACCACCTCTAAATAAATTTTCTACCTTATTTCCGATCACTGCTTGAGTGAAGATGTTTTCCTTAAAATCAGATGGGAAAAAAAATATCACCATTTTTCCATAAGTTATTGCCTCATTCTTTAGAGGCTAATCACTGTCAAGACTGACTCTCAATCATACTTAGAACATTTTTTTTATCTTAAGTCCTAATTGCCCTGAATAATTTCGACCATTACTGGTTCGATCCATACTTTCTCGTGGTTTAACACGTGCCCCACTTGGCATCATTATAATTACGTCATATTTCCTTTATCCACATTTCTATTCTTGAGAATTTTGAATATTACCTTTTTCCTTATAAAACCTCTAAGGTTATCCTTCAATCGTTCCTCCTGTATTCCCTAGATACAGGGCATATCACAATACCATTTACTAATAGTAGAACCATTGTCTATATACTTCTGCAAAATTTCTCCACTGATTCTTAAAGGTTGTTGTTACCTTAATCCTTTCCAATTCATACTGTCAAAACTCATACTATCCCTATTAAGGGTGAAATGCCAACCTTTATGCATTCCCCTAGGATTCGTTTTAAGTTACCGATGTTCTATCCTTAATTCCACCTTTAAAAAGGTACAAGCATCCTTCCATGGATAAATAAAGTCATATATCCCTGATAAGGGTATCTTATTCAATCATTTCCACCTCGATAGTCTATACCAAATTTCACAATAGCATCCTTATTCAAGTTAAGGTCAATCCACACGGCCTCCAAAAGATAAAAATGGTTATCCGCTTTTCTTTCCTGATTTGGTAATGATCACATGGATGATCTGGAAGATATTGGTCATGTTCAACGTGAACTTCTTCTTAATAAATCCTTATTTACTTTTGTTGTTTATCTCAACAGTCATCTCAATGTTGGGATATCTTTCATACCTGGCGTCTCCCTTCCTGGGTATCAAGCCACCGGTCTTACACTTCACATTCTTGAAGGTCACTTCCTTCATCCAATTTTCTTAATTTCTTACTTTCTTGTCTCCTCAGTCTATCCGCGTCTCATTATTTATCCTTCGAACTATCTCAAGGTTTCTTCGAATCCTCCCAACTTACAGGGGATAATATATATGTATCTCTTATGCCCTCAACCATCAATTTTAACTCATGGTGAATCACCCTCATCCTGACGATTACTTACTTTTCTATTTCTATTACTACGAGTCTTTAGGGTTTCCTCATACCCAACTTCCTTATCATTATTTCATGAACTAACACAACATAAGCATTGATTTCAAACATCCCGTCATTCTGGATTCGTGTCCTCAGAACGAATCTTGACAACTTTTACAACTTAGATTCATAATTTATCATACTCGTCTGCCTTTGTTCTGACTCTAAAGCTTTTACACTATCTCCTTATCTTTGGGAATTACTTTCCCGAAAACAATTGACTGGACTTAAATCAGTTTATTATAATCTCTTGCTTCGTGCCTTCCTTGGCCTTTCACCAGCAGGTGGTCTCTCTCTTAGGAGGGTGAGTGATAAAAACAGTCTTTTGTGATTCGTCAATCATTTAGAATCTCAAATGATTCCTATATTTCCCTTAGCCAGGCTCTTGCCTCGACTAGGTCAACCTGTTCCTTGGAACTCTGAGAGCTTAACGATTTAAAGGTCATGAAAGAATTTCCTGCCGCATTGTCCCCTCAGGGTGGTGGTTGGGGATAATAGTCTAAGTTTTGTCTAGACAGGTCCATAAATTGCCATATAGGAGTACCGTCTCGGGTCTCCTTTCCTTACTCGACTTTCTGTTTCCTTAGTATGAAATGTTTCAACCTTCTCCCATAATCGGGGTTATCTTATACATTAAAAACCTTGTTTTCCACTCTATTATGTTATGGGTTCTTTCTTTCTTGATGGCAACCTCCCTGACTATCACACTCTGGGTTTGCCCTAAATCCTATTCCTCAAACTATGGCTCTCATCTAAGTTCTCATCCTTAAGCTCTTGAACTTTCAGAACCCAAATTCTATAGGAATACCTCATTATTCCCTTATCATCTTTCTCAGTATTAATCTCATATTTATTTGTTGGCTCTCTGCCTTCATTCATCACCTTTTTCTGGCACAATATGCTCTTTTCCAATAATTCGGTCTCTATTGCAATCTCAAACAGCTTTTCGGTACCGGCTCCGGTTACCTTCACTACTATTTCCATTTTCTCAAAATCTCTTATCAACTCTCCCAAAGACATTATCATCTTGAGTCTCTCCTTTTTACTAATGGCATCAGCCACCACATTGGCTTTCCCCGAATGATAAAGAATCTCCCAATCATAATTCTTGATTAGCTCTAACCACCTCCTCTGGCGTATGTTGAGCTCTTTCTACGTAAGAATGTACTAGAGCACTTATGGCTTAGGTAATTCTCGCACTTCTCTCCATACAAGTAGTGCCTCCAATCTTTAGGGTAAAACTATTGCCACGAGCCTAAGCTCATGGGCGGGGATATCGAATTTCATATTACCTTAATTGTCTTGACGCAGACGCGATTATCTTGCTGTGCTAAGAAGCACCCTAATTCCTTATGCGAAGCATCACTTACAAATTACAAAATCTCCTTTTCCATCCGGCAACGCCAATATAGGGGCCATCACCAATCTTTGCTTCAGTTCTTGAAAGCTGTTCTCGCATTTCTCTGTCCATTCAAACTTCTTAGCCTTACGAGTAAGCCGCGTTAAAGGGGCTACTATCTTTACAAACTTGAACGAATCTCCGGTAGTGACCAGCCAATCCTACCTCTGGTAATTCCCCGAACCATGGTCATCAATTCCTCAGTGGTCCTTTATTCATTCTTGTCAGGATCCTCCATGGGATCCTCCTCAGCAACTATCCCTTCTAGGACAACATCCTCCATCGCTACATCCTCAATATGAACATCATCCGGTCCCTCATTAGGGTGTTCCATTGGATCCACAATCTGATCTCCAATAACTAATAAAACATCATCACGTTGTTGCTCCTCAACCTCAGGGTTCGGAGTCCCACTACCATATACGATAACGAACTACGCTTATATCACGATATTTATAAGGGTTCCCCTAAGGGTTTTAACTGTCAGTACTACATTAGGTAGTCCGACTATGAACTTGGCAAGAGTTCTTATTATCTTAGTGAACTTATTATCTTAACGTCACATCATCTCCGAGGTTTATAACGCTTAGCTCTGATACCACTTCTGTAACACCCCCAAATCCGGGGTCGGGGATCCGGGTTGTCACGAGTTCCATTTCCCGTAATAACACCCAATCTTATTAAACAATCAACTACTCTGTACTGTGACCCCACAATATACACACACACACCACAAGTTATAGTCTCAGAGATGAATTCCCAAAAATAATCACAAGTCGTTTTATTCCACAATTATATGCCAATACACCTTAAAAGGGTTTCTGAATAAATTTACATGTTCCTTGCCATTATTACAATTCATAAATATACATAACCTGGTACATCAAAAGTTGAAAGCCTAGCCTATTGGTATTTCCTACCTCAGCTACAGCGACTTCAATGCCTATAGGAAGCTGCGGAACGCTTCCTATCCGCTCGCGAATTGGGAGCTTGGTCCTGTTCATCTTGTCTATCTGATGTTATGTGATGAAAGAAGAAAGCAAGGGTGAGCAACAAGCCCACCAAAATAATATGTATAGTGATTTACAATATATGAGCATTCTCATAGTACTCATGAAAGTCTTGGTCAAGAAGAAATGAACCAAGCTGATATCTTAACGCGACCAAGTCGTAAAATATTCAGTATATATGTATATATCCTTTTCGAAATCTTGGAAGTCCTCTTCCATGCATAATATACACAGAGTTCCAGTTTATAACTGTATAAAAATATCGTTGCAAGGTGATCTCATATATCTAACCTTGTCTCAACGTTTTTCTGAAAATCTTTGTCATACATAAGATAATCATTTACTAGATATAAGTTTAAAAGATGAAGTTACAAGATACTCCAATATACTTATATCCGAATACTACTTGAACTACCACCGTTCAAGTTATAATCAGTTTCAAAGTTCATCACCCAGATGAGACTATAAGACTTGAATAGATTCAATCTTTGAAATATCATTATAAATAATGAAGTTACGAGATACTTCATTAAGTCCTGATATATATGTCCATATATATATATATCTCATACATTTCCAGAAAATCTCTGTCATATAAAGTATGAACAGAGTTGTAATATCCAATGAATTTGGAAAGAAAAGAATTTTGGCATAAACCTGATATCTTGCTGATCAGGCAAAGATACCCATTAAGTAACCTTTTCTACTAGTAGATGGATGAATCCCCCACCGGTCATCACTCTGGCCACATAAGGACCTTGTGCTGGACCGCCACCCGGCCTCTTACGCGTTGATGGACTGCCACCCAGCCACTTACACTTTGATAGACCGTACCCCGGCCTGTCGCTTATGCCGACTCAATTAGATGGGCTTACTTCCCGAACGTTGGGTAAGTAATCAATTCATTTATTTTCTCAAAACAGCAACCACGTTGCGAATGTAAAATGCACCACAGAGCTGGATCCCCCAGGTTTTGAGCGAGTATTTAAATCCCCTTTGAAAGGAAGATCTTAAATATAAAAAATGAGTTTTGGGGTCCACTCTAACTTTAAAAATCATTTTGAAGACTCGAAAACATTTTTAAGAATGTTTGGAGTACTGCTGATTTATTAAAATAAATCAGTCCCGATATATTAGAAAATATCTGAATATTATTATTTAAATAATATTCTCATAAAGATAATCCTTATAAAAATAATCGAAGTAGAAGTTTTAAAACTTATACTTGAAATGGATATTAAATAACCAAAGATATACTTATATGAAAGTACTATCTTTATTTGAATTATCGAAAATAAGTTAGATTATTGACACCTTATTCTTTAATAAAATAAAGAATATATTTCAGTAATAAGCGGAGTCATAGATCCTCAAATGAATATTCAAATAATATTCAATAAATAAATTAAGCTGAGTCATTAGCCCTCGAATGAATATTCGAAATAATATTCAATAATAAAATAAAGGAGTCATAAGTCCTCGGATGAATATTCGAAATAATATTCAATAATAAAATAAAGGAGTCATAAGTCCTCGGATGAATATTCGAAATAATATTCAATAATAAAATAAAGTTATCGAATAAACCTTATTCGATTAATAGTTTTGAAAACTATAACCATATATATATATAAATATATATATATAAAATCTACTCGGGATCCTCGACTCCCGGTTTTAGAAAATGTTTTCACCTTTGGGTCCCTATACTAAGGGTATATGCAATTTACCGCTATTCTCTAGCATAGGTATTATCAACTGAACCAACAGATATATATATGGCAAGAATATGAGACAGGCATGCATATATATATACCATATCAGCATGCTTCAATATATCGCAACATTTGCTAATTAACCAACATGCATCTATCGCAAGATAATGCATATACATATATACATCACAACAACAGTATAACGGGTAGAAAACTTGCCTGAGCGACTGGGGGTTACGAATGGCTCGGGACGAGTCTGGTAACCTATAAACAACAAGTAAGTTGGAATTAAACCAAAGTCACTTGTAAATCTATACTTTAACTAACTTAGACTCTAACGCTTGTTTTGCGCTTACTGATTCTCTTAAGTCACTCGAGTACCCTCGGCTCCACCATTTTTAATAATTTAACCTTTACGAGTTTTAAGGCGATTCCTTTGCGAGTGTCTTACCAACTGCCTAACACACTTACCATAAATGTTTCATACATTAATTAACCCTTTTTGGTCTTTAACCTATGTTTCAAAGTAAGGCGAGGGGAAAAGTTTCGTTCGCGAAACGCCGTTACTTGAAACGGTCGTTTCTCCTAAACCGTGCATCGGAATCGAACGAACTATATATCAAAACGAAGCTCGTAACATGAGCTATCTAAACATGGCAGTGTCTTAATCTAGCAGGGGGTTCTCGGGTCCTAATGTTATGCACAAAAACAGTCCAAAGAAAATCGGACGTTATGACGGCTATGTTTACGCGATTACCAATGTTTAAACTACTCCAATTAACCACCAACCAACTCATAACCATCAATACAACAAAACTTCACCTAAACCATACCACATCAGTCCATAATCTCCAAGGTTTTCAACTCAAACAACCACAATCAAGACCTATGAACTATAATCAAGCTTCAATTACCAAAACACTTCCAAATCAAACCAAACTACTAATAATCACAATCCATGCTTCTCATTTCACAACACCAACCATTAAACTTACTAACAAATAAAGTAAAGGCTAGGGTTTGAAGTTTATACCTTCCTTGGGAGGTTTTAAGTTGCTAGGAAGCCTTAGGGAGCCTCCTACAAGCTTAATCTTTCCAAAGAAATCAAGAACACAAAGTTAGGCTTTGAAGTTTCTAAAAGTCCGATCTAAAGAACTGTAAAAATTAGGGTCTTACCATGATTATTTGGACGAGACTTGTGAACAAGAGTTGTAGGCCATCTCAATACCTTTCCAATGAGCTATAGAACACAATATTTGAGTGAGAAATGAAGGAGATACAGCAGTTTTAGTGTTCTGGTTCTGTTTTGGCCGAGAGCATGAAGAACAATGCCTTGGTTTCTTTTTGATTTTGATGAAAAATGATTTGCTTGGCTTGGTTGGTTTGATTTTTGTGTTTGTTTTAGTAAATTACCTAGTTGCCCTTGATTTTGTGTGGTTAAAAAGCCACCACATCTCCTTCCTTCCCATGTCATGCTTGTGTCATCCTCATGATGTCATCCTCCCCTCCTTGTCCTCTTTCTATTGGTTGGATGACATCATCTCCACTAATCCCCTTGATTAACTTCCTAATCGTTTGCCTAATGACCGCTGATCTGTTATACGGTTCGCTTAACTTTCGTTTTCGTTTATCGTTTGAGAGATCATACCCGGGATCTTATTACTTAGGTTCCCTTAACCTTTCTCAATATATTATATTCCTTTTATGATCCTCTCCTATAATCCTTTAATTTTAAATCCTTTTTATCATGTTACCTTTTTCTCAAATCTTTCCGTATCTAGTGTATTTCCGGGAAAAATCAAAGTGTTCGGATTTGGATTCTGACGATCTTTACAGACACTTATATCCCATATAAAGTACTAATAAAATCTCAGAATATCCATATCAGAACCCCTACATAGTGTGGCATAAAAAGTTTTCTCATTCAGCAAAAACACTATTCATAAGGGTTTCAAAAATTTCCAAAAATTGGGGTTATTACAGTCCGTCACAAAGAAGGGTTTTAGTCTCAAGAGCTGATCCAAGCAATCTTCTTCCCCTTGGAGATCTTGATGATCCTACTCCACCATTTATTGAAGAGATAATGTATGCCCATATCTTAAGAAAGTTCAAGATGCCCACTATCAAAGCTTATGATGGCACGGGAAATCCCTCTAATCATGTCAGAACATTCTCCAATGCACTGTTGTTGCAACCCGTGAATGACGCTATTAAGTGTCAGGCCTTTCCTCAATCCCTGTCGGGTATGGCTCAAAGATGGTATAGTCATTTTCTCCTGAACTCTATTGGGTCCTTCAGAGAATTAAGTCAGTCTTTTATTAAGCAGTTCATCAGCAGGAGAGTGCATGAGAAAAGTTCAGCATCCCTCATGAGCATTGTGTAGGAATCTTTAAGAGACTACCTGAATCATTTCACGAAGGAAGTTTTAAAATTCCCGGACCTTGATGACAACGTAGCCATGATAGCATTGCAACAGGGAACTAGGGATGAGTTCTTCAAGATATCCTTGGCCAAGTACCCCCCTGAGAGAATGTTGTAGCTCCAAGATAGGGCCGGGAAGTACATCAAGGTGGAAGAGAGCATGAGGAAGACCGTAGTGAGCAACGAGCCCGCTGGAGGCAAGAAGCGGAAAACTGATCTAGAATATATTGCTAAGGACAAGTATCCTAGAACTGAGCAAAACCCTGATTCAATCCCTAAGAAAGGAGGACCTGGGCAAAAGTTTGCTGAATATGCTAAGCTAAATGCTCCTAGAGGCCAGATCTTGATGGAAATCGAGAAAGACCAAGATATTTGTTGGCCTAAACCCTTGACGGCAGATCCTACCAAGCTAGACAAGAGCAAATATTGTAGATTTCACAAATATGTTGGTCATGACACCGATGAGTGTAGGCAACTGCAAGTTGAAATAGAGTTCCTCATTCGGAAATGAAGATTGAACAAGTACACTGGGGAAGGAAGAGATAGGAATAACAATGGGAGAAAGAACTTTGGAGATCGTAGGAGGGACCAAGGCGATCAGGGGCGGAATCCACAACCTAGGGAACCAGTCATAAATACAATCTTTGGAGGACCACGACCACGAGGACCTGTGATAAACACGATTTTTGGAGGACCAACTGCTGCTAGATTATCCAAGAACTCCAGGAAAGCATATGCCATGGAGGTTATGCATATTGTTGGAGAAGCCCCGAAGAGGGCCAGGACAGGAGTAACAATGGTTTTTGATGATTCTGACCTAGAGGGTGTGAAATTTCCTTATGACGACCCGCTGGTCATAACACCTATAATAGGAAACAGCCCGGTTAAGAGGGTCCTTGTGGATAATGGTGCTTTAATGGATAACTTGCTCCATGACACCTTTTTAAGGATAGGTTATAATGACTCCCAATTGACCCCAACCGACATGCCAATATATGGATTTGCGGGAGTTGAGTGCCCCGTAGAAGGGATAATCAAGTTGCCAACAACCATAGGACAGGAACCAAGGCAAGCAACATAGATGTTGGACTTTGTGGTGGTGAAGGCTAGTTCAACTTATAACGCTATCATGGGAAGAACATGGATACATGCCTTCAAGGCAGTCCCTTCTTCCTACCATTCAGTTATGAAGTTTCCCACCCGAAATGGGATTGGAGAAGAAAGAGGAGATCAAAAAATGGCTAGAAGTTATTTTGTGGCCTCACTGAGGGCAGATGGATTTGAGGGGCATGTTCTGCCTATTGAAGATCTGGATATCCGAGAGAATGATGAGAAAAGAGGGAAGCCAGCAGAAGACTTGGTTTCAATTCCTTTAGCCCCCGAGGATCCTAAGAAGGTGCCTTTCGTTGGAGCCACACTAGAGGAGCCCCTTAGAGGGAAGTTGGTGAAATTTTTGCAAGAAAATAGTGATGTGTTTGCATGGTCAGCAGCTGATATGCCAGGCATAGACCTGGAACTGATTACTCACAAGTTGAATGTGGATCCAAATCGGAAGATGGTGAAGCAAAAGAAAAGAAGTTTTGCTCAAGAGAGGCAAGAAGCTATAAAACAGTAAGTAGAGAAGCTCTTAGAGGCTGGTTTCATCGAGGAGATACAATTTCCAAAATGGTTAGCAAACCCTATAATGGTGAAGAAGGCCAATTGATAATGGAGGATGTGCGTGGACTTTACTGATCTGAATGACGCATGCCCTAAGGACTGTTTCCCGTTGCCAAGGATGATACTTTGATAGATGCCACTGCTGGATATGAGATGCTGAGATTCATGGATCGATTTAGTGGATACAATCAGATTAAGATATACAAGGAAGATATCCCAAAGGTATCATTCATCACTGACTTTGGTGTTTATTGTTATCTTGTTATGGCATTTGGTCTCAAGAATGCAGGAGCCACCTATCAAAGGTTGGTAAATAAAATTTTTAAGGATCTTATTGGCAAGACCATGGAAGTCTATGTTGATGACATGTTAGTCAAGAGTCTAGTGAAGATTGACCATATAACCATTTGAGTGAAACTTTTGAGGTCCTGAGATAACATAAGATGATGTTAAATCCTACGAAGTGTGCTTTCGGAGTAGGGTCTGGAAAGTTTTTGGGATTGATGGTCTCCAAGAGAAGAATCGAGGCCAATCCCGATAAAATAAAGGCAATCCTGGACATGGAGCCACCAAAAACTATCAAAGATGTTTAAAAGCTCACTGGAAGGGTTGCTGCGTTGGGACGATTCATCTCCACGTCTGGAGACAAGTGCTTGTCATTTTTCAAGTCCTTAAAGAAGGTTAAGGATTTTGTATGGAGTGAGGAAAGCCAGAAGGCATTCGAGGAATTGAAGAAATATATGGCTCAGGCCCCGTTGTTGGCCAAGCCAGCTTTGAATGAAGTTTTATACTTGTACTTGGTTGTTTCAGAGAGTGCCTTGAGCGCTGTATTGGTTAAGGAGGAACTGAAAATCCAGAAACCCATATATTATGTCAGCAAAATTCTGCATGGAGCTGAGTTGAATTATTCAACTATTGACAAAGTTTGCTTTAGCCTTGGTGATGGCTTCAAGAAAGTTATGTCTTTACTTTCAGGCTCAACAAATTGAGGTACTAACAAATCAGCCCTTGAGAAATATAATTCATAGTCCCAAGGCTAGTGGGAGACTGATCAAATGGGCAATAGAGTTGGGAGAATTTGATATCAAGTATAATCCATGAATGGCAATAAAAGCCCAGGCATTGGCTGACTTCGTGGTGGAATGTACCATACCCAACCAAAAAGTCGGGGGGCAGGAGGATACTATACCTCAAGACAAGGAAGTTGATAAGGGGGAAAAAGAACAGGATGATAAGAAGAAAGAGCATTGGGTTCTCTATTTTGATGGAGCATCAAAAACAAATTCAAGTAGAGCAGGTTTGGTTTTACAAAGCCCTGACGGGTTCTTGATTGAGTATGCCATGAAGTTAGACTTCCCGACCACAAACAATAAGGCAGAATATGAAGCTCTGATAGCTGGCCTCGGCCTAGCAGGGACAGTGAGAGTCAAGAACTTGAAGGTCTGTGGAGACTCGAAGTTGGTCATATCCCAAGTGAAGGGAGAGTTTGAGGCAATGGATGATATGATGGTTAAGTCTGTCCGCCTAGTAAGGGCTGTGATGACCCAATTCGATGAATGCCATGTTGAGCACATTTGGAGGGAGGAAAATGCCAAGGCAGATGCATTATCAAAGTTTGCTTTATTTGAGATAGGGGAAAGTTCAGGAAGTGTATACTTCCTGCCTCTCTTAGGATTCAAGCTTTCAATGCTGAAGAAAATGAGGAAGGGCAAAGGTTAGCCCTGGATCTAATCGACGAAGTACGAGATGAGGCACATGCGAAGATAGTGGAATATCAGAAAAGGCTTCGTTTTATTACAACCTAAGGGTTAAGGAAAGGTTCTTCAAACATGGTGACTTAGTCTTGAGGAAGGTAGAAGCTTCTGGTGTAGGGCAGAAAGGGAAACTTGCCCCAAATTGGGAAGGGCCATACAAGGTCAAGAGTGTTCAGGATAGAGGAACCTACAACCTTGAGACCATGGATGGTTTTGAAGTCCCGAGATCTTGGCATGCACAAAACCTGAAGATTTACTATGTGTGAAGCGGTTGAGCACGATTCTCACTTGTCAAGATGACAAGTAGGTTGAAAAGCACCTTGAAGCTTTGCTTGCTTAGGATTTATATATTTTAGTTTTATTTTGAGGTTTATCAAGACTGGTATAAGGGATGAATCCCAACAATTTGTGAAATTCAGAAAGTTTTCAAAATATGTTCCAGTAACAAGACAAGTAAACTAAGTGCATAAGATGAAAGCATAAAGTTCGATAAATAAAACTAGTTCGAATAAATAGTACAAAGTCTGATAAACAAAGTCTTGAAGACAAGATAAAATAAATAAGCCACGCAGGGCTAGAAAAGCTCTGAGGAGCAGAGGTGCCCTCGCATCCATATCATCATCTCCTCCACTCTCGCTGGAAGTCTCAGTCGTCGCAGAGGAGGAAGAGCTATCATCCGCAGCAGGCCTCGAAGATGACTCGGGAGGAGGAAGAAGCGGGTCCTGAGGGATACGATCCGAGACAACTACTCGGGTACGAAACCTCTGCAGCAAAGCCTCATCATCAGGGCATAAATAGTGCGCTGGGTTAATATCAGGACAGGCCTTGTTCAGGGTCCTAAGGGTCGTGTCCCAGCCAGTCCTAAAAACCCAGGGAAGACTGAGTCATCCCTCACCCTCATAGACTGAGTGAACTCCTCCGAGTCCAAGTAGTTATCAATCGCTCAGTCTTTCTCCGCCCTTAGCACCACCAGCTCAGCGTTAGACTCTCCGAGCTCTTGCTCCTTGCCCTTTAACCTTCTCTCTAAGGTAGCATACTTCTTGTGCTGCTTCTTGAGGGCATTATCCGCTTTATCCAAAGCCCTCTTCCAGGATTCAGCTTGCCTCACAGCGCCTTGGAAGTAGGCGTTAGACTGAAATGAAACAATAAACAGAAATATAATCAAGTGAATGCTACAAGTAAAAAAGAGTACAATTGTAATAAATAGTCATACCGAGGCTAAGGATTGAGTTCCCATGAGCTTTATCCTCTCCAAGTCAGGATTAGCCACCACATCGGTGAAGTCCTTGGGAGTTAGGCCGCGGTAAGACCAATCCCAGGTGTGCTTCATGAATCCAACCACGGTATCCCCTCGGCGGAATCCCCAAAGAGGCTGAAAGGCGCCCGTAGCAGCAGAGACAGGAGCGGCAGCAGTGATAGGGGCACTAGGGGCTTCAGCTCCCTCAGCAGGAGCCTCCACCATGGGCTCCTTGTGCTTCCGTAGGAAGCTAGGCTCCGTAGCCTTCCCTCGAGTGTCCAGACCCGCAAGGCGAGCCTTCTTCATCCTCGCAATCTCCTCAACGAGAGGCACATTATCCTCATTGATCTCCTTAGCAGCTGTAAAACAAGAGAAAAAACAAAATAAGCGGTGTCAATAATGCATGAAAAAAATGTAAAAACGAGAAGGGAAGAAAAATACCCTGTTGAGAAACAGAGTATAGCCCCACATGGATGAGGGAGAACTCCTCTAAAAGAGTCCAGCTGATAGTAGCACCGTCATCACGAGTAAGCTCATCATAAATGATAGTTTCCGCGGGGGTTAAGTGAATGGATTTGAGGCTACCATCACCAACCTTCCCGAAGGAAGATCTGAAGAGGGTGCCCCAGTCACCATTCTCCCACCTTAACCCGACAAAACTATTCCTCCAATTTTGGTTATTGTCGGGAATGAAGGCGCTGTTAAAAATGTGCTTACACTTGAGCCTTTGTTTAATGTAGACCCAACCACAAATACTAGAAGATCTGTTATAACACTGTAAAATCTTCCTAAAAACAACTACAGATAAGGGAAAACCTCCCCTAAGACAACAAAGCATGAAACATAAAATGTTCCTCTAGGCGTTTGGAGGACGCTGACAGGGTTAAATTTGCAAATCAACTAGGAGGTGAGGAATGAAGGGATGAAAAGGAAACCTAAGCCAACATCAAGGGCATCTGTGTAAACGAAAAGAGTATCGGGTTTCCAGTGGCAAGTACGGTCGCCACCAGAAACTGGAACTAGCCTAAGGGGAGGAAGAACAATATAACGTGCATTTAACTTATCATAATCTATATTGTGCCATGTGTTGCAATGATTAAAAGAGTCGAGATGTACAGTGGAGGGATATTCGTCCCCCCTAGTAGAGAGAAGGAAAGGTTCGGAGAGAAGAAGTGAGAAATGTGAAAGTAAAGTGTGAGACTTCACCTCACTTCCCCTCCCCTTTTATAGCCACTGTTATTCTCTAAATGGAACTAAAAAAGCCCATTTGGGCCCAAAGAACGGAGAAATCAGGAAGGTTCTAGAAAATTTTGGAAAGCTCTAAGAAAAATCCTGATATTACTTGGCAAAATCTGGAAGAATCCAGAAATTCCAAAATATTCTGGAAGATGGGCTTGAAGTTAAGGGCCCAGCCCATCTCATGGGCTCAGATTCTAAAAAAATCAGAAAAAGCCCAAATTGAGGTTGAAAGAAAAAAATCCAGCCCAGGTTTAGGGCCCAGATCAGGTATGTGGGCTTGAAATGGTAAAAAGTAGCCCAATAAGAGATAAGCCCAGAAAAGAGCCCAGGTAATTAAAGTTAAGTGCCCAAAAACAAAGCCCAGGAAAAAGGCCTGTTGAAAATAGGCCCAAAGAAGGTTGACCTAAAAATAAAGCCTAGGAAAAAGGGCATGTAGGAAATAGGCCCAAAAAGGTTGGCCCAAGATAAAAAGCCCAGGAAAATCGGGACAAAAAATTGATTTTCTGACCTAATTCGACCAGGAATAATACTATGTTCTTAGTCTAATGATCTAGTTCGAAATGACCTTTGACCAGGGCAAGAAGGAGGGCATAATTCGGTCAAAACGTACATCCTGACAAAAAATTCCTGCTCGAAAAAAAATAAAAAATAAATATTTATATAAATCCCGATCGAAAAATCGACCAAGAATCGAGGTCGAACAGTTCTTGCTCGAAAGCCCTTTACTAGGGCACATCAAGGCCTTATTCGACCAGGATCCTGGTCGAACAGGATTCCTGGTCGAACCAGGTATATAAAAAAAAGGAAAGAAAAAGAAAAGAAAGAAAAAAGAAAGAAAGAAAAAGAAAAGAAAGAAAAAGAAAAGAAAGAAAAGGAAGGAAAAGATGAAAATTCCTTAAAATATTTTTTGAAAATATATATATTTTCAGAAAATAAGGAATAAATCCAGAAAATTAAGGAAAAATCCCAGAAATTAAGGGAAAATTCCAGAAAATTAAGGAAAAATCCCAAAAATTAAGGAATAATTCCAGAAAATTAAGGAAAAATCCCAGAATTCAGGGAAAATTCCTGGAAATTAAGATAATTCCTAAAATAATAGGGATAAAAGCAAATCGTTGTAAATGTGTAGATCGGTTCATACTTTACACAAAAACGATACCCTGTAAGGGAACAAATGAACTTAACTTCTGCGAAACCAAGTCACTGTTTCCCAAAAGTGGGGGGAAAATGATAGGGAAGAAAATAAGGCATGGATATGTAATTAATTTTGCATTAATCATATCAGAATTGGGCCAACAGCTCGGCCCATTTCAGAAGGCCCAAAACCCTGAATATTAATTAATTTCATAATTAATTAATAAGGTATAAGTCAGCTGATAAGATGAGTCCTAGTGGAGAAATAAATCCTTGTAGATTGGCCTCGAAGGAACCTGGTGGGATAATGAATCAGCTTCCTACCTCTTAGAACTCCAAAGTCCATTCTAATTCTGAGACTTGCCCACCAAGTCTCCTAACCCTAGTCCAATTCAAGGACTCCCGACATCTATATAAGGGGCCGCATCCCATAAATCAGAACTACGTTTTTTGACTTGATTCTTGGCATACAGCAAGGTACGTAGGCATCTTGTAAGGCGGATTGAGTCACGAAACACAAGAGCACTCAAATCGAGCCTCGAAGCTCACGTTACCTAGTAATAAACACAGCAATTAGCATACCTTAGTTTTTGATCCATAACAAGACCGAATGGATAATATGTATTATTATTTTTTTTATACGAAACCCGCAGACGCTACACTTCGGGTGCTCATTAGGTAAACCCCACGGGCTCACGCAATAGCCTGCAAACCATGTGAACCAAGGTAAATCATATTCAAGCGAAAGGCTCTGGCTCAGGAGGCATAATTAAAAATTTTCCTCCCATGAGATTAGAACTTGTGACCAAAAGGATATGTATTCTCTCTTTAATCAACTGAGCCAACCCTTATTTTGTTTAAGTTTGATGACATTATATTGATTCCCCGGATTTCGTTTCAAATTTTTATTTTGTTATAGTTCGGTCCAATAATATAATATTTTTAGTGGGACCAATAATATTTATTATTTTAGTTTAGCCTGATTTTTCAAATCCAACTAACTATATATAGTTTTTTTTAATTTTTTATTTAAAATTGGATCAATAATATAATTTTGTTTAGCCAGGCTGACGTATTATAATTCGTTTATGACTATTTATCTATTTATGGGAGTGTTTTATGTTAAATATTACTATAATTACGGTGATCAGATCAACTACCAACCAAACTTTCAATGTTTTGTTTTGGTTATAATAATATAGATTAATATATTATAAATATATTATTATTGATATTTATAAAAATATTTGCTTGGATCCCAAATACGTGGCTATTCTATAATATGATGTAACTATAATTTTTATTCATATTTTATAATAAGATATATTTATAGTTACATAAAAAATTGAATATTTTTAATATTAATTATAATTAGAATAATTACACGACTAAAAAAAATCTAGTGGACAGGAAATCCTAAACTTGACCCCCGATTTGCTCTTACGAAGCGAATTTGATTCAAAGAAAATGTGATATCGGTAGATAGCTTTGCTTGGTTTCGATTGATGCGAATGGCGGCTTATAGGAGAGGTAGGCATTGAGTATATCTGGATTAAAAAAAGGTTGCATCAGTTAAAGAAAAGAGGCTTTCTAATATATAATATTAATGAATTAATTTAAATAAAGTTAAATAACAAATTAAGGATAATAAAGTAATTTAACGAAGTATCGTATCAATCAAATTTTTAATGTTTCGTGTGTTGTTAATTATAAGATAGTATAGATATCCTATTTGACTAATAATTTTGATAAATTTATATTAATCTATTATGATTAATATAAAATTTATAAATAAGGGCAATCATGTAAATTAAGCGTGTACCAAAAAATAGGTACCTTACCAAAATTTTAATTTTAATAAAGTTAAATAACAAATTAAGGATAATAAAGTAATTTAATGAAGTACCGTATCAATCAAATTTTTAATATTTACTATAAAATAGTATAGATATCTTATTTGACTAATAATTTTGAAAATTTATATTAATCTATTATGATAAATATAAAATTTATAAATAAGGGCAATCATGTAAATTCAGCGTGTACCAAAAAACAGGTACCGTACCAAAACTTTCAATATTTCGTCTTTTATATAATAGTATTAGATATTATTGAACTTCTCTAAAACCATAAATAAATTCAAATTAAAGATAATTCTTATATTATTGATTCAAGTTAATATAAAATTAAAGAGACTAACTAATTTGATGGTAGGTATAATATAGGCTTAAAAGAGTAGGATAACTAGGATCCAACTTAGCCGAAATATTAAATTTGATAGTTGATTTGTATGTACAATATTTGAGTTCATATAATTATGAGTTTTCCTTAATTTCTATAATATACATATTATTTTAATAAGATGAAAATAGAGATAATTCCTTAGTTAGTATAATAGAGTCAGACTAAAATAATCAATATGTACTATTCAAATATATAGATATTTTAAAATTAAAATATCTCTACCTTATACATGTATTTATAATTATCATCAAATTATATTATTATCATTTCAAATAAATATTATTTATAATTTTTCTTCAAATTAAATTCAAAAAATTATATAATATTAAAAAAATATATATAATATATATAGGGAGGCTGTTCAAATAGAAACAACCTTAAAATTAAAACTAGAAACTAACGTAATTAACTAATGACCCGACACTTTAAAAGCCCAACCCACTTCCATCATCACGTACACACAAGCTGTTTATATATCACCTTCTTTACTCTCCATTACAACTAATCAACCACCATCTCCAATCTACCTCAATCCACCACCATGTCCGATCTATCTCCACCCGCCATCATTACATACAACTAAATTCTTCGATTTCTATATTCACCTACCTTCAATCATTATTTATATTATATAAATCAATAGCTTGTATAATAGAAAATGATGAAGATGATCAAAGATAGAAATACAGGACAAGGGTGCTGGTGCTTGGGGTCCATTGAACGATTACTGTGAAATAGGGGGAGATTATATATTAACGAAATATAAAATTATTGAACAATCACCGGTAACAACCATCAATTTCCAATAAAAAACACCAGATCTAAAATTTGAACATGATATATGAATATAAATACTAATACGTATGACTTCAATCACTAAAGTGTATGACAACAATCACTGATTTATATCACACAAATCACCAATTTATATCATGAAAATCACTAAATGTTATATACGAGACAGATATATACACACATATTTTTATGAAATATTCGATGAAAATCATCAATCCTGTTGGTCGGAGAAGTTAGTGATGATTTACTGTCGTAGGGATATAATTAATTTATTAAGAATGAGGGGGGGGGGAGTGCTCCAATTGGTGTAGTGGAATAAAGGTGTAGTAATAGATTAATGGTATATGATGGGGGAAATAGATGGGACACCCGGAGAAATATGTGGTACATGAGAAAGGTTTATGGGAGAAAGGCAATAAATCACTAATTATGCTTACAAGAATCTCTAAAATTTAGAAAGTTCTGAAATTATAGTAATTTCAGTTTAGTGATTCCGTTAAGTATAAATAGTGATTATCGTCGGAATATAGCAAATATGGTATGCAAATTGATTGTTGGAAGATGGTAGAAAAATATAGTGAAGTTAGATTTTAAAAAAAGTTTGTCGATTAAGGGAAAAAAATAAATTAAAAATAGATAGAAAATTATTTATATATAGATATACGAGAGGGAGTAACAATTGGAATTTTAGGGAGGAGAGAGAAGGGGTTGGATAAAATTTGTGTTGTGGAGATTCAATCCAAGCTATAAAATTAGTATTGTCATTGGTTTCTAGTTTTTAGAATAAGGTTAGTTTCCATTTGACCATCTCCCTATATATATATATTGTATTGAGGTTTATTTATAAGTACATATGGGTTTATTTTGCATGCATATGGGTTTTATATCAAGTGATATAGTTATTTTAAATTAGTTTCTTTTTTGAATCGTTGAATTTGTAGTTTTTGATGTTTTTTAATTGATTTGTTCAATATTGATTGATTTTGTTGACTTGAAGTGTAAAAACAATTGGCTTGCATGAGGTCAAGCTTATGTTTGGTTGTTTTTACAGATTTTGTAAAATTCCTATTTTTGGGATTTATTGAATTTTGTATTATATTTAAGTTTGAGGGAATTTTGTGTTAATATGTCAAAATAGTTGAATTTATGTTAATATAAATGTGAAAATAGTTGTATATATTATTTGTGTTAATATTACAATTTTAGAATTAACTTGTGATATTTATATTAACATTATGCAATTGTATATGAAATCTGTGTGTTAAAACTTTGGTTTTGATTTGATGCAATGTTGGATGTGTATTGGTATTTGGATGCGATCAGAGCATTTCTTGTCATTGTCTCGGCATTGATGACAAAAAAGGCGGTGATAAAAATAAAAGCAAGAGATAGGTGGGGGAGATGAGAAAATAATGAAGGATAAATAAAAGTACACGTTGTAGGGGATGTGTGGGGTAAAAGTGGCGGTGGCAGCGGAAGATCCTCATGTACTTTGTGGTATAAACCCAAGGATGATGAGATTTTGATGACAGACGAGTAGATAAATCGTCAAGTGTCTCCACAAGCACAACAACCTTTTATAAGGGTTATTACAAGCCACGCAAGAGTCTCGACAAGCTCAATTCTTACACGATCTTTTACGAAAAATGATGAATATCATCAGAAATATAATGAACAATGTTAAATAAAAGATGTATTATGATGACGATAAGAAGGGCTTGCTGTTGTTAGATGTCAATCCTGGTGATTAGGTTAGTTCTGTTCGCTCAACTGTTGCATACAAGAATCGAAAGATGTGGAAAATAAAGTACAACGCCGATTAAAAAGTTTTTGCAAAGCATGAAGAAGTAAAAAAAATCAATTTATTTTAGGTAATATTTTTTCATTTTTAAACCGTATTTGTTTTTAAAATTATGTCTTTTATTGTTAGGTCTTAATATGTTTGTAGAAGGGGGTTGAATACAAACAATACCGTTTAATCGAATAAAATGCGGAATAAAAAAATTGAAACAAAATTCAAGTTAATTAAAATTATTATTAAACTTGAAAGGTGTTACAACAACGGTATCGTTTACAAGGGATTAATCTCAAATCAATTATCACAAATCTAGAATAAATTCGACATGAACTTTTTCTATTTTTGCAATAAAAAGATCAAATGCTAAAAGCGATTTGAGATTAAGTTCTAGGGATTTCGATCCGATAGATAGTTACACAAGAACAAGAAAGGTATTTCTAGTGGATTGGATTTAATAATAAATACTAGAAATAAATGATCTGTGAATTTACAATAAGTTCTCTGCAGGTTTTCTTTTTGTTCTGTGTTCTTCTGTATGATATTCAATGCTCTGCTTTAAAATGATCTGCTTCTGTTGGTTTTGTAAACAAACCACTTCAATTGAATCAGTAAGACTTTCGATAGATCAATCCATTTGGCTCAGCATGACAATCCTTTTAACTGGTAAGACTTTCGGTAGGACTATCAATTGAACTGATATGACTTTCGGTAGGACTATTAACTGAACTGATATGACTTTCGGTAGGACTATCAATTGAACTGATATGACTTTCGGTATGACTATTGATTGTCATACCGATTGTCTTGCTAGTACAAAAGATAGTCTTGCTGGATTAAAACAGATTTTAATCAAATAATAATTCTGAATTAATTAATCAATTAATTCAATTAATCAATAAATTAATCTTTGCAGATTTAATTTATTTTCTTAATTAAATTATATGACTTAATTAATTAATAGAGAATTAATACCAATCTTGAGCAGCAACCATTCTTCTGAAAATCTTCTGAAAATCACTGTCAATTACGAATCAATTCCATCACTTCAATGTTGACACTTGATGTACTGTCTGGTTCATGAGTGAATAACTTCCGTGACATTTTTTCATGCCTTGACTTTGATACTCTTGATTTTCTTCAGACTAAATCCTTGTAATTAATTGATACCCTGACGAGATCTCTGTCACTTGATTAAATCTACAATCTTGATTTATATCACTGAGGCTTGATCAATTTCTTGAGCTTCTTCCAGTGAATTAAGTCCTCAAGACTGTAGAAGAACAATGTTACTTAATCCTTTGACATATGTTACTTTGAGAGATCTCTATGACGATAGAACCACTATTTACTTGTTACATTCTTATTTGAGTTGAGTTAAATCCTCGAATAAACAAATAGGCTATGACATATGCCTTTCAATCTCCCCCTATTTGTTTGTTAGACAATAACAACAAATACCTAGAGGATAACTCAACTAATCAAATAAGAAAAAGATATAAACAGTAATGCAACGTAAATAGCAGAAAAGTTCTGGATTATATTTAACATTTTCCAGATTCCAAAAGAAATTTACAAGTAAATACAAGATAGATGTTCCTCTAGCCTGAACATATAACTACATTAGTCTATCTTGATTCATAAAGCTCTAATCATATTACATTGAGTTTTGAGCTAATTGAATTCAGTTGTCTTCTCTTCCGACTTCACCTTCTTCCAAATCTTGGAGCAACTCCTTGTCAAAGACACGATCCTTTTCTGAAGTGAAGCTGTCTGGTCTAACTGGTTGAACTCCAACTGACTTTAGCTTATTCTTTAACTGATTGTACCTTTTGATATTCTTTTCACAATAAGCTTGAATCAAATCAGCTGCTTGAGTTTTCAACATGGATGAATATCCAGCAGTTCTTAGGTGATGTTCCATCCAGACCAGATGCTTAGCTGAGTAATCTTTAAGAGATTGTGAATCGAGCTGGCAGATTTGAAGACAGTCAGACTTAAAGAATCTTACCTGATGAGGATTGTTGACCACTTGAGGACTAGCCCTGCTGGAAAACTCTTTGAGCCTTTCTCGAAGAACTTCATTCAATTCTGAGCTTCTTTTGACTTTGTTGAAAAGAACCCAAATCTCTGACAAAGAACGATTCTCAAACAGATAAAGTGACACCTTGAAAGATCCTTCGCTCTGACAATATACAAATATGCTCATCTCATTTAGGGATCTGTCAAAGGCAGCTGTGATCCTTGAGACTTCAGTCTTTATAGCATTCATGTACATGTCATTATTTGGATTAGAGATCTCCAGCTTGTCTAAAAGATGTAGAAACTGTCTATCATTGTCTGTGCTCAGCTGAGGCATATCAAGTACTCTCCTAGCTTCATCCCATTTTTCACCAATCTTCAGTCCGGCATCTCTTCTCCTTTCTTGAGCTTTAATGTCATGAAGACGTTGCTTTTGAAGAGCTTCTATTTTTTGGATATTTTTCCTCATGTCAATGATCTGGGATACCTTTTTGAGTTCAGCTTCTTTTTTTTCAATTCTGATTTCTGTTGCTGAAACTCTTTCTCAAACAGAGGATCCACTGGAGCTTCCTCTTCCCATTCTCCAAACACTGGTTCAGTGGGAACGTCACAAATATCAAAGTCATCTTGTTCTCCACTATAGTAGATATCATTAGGCTTCCCTGTGACTGGTTCAGTGGGAATGTCACAAATATCAAAGTCATCCTGTTCTCTACTATAGTAGATATCATCAGGCTTCCCTGTGCCTCCAGCAGAAGAATCTTTTTCTTTTCCCTTTTCACTTCTCCCTTTCTTCTCCCCCTTAGTTGAGGAATCCTCTACAGACTTTCCCTTAGATCCTCCATGACCTCCATCTCCTCCCGAGCCTAAGCCTCCACCAGACGGCCCTTCAAAGAAAGTCCTTTGTTCTTCATTAGGGAAGTGAGAATTTTTGATCATGTAGTACATGTGCTTCATCCCTTCATTCAGATGTTCCATGCCCGTCTCTATCTTCAGAAATCTGGAAGAATCTAGTGAATGATTCATTTCAACCAAGTCTTCAAGAGAAGTCATTCTTGTATGTAGAGAGCAGAATTTTGAAATGTCGTCAGCTGATAACGTTGGAGATGCCTGGATTGAGTTAAGCTTTGGTACAACAGATGTCTTCAAATCTGATATTTCAGTCCTGATGAGAGCCAGCTGATTATTGACAGAGGTGGAAGAAGAAGATCGTTCAACCACTTGTGCTTTGAATGATTTAGCTTCAGCCTGAATTTTTGCAAGTTGTTCCTTGAGATCACCAATTTGAGCTAACAGATTTTCAGTGTTTGTGTCTGTGTGTGCGCTCACCTGAATATCTCTCCTGTTTAATTCACTCAACTCACGTGCATGTGTATCTCTCAATATAATTGCTCGTGAGGAGTCTTCCTGATGCTGATCTTCTGTACCTGCATTTAAAATTACCCTAGCCTCTTCAAGAGAGGTCAGTGGTGGTGTAATGGGAATTCGCGAGTCCCGATCCTCAGTCAAACCTATCTTTTCATGTGAAATAGATGTCTGAATTGCTTCAGGGATAGATTGACCGAGTTGCCCTCCACTTTCTCCAGATAAATCTGCGAGTGGAGAATCCCGTGAGGGAGCCAGAGGTGTTGGATCTGGGAGGGGAGAAAATGACTCTATTAAAGGTGGCTGAGATTCAGATTTTCCCTCAGAAGCATGTGACTGCTCTTCTGCCGTAAATATGGCAGGCACTGTAACCGACTCAATGTGCACTCCTCGCTCCGTGTCCTGAGTATCATCTACTGGTCTGTATGCTTCCATTGTGAGTAATGGATTTGTGCTTGACTCAGTACAGGATGCCATGGCCCTATGGCGAATTTCAATAGATTCATCCTGTTGAGAGAATGTTTCTAGTAACTGTTCAGTGGCCATTTCAAAGTCCATGTCCTGTTGGGAGGACAAGGATGGGCTTTCAGATGCCTCAGTAAATGTTCTTCTTTTGTTGGGTGGAGGCAGAGCTGAGGGTTCATTCACATCCACTAACATACTACTTCCTACTAACCTTCTAGGCAACATTTTAGACAGCGGGGGAGAGGTTGAGATAGGTTGTGACTCTGTGTTTGGCTCTATGACCTGGGATTAAAGCTGTGGTTCTACAACTTCATGGTCAGTCCTATCAACCACTGGGGGTCTTTCAACAGAAGTAGGAATAGGTTGAGTTTGAGGAATTATTACCTGCAGAGGAAGAACATCTGATGTTTGAGTCTGGGTGGTTTGAACCACTGGAGGTTGAGCTTGCTGTTCATGACCAGGAAGATTGAAGATAGGTAAAGGAATGTAAGTGGCCATGAAAGCAGATACAAGTACTGGAACTTGCATGAATTTGAAAGTTGTGTCTTGGCGGGTGTAAATCTTTTTGCTTACTGGAGGGGGTTCGGTTACTGAGGAGTTAGCAAAAAGGGCTTTATGCTCAGGTGAGAGAATATGTTCTGCTATGAGCATGAGAAAACGAGCATAGTAGCACGAGACCCTACGATTTGTAGAATGATCATGTAAAGCAGTAGTGAGACGTCTCAAAAGAATAAGTAAAAGTAGTTTGCCAAAATTGATCCTTTGATTGAAAACAACCGCAAGACCAGTATACTGCAGAGTGGAAGTGATGTTGTGAAAGTTGGATTTAGTGCAGTTGGCAAACACTTTAGAAAGAGTATCGAAGAAAATGTCCCATTCAGAAACCAAATTGGATTTAGACAACTTGGTTAAATTAATCACCCCCTGATAGTGAATAGCATGGAAAAAGTTTGAAATATCATTTTCAGAGGGCAAATTACAGAAATTGTCCATAGGAAAATTTAACGCTCGATTGACGACTGTTTCATCAACTACATACTGTGTGTTTGCCACGGTGAATGAAAAATATTTAAAATCATCGGCCACAATAGAGGTTGTGCAAATCAGTCTGAGCAGATCAACATTTAAAATCACATTTGATTTAATAGCAAAGCTAACAATCGAATGGTCATTTAAAAATCTAATCCACGGCTTAAATTTTTCTACATCACATTTATCTGGATTAAAATAACCAACAAGATTATGCGAAATAATTTGGAAATTGAGAGCCATTTTAAAAATAATAATAAGACACACACTTTCAGAATTTTAAGAGTAATATTAAGAAAATTTGAATTAATTAAATTAATTTAATAATTCGAATTAAATCAATTATATTCGAAAAATTTAGAAAGAAATGTATCTCGTTAAAGTTCTTAACTCACAAAAGCAGATTTGAAAAATGCACAAGACACCAAACAAAATTAAATAGAATTACCCAAAATCAAACAAACACAAACTGATTTTTTTTAACAAAAAAATCGACAGCACTTCTGTATGTATATATGTGTATGTATATATCACAGGAGTGATGATTTTTGTATGCTGAGTAAAAACTCGAGCAGGGAAGACAATGGAGGCTGATTGAGTTTGATCGAATAGAGAGAGAGAGAGAAAAAAAAACGAGAGAAAAAAAAACTGATGGAATTTGAAAGAGTACTGAGTGAATTAGAAAACAAAACAGAAAAAAACATGTAAGTAGACAACTGGTATGACAATTCGGGATAGTCTTACCGATTGTTATACCGATAGTCATACAAGGCAAATTGAGAAAACAAAACAAACAAACAAAACAAAAAAATATTGTAACAATATAACTGGTATGACAATCTGATAGTCATACCGATTATCATACCAGTACAAAATAAAACAAAAAATATCTGATATTAATTTTATTACTGGCATGACAATCAATAGTCATACCGATTGTCTTGCCAGTTATAAAATTAAACTGAATTAAAAATAAACACTTATATGTACTGGAATGACTTTCAGCAAGACAATTTCAATTGTCTTGCCGATTGTCATTCTAGTATAAAATAAATTACATATTTATATAAATATACTGAAATGACTTTCAGCAAGACAATTTCAATTGTCTTGTCGATTGTCATTCAAGTATCAAATTAAAACAAACAAATGTATATAAATATTATAAACCAAATATTAACAGTTTTTAACAAAAACAAATACAAACAGTTTTTTAACAAAAACAGAACATATATATATATATATATATATATATATATATAAATTACAGAAAACTACAATAAATACTAATATAGATATGGCAGAAAATATTTACACAATTAAAATATTTCAGAGATAATTATATTTTCAGCCCAAAAATAGATTTCTTTTGAATTTTAGCAAATAAAATTCATAGAAAAATATTTTTAGAGAAAATAAAATATTCTGAGACATTAAAATTAACAAGTTGAGTAAATAAATAAGATAAGATAATAAAAATTACATAGAAATAAGCAAGAAATTATGGAAAATGATAAAATAAATTTGCAAATGAATTTTTCATTTATGAAAAATTCATTTGTAAATTCACTCAAGAACAGATTTCAGATATTCACAAGTTTAATCACTAAAGCTATTCAACATACCCAATTTACCAACTAATTTGGTAAATGTGGATTCATCAAGAGGTTTAGTGAAAATATCTGCTATTTGTTCTTCTGTTGGAACAAAAAATAGTTCAACAGTACCATTCTTGACATGCTCTCTAATAAAATGATACCTGATGTCAATGTGCTTGGTCCTTGTATGTTGCACAGGGTTGTTGGTGATGGCTATTGCACTTGTATTGTCACGTAGAATAGGTATTTTGTTCAATACAGAGCCATAGTCCCGTAGCTGATTCCTAATCCACAAGATCTGAGCACAGCAGCTTCCAGCAGCAATATATTCAGCCTCAGCCGTTGAATTTGAAACTGTTTGTTATTTCTTGCTGTACCATGAGACTAGTCTGCTACCTAGGAATTGACAACTCCCTGAGGTGCTTTTCCTATCAACAACACTTCCTGCGTAATCTGAATCTGTATATCCAACAAGGTTAAAACCAGATTCTTTAGGGTACCAAATACCTAGATTTGGTGTTCCCTTAAGATATCTTAAGATTCGTTTAACAGCAACGAGATGAATATCTCTAGGATCCGCTTGGAACCTTGCACATAAGCATGTAGCATACATAATATCTGATCTACTTGCAGTAAGATAGAGTAACGAGCCAATCATACCTCTGTAGCTTGTGACATCTACCTTAATGGAGTTTTCACATGGTCCAAGCTTGACAGCTGTAGTTGACGGAGTCCTTGCTGATGCAGAATCCTCTAGATTATACTTTTTGAAGAGTTCCTTGGGATACTTGGATTGACAAATAAAAGTTCCATCTAACCTTTGATTTACTTATAGTCCAAGAAAGAACTTCAGCTCTCCCATCATGCTCATTTCAAATTTGCTGTGCATTAACTTAACAAATCTCTTACAGAGATTATCATTAGTAGACCCAAATATTATATCATCCACATAGACTTGAAATAATATAGTATCATTCTTATACTTTTTAGAAAAGAGAGTTTTGTCTATGACACCTCTAATAAAGCTATTTTCAATAAGAAATTCAGAGAGAGTGTCATACCATTTTCTCGGAGACTGTTTGAGTCCATAGATAGCCTTGAAAAGAAAGTAGACAAAATCCAAATGATCTGGATCTTCAAAACCAGGAGCTTGCTCTACATATACCTCTTCATCCAGCTTTCCATTCAGAAAGGCACTCTTGACATCCATTTGATAAACTTTAAAGTTAGAGAATGCTGCAAATGCCAGAAATATCCTGATGGCCTCTAGTCTAGCAACTGGAGCATAGGTTTCATCATAATCAATGCCTTCAACTTGAGAATACCCTTTAGCTACCAGTCTTGCTTTGTTTCTTATAACCACACCATCTTCATCTAATTTATTCCTGAATACCCACCTAGTACCAACAGCTTTCTTGTGTGTAGGTCTAGGTACCCGTTTCCAGACTTGTTGATGTTCAAACTGATTGAGTTCATCTTGCATAGCAATCACCCAATCTGGATCAGTCAGTGCATCCTCAATCTTCTTAGGTTCCATCTCAGAAAGAAATCCTGAGAACAGACACTCATTTTGAGTAGCACGTCTAGTTATGACTCCAACATCTGGATTACCAATAATCAACTCAAAAGGATGAGCTTTATTCCAGACAGTCTGTCTTGGAAGATTTGATCTTGATGATTCGCCTTGAAAGTCATTGGGATGTTGTGTCCTACTAGTTGATCCTTCAGCATCTCCCCCTGAGTTGTTGCCATGTTGACTTGAAGATTCTCCGTCAGTAGTAGTGGTATCTCTATTGTTGCCAAAGTTTCCATCACCATTACCTTGAGTATCATCATGATTAACATGTTCTTCACCAGCAACAACCTCAGGTTCTTGACCATGTTCTGATTCTGAATCTGACATATCATCAAACTTCAGTTTCTCAGAAGGATCTTCAGTTTGGATACTAGGGAGTTTAGTGTCATCAAATGTAACATTGACACTTTCAGCTACTTTGTGTTGATCAATGATATACACTCTGTATGATCTTCTTCCATATCCAACAAAAATACCCTCATATACCTTTGCCTCGAATTTACCACGACGATCATCTCCATCCTTGAGCACGAAGCATCTGGCACCAAATACATGAAAGTATTTGATAGAAGGTTTCTGTTCATTCAAAATCTCATAAGGAGTTTTCATGAAGTCTTTGTTGATTAGAGTTCGATTCTGAGTATAACATGCAGTATTGACAGCTTTAGCCCAAAAGTACATTGGAAGACCTGATTCACTTAACATCGTTCTTGCAGCTTCAATCAATGTATGATACTTCCGTTCTACCACTCCATTTTGCTGAGGGGTTCTAGGAGCTGAAAATTATCTGGTAATCCCTTTGTCTGTACAGAATCCATTGAGAAGTGAATTCTTGAATTCTGTTCCATTATCTGACCTTATTGCTCTAACATGGACATTAGAATCTAACTCGATCAACTTGATATGATCAATCACAACTTGTGGTGTTTCATCCTTAGAGTGAAGGAATAAAACCCATGTATACTTGGAATAGTCATCAACTATCACAAGACAGTAACACTTCTTTGACATCGAAAGGACATTAACTGGTCCAAATAAATCCATGTGCAATAATTACAGAACACCAGTTATTGAGGATGTGTCAGTGCCTCTGTGACTTGCTTTCTTTGACTTTCCTTTCTGGCAAGCCTCACATAGTCCTTCTGGGGAGAATTCCAGCTGAGGCAGACCTCTGACCAATTCTCTTTTGATAAGAGAATTCATTGTTTTGAAATTGAGATGAGAAAGTCTCTTGTGCCATACTAACTCTCATCTGACGATGCCTTTGCATAGAAACAATTGACTTCAGGATTGCTTCCAGAGTTCATGTCAGCTACGAACAGATTTCCTTTCCGGATTCCCATCAAGGAGGGTTTTTTTTCACTTTTCTTGTGCAGAATCTGACACTTCAGCTTGTCGAATAAAACATTGTAGCCGTTGTCACAGAACTGACTAATGCTAAGCAGATTGTGTTCAAGTCCTTGCACAACATACACATTTTCAATGATAATATTTCCAGCTAGCAAACAGCCATATCCCTCAGTTAAACCTTTGTTGTTATCTCCAAAGGTAACCACTGGGCCAGCTTTCTCAACCATATTTGATAGCAGGGCTCTATCTTCGGTCATATGTCTTGACGATCCGCTGTCAAGAATCCACACTACCGGTTGTACCTGTTTAATGCCCTCTTTTCTTGACGATGAGGTGTTTGCATCACTAGCCATGAGAGCAAGATTCCCAACTTCTTCATCTTCACTGTCAGTATCATCCCAGCTTCTTCCCTTTGCCAGGTAAGCCCTTTCAGATTTACTCTTCTGATTAGAATCGTAAGAGTTCTTCCTAACTTGTTTTGGCTTCCTGCATTCTGTGGCAAAGTGTCCCAACTCATTGCAGTTGAAGCATCGAATGGTGCTTCGATCAACCATCCATGTTTTGTACCCACCACTGCTGGTGTTAGAGGATGAAGATCCACCTTTCTGGAATCTGTTGTAGTTGGACTTGTACTTGAACTTGGGATTCCTTTTGAATCTGACATTTGAGAATCTCTTGACAATCAGGGCCATTGACTCATCCTCCAATTGCTCCAGTTCTTCCAAGGAATAAAAATCATCTCCTGATTGATTTGTAGTAGGAGGATCAAATTCTGCTACTATCACATTTTCTTCAACCTTGGAAGACTGTACCATTCTTTCTGACTGTTGAGATTGTTGTTGATATTGTGGTTGTTGTTGTTCATCAGCTACTAAAGCAGTAGACGTGCTGACCACTCTTTCTTTCCCGTAAACTTCCTTCTGCTGAATCTGCTCGAACTCATAAGTCTTTAACACACCATAGAGCCTTTCCAAAGAAATCTCACTCAGATCTCTTGCTTCTCTTATGGCAGTGATTCTATGTTCGAGATGAGTTGGCAGTGTTAAAAGGAACTTTTTGTTGACCTCCCTGATGGAATAGTATTTACCATTAATGTTCAGGTTGTTGATCAATGCATTGTACCTTTCAAACACTTCGGTGATTCCTTCTCCTGGATTGGATTTAAAGT
The DNA here is from genome assembly GCF_009905375.1 of Apium graveolens. Classification (NCBI taxonomy): domain Eukaryota; kingdom Viridiplantae; phylum Streptophyta; class Magnoliopsida; order Apiales; family Apiaceae; genus Apium; species Apium graveolens. Next base: position 107,080,874 of record NC_133652.1, read on the forward strand.
ATTCATACTCAGAGGTTAGAATTTCTAATTTGTTCTCCCTAACTTCCTCTGTGCCTTCATTAATAACCTCAATAGTTTCCCAGATGTGTTTGGAATCTTTACAGTTCATCACATGTCTATTCATCAAGGGATCAAGGGAATCTACTAAAATTAATTGAAGGCTAGCATCCAGGGAGGCTTCTTCTTTTTCAGCAGGAGAAAAATCCTCAGGATCTTTCACATAAGTTCTTGCTTTGGTAATCACCACATCATTTTCTATTACCTCTGGTTCAATAACCATCGGAATTTTAGGACCCTTCTTTAACACTTCAAGATATTTGGAATTTGCAACTTGTAAAAACAATAGCATCTTCTTCTTCCACATAACATTATTTTCTTTATCGAATAGTGGAATTTTAACGGTTCCAACTTTTTGTGTAGTCATTATGAATTTTTGAGTAAATAAAAATTCAAGGAGTGAAAGAATCACAAAAGTCTAGGATCTTGATTTGTTAGTTAATCAGAAGGCTCTGATACCAATTGTTAGGTCTCAATATGTTTGTAGAAGGGGGGTTGAATACAAACAATACCGTTTAATCGAATAAAATGCGGAATAAAAAAAAGTGAAACAAAATTCAAGTTAAATAAAATTATTATTAAACTTGAAAGGTGTTACAACAACGGTATCGTTTACAAGGGATTAATCTCAAATCAATTATCACAAATCTAGAATAAATTCGACATGAACTTTTTCTATTTTTGCAATAAAAATATCAAATGCTAAAAGCGATTTGAGATTAAGTTCTAGGGATTTTGATCCGCTAGATAGTTACACAAGAACAAGAAAGGTATTTCTAGTGGATTGGATTTAACAATAAATACTAGAAATAAATGATTTGTGAATTTGCAATAAGTTCTCTGCAGGTTTTCTTTTTGTTCTATGTTCTTCTGTATGATATTCAATGCTCTGCTTTAAAATGATCTGCTTCTGTTGGTTTTGTAAACAAACCACTTCAATTGAATCAGTAAGACTTTCGGTAGAACAATCCATTTGGCTCAGCATGACAATCCTTTTAACTGGTAAGACTTTCGGTAGGACTATCAATTGAACTGATATGACTTTCGGTAGGACTATCAATTGAACTGACATGACTTTCGGTTGGACTATCAATTGAACAGATATGACTTTCGGTATGACTATTGATTGTCATACCGATTGTCTTGCTAGTACAAAAGATAGTCTTGCTGGATTAAAACAGATTTTAATCAAATAATAATTCTGAATTAATTAATCAATTAATTCAATTAATCAATAAATTAATCTTTGCAGATTTAATTTATTTTCTTAATTAAATTATATGACTTAATTAATTAATAGAGAATTAATACCAATCTTCAGCAGCAACCATTCTTCTAAAAATCTTCTGAAAAGCACTGTCAATTACGAATCAATTCCATCACTTCAATGTTGACACTCGATGTACTGTCTGGTTCATGAGTGACTAACTTCTGTGACGTTTCTTCATGCCTTGACTTTGATACTCTTGATTTTCTTCAGACTAAATCCTTGTAATTAATTGATACCCTGACGAGATCTCTGTCACTTGATTAAATCCACAATCTTGATTTATATCACTGAGGCTTGATCAATTTCTTGAGCTTCTTCTAGTGAATTAAGTCCTCAAGGCTGTAGAAGAACAATGTTACTTAATCCTTTGACAGATGTTACTTTGAGAGATCTCTATGACGATAGAACCACTATTTACTTGTTACATTCTTATTTGAGTTGAGTTAAATCCTCGAATAAACAAATAGGCTATGACATATGCCTTTCATTTATATACAGGACTACAAACAAAATAAGGAGGAAAACACTGGACTGGTAGTTTTGGTACATAAAGTTGCACTTGAAAAAGGTGCATAGTATCCAATCAACGAGTTGCCGAAAATGATCGAATATTTTACAATCAAAATCCAAGAGATGACAGTACTTTTTACTTTCTATTCATTTAATTGATCGTGTTGTATTTATTTATTTATCGTAAATAAATGTTTATATTAATATCCATATTTTTTATAGGCCCAGTATGCGAATATTGTTGAATGAAATTAGGATTCATTTGCTAGTATGCCTTAGGGGATTGAGGTGGCTGAACATTATATACAATGGTGGCTAGAGGCAGTAGCACCGAAAATGACAAGACCTCCTAAAAATAAGTTTTCTGATTTTTCAAGAGTTCTGGCGTTGACACTCTTTCCAGAGCATTGCGAGGACATGGAGGGTGGCGTGAATGTAAATGATGGCACAAAAGGTAATAACTAGTGGTATATGTTATACATGTTTTGAACTTTTGGTTTAAATCCGTGCTTGTATGTTTTTCTTTGAACATTTTGTTGTTAATTTGGTTTAAACATTCGTTTTGATTGCACTACGCCAATAATGGCTTTCTGTAATATTCCAAAAATGTTGCAAGAGACCCAATAAATGTTGCAAAAGATTAAAAAAAATTAATGACAACACTTTTCTGATGTTAGTATTTTTTATGTTGCCTTAGTGTTCAAAGGCAACATTTTCTCATTTAGGGTAACACCAGAAATTATGTTGCAAAAAATAATGAATTTGCAAAAAAAATGGGCCCACGTGACAGGTGGATTGTCACGTGGACTGCCACGAAGTGTGACACGTGGAAGGTGGGCCCCACTGACATGGGCTCCACTGACAGGTGGGCCCCCTGACATGTGGGACCCATTGACATGTGGGACCCACTGACAGGGCCCACTTTCAAGTGGGCCCTGACAGGTGGGGCCCACTGACAGGTGGGGCCCGATTCGCTGATCCCATGTTCTTTTACAACGCTGTTTTTAATAACAACAATATACAGTATTTGCAACATTTTTAATACCTATTGCAACACTTACGCAATGATCAAATTTGAAATATCCTTTCAGCATATATCGATGCCCAGTTCTATAAAGAACTATTTTCCCAATCAAAGTCATCAGAAACACAATACAATATCACAAGTACTGATGAACTATATCATTTAGACAATTTTCAAGTACCAAAAGATCACATTTGCAAATATGATATTACTGGAGAATTCCAAAGTACCAAAAGGTTATTTGTAAATGTGATATTACTGGAGGTGCATACACCAATACCAAAGCATCTAAAGACACACAAGTACCATTTTATAGAACAAAAGTAAATAAGGGTCCTAGCGAATTTGCAAGCAGATATCTAAGAGATATAAAGTACCAAAAGACCACCCAATTTATGCCTAAGCCAACTTCGAATCCATGGTCAACGGAGTACCATTGTCTTCGTCACTAGAAATGGTCGCACAAAGATATCCTAAATTAATTTGCAAAGTTGGATTAACCTCGCTCAACTTTTTAAGAACCCAAGCCAGGCTTGAATCTACTTCTTCCTTTACATTCTTTTTGACCTCTGCAGCGACATCCATCTTTACTTTGGCTTCAAATTCAACTTGGAGATTTTGCTTGATTTAAGTTTTCAACTCCTCGATGTATGTGTCCGTAAGAGCAGGGGTTGAAACATCGACAGACTTCACCTGTCGCCCAACAAGCCAAGAAGTGCCATGCGATTTACCATTAGTAACAAGATCTTCGACATTACTACTTCCGTCCTCTCCAGTCAGTGCTTTTTCAATCTTTCCCTAAAAAATAAACCAAGAACAATTTATGATATTTGATACTACGTTAAGTAATTGGTATATGTTGGATTGACTAAAAACCAGATGCTTACAAGTCTGTAATTCATCACTGCAGTATCAGACTTGTACTTGCGCCCGACTTTTCGCTTGCGAGTTTTAACAAAAACTGCTACATTTGATGGTATGGGCTGATACATGCATCAACTATTTTAGTTAGATATTTTAGCATATCTAAAGAATGTACAGATGACCGAACAATTTGTGAATTGTTAACTATAAGCATCCTTTTTTGTACCTACCCTAGTGACATATATTATTTTATCAGTAAATTAATATAGGTCCCACTCTTCCCAATTATACTCAATATGATATTGTGTTCATAGAAAATAATACAAACAGATAACATTGGTAAATGTGATTTATGTCATTTGGTAGGGAGCCAAAAGTTGATTTATGTTGATTAGTTATATCTACCTGTTCATGTTAAATGTTATTTGTATATTGGGCTGAACGATATAGTTGGCGATTTTTGAAATTAATTTAGCATAGATTATAAACAAACTCTTATTCGCTAATGCACTAGATATAAAGCACAAGCACAACTAAAACTAACCAAATAAGTAACCTTCATACGACACTAATTAATAACAAACAAAGGTAGTATGTACCAATTTGTTTTGAATTTGGGCAAAAGAAACATGATCAGTAGTGTGTGTGTCCGTATACGATCTACGACTTTCAGCATTTTTCTCATCCTTTTTCTACAATAACAAGAAAAAGATCACTTCATTATTCCCCATAACATACGAGAGGATGGACAACATAATGGCATCAATTTTCACATTTTACTTGAACATCTTCATCAGCCCGGTACATTAGCAGCACATTGAATTCCCCTACTGGAATATCATCTGGTCTGTATTCCACGTCAGCAGAGTGGGGCCCACATGCTGGGACACATCAGCGACAAGTCAACAGTGGGGAACCCCATGTTGGACCCACATGTGACACATCAACATAATTTTTATTAGTTTTTAAAAAAAATTGAATATTTTAATTGATAAATGGATCTGCAATACTTTACGTGACCTATGCTTACATAATTAAAATATGTTGTAATATGGTAGATTTTCATAATGATACAACAACATTATCTATGACAACATCACATAATTATGTTGTATAAGACCATTTATGACGTAGTGTTGGTTATGGAACGTAGTACAATCAACAAATGTAGTTGTTTTAACATTTGGTTGGTTAATATATATAGTTATTAGTTTGTATTGGTTGTTGTTGGTCTTTATTTTAGTTGGTTTGTTTTTGATGCGTTTGGAGTTGGTATGATACATGTTTGTGTATAGGGAATGCCAATTACCGCACCAAACTTTTTTTGGAGTCAAACATCGTGCGATCTACAAAATAACGACCGAAAGTAACCATCAGGGCATAAAGATAAACGAAATGAATACTAAAAACGACCAGCTCTTTACGGAATGGTTGGTAGAATTTGATCGGCTCCTTACAAAACGGTCGGTGAAACTTGACCATTATTAAGCTTAACCCAAAAAAGTTACTGATATCATGACCAATTCGGTAGCTTTCTATACCGACTGAGTTATCTACCGATCTTTCGATTGTTATTACTATAAAATGACCGACTTACCGGTCGATATACCCTACTGTCATATGGCACATACACATCCGGTTGTGATGCACAACACCTAAAATGGGTCCGACGTGTGATATGTACATCACAGTAATTTTAATCATCCAAGGTAAAATTATATAAATAAAAAAAAGCAAACGATAAATGATAATTTAACCGACTTTAAAAATAGTCGATCAATTTTCTTCAATACCGGCTAAATTCCTGTCACAAACGACCGAATTGGCAGTCTATTAAACCCCTGGTTTTTCATGAGTCTGTTTCATGTAGTGTATGATACATAAAACATTATAATTCTTCGCTTCTTAGTTCCCAAATGTTATTACATTTTAAATCAACAATACATGTGTTTCATAGATATAAATAGAATTATACAATTAGAATTAAACAAAATATTAATGCATTGGAAATAGGAAAGAATCACATAATACTTGAACGTCGTACGTACGTATATTATATCTATCAACAAAACTGTTTTCGCCCGCAAGGGTTGGCTCAGTTGGTTAAAGAGAGGAAAATTGTCCTCTTGGTCACAGGTTCAAATCCCACGGGAGGAGCGGGTTACCTACGATAAAAAAAAAACTCTGTTTTCCTCCCAATCTCATGTCATGCATAAATAATCTTATTTCTTTCTGATTAAGATTTCAACAAATTTTAGACAATTTACAGTTTGTATGTTATAGACTACTACTTTAGCATGTATAATAGTATATGTGATGTCAAATGATTTTAATGTTTTAATTAAATTTCGTGCTAGCTGGTGTAAATAATTATTAATTAATAGACAAAATTTGGTTATGCAAGAGCATGAGTAACGTAGTAGAATGACAGTATTTGTTTGTCACATTGCATGTGCCCCTTCTTCAGTGTAATCAATTGGTAGAATTTTTTTTTGGAATGATTTACATCAAGGCATTTCAGAAAATTGCATCTAGAGAATTGCAACAGCTCAGAAATTTAAAAATGAATAAATTAGTATGTTTATATTCCAGTACAGCTCAGTGCATGGAATTAAGCATATGTAAAATTCGGATTTATATATTTACTTTAAACATCTCTTCACCGTGTAAAATAATAAAATATCTATTTAATACTGCTCCGTCCTTTCAATAGTTTACATTTTCTAGAGAGTATCCGACACGTATTTTAAGGTGCATATAAAGTATAGTTTTGTAAATTTTTTTTACAATTTTTTTTTTGAATAAAAATTAAAACATTCAACTTTTATTCGGAAAAAGAAAATTGTAAAAATAAGTTACATAACTATACTTTTTATGCACCTTAAAATGCGTGTCGGATACTTTTTCAGAAATGTAAACAATTGGAAGGGATCGAGGGAGTAGTATATGAAATAGTAATCATGTAAAACGTATGCAGTTATTTATTTCAACTTGATATAAATAAAATATATATTTTAATATGATAATATATATGATTTAAAAAATTTAAAAAATATATTTAGAGGTTTCTCATATATATACACGTAATCACGCATGTGCATATAAAAATTAAGACTTAACTACTGTTTACTGGCCTCAATTATTATCGATTTGCACAAAAATAACTCTATTATAGTTGTTCCCACTTTAGTGACATAATTATTATTTTTTTTAACAATGATTGCACTCCGTAAAAAAAATTAACGTACATTGATGAATTTCCTTTTTAACTTTATTATTGCACTTTGATGACTCATCTATTATTTTTTGCATAAAAATGATTATTATATATATGTATATATATTCATATTTTATCAACCAGATAATTGTTTACAAATAATTAAATTTAATTATAATTAATAAATGAATAATCTAATAATTGTCTACGAACGATGACTTGCAATATTTATAATTAATAAAACAAATTCAACAAAAAAAAATAATAATGCATCTCCACTTCATATTGTATTTTTCTTATAATTTATGTGTAACATCTTTAAAAGTTAATTGCATAATTAAATTGTCTGTATATAACCAACTGACTATATGATTTTACATAGTAACATGCTTTTTGTTAGGTAAATATACCTCCAAGCTGCTTTAATATAGAAATACAAAATATATATAAATAGGGGAGTTGGTAATTAATCTATACTATTTTAGTAAAGATGAAACATTAATATTTTGGTTGTTAGTTATTGTTCACTCAATCAAGAGCAGTCAAATCAAATTGTTGAGGACCCGTAGATATAATCTTAAAAATTATTATATAAAAAATATAATGTTCGAATCCTATCAGTAATATATTAAAATTATAATTTACAATATATAATGATAAAAATTAAGGTGGCGCATTGTAAAATTATTATACCAGGGTATAGGTTCGAATCACAACAATAATATATTAATTATATTTTACAATATACAAGATAAAAACAATTGTGCATCACGGCTTATATACTAGTATATATATATATAGAGCATTTTAGAAAAAATTATAAAAGATTTAAACTAAGCAACTCAATAGAAATGCAACAGCATATATAAGGATAACGCTAAAAGTCGGGGATTCACTCTGGAGCATGGAACATGGCATTCGGTATTATCTGATCCCACATGATTACATACGTCCGAATGATTTTAATAAGTGACAGCTAATGAATTTCCCAACCACAGAGTCGACATCTTAGTTTTTGGGTTAAGCAACCACAAAACCTATCATTTTGCACATTATAAATATGTTGCCCTAGCTTCATACTTTAGCACCAACAAAAATAAATTAGTAGAAGCCTTCTATTTCTTATCACTCGAGTTCAAGAAATGGCTTCCACTAAAAATGTTTCCCAAGCTCTGTTCTTCATACTCAACATTCTGTTTTTTACTTTGGTCAGTTCATGTAATACTTGCCCCCCTGAAACCAAGCCAACTCCTGGTACTCCTGCAGGTCTTCCAGGTCTTCCGGGTGGTCTGCCTGGTCTTCCCGGTCTTCCTGGTCTTCCAGGTGGTCTTCCTGGTCTTCCCGGTCTTCCAGGTCTTCCTGGTGCTCCTGCAGGTCTTCCCGGTCTTCCTGGTCTTCCCGGTCTTCCCGGTCTTCCCGGTCTTCCCGGTCTTCCTGGTCTTCCTGGGGTTCCTGGTATTCCTGGGGTTCCCGGGGTTCCCGGGGTTCCTGGGGCTTCTGGTGGAAAATGCACTATAAATGCCCTCAAATTAGGAGTATGCGCTGATGTACTTAACTTGGTGAAGAATGTCGTCATCGGAGCTCCTCCAACGCTGCCATGTTGTGCTCTCCTTGACGGTCTTGTCAATCTTGAAGCCGCTCTTTGCCTTTGCACTGCCATTAAAGCCAACATTTTAGGGCTCACCAACCTCAATCTTCCTATTGCACTCAGCCTTGTTCTTAACAACTGTGGGAAGAAACTGCCCAATGGCTTTGAATGTACCTAACCATCTTTCCCTCTAGCTATTTATGATCTTAAACTAAGTTCAAGTATTGTATTCGCATTTATTTGGGTGACTTCTTGTTGCCTTTCCTTTGTATGATTATTTCGTTTAAGGAATAAAATTTTTAACTTTGTAATGTCTTCTAGGTATGTACTATGATGTTGTAACGGTATGAATGAATTAATTATATCATGCTCTCACTTCCAGTTTAATTTATATTTATTATTTTACTTGTAAAGCTTCGAGTACATTCTAATATTCTAAAATCTAAGCTTCATACACTTGCCAAACAGAGTAATAAAAAGAAATCGTAATGAATGATAGAGGTAGTGAAGATAATTGGGTCCATCGAAACGGGTTTAACAAAAACCAAACCCGAATCCGATTATTTTTGTCAAACTCGAACCCGAACCTGGAAAAACCTGAACCACAAAATCCGAACATGAACCCATCGTGTACGGTTCGGATTCGGTTTTGTAGATCACTATCAAATTGCATCTTAATTTACACAAACTCTAGTGAAAAATTACTAGGATCTGATTTGAGCAAAGTGCTCATAAATATTACGATATTAAAATTTTTGGGATTGAATAAGAGGGTTTTGAAAAGACAATTGATAATATACCTCTATCAATAAAATTGTTAGTTAAATAATGCAACAATGTTGACATTTAGTATACTTGTAGTGAAAATGCTGCTAAAAACATATTTAAACAACTTTAATGCAATAGTTTGTAAAAAATATATTTTTTAGTACTAATATTAGTAATATATTATATTATATATTATTTTATTACTTATAAGATATAAAATATTATTTATATATTAAGACCGGTTTCGGATCGGGTTCAGGTCGAAACTGAACGGTTTTCGGGTCAGGTTTGAAACGATATACCTTAAAACCAAACTCGACCCGAAAATATGGTTCAGGTTTGAAAATTAAACCCGAACCCGAATCCAAAATATTCGAATTCGGTAAAATTCGATCGGATCGATACGGATGGGGTATACATCGGTTCGGTACAAATTGTCATCCCTATCATATCATAGGTATTGGACGAAAGTATAGACCGTTGCGAGACTGTAATCTCGTGACTATATATTAGAGCCGTATATAGTCGCATATGGGTGATATCTATCAAATGAGTTAAAATCAAGTGATTAATTACCATGCTTTACATGGTGAAATGTAACATAACTAGTAGTTCATTGAACTTGAAAATAATTGCCCGTGGCTTACAACTTCAAATGATAATTATTAAGAAAAATTAGATACCAACTACATACATTTTTTCATTTTTGTAGCTTGAGAATGTAAACGTACTTTGTACATGAGTTGAAATTATCGACTAATTAGTTACATACATGTCATTGACTATCTATAGCTAGTCTAAATTCAGAAATATTCCAAAAATTATTTAACTATATCTATGGTCCATGTTCGGCTAGACTTTGAGATAAAATTTAACTATATCTTCTTGTTTTGAAAATTATAAATCATAATTGCCACTAAATTATTTGTTTGATTTCGATTTTTAATATCTCGATTCCAATAAAACTGATTTGATTTAAGTTACAAAATCCATTTATACGATAGTGGAAAATTTATAAACAATCCGAGAACACTAAACACAAAAAAAAAATTATATATTGATGATGTTTAATTAGTTTTTATTTTGTAACTTATATTTTAATTTGTCTAACTTGTATACTAATGAGCCAATTTTAATTTTGTTTATTAGCGTGTAGGTTATAAATTAATAACTTATAATTTACAATTTTTTTCTTCCCCTGTATATAAAATCTCATTAGTAGAGATGGAAAAAGAAGGTTACTTTCATTCTTTTCTTTCATTATTCTTAGATCTCTAGGTTGTATTTTAGTGACATAGGTTTGTTTGTTCAATTCATAGAAGGCAGCTTTTTTAATTACTTGAAAATCAGCTTTGTTCGTTGTATCCTAGGAGAGAGAAGTCAATCAACCTTCAAGCACCACACAGAAGGGGTTTATCGGTTTTGAGGAAAGCGTGATTTTTACGTGACTCGAACATTTATCCGTATATTTGTTATTAATTTGCTGATTAAGCTATACTTTTTATAACACTCATATTATTTTGCAGGCACAAGGAATACGAGGTGCTAGCTTTATTTGGCAGTGAATTCTTATAGCTAAGAATGAGGTGTTGCAGGGTTATCGTTGGATTTTAGGTGATAGAAAGTCGATAAGGTGTACTCGAGACCCTTGGATAGCCGGTAACGGTAATTTTAGAGTTGATCAGCCCAGGACATATGGTAACAACTGTTGGGATTATTTTATAATCTAAACAAATGTAGTTTATTTGATTTGTTCTGTTTTGGAATAAACGAAGATTGTTACTTCGTGATATGTGATCACAGCGTATGTTTAGGAGTGTGGGATTGGAGAATAATTAGGAGAAGAATCAGGACTTAATTGGGAAGAATCAGGACTTAATTATCTGGTTGTTAGCTTGCCAGTTGTTTCCATGTGTTTACTTATTTTCCTGTATAAGTATTACCAATCAATAACACTTAATAAGCTTTTCCATACAAACACTTTATCCTCTGTATTTCTGCATCTTTCATTATCTCTTACATCTGGTATCAGAGCCCCTATCGTTTCACTCCGAAGGATGAAGGCAGGCAAGTCTAAGGAAGGATCCATCGGATTGAGTATCCCAATACTTACCAGAGCAAACTATACCACAAGGGCCATAAAGATGAAAGTCCTTATGGAAGCACATATGGTGTGGCAAGCAATCGAGCCAAAAGATCCCAAGGTAGAACCTGATGTGAAGACGGACAAGCGAGCACTGGCCATAATTTACCAAGGAATTCCCGATGATATTCTGCTAGCAGTGGCGGAAAAGAAAACATCCAAAGAACCGTGGGAATCACTCAAAATAATGTGCCAGGAAGCGGACAAGGTAAAGAAAGCAAAGGCCCAAACCCTTAGAATGGAGTTTGAGTCACTGAAGATGAAAGACACAGAGAAACTGGATGATTTTTTTATGAGACTGAATGGTTTGGTTACAAACATCAGGGCGTTAAGAGAAGCAATCGAAGAGAACTATGTTGTAAAGAAATTGTTGAGGGCCGTTCCAACCAAGTTTTTGCAAATAGCATCAGCAATTGAGTAATTTGGGAACTTGGATTCAATGTCTGTAGAGGAAGTGATTGGAACTCTTCGAGCTCATGAGGAGCGCTTGAAAGAACCTACAGAAAGCAGTGAGGAACATCAGCTATTATTGACAGCAGACGAATGGTAAAAGAAAGAGATCAAAGAAGGTCAGTTACTACTCACTCGGGAATAGTGGTTGAAGAGATCAGGCAAAGGTAACTCATCTGATGGAGGAGACTACAGGAGAAGAGAGAATAGAGTCGCTCGAGACAGGAGTCAGGTGAAATGTTTCAGCTGTGGTGGATACGGTCATTATGCTGCTGAGTGTCGAAAATCTGGAAGAAATAGGCAGCAAAAGGGTGAGGCAAATTTAACGCAATTGTATAACAACGAACCTGCGTTACTGATGGAATTTTTTGTAAACAATGTGGAGGGGAGATTGCTTGCAGTGAAAAAGGAGAAACAAGCAATATCAAAGCAACTGAAGAGCAAACCTGGTACCTTGATAATGGTGCTAGTAACCACATGACAGGTCGGCGTAACAAGTTTGAGAAATTGGACATAACGGCAAGGGGCAAAGTAAAATTCGGTGATGGTTCGCTAGTAGAAATCGAAGGAAAAAGATCTATCAGAATCGCTTGCAAAACTGGAGAAACCAGAGTTTTAAGTAATGTGTATTTCATTCCCATTTTACGAAGCAACATTATTAGCTTAGGACAGCTTTCTGAGGAAGGAAATCGGGTTGTTATAGATGGTGACCTTCTCTGGGTATATAAAAAAGTGGTCGTTTACTGTTGCGGGTCAGGAGGTCTAGCAATCGACTGTATAAAATTCAGATTTTAGAAGCACAACAAACATGCCTACTGACAAAAGGTGAAGATGAAGCTTGGCTGTGGCATCAACGTCTCGGCCACATAAATTTCAAAGCATTGCATTTGATGTCCAAAAATCAGATGGCACACGGACTCCCTCCTATCACTCAACCTGGGAAAATCTGCAGTGGATGTCTCATGTCTAAACAAACACGTAAGCGTTTCCCGTCCCATACAAATTTTATTGCTAAAGATAAACTTGAATTGATACATCTAGATCTTTGTGGACCTTTGTCTCCCCCTACACCAGCGGGAAATCGATACTTTATGTTGTTGGTGGATGATCATACCCGTATGATATGGGTCTACTTTCTGAAAACAAAAGATAAGGCTCTAACACACTTCAAGAAATTTAAGTTATTTGTTGAGAATAGAAACAAACAAAGTATTCAGGTATTACGAACGGATCGGGGTGGAGAATTTTGTTCCAAGAAATTTCAAGGATTCTGTGATGACCAAGGCATACTAAGACATTTTACGACGCCTTATACACCCCAACAAAATGGTGTTGTGGAGCGCCGTAATCGTACAGTGGCTGCCATGGCTAGAAGCATGTTGGGTGAAAGGAATATGCCAACAAAATACTAGGGGGGACCTTTTTGTTTTTTCGTCTACGTCCTTAATAAACTCCCAACAAGATCGATGTATGAAACCACTCCGTATGCAGCCTGGTTTGACTGAAAACCGAATGTGAGTTATTTGAAATTTTTTGGTTGTATAGCTTACATGAAAGTGCCCGCTGCACATACACGAAAACTTGATGCAAGAGGTAAAAGGCTGATTCACATTGGTCGAGAACTGGGGACAAAAGCCTACAGACTGTTCGATCCACTTTCTGGGGATGTGCATATAAGCAGAGATGTCATCTTCGATGAAAACAATGGTTGGGACTGGGAAACAGATGTGAATACTACACCAGCATATACAGGAGACTAGCTGGTTATCGAGGGACTTGTTTCAGATTCCTCTGATGACCATGAACACAGTGTTCATCCCGAGCAGACTACGTCTGTGATGCCTCAGAACCCCGCCATGTCTCCTCAGGACGAGAGCACAGACACCAGCACTGCCAGTGATTCCAGTAAACAACCTAGATGCACCCGGCTTTTCGATGACATTTATGCTGATTCAGTTTCAGTTGAACTCGAAGAAGGTCTGTTTCTGATGGGGATTGATGAACCTGTGTGCTTTGAACACGCTGTTAAAGATGATGTGTGGAAGGAAGCAATGCAAAGTGAGATCAGTTCCATTAAAAAAAACCAGATGTGGGAGCTCACGACTCTGCCAAAGGGCCACACAGCTATTGGTTTGAATTGGGGTTTCAAAGTCAAGAAAGATCAAAATGGTGAAGTAATCAAGCATAAAGCTCGACTCATAGCCAAAGGCTACGTGCAACGTAAAGGTGTTGACTACGACGAGGTGTTTGCCCCTGTGATGAGGTTAGATACTGTTCGTTTACTCCTAGCACTGGCAGCTTATAATAACTGGGAGGTCCATCATTTGGACGTCAAGTCTGCCTTCCTTAATGGTATTTTACTTGAAGAGGTCTACGTCCGGCAACCCCAGGGCTTTGTTCGAAAGGGGCATGAGGACAAGGTCTACAAACTCCTAGAGGCCTTGTACGGCTTACGACAAGCCCCTCGGGCTTGGTACTCACGCCTAAATTATTACTTGCTGCAGCTAGGTTTCGTAAAGTGTCCGTTTGAACATGCCGTCTACACTAAGAAAATCGGAGCTGATTCCTTAATCGTGGGTGTTTACGTGGACGACTTGATCATCACAGGCACCAGTACGTCACACATTATCAAATTCAAGGGGGACATGAGTGTAGAATTTGATATGTCTGACCTTGGTAAGCTCTCTTATTATTTGGGTTTGGAGGTAACTCAAGGAAACGGTTTCATTGAGGTGAAGCAAACAAGTTATGCTAGAAAAATACTTGAGAAAGCAGGTCTTGCTGAATGCAATACAGTCAAGTTCCCCATGGATCACAACCTGCAAATTCATGTGGATGAAACTGGTAAAGCTGTGAATTCTACTCAGTATAAGAGTATTGTTGGTGGACTGCGATATCTGGTGCATACACGCCTAGACATTGCTTTTGATGTTGGAATAGTCAGCCGTTATATGGAGAGACCAACCGAGCTACATCTAGATGCAGTAAAACGAATTTGTTGTAATATAAAGGGAACCATAAATTATGGCCTGGTGTATACAAAAGGACTGGGAAACTACATTCTAGCTGGGTTCTCTGACAGTGATCTGGCAGGAAGTTTGGATGATAGAAAGAGTACGTGAGGTATGGCATTCTACCTTGATGAAAATTTGATCACTTGGGTTTCACAAAAGCAACACTGCGTTGCTCTGTCTTCATGCGAAGCAGAATTCATGGTCGCTACTGCTGCTGCGTGTCAAGCTATTTGGCTTCAACGAGTTCTAAGTTGCATCTCTGATATAAAACCTGGTCCAGTTATATTGTATGTCGACAACAGGTCAACAGTGGACCTTGCTCGAAACCCAGTCTTTCATGGGAGGAGCAAACATATTGATTTGAGATACCATTTCATCCGTGATTGTGTTGAAAAAGGTCTGATCATCATAAGACATGTGAGAACCAGCGAACAACGTGCAGATATCCTGACAAAGGCGATGAGAGCTGCAAAGTTCGAAAAAATGAGAAGTCTATTGGGAGTCAAGAAGCTCAATGCTGTTTAGATTAAGGGGAAGTATGTTGGGATTATTTTATAATCTAAACATATCTAGTTTATTTTATTTGTTCTGTTTTGGAATAAACGAAGATTGTTACTTCGTGATATGTGATCACAGCGTATATTTAGGAGTGTGGGATTGGAGAATAATTAGGAGAAGAATCAGGACTTAATTGAGAAGAATCAGGACTTAATTCTCTGGTTGTTAGCTTGCCAGTTGTTTCCATGTGTTTACTTATTTTCCTGTATAAGTATTACCAATCAATAACACTTAATAAGCTTTTCCATACAAACACTTTATCCTCTGTATTTCTGCATCTTTCATTATCTCTTACAACAACAACTTAGTAATGGCTGACTTGTTCCAACCTATCGACAAGGCTGGGATATCAACAAAGTAACAAATTTGTTCTCTACTGTTGATGCAACGTTAGTTTTATCAACTCAAATTCCTTCTCTGCCTGCAGTTTAGCGTTTGGCTTCGTCTAAAACACCTAACGGTAAATACTCAGTGAAAACGGGATGTCAGCTGTGGCACTCGAGGAATGTTGGCACTGGTTCTATTTCTCAATCACCGGGTTGGAGCAAACTTTGGAAGTTGGACCTCCTTCCTAAAATGAAAATTTTTCTCTAACATTTTTGTAGAAACAATATTCCTGTGAGAAGTAAGTGAGTATAAAGGGTGTTCATCTGTCACTTAACTACCCATTATGCAATTTAGCTGATGAGAATTTGGCTCATGTCTTTTTCAATTGTCTCTTTATTTTGACGTGTTGGTAATATATGGGAATAATTTTTAATGTGCCTCTCTGGACAGTAGTACCCATATTGGCTTCTTACTAAGTTAGAAACTACAAATCAGGACTTTTTGGTAACAATTGCTAAAGTGTTGTGGGGTGTGTGTAGACCTGGAAAATCGGATAACCGGATCGGTTTCGGATCGGATCTATTTCAGATCGGTTCCACTTTCGGATTATGATATAACTCGAGGTCATTCGGATCAGATCAGATGTGATTCGGTTCGGGTCTAATTCGGATAAAAAACGGATGAAATTCGGATAAAAATCAGACAAAATTCGGTTCAGATATTTCGGATCTTAACTTATTTATTTTTTCATGTTTTGAGACTTAAAAAAATATATTTTTATTAAATGTAGTACTTTTAATATAATATAATGTACTTTTACATTAATTTATAATTAAGTAATTAAATTATCACAAATATAATATACATTTAAGTATGAAGTTTGCTTATTTCAGATCATATTCGGTTCTAATTAAAAGAGATATATCCTAAGTCCAATCATGTATGAGGATTTAGGAATAACTTTTATTGAATCTGTTTTGATTTCATTGATATTAATAAAAGGCTTGTTTTGTTTTTATTACGGGTTCTATCTATTTAAATGTTTAAATAAGATATACCATAGTTTAGAGTAAAGCTTTTTATGGATTGTGATGAGATCATAATAATGAGACCTAAAAGATGATAACTCTAAACTTAAATAGTTCCTGGTCGTAGGATTACTAACTGGTAATTAATAATCCGCAAAGATCGGTACATACTATGCTTGCTTCATTATGAAGGATGTCTGTTCTCATAGACATTTGTGTGGTGACACTATAGCTAGTATGTAGGTGCTTATTATAGAATAAGTTCACTGAACATGACTCACACAGCTGAACAACTGATGGAGTTCACTCACGCGTCAGCAGTTGTTCACATAGTGATAGTTGTACAAGTATCCTTAGACTTGAGGTCATCATAGTCATCTTGTGTACACTGAACTATGCTTGATTTAGTTCTTAGGCTCAATGGACAATTATAAGGGCTCTACTGGGTATAGGAATTTGTACACGAAGATAGTGTATGATCAATAAAGGATCTACCCCTTCCAGTGTAGGAAGAGAATGTTCAATGCTGATCCACTTATGTTAGTTCAGGAATCTCTGGCCAGAGTGAATGAAATTTGAAAGGAGTTTCTAATTTACATTAAATAGAACTAAGCATAGTGAATGGGAAAGCAAGTGATTAAATAAGATAGGCTTGACATAAGTTCCATGCCTTGTATTTAATCGTGACATTGCAGGATAGAAGGAATTAATCGTACGGTAACTACTCGCTGAATAGGTTCTTGGTATTCTAAGCAGTGAATTCGTATTATCCGGATAGTCGCTATATGCTGAGAACTATCCCTCACGATGTAGAATAAATATGATTAATTAATTAATCATATTTAATGAATTAGAGAATTTATATAAATAATGATAAAATAGTTTTATTATTATTTATTTCTACTACCGGCTTAATATTGAACCTACAGGGTCACACCATAAAAGAGAATGATTTAATGGTGGAGGAATTAATTAATAATGGCTGATAATTATTTATTTATGAAATAAATAATTAATTGGAAAATTTAATAATTGATTAAATGAGATTTAATTAATTATAAATTAATTAAGAAAAGGTTCTTAATATCATTAATTAAGAATTTAATTTTTGGAAATTAAATCAAGTGAGAGAATTATTTCTAAAGAGTTTAGAAAAAGGATTAATAATTAAAAAGTGTTTTAATTATTAGTGAGAATAATAAAGGGTTGATAATAATAATATTTTATGGGAAAATTTTCAGCTGAAAATTTTGCCTATAAATATACTATTATAAACCCTATTTTTGCCTCAACCAAAAAGATTTACAAAACCCTAATTCTCTCAATCTCCTCCTTCTTCATTACATCATTTTCTTGGTGGATACCGGTGGAGTGCTTCACACTTGAGGAGCAGCTGCTAAGGATCTCCGTTCATCGTTCTTGGATCGCTATTAAAGACCTCCATCTTTCCATTAACGTAAAGCTTCTTAAGGTAAACATACTGAACTACGAATTAAATATTATTTTTTTCGCATGGATCCTGCGGAGTGTTTCGGTTTTTTTTAAAGATTAAATTTACGTTTTCGTTGCGTTTATGTGCTAAAACCCTTCACTAATTTCAGTGATTTTTTTTTCTGATTTGATTCTGATTTTTCTGATTTTTGTCATATTTTCTTTTTATGATTAGATCATGGATAATATGATATGTTAAGATCAGATTATGTGTTTTAACATGATTTTGTGTGTTGTATGAGCATGGTGGATGGTTATGGCCTTTCGACCTTAGTGTAATGGTTTTGGTTTTGGTTTTAAATACGACTTGCATGTCGTCAATCTTTGTAATTATAAATCTCGAATGTAACTCGAGTTATTCTTGTAAGTTCATTAGATTAGTTTTACTTTCAATCATGTAATGTAATTGAAGACTCAAGAAGGCTATCCAATGGAGGTGATACAAAGAAGAAGACGAGGCATACAAGAAGTCTAAACAAAGAAGAAGACTTATGTAATAAGTAGTTATATTTATTTCCATCACCATATTAGATTGACCTTGATCTTTATCATGAGCTTGATAAATATCACATAGGACGGGGCCATAACCAAACACATTTACTTTATTGCACTTTACATTTACTTGTTTATTTAATTTTATATATGAGATATATGCCTATGTTTACCATGCGATGATAGATTTAGGTGAACTTAAATCAATATAAGGCGTGCTCTAGAAAATCTAGAATATGAATCATTTCTTTCCTTAACAATAAATATTATGAATACGATCATGAGATTCTTGTGTTTATGAAACACGTAATTGAATATGAATTTTCAATATTGAGAGAAAGGATAATTCTGTAAATAACATATTTCTATCTGTAAGAAAGGGTTATTAAGTGACGCCTCTTGACAATGCTCCACCCGATTTGGGAATCATCTGATTATCGATTTGAAATATTTAATTTAAAAGGAAGAATCTCTTTATAATATGATTATAATTGTAACGTAATATAATCCCTCTAAAATTAAATAATATCAAATAGTAATTGGCAAATGACACAACGAGTTTGTGTCGGTCATAACCTTCTAACATGGTAGAAAGTGGTTCTTATTTTTAAATCATTGTCGTTTCGTGCTACAACCGAGGGCTTTGATTTCGAAATAAGAAATACTTGTCTATTACATAAAGATGTGTACATTGAATTAGAATCTAAAGTTCGGTACGTGCTACAGCCGTGGGCCGTTGGAGACTGATTCAATTGTACGAAATGTTGGGTTAGACTTGACTTAGAATATTGAGTTTGTCGTGCCACAACCATGACTCAATTATTCAAGAGGCTAAACTTATATTAGGGAATGACATAAGATGTAATTGACAAGAGTTGTCTGTCTATTGAACATCACATGACGTTTCGTGCCACAGCCGAGGTTGTGTGATGGAATGTAGGATCCCTATTCCCACTAGCATTATGAATGCTTAATTTTCACTTAAGGGGTTGGAAATATTAGATAAACTAGTGGGAGACACTTATGAATAAAAACCCGATTCATATAGTGTTTTGAAATGAAATTGAATATTTGCTAAGTGTTGTTATGTGTTTATCATTTACAGATTTACTATATTCGTCATGTCTTCTGCACTATCACTCCGGAGCATACTAGATGTTCACAAGTTGACTGGTCCTAATTTAGCTGTTTGTTTTCATTATAACAAGTTGGGGCACTGGAAGAGGAACTGCAAGGTTTACCTTGCAGAATTGAAGAAGAAGAAGGGTAGTGTTATGGATTAAAAACTAATATATATAATTGCTATATTTAATACTAAGGAACGTGAGCTTCAAGGCCTTTAATGGCTGCTCTCGTGTTTCGTAGCTTAACTCTGCCTTTACGAGATGCCTACATATCTCTGTGAATTAGAGAATCAAGCCAAAAAATGTAGTTCTGAATCTGTGGGGTGAGGCCCCTTATATAGATGTTGGGAGTCCTTGAATTGGACTTGGTATAGGAGACTTGGTGGGCAAGTCTCATAATTAGAATGGACTTTGGAGTCCTAAAGAGTAGGAAACTGATTCCTTCTCCTTTTAGGTCCCCTTGAGGCCAATCTACAAGGATTTATATCCCCACTAGGACTTATTTTAATAGTTGTTTTTCTCCCTTATTTATTAATTACAAAATTAATAAATAATCAGGGTTTTTGGGCCTTCTTTGTCCCATCAGGCCTGATCTGGTCCATCAGGCCTGATCAACATGTAAACCTTTCTGGTCTGAATGTCATACATCTTCTTATTGGGCCTTGGAGCCCAAACTGTAATAACTAATTATGTTATCAGGATTTATTTATCCCTATCATTTGCCCCCCAACTTTTGAGAAACCGTATAAGATTTCGCGAAAGTTAAGTTCATTTATTCCCTTACTGGGTATCGTTTTGCGTAAAGTGTGGAGCGACCTACACGTTTACAACGATTTACTTTTATTCCCTTTATTCAAGAATTATCTTAATTTCCAGGAATTTTTCCCTTGACTCCGGGATTTTTTCTTAATTTTCTGGATTTTTCCCTTAATTTCTGGAATTTATCCTTATTTTTCTGGGATTTTTCAGATTTTCAGCCCTTTTTCGACCAGGATCCTAGTCAAAATTTCGACCTGGATCCTAGTCAAAATATGGGTCAGCCTTGCAATCCTGGTCGAAGGAGTTCGACTAGGATCCACGACCTGGAATTTGACCAGGATCCTAGTCGAACTTTCGACCTGGATCTAGGTAAAAAACTTACCCCTTTTTCAATTCCTGGTCTTGAACTTTTCGACTAGGATTTCGACCAGGATTCTAGTCGATGTTTCGACCTGAATCCTGTTCGAAAATTCTCTATTTCTCATGCTTCCTGGTCGAAGGATTTCGACTAGGATTCACGACCTGGTTTTCGACCAAGATCCTAGTCGATTTTCGACCTGGGTTTTAGTCTAGGTTTTAAACCCCATTCTTAAAAAATGCTTGGTTCATTTCGACCTCATTCCTGGTCGAAGCTTCGACCTCAATCCAGTCCTGTTATTTCTGTTGATTTCGTGTGTCTGGTCGAAAAATTTCGGGCAGGATTCACGACCTGGAATTCGACCTGAATCCTGGTCTTTTTTACCTGTTATTTTCGGGTGCCTTCTCGAAAGATTTCGGGCAGGATTCACGACCTGGAGTTCGACCTGAATTCTGGTCTTTTTTACCTGTTATTTTCGGGTGCCTGCTCGAAAGATTTCGGGCAGGATTCACAACCTGGAGTTCGACCTGAATTATGGTCTTCCACTAGCTAACTTCATTGGGACTTACAACTTTTAGGGCTACAATTTAGGTTATTGCATTTTCCAAATCCTAATTGGATTTGGGCCTAGCCTTCTTTATTGGGCCTTATTTTACCGGGCCTCTTTATTGGGCCTTTAATCTCACTGGGCCTCTTTATTGGGCCTTAAATCTCACTGGGCCTCTTTATTGATTTGGAATTCTCTAGAATTCCTTGGAATATTCCGGAATATTCTTTTTTCTGGGCTTTTTTCTTTGGGCCTCTATCCTTAATGGGCTTTTGTCCCTTCAACTTCCCTTTTCCTCTTATATAAAGGAGTGAGGAGAGGCTACTACTGCTCACTTCCTCTTTTCTAAATTTTTCTTCTTTCTCCTCCTGCTAAGATTCACAGAGCAATAACAGCAAGTCGGAGCTCAAAGCTTTTTTTAGGAGCGCTTGTTCAGGTAAAATCCATCCCTTTACTTCTTGTGTCTATTTTTCCATTGTGTGCCCTTTTAAGATAACCTGTCTATGTGCCCTTTTTTCAGATGGCTGACAAGAAAATGACTCGCTTGGCCAAGATGAACGTGGCTAGAAAGTCCAATGAATTTCCTATTCGATCGAGGTACACTTCCTTAATCGACATGATCAATACTCAAGGGGACGAGTACCCGTCTGACGCGCATCTGGACGCGCACGACCATATTAGTGCTTTGCGGGATCCCAAGGAGCTGGAAAAGTTGAGCAGCTGCTTCAAAATCAAGGAACCTTTCAAGCTGGTTCTTGCAGGTCCGGCCGATAGGGCCTGCCAGTGGAAGAAGGACGCATTATGCGTCTATAGGGATATTCTAAGGGCAGGTATCAGACTCCCTTTTCATCCGTTCATTCCTCTTTTACTGGCTGATGTGGGCATCAGCCCTTGCCAACTCCCCCTAATTCTTGGAGGCTTATTCTGTGCTATTTGTCACAATGTGCCAAGCATCGACTCTATTATTTGATGGAACGTCAAACATAAACAGAACGGGATTCAGACATGGCCTAAAATTGGCACAAGGGGACACTATAACATATTTTATCTGTTGTGAGTTCAAAGCTGCTCACAATGAAGCTGAGTATGAAGCCTTGATCTTAGGGTTACCTGCAACCAAGAAACTGAAGATTGAACACCTGAACATGGAATATGATTCTTTGATAATAGTCAATCAAGTAAACAGAACATATGAAGCTAGGTACATGAAGATGGTCACCTACTTGTCTGTTGTCAAAAATCTACACCGGTCATTTAATACATTTTCTATACAACAAGTTCCAAGCAGATGCCTTGGTAGGATTAGGCTTTGTGCTTAAAGAAGCCAGTCTAACAAACATTCCAATCATACATGTCAAGAAGCCTGCATTCGAACGAGTTAAAGAGTTCACGAGTCAAATTGAAAGACGTGATCTCTTTCATCAAGCAGAACATTATATGCAAATTTAGAGTTCGATCTGAAATTGAGTGCGATAATGGGTCTCAATTCATAAGTGATAAGACTAAAGTATTCTGCAAGAAGTATAACATCTTCTTGATAAAATCAACACATATGCACACATAAGAAAATGGTCAAGATGAATCAAGCAACAAGGTCATCATCAATAATTTGAAGAAGAGGTTGGCATCACACAAAGGCAAATGGGCTGAAGAATTACAATGGGTACTATGGTCAGATAGAACAACAGCAAAAACCTCTATTGAACAAACACCATATAGCTTAGTGTATAGTACTGAAGTTGTATTACTAGTAGAAGTGATGATGCCAACAACCAGGTATGGAATAACAATATGTGAATCTAATCAACAGGAACTGGCACATGACATTGACAACATAGATGAAGTACGTGAAATGCTCAAGATATACGGATGACATCACACTAACAAATGATAGATAATGTTTATAACAAGAATGTCCATTGTAGGACTTTCCAAGTGGGAAACATGGTGTTAAGTAAATTCTTTCAAAACATGATAGACGCAGTTGCTAGGAAATTCAACTAAAATTGGGAAGGCCCATATTTTATTGATGCCATCGTGGGGCGTGGTACATATCAACTATAAATTATGGATGGGGTACAAGTTCCCAAAAGCTCGAATGTTATTCACTTGAAGAAATATCATGTGTAACATTTCATTTCATGTTCTTGTAGAATTATTTTCATATAAATAAGTGGTTAGGACATAGTGGTAGATGCAGTTATCTTTATTTTAAATATGTTTAATTCCTGAATGACATCCTTATTCAAGTTATCTTAAATTATAAGTGCCACTCCTCTGTGCTTGCAATTTGGCATATCATATCATGTTTATATATTACTTATTTATCAGTGACATGTTATGGTAATATTTTGCTAACATGTTCCTTATTTGACATGTTGTATCACGAGTATATGTCTTCCATTTTGATTTATATATATATATATATATATTTATATATATCATATTTGAATGCATTTAGATTAAAACATCAACGTCATGGATGCAAATAATTAATAGATTTGTAATGAAAAATGGGCTTTGTAATCTACTTTCATTACTTAAAAAGGACTGATCATCCTACTACGAATAAAATTTAAACGAAGTCCTTTCACCACGTGTCCTAACACACACTATAGATAATGGGCTTAGTATCCAAAAATATGTAAAAGCACAATGAATAACACATAAGTATGTCTCAAGAGGGAAATACCTTTTAACTACTTAACATAGTGCATGCACTATACATGGTTATATACAAAATTTATATTAATTATTGCATGAGATATGACGTGATGTAATTCCCTAAACGTTTTTTACCATATTATTTTGGATTCATGACGTGTTAAATGATACATTAATGCTAACAAGGAATTTGACATGACCATATAACAGGATAGAAATTAACAAAATATTTGCTAACATTGTTTTTATTTTGATATGCATATGATTACGATCTTATCATGAAATATAATGATCTTCTACATGATAAACTAATATGTATATAATGACAATCATGTAATGATATGCAAAGTCATGAGAACAAGAGCAACCACTAACAAATATGAAAGAAACAACATATATAAAGGCAAATAAAGTTTCCCACATTACGACTGAAATAGAGACTGAAGTATCATAGTAATAACACCAAATTCAACAACCAAGTGATACGTAGAAAGGAAATATGAAGTGCCAATTCATCAAAAAAATATGAAGTCATAATTTAAAGCAACAAGTCTAAAGATGAGTAAAAAATTACTTATTTCCAGGAGCATCATCCTTGGGAGACCCATGAGCATCATCATATTCATCAGTGTTGTCAACGAGGAATGCATCATCAGGATAAGCTTCATTTTAAATACAAACAGTATCTACCACATCCCATGTACTCCATTCACCCCTATGGTATTCCAGCATCATCTCTATCCTGGTCTTCATGGTAACTTGAGTGATGGCCTTATTGGCTTCTTCAGAAACTTTTTGTTCCATTCTTGGACTTTGAGAGAAAATTTGTCAAGTTCCTGATGAACATCATTTGCATTTTTTAAGTACGTGTTGACCAACTCTTGAGATATCCTAAGCCTCTCTGCACACCCCTTATGCTCCATCTATAGTGTCTTGACCTCCTTATCTTTGTCTTAATACAATTTGCGGGAAGCTAACACGATTCGGAAGGCCTACAAAACAAGAAGAAGGTATCAAGCATATGGAACATATCAAAAGTGATTCAATTAGGAAAATTTGGATGCTCACATGAAAATAGTGCCTAACTGATTCGTCAAGAATCTTTTTGACATCATAATAAGAGTGAATATTAATTGATTGTGGAAGCAAATAATCATCCAAAGTATGAGTGAAAGTTTGGACATGTGTATTTACATAAAAACCAGGAGTAGTCCAAGACATGGAAGTATCAGACTTAACACTAGTAGCTGCCAAATTAAGCTTTGGTTTCTTATTCTAAGGACTGTTCCAGGGGCTCATAATCATAACAGTCATGGAGGAGTCAGTTTCAGTAGACTTCTCATCTCTACCCCACTTGGTGAACAAGTTCTTACCAGGTACCAATATTGGCTTGATGACAGGAGGCTTAAATTCTACAATAAGGAAGTAATGTTCAACTGACATCAAGATCAACATGCACAAACACATAGTAAGGCAAAGGTATGTCATAAAAGAGAGGAAACGACATGTACCTTTGGCATAAATCCTGTTGGAACTCATCTCCAACTCCTTTTCGTCCTTTTATCCTTTTTCTTCTTACTTGGGACTTTCCCTAGTGTCTGATGACAGACTATGAGCAGGAGAAGCAGGCTTAATTATAACAAGGGTGGGCTTCTTGCTTCTAGTCCTCTGAGCAACACTCTTAAACAAAGATGCACTTGGTTTGTCAACAACATCAGCCTCACTCTTCGCAATCTCTTTTCCTTTATCCATCAAACTAGACTCATCACTAGTGACTGCAACTCAACACTCTTAAACAAAGATGCACTTGGTTTGTCAACAACATCAGCCTCACTCTTCGCAATCTCTTTTCCTTTATCCATCAAACTAGACTCATCACTAGTGACTGCAACTCTAATAGGCCTATCCAATCAATCTTTTAATATCCAAAAAAAAATTATTGACATGCATAAGGGGAATGACAAAAGAATAGATAATATGTGATAACACCAACACTGTTTGAACATATAATATAATTATATAGGAAAAATATAAAACATTAGAGAGAAAAATAGCAGTTTTAAAGTTGGGAGCAAAATGTACCTTCAGAAATCCAATATTCAATCATATTTTTAGCACCATCATGAAGAGTCTTCTTTTCATTATAAAGGAAGTTGTGTTTCCATCGCCTATTATTTGCCTTGTACAAATTCAAAATTAGCACTAGGTTAATGTGAATAAAAGTGTAGCGACAACCACTGTATTTTTTTAACTTCATAGCTAGCCTTAATAACATATACATTAATATGGAGTTGATGTTTGTTCTCAATGGCTACAAAACAAGCCATAACCCTCCATGCATATAACATTAGTTGACTGGGTGATATGCAATGCGAATACAGAACATCCATCATTAATTTGGGAAGTGGGAATCTGAATCCAACATCAAAAGGTTAGTAATAGAGGAAAACCCATCTAGGAAATGAACTCTTTGGTCAAATTTGGGAATTTGCCTAGTAACCGCTTCGCTTTTTCAAACATCTTCTTCATTTTATAGATCATATCATCCTCAAGTAAGTGAATGGCTACCCAAATAACATTTGTTTTGTCAGTTGGATCAGTGAGAGTAGGGGATACAGGTTTGTTGAAGAGTTATTTTTTGCCCATATTGTTTACAGAGATATCGAATAATCAAGTAAAAATTACGAATGGGATATGAAAGAGGGTGAAAAATGTTTAAGTAGAAGGAGGAATTGGTGTTGTATTAGGAGTAAACGACTAATGAGGATTGAGATCATAAAGGGGTGTTTGGGTGATAGTACAACAAATAACCACACGGAGTTATGATTACAACATGAGTCTATTTGGATTAACATGATTTAATTAATTTATTTGAAGAAGTAAATTAAATTAAATCATAAGGCTATTATTATGTTTAAAATTTTTACTATTAACGACATGATGCGTGATACATGGGAAATGACATTAAAAAAAATGATGATGTGACGTGATCAATAATGGATAAGAAGAACATGACATGAGGTTGTGCGGGATATGAAGTTAGAGATAATTATGAAGACTAAGTCAATAACTATCCTAAAAAGTAGGACTAGTGGTTGAACTAGAAGACCTATTCTAATGAAATAACAGCTAGTGGAGAAAATATAGCAGAACATGGTGAAAAAGAAGGAAGAATTTTGAATAAGCACAACGGCTTGATAAGTTGATATATAACATAAGAAAAGAACGTGGAAGTCATCATGCAATCTCCAGAAAAGAAAACCATAGTCTTTTATCTAGTTTTTGAGTCTTGATTGTAACACATCTATGTAACCATTACTTATAATTTTGGTGTATTATTTTTTTAGGTTGGGTACACAATCCCACCCGCGGTTTTTTATCGATTCATAGGGGTTTTCCGCACTAATCCTTTATGTCACTTGCATTTTCTTTCATTTACTATATTGTAATCTAGCTAAATAATTCATCATAAACCATTTAAGTTCAATCATTAACCTACAAAATTTTACCAAAACACCGGTTATTGAGTTACCTGTGAAATTGCTAGTACACTAATTATATTTTATACATGTTGGTAATCTTGGTCTTAAAGTGTTGTTTCATTATTTTATCCAGCGTAGCTCTCTTATATTTTTTATTACCAGTTTAGGGGACTTAGATTGAATATTGGTAAAGAACAGCCATGTGTATGTTTTTAATATTTCTGACCATAATAAAGGAGTCAAAATATGTGTTTTAAAGTACCTGTTTTGGCCATGGTTTTTTCTTTATTTTTGGTTCGACAATATTATGTAACCATCTTGTAACTTACTTTTGTAAATTTGTTGAATTAATTTAAATTAAATATAAAGCTCTGTTAGTGGGTCATGCACTAATAAACCTGTTAAATAATATTTTACGTTGTAATTATTTGTATGAATGATATGGCTCGAGGGTTGTTAATTTTATTTTAAATTAATAAAGATGAGTCTGATATTCAACTTGTGTGTATAGTCCAAACTTGGAACCCCTCGAAATTCTTACGAGTGTGGGGCTATCTTGCAAAATGTTCTTGTACCTGAACCAAAATAGATGAAAATCGACCTGGGAACGGTAGACTATATTTTTATTGGGAATGTGCCTAACTGTCCGACATATAAATTTCTTGTTTATGATTCAAAAATCCCTGATATTCGCAAGAATATAATTAAAATAGGAAATATTATCAAAATCAATGGCTTCAAATGATGCGATTAGGTTGCTTATTTGGGGACGCTCAAGTTGAGTAACTAGATCATTTTGAATAATCAATTTGAGGACGCTCAAATTTGATTTGATGAACTGAAATTGCAAATTTTTGGGGAGCTGAAAGCTAGTAATGTCAATTATAAATTGGAGCATTGATGATTTGTTGAGTTTTGAAATAGACTCTTATGAAATGTCAAAGTATATTCATTATTGACAGAATTCTTTTAGGAATGACTCTCGACTAGATTTATCAATATTAACTATATAAGGTAAGAAGATAACACTTCAGATCTGCTAACGAAAGGATTGACAAGAGAGATAGTTGAGAAATCATCGAGAGGAATGGGTCTAAAGCCCATAATTTAAGTCGTTACAAAGAAAAATCCAACCTTGTTGACTGGGGATCCCAAGATCTTGGTTCAACTACATAACCTAACTGTAAAAACTTAGTGAAATCACCGTGAGGGGTTTTTACTCCCGCTTCCATTCCTATGATAAAAGCAGTGATAAAATACGGTAAAGGCTTAGATATGCTTTTAATGATTCTTATGTGTCGATATGTCGAACAAATAATACTTTTATTATTATTTTAGATATCATCCATGTGAGTGAAGTGGGGTTCCTTTAAGAAAAAATGTAGGGGCTAATTTTGGGTAAAACTTAAAGAATCGGGCTGAAACTCAGGACCAAAATAGGCTTAACAGTGAGAACTCAACAAATATAGGGATGACATTTGTGGAGGATATATCATTATTTCACAATACAGAAAAACAGTTTAAGGTCAACGCGACTGCTGATTTTTCTAAAATATGAATATGTTTTTATAAGGGAAAGTTCAAGTGGTAACTCCCATCTATCTTATGCTAGTGTATGCTGCGCACTCCATCTCCGTGTCAAAATTTTGGTTTACAATGTGAATTTTACTCATTTCGGAACTTGTTGGATTATTTTGAATAAAATTCTGTTTGGTCCTTAATTGTTTTTTTATTTTGTAACTTATATTTTATTTTGTGTAACTCTTAACTAATGAGCTAGTTTTAATTTTGTTCATTACTATGCAGGTCAAAAATTCATGACTTGTAAGTTACAAATCTTTCTTGCCCTGTATATAAAATCTTTTCTTTCATTGTTAAAAATGGGAAAAAATAGAGGCTACTTTCATTCTTTTCTTTCATTCTTCATACGCTTCTAGGTTGTTTCTGTGAAATAGGTATGTTGTTTGTTCAATTAATAGTAGGCCAGTTTGTTAAGTGCTTTAAAATCAGTTTTGTTTATTGTATTTTGGGAGAAAGAAACTCATCAACTTTCACGCACCACACTGAAGAAGGACTTATCTGTTTTATGCCGTGATTTTCACGTGATTCAAACACTTATCGAGGTATACCTTTTATAAATACTTCCTACATATATATGCATACACCTGCATGGGGCAGCACATGATATTTTCCTAGAAAAGGAAACTTTGAAACACCATAGTCTTATTACTATACTATGATTAGATAACTGTGTTAAAAGAGTATAAAGTCTTATTAATGTGCTTTTATTAATGTGATATGATTAGCTAATTGTGTTAAAAAAGTATAGGATCATATTCCAGTATTTTCCTACCATCTTAAATTAGATGGACAGTTTACTTAACAAGATATCATGTATCTTCCCACCCTATTTGTTATATTAAATATTTGTTATTGATATCAATTATATTATTGATAACTCCTGGTGGCGGGGCTGCTCCTTCGACGGCGTCCTGGATACTTCGTCGCTGTAGAGGTGTAGTTGTGGTTGGGTTCCTACAAAACAACACCGGAAGGGGGGTTGGAGTCCTGCGGCGCCTCCGGCGTGAGAGTAAGAACTAGCTTTTTGGGAAGATGAAGATGAATATAAATGAGAGGTGGCTGTGTGTGTATATGAGTGTAAGAGAGTGATTAACCCCAAAACCTCACCTTCTTGGGTTATTTATAGTCCAAAGGTAGGGTTTTGGGGTTGGTACCTTTAGATCCTGACCGTCGGTTCTGGGAGCGGAGGACACCTGGCTGGAGTGGATGCTTTACACGTGTCAGTGCGGGACTGGCCGAGGAATGTTCTGGGGATCCTCTGACATGTGCCCTGATTATTCCCATGATTGATGTGTGACAGTCGTTCCCATCATGTGCTTGGGCCAACGCCTCACGTGCTGGGATTTACCAAGGTTAGGCTTGCGGGACTGAGCTGGTTAGGAGCGGCAATTTGTGGGACTATTCATTCTAGGAGTCGCGTTGAGTAAAGGGCTTAGGAGTAGCCCTTCCAGGAGCCATATGGAGTTAGGAGCTTAGGAGTAGTCCTTCCAGGAGGTGTATAGAGTTGAAGGCCTAGGAGTAGTTCTCCTAGGAGCTGTGTAGAGTTGAAGGCCTAGGAGTAGTCCTCCCAGGAGCTGTATAGAGTTGAAGGCCTAGGAGTAGTTCTCCTAGGAGCTGTATGTACTATCATGTGCCCCCCACTCCCTTATGCAGATTTTCTGGATGGGGGAGTGAATTTGGGTTTGTTTGTAGAACGTGAGCTTTTGATTGTTTTGTTAGAAGAATTTGAGCTTTTCTTGACCCCCAGTCCGGATTGCGCTGGGTTCGGCGGATCAGGACTAAGGTGGTTGTCCTTGTCAGGAGTTGAGCTTTTCTTGCCCCCTAGTCCGGATTGCGCTGGGTTCGGCGAATCAGGACTAAGGTGGTTGTCCTTGTCAGGATCTGAGCTTTTCTTGCCCCCCAGTCCGGATTGCGCTGGATTCGGCGAATCAGGGCTAAGGTGGTTGTCCCTGTCAGGAGTTGAGTTTTTCTTGCCCCCCAGTCCGGATTGCGCTGGGTTCGTCGAATCAGGACTAAGGTGGTTGTCCTTGTCAGGAGTTGAGCTTTTCTTGCACCTCAGTCCGGATTGCGCTGGGTTCAGCGAATCAGGACTTAGGTGGTTGTTCTTGTCAGGAGTTGAGCTTTTCTTGCCCCCAGTCCGGAATGCGCTGGGTTCGGTGAATCAGGACTAATGTGGTTGTCCTTGTCAGGAGTTGAGCTTTTCTTGCCCCCAGTCCGGATTGCGGAACGAGGAGGGGTCCGGACTTGGAAGTTGAAACGGTTTTGGGGGTTTTCCCCCCAATTATTTGAATTATTACAACTGTGAGGATGTGAAGAGACGTGCCTCATTATTGGTTTTATTAATTACTGTCTTGATGGACGCTCCAGATGTTGCCACGTGGGACGGTTGTTAGGGTTTCACCGTGCCTATAAAAGGCACTCCTCCTCTTTTACTCTCTTTTTCATTTTCTCTTTTTCTCTGCTCTTGCTTTTTCTTTTCTTCTCAACTTGTTTTCCGGTCATGGTTCTCGAGAAGCTCCAGTTTTTCTTGCTCTTTGCTTGGTCATCGTCAACCTCTCTGTTATTCCGATCTTGTAAGTGACGTTCTCTTCATTTGTATTGAGTTTTGTTTCCTGCTTTTGTACTTGGCTCAATAATTTTTGGTTTGGCTGATTTTGTATATGTTTCTGTGGGTTCTTCGTTTTGCTGTGTTTTGTTTTCGCTGAATTTTGTATATATGTGTGTATGTATATAATTTTGGTGTGGTTTTGGTTTTTGATTCTTGTTGATAGTGTTCCTGGAATTAGGGTTTTCTGTTAGGGTCCGGACTTGGATACCTAGTCCGGACTCATTGGGTAGGATTTGTAGTTTGTAATTGGTTGGTGTTTTTGTGTTTCTGTGTCATTTGAGTTCGGAGTAGTAGGCTAGTTTTGGTTGCTTGGCTTCGGGGTTTTTGCAGTTCGGAGCGCCTGCTTAGTTTTGGGTTTTTGTTTTATTTTGGATTGGGTCTCCGGACTGTTTGTTTTTGATTTGTAATAAAATTGATAATAGGGTAGTCCGGACCATCTAGCTTTGAAGATAAATAAACTGTAGGGTTTTAGACTAACATTTGTCACTTGTTTTAGGTTTATGGTCCGGACTAAAGCTCTTGCCAAGGCTTACATAACTTGTTATCCGGGGCCATCTAGTTCAGATTCTGAGTCTTCTGCTGATTCTGAACGGGTTGAGATGGGGAAGAGGGCTTCCACTTCGGACTCTGAGGCAATAACGAAGCTTACAGTTGCTAAAATATCTTCAAGAGTACGTTGCAATCCGGAGGGTTTGTGGGTGGAGAATTTGGGTTATTTTATTAGTAAGAGCGAGGAGATAGAAAATAACTTTTATTTTAGGAGCATTAGGT
The DNA here is from genome assembly GCF_009905375.1 of Apium graveolens. Classification (NCBI taxonomy): domain Eukaryota; kingdom Viridiplantae; phylum Streptophyta; class Magnoliopsida; order Apiales; family Apiaceae; genus Apium; species Apium graveolens. The sequence goes on from NC_133652.1 coordinate 107,113,569, forward strand.
CCGGATACGCTAGGCAGCAGAATGCTGATCCGGGGCCTTATGATAGGGAGGCGTTTGATAGGAAATTTGCTGATATCATAGTGTCCTAGGAGTACTATGAGCTCAAGGATGAGTACGCTGTCCTAGATCATGCGGCTCAGGATTCTGCGGTCCGGGCTGCCTTTCAGTTGGACCCCCGGGTCGAGTGGAGGTGGCCGACTCCGGACGAGAGGGATCATCATAGACCGGCTGATGGGTTTATTCCGGTGTGGCTGGAGCATCTCCGGTCCGGGTGGAATCCATATTGGCATCTGTTTTTGAAGCATCTGTGCAAATATGTGTACAAGCTCTCTCTGATGCAGATTACGCCTAATGGTATAAAGTGGATGACCTGGTTTATTGCTACTTCCAATCAGTTCAAGGTTTAGCCCACGTTCAAGCTATGGCATCATATCTTTCATTTGGTCCGGTCTAGTCAGTTCCCCTTATATGAACTTCGGTTTCAGGCTCCAGAGTGCGGCTATGGTGGTTCCTACTGGCCTGTCATCCAGCAATCTTCACTGAAGTATTGGAATGGGGATTTGATCATACTCCGGGGGTTAGACTTGTACTACTTACCCCACATTGCTTCAGAAGGGGTCCAGACTCGTTTCCGCAGAGATGTGCTCCGGGGCGAAGCTATGCGGTTAATGTTTGCATTTTGTGAGTCTCTGGGTTTCCAAATGACCCGAGACACTTTTATGAATCATAGGACTATGCATATATTAGGCTGTTAGTAGTTTTGCTTCCTGTCCGGACCTTTCATATATTTCTTAGCTGCTTCCATTCGCTTTGGTTGTTTATTGGTTTTGACTTGTGTTTTTTCTTTGTTTCTTGCAGGTTTTCCACACTACAATCCGGACATGTCGTCCTCCGCGTACAGTGATGCTTTGAAAGGTCTAGGCAAAGCTTTCAAGTTGCCAAAGAAGAATACTGCTGCTGGCTCCGGATCTAACGCCTCGGCAGAGGAGGGATCTCAGAGCAATGCCGTTCCCAATCTGGAGCCTGAAGTTTTTGTGAATCCTCCTGGTCCGGAGATGGATGCCGAAGTGGAAATTGGAGACGATTTTGCTAATCTGGAGGACCTGGGTCCTATAGGAGAGGCTCCGGGTGGAGATTCTGGGAGGAGGAGGAAGAGGCTCCGGACTCTTGGGTCAAAACCTCCACAAGCTGAAAATTTTGAAGCTGGCTCTGGGTCCGGGGCTGGTAAAGGAAAAAATATTGGGGAAGAGAGTCCAGATGAAAGTGGTCCGGGGCTGGAGGAGAAAGTGGCTCGCTTCATGGCTGGAATTCCTACTCAAACTGAGTGGAGGAGGATGAATGAGTCCGGATTCGACGCCACTATGAAGGAGTGTTCCCGACTCTGGGGTCAGGTACTTCTGTTTCTGTTATTTCTTGGTGCTTTGATTTGCCTTAGAATATTTTTTAAGTATCTCTGTTTTTTGCAGCTTGGTGGGTATATGGCCGGTTCAACCTCTCTTGCATATAATGAGCTCAAAGGCTTCCGGACTTATGTTGCCGATAAGGATGCCGAGATTATCCAGCTTCGGGATCAAATAATTGTTAAAGACAATTCTCTGTCCGGACTGAACAAGCACCTAAATGAAGTAACCATCCGGGCGGAAAATGCTGAAAAGGAGGTTTCTGACTTGAAATCAGAGTTAGCTGAGCTCCGGAGACAGATGTCTGCCGTGCGTCCGGAGTCTGAAGTTATTGTTGAATTTAAAAGGTCTGAGGAGTACGATAAAGCTCTTGCCAATGCTGGTGCTCCGGAGATAGCTCGCTGCTGGGTGATTGCTGAAAGGCATATCAAGACCAATCCGGAGGCTGATTGGGATAGCTCTGTCTCCGAGTTTATTAAAGCTAAGGAAGATATTGAGCTCGTATTAGGGGAACCGGAGCCATTCGACGGCCCCTGTCCCAGCTTCCTCCCTTCTAGTGCTCCGGGGTCTTGACTTTATTTTTTATGAACTTTCTATTTGCTAAAGAATTTTGATACATTTGATTCTGTAATATTCGTACTTTGCTCCGGGTTTGTTTGAGTCCGGTGAATCTCTAATGATTGCTTTCCTTGCTGTTATTTTACTCTGTTTCTGTACTTTGCTTTTGCCTTAGAATATTTTTCCATGTAAAGTTTATTGCTCTAGCCCTGAATAATCTTCTTGTCCAGACTAGTGGAGGCCTTTTAGTTAGAAAATTAATTCTAAGTAAAAGTGGTTGCTCTAGTCCTAACTAATAGCTTGTCCGGACTAGTGGTTGTTATTATTTAGAAAATTAATTCCAAGTAAAAATTGGTTGCTCTAGTCCTGACTAATAGCTTGTCCGGACTAGTGTTGGCTTTTAGCTAGAAAATTTATTCTAAGTAAAAATTGGTTGCTCTAGTCCTGACTAATAGTTTTTCCGGACTAGTGGTTGTTTTTATTTAGAAATTTAATTCTGAGTAAAATTGATTGCTCTAGTCCAGACTAATAGCTTGTCCGGACTAGTGTTGGCTTTTAGCTAGAAAATTTATTCTAAGTAAAAATTGGTTGCTCTAGTCCTGACTAATAGGTTATCCGAACTAGTGGTTGCTTTTATTTAGAAATTTAATTCTAAGTAAAATTGGTTGTTCTAGTCCTGACTAATAGCTTGTCCGGACTAGTGTTGGCTTTTAGCTAGAAAATTTATTCTAAGTAAAAATTGGTTGCTCTAATCCTGACTAATAGCTTGTCCGGACTAGTGGTTGCTTTTATTTAGAAATTTAATTCTAAGTAAATTTGGTTGCTCTAGTCCCGACTAATAGCTTGTCCAGACTAGTGTTGGCTTTTAGCTAGAAAATTAATTCCAAGTAAAAATTGGTTGCTCTAGTCCTGACTAATAGCTTGTCCGGACTAGTGTTGGCTTTTAGCTAGAAAATTTATTCTAAGTAAAAATTGGTTGCTCTAGTCCTGACTAATAGCTTGTCCGGACTAGTGTTTGCTTTTGAAAAATATGTAAATTAAAGAAAAAGCTTTTCATTGATCATTCATACAAGATAGAAGGAGTAACACATTGGTTGTTTGCCATATTGGCTACAAGTATTTTGGTTGCTTTGTTTGCTTTACTACTGGTAAAATTTCCTTAGCCTTAGTCCATGCCAAGTGTTTGGGACTTCTGAGCCATCCATGTTCAGGAGCTTGTAGGTTCCTGGCCTAAGGACTTCTTTGATCTTGTATGGTCCTTCCCATTTGGGCATTAATTTTCCGTTGTTTGTGGGATCTGATGCTTCAGTGTCTCGAAGAACTAAGTCTCCAACTTGGAAGTTTTTGACTCTTAACTTTTTACTGAAGTGCTCTCTTATTTTCTCCTTGTATTTCTCCATCCTTTCTACAGCCTGGTCCCGGACCTCATCAATTAGTTCCATATTTGTTTTGAGTCCTTCTTCATTTGCTTCTTCTTCGAAGTTTATTGCTCTGTGGGAAGGAGAGCCCACTTCAATGGGCAGCATTGCTTCTGTTCCATAAGCTAGTTTGAATGGAGTTTCTTCGGTGCTTGTCCTTGGGCTTGTCCTATAGGACCAAAGTACGTTTAGTAGTTCTTCTGGCCACTTGCTTTTGCTTTCTTTGAGTCTTTTCTCGATACCTCAGAGCAGGATTTTGTTGGTTACTTCTACTTGGCCATTTCCTTGGGGATATACCACTGATGTTTTTTTGTGCTTGATCCCGCGCTCTTGGAGGGACTCGAACTCTGATCCAATGAATTGGGGCCTATTGTATGATACTAGGACTCGCGGTATCCCGAACCTCATCAAAATGTTGTCCATAAACTTTATGCAGTCTTGCTGATTGATTGTCCTCATTGCTTTTGCTTCAACCCATTTGGTCATGTAGTCAATAGAGACTAGTAGGTACCTGAGGTCTCCTTTTGCTCGAGGGAAGGGTCCCATAATGTCAATACCCCAAACGGTGAAGGGGATAGGTGACAGGACTGAGGATGGTAGGACTGGGCTTATCTGGGACACATTGCTGAAGAACTGGCATTCCTTGCACTTTTTGACGAATTCTATTGCATCCTGATGAATGGTTGGCCAGTAGTAGCCTTGTCTTATAATCTTATGAGCTAGGGGCTTTGCAGACATGTGGTCTCCGCATATCCCTTCATGCACTTCTGCTAAACAGTACTTTGCTTCTTCTGGGCCAATGTATTTCAGGATAGGAGATGAGAAGGTCCTGCGGTAGAGTACTCCTTCTTCGAGGAAGAATTTGGCTGCTTTTGCTTTCAATCTTTGAGCTTTTCCTTTGTCTTCTGGGAGCTCCCCTTTGTCCAAGTAGTTTATGAAGGGAGTCATCCAATTTTGAGTGCTTTCTATTTCCAAGACCTCTCCGGATTCAATGGATGGTTTGTGGAGTTCTTCGAAGTAGACTGAGCAGTCCAGATCTGATGAATTCCGGACTAATTTGGATAGGATATTCGCTTCTTCATTTTCTTCTCGGCATATCTGAAGGACTTGGTGGCTTGGAATTGAAGCTAAGTAGCTCGGAACCAGTTCTTGGTACTTCGCCAGAGTGGGGTCCTTTGCTATGTATTCTCCATTTGTTTGCTTGACCACTATCTGGGAGTCGTTGTAGATTTTTAAGTCCTGGACCCTTAGAGTCCGGGAGAGCTTTAGTCCTGCGATCAATGCCTCATATTCTGCTTGATTGTTTGTTACTGGGAAGCTGAAAGATATAGCTGTCTGAATCTTGAATCCTTCTGGACTCTTGAGTATGAGTCCGGCTCCTGACCTCTCGCTTTTTGAAGAACCATCTACCTTTAAGGTCCAAGCTCCCGGACTCATTTCCTTTTTTGGCTCCTGATCCATGTCCATTGGTTCTGGGTCTTCTTCTGGGAAGTTGCATTCGATTATGAAATCTGCAAGAGCTTGAGCTTTGATTGCAGTCTTGGGAATGAAGCTTAGGTTGAACTGGCTCAATTCCATAGCCCAATTGACAAGTCTTCCCGAGATATCTGGCTTGTGGATTATTTTCCTTAGTGGTTGATTTGTCACTACTCTGATTTCCCTCCCTTGGAAGTAGTGCCTGAGTTTCCTTGAGGTTGTAAGCAAAGCGAAGACAAACTTCTCCAATCTTGGGTATCTTGTTTCTGCATCTTTTAAGACTTGGCTTATATAGTAGACTGGTTGTTGTATTCCATTCTCCTCCCTGATTAGGGCAGCTCCTACGACTTGTGCTCCTGCTGACAAGTATAAGTAGAGAGGCTCTCCTGGCTTAGCTTTAGTTAGGACTGGTGGCTGAGAGAGGTAGGACTTGATTTCCTCGAATGCTTTCTGGCACTCCGGATTCCAGTTTACCTTTTTCTTGTTGGTTGCTCCTTTGAGTAAATCAAAGAAAGGTAGGCACCTCTCTGCTAGTTTTGAGACAAATCTCCTGAGTGCTGCTAGTGATCCTGCTAGCTTCTGCACATCTTTTTGTGTCCTGGGAGCTTTCATCTCCTGGATTGCTTTTATTTTCTCCGGATTGGATTCTATGCCTCTATTGCTGATCATGAATCCTAGGAACTTGCCTGCTCCTACTCCGAAGGTGCATTTCTCCGGATTTAGCTTGAGCTGGTTCTTCCTTAGGTTTTCAAAGCATTCCTTCAGATCTTCCACATGCCCTAATATAGTTGTTGATTTGGAAATCATGTCATCGACATATCACTCCAAATTCCTCCCAATCTGGGACTTGAATATCTTGTTCATTGCTCTTTGGTAAGTGGATCCTGCGCTGATAAGCCCGAAAGCTAGCATCACATAAGCGTAGACTGCTCTGTGAGTTATGAGTGCTGTCTTAGGAATATCCTTTAGGTTCATCTTTATCTGGTTGTATCCGGAGAAGGCATCCATGAAACTTAGCATGACATGTCCTGAGGTGGCATCTATCAGTTGATCAATGTTTGGAAGAGGATACGGGTCCTTCAGGCATGCGTCATTTAGGTCAGTGTAGTCCACACACAGTCTCCATTTGCCGTTCGACTTCTTAACCATGACCACATTAGCTAGCCACTCCGGATATTTGATTTCTTTGATGATTCCTGCTTTGAGTAGCTTTTCTACTTCTTCGTCAATGGCTCTTTGCCTCTCCGGAGCAAAGTTTCTTCTCTTCTGTTTTACTGGTTTCCTGTTGGGGTTGACATCCAAGCTGTGTATTGCTATGGACTCATGTAGTCCTGGCACGTCCCTTGGACTCCAGGCAAAAACATCATCTCTGTACTCCCGGAACATGGATACTAATCTCTCCTTGAAGGACTCCTCGAGTCCTGACCCAATCTTCACTTTTTTGCTAGGATTGCTTTCATCTACTTCAACTTCTTCTGTTTCGACTGCGGCCTCGATTTTTGCTTGTTCTTTGTTTGAAACCATTTGATGAATTCGGGCTTCAGAGTTCTTCTTCAGATAGGTGTTTGCTTGTTCAGGTTCTTTGGTTGCTTGCATGGTAGAACAAGGTTGGTCTAGGACTCGACTTATCTTGTCCAGTACCATGACTTGGTTGCTTGCCAGTTCTTCTGGACTTATTTTGTTTGCTTCTTCCCTTGTCTAGGGTCGATGCTTCTTCATGCTTTGTTGCTTGCGAAGGACCGTAGCCTTCCTCTTGTTATCTTGATGGGTTTCTGCCATAACTAACCCCTGGTTATAGCATGTTTCGGCAACTCCATAATCTCCTTTAATCTCTCCGACTCCTGTCGGGGTTGGGAATTTGATCTTGAGATGGGAGATTGAAGTTATTGCTTGCATCATGGTTATAGCTGATCTGCCAATGATTCCGTTGTATGAAGAAGGAGCGTTGATCACATAAAATTTGATGACATGAGTCACTTATTTAGGAGCAGATCCAAAAATGACTGGCAGATATAAAGTTCCTTGGATCGGGACTAAGTTATGGCCGAAGCCATAGAGTGGGTCCTCCCGACATTCATTTGAGCGGACGCTCCCTAACTGCATTCTATCCACTGTGTGCTTGAAGAGAATATTTACTGAGGAACCATTGTCTATGAGCATTCTTCTCACTTCATTGTCAAAGATGTCCAGAGTGACGACCAAAGCTGCATTGTGATGAGGGTTGACTCCTTCGTAGTCCTTGCTGCTGAAGGATATCACCAGGTCTGGGAGTGATTGAATTGAGAGCACTTCTTCGCCGAAGTCCGGGCTCCTGGGTGGGGAGTAGGATCCGCCTAGGACCACATTGACTACATTCTTTCCTTTCTTCTCCACTTCCCCTCTGCTGTTGTCCCGAATTAAGTACTTGTTCATATTCCCCTTCTTCACTTGGTCCTCAATGAAGTACTTGAGTGATAAGTAATTCTCGGTCTTGTGGCCATGGGTCTCGTGATAATCACACTGCCTATTGTAGGGCCTGCTCTCCGGAGGAGTTTGCATTGGCTTCGGAGGATAATAGAAAGGCTTATCTTTGACTTCTTTCAAGATTTCCTCACGGGTCCTGTTGAGAGGAGTTCAGTCTGGCTCCTGCTTCGGCTCCCGAGCTTGCTTCACGGGTCCTGGGTCGCTGTTCGACTCCTGCTTCAGACCAAGTCTTTGGAAAATCGGGTTTACTTGTCTTTCTTGGCTTTGGTTGTTTTGCTTGAATTTCTTATCCTGATGGTAACCCCCTTTCGGTCGGTCATCAGTGATTTTACTCTTGGACCCCCCATTCCGGGCCATCCTCATTGCCTGGAGCACATCTGTGTACTTAATGAATCTGGCAGCCATTGAGTAAGCTACTGCCAGGCTTTGCTGCTCCTTATTGATTAACTCCACTATATATCTCTCATTGTGCTCTGGATCCAAGTTTCTTCTGAAAATGCTTAAAGCTTCCCTCTCATCTAAACTTGAAACTTTATTGATTGCTTCCTGGAACTGGCGCATGTATGCAGAAAGGGACTCATTGTCATGCTGCCGGATTGTCTCCGTGTGACAAATGGGCATTTCGTGTGTTTTGTTTGCCCGAAATCTCCGAAGGAAGGAGGCTCGAAATTCCTTCCAAGAGTGGATGCTGCGGGAGGGGATTCTGCTGAACCATCTCTGGGCCCCTCCCTTAAGAGTTGAAGCGAAGAACCTTGATTTCGTCAAGTCGTTGTAGTAGTATATCTGCGCTATCTGCTCAAAGTAGTTTAGGTGCTCCTCCGGGTCTCCTAGACCATCAAAGGCGTCAAAGTTGTAATACTTCAAGTCCCGCTGGCGGGGGATGGCTACCAAGGAGTGGCTGAAAGGAGTGAGTGTTTCTCCAATCTCTACCCCTAAGTCTCTGTCCATCTTCCTCTGCAATTCATAGATCATGTCTTTGAGGTCCTTCTGCTTCTCTTCTTCTTCATCATCAGAAATCAGCTCCGGAGTAGGGTCTCTCCGGGTTCTTTTGCTCCTAGACTTGGCCAATAGCTTCTCTTCTTCTAATTGCATTCTCTTTTGGATCTTTAGCTCAAGCTTTGCTTCTTCTTCTTTCCTTATTTACTCCCGGACTTCTTCCAACTTTCTCTGTTTAGCAGCTTCTGCTTCTTTCTTGCCTTGATCTTTTTTGCTTTTCTTTTCTTTGGCTCCAATGCGGTCGAACATAGACCTCTTTGATTGCTGGGAGTCCCCGGACTCCTCCGGCTCCTCCTCTAGTTCTGCCTCTTCTTGGAGTCGGGTCTGCTCCTGTCTGTATAGTCTGATTGTTTCTACTAGTTCATCGCTTGTAAGGTTGTCCATGTGCTCTTCGGCTAACGGGACATTGGTGTACTTGTACTGATTGAGCTTTATTAAGGTCCTGGCATCCCTGGTGTTTACAATTCTCTCCACTACGGGAGTGTGTAGTGGTTGCTCCTGGAACGTTTCTCTCTCGGCTCCTGGGTCAAGGGCCTGGGAATGGTCCGGCTCCTGGACCTGAGCACTAGCAGATGGTGTTCCAGAGGTATTCTTTCCTGGTCTTGCCATTTCTCAACAATACCAACAACAAACAACAACAATATGCCACAGAGAATATCGGTCTATGGTTGCTTTATGAAATTTGCAAAAACTACCCAGAATAATAACAAAAATTAACAAATAGCTTCCTGGGAGCAGCTCAAACAATTTTATGGGACTATTCAACGATGAAGTACAACACAAATGCTATATTCAAACTAGAACAATAACGATAGCTCACACAAACGTGGCTTAAATCAACAAAACGGGCTCACACAAACGTGGCCTAAATAAACAACATTCATGCTTATGGAAAAGGTTGGTTGCTTGAGTTCTTACAAGTTTGAATAAATGGACTCTTTGAAGAGTTTGTTGATGAAGGTGAATCCAGGGGCACCGAGATCCAAGGATGGAGCGACCCCTCCTTCTAGCGCCAAATGATAACTCCTGGTGGCGGGGCTGTTTCTTCGACGGCGTCCTGGATCCTTCTCCGCTGTAGAGGTGTAGCTGTGGTTGGGTTCCTACAAAACAACACCGGAAGGGGGGTTGGAGTCTCGCGGCGCCTCCGGCGTGAGAGTAAGAACTGGCTTTTGGGAGGATGAAGATGAATATAAATGCCAGGTGGCTGTGTGTGTATATGGGTGTGAAAGAATGATTAACCCCAAAACCTCACCTTCTTGGGTTATTTATAGTCCAAGGGTAAGGTTTTGGGGTTGGTACCTTTAGATCCTGGCCGTCAGTTCTGGGAGCGGAGGACACTTGGCTGGAGTGGATGCTTTACACGTGTCAGTGCGGGACTGACCGAGGAATGTTCTGGGGATCCTCTGACACGTGCCCTGATTATTCCCATGATTGATTGTGACAGTCGTTCCCATCATGTGCTTGGGCCAACGCCTCACGTGCTGGGATTTACCAAGGTTAGGCTTGCGGGACTGAGCTGGTTAGGAGCGGCAATTTGCGGGACTATTTCTTCTAGGAGCCGCGTTGAGTTAAGGGCTTAGGAGTAGCCCTTCGAGGAGACTAGTCCTTCCAGGAGCTGTATAGAGTTGAAGGCCTAGGAGTAGTTCTCCTAGGAGCTGTGTAGAGTTGAAGGCCTAGGAGTAGTCCTCCCAGGAGCTGTATAGAGTTGAAGGCCTAGGAGTAGTTCTCCTAGGAGCTGTATGTACTATCAATTATTATCATGAATTATAACAAAATGTATCATAGAAAATGATAAATAGTCGAAAATCATGTTAAAGAGTATAAAATCTTCTTCAAAGTCTTTTTAAAATGATTACTTAACAGGGAAGTCCATCACGGTAACAAAGGCTACCAACGGTACTCCCAGCACAAATTAACAAGAAAAATACAAATAATGATCCGGCAAAAAGCGGCATATAACACATCTACATCCAGTACAATGACATCAAATGACATAAAATCCAAAAAAAAATAATAGCATGAAAGTAAAAAAAATTAGTAAGAAAGCAAATTGTTCATTTTTATTACAAATTAATTATAAAATATGATATGTATTATTTTGATCCCATTTCAACTCATTCCAGTTTAGTTACTTTTTTTATCAATTTCTCCGTTACTTTGCTCAACCCCTAATCCCTAATATACTGCACTCCTTAATAGTTCCAAATTTTATTTAATTATTGATTCCCCTGTCTTAATTAAGCTGTATTGTTATACTATTCTCATTAAGCGTTTTTATGTCCGTAATAACAATGAAGAATCTATAGATCTTAATTTAATTCTCCTGGCCATTTCGCCAAAATATCTGTATAATTATAAATGCAGTTACAAATTACAAGTACATAATGTTAATGGGAAAAATGGGGTGTAATTCGAGCACCTCCTCAAATTAGACTCAGGCTCAATTTGATAAATATGGGATTAACTCTACTCCAATTCATTATTTTTAAGTATTTTTTATATATTTATAACAAAATTAAAATTAGATTAGTTTTAATATGAAATTAAGATATATTTGATCATTCTTTCTTATAATTATTTAAAAGATTTGTAATTTATTGTAAAATTTTAGCCGAGTTTAAGTTTTTAAAATATAAATACTTTTATTTGTAAATTCAAAACTGCAAAATTTACAAGTTTATTTTTTTATTAAGAATTTCAATTTTGAAAAAAATGAGAAAAAATAAAATTTTGAATGAAGAAATTATGGCATTGTTATAATATCAAAACATATATAATGACAATGATTAAATACAAATTAAAATTAAAATAAAAATTAGGAACTAGTCAATCACCCACCCAGTTTTCGCAACCGCCCCCCACCCAATTTCAGCTTTTTCCTTCATTTTTAATTTAATTTTTTCTTTCAAATCATAAGTTTTTTAAAAAAAATCCGATTTTAATATATTTTTCTATATCTCTCAACTATCGATTTACATACCATATATGTTATATTTCGAACTAATTTCAAAAAAAAAAATTAATTTTTAGTTTCTATTCTAAATTAGTTTTTATTGGAGTAGAGTTCATATATAATATCTCGATACCACTTTAATTAATTTTTTGACACGTGCTTAGTTGATGCATCACTTAAGTGATAAATCTTAGACTTCTGACTTTTATATATGTGACGTTTACATCATGTACTATATACAATTATGAAATAGAACAATAAGAAAGTAGTGGTATAGTATGCAATATTCATACTAAATAAAAGAATATTTTATAATACTGCTAATCACTCTTGGTGTACTGGTTGTTATTTTGAAAAACTAAAATCAATTTTATTTATAAAAAATATGTATTCACTTGATTAGTTCTAAATATTAATAAAAACTCGAAAACTCCTTATAAAACTTGATTAACTTAAAGTATATTTAAAAACTTAATAAATTCGAAAACTCAATAAAAGTTTGAACCGGACTTGTATAGTAAACAGTGGAGTTTGAACAGAAACTCGATAATTTTTTAAGCTATTTGACTCAATTAGACTAGAAAAAGGAAGAAGATCGAACTAGAATCTAATAATGGCGAACTCGACTCTACACCAATCCATTACACCCTATAAGAAAGCCATGGATTCATTCTGCAACACGGAACATGGCGTTGTATAATTTGATCCCACTTGATTACATACGTCCGAATGATTTTAATGTGCTTGACAGCTCATGAATTTCCCAACACAGATATGAATGAGTGGAGATCTTGTTTTTTGGGTTGAGCAACCACAAAACATATCATTTTACACGCTATAAATATCTTGCCCTAGCTTCATACTTGAGCACCAACAAAGAAATTTTAGCAGAACCCTTCATTTCTCATAAATCGAGTTCCCGAAATGGCATCCACTAAAAATGTTTCCCTCGCTCTGTTCTTCACACTCAACATTCTGTTTTTTTCTTTGGCCAGTTCATGTAACACTTGCCCCGGAACCAAGCCACCTCCTGTTACTCCCGTGGCTCCTGCTGGAAAATGCACAATAAATGCCCTCAAATTAGGAGTATGCGCTGATGTACTTAACTTGGTGAAGAATGTTGTCATCGGAGCTCCTCCAACGCTGCCATGTTGTGCTCTCCTTGACGGTCTTGTCAATCTTGAGGCCGCACTTTGCCTTTGCACTGCCATTAAAGCCAACATTTTAGGCCTCACCAACCTCAATCTTCCTATTGCACTAAGCCTTGTCCTTAACAACTGTGGGAAGACACTACCCAATGGCTTTGAATGCACCTAATCGTGTTTCTCTAGCTATATACGATCTTAATTAAATTAAGTTTAAATCTTATATTGCTGTAGAAGTGTGGGATTTGTTGTATTCACATTTATTTGGGTGATTTTTTTTTTTTTGCCTTATATCTTTGTACGAAAATTCCGTTGAATGAATAAAAAAAAAATGCTGTAATGTGTGCTAGGTGTGTATAGTATGATATGTAGGATTGTTGTAACTGTTAATTGAACATATGTTAATCATATTATTCTACCTGAGCTTCGAGTACATTCTGATAGAAATTCTCTACTTACGGTATAATTAGCTAGTCAGCTTTCCGATTTCAGAAGAAAGTATATACCTCACGCGACACTATAATCTCATGAATAGGTACAAGACTGCTAACAATACAGGAGCCATAGTCGGACATATTGTCCTCTATCAAATCAGTTGAAATGAAAATTGAACGTGACTCCATGTTAATAATAGTAGCTGATAGAAATTGAAAATTATTGGCCATGGCTATCAGCTTCAGTTGATGCATGCGGAATTGGTAGATATATTTTTGTTATTAAGAAAAATCAAATACTAATTACACATGTTTTTATCACTTTTATAGCTTGGCATATATATATATATATATATATATATATATATATATATATACGTACTATGTGCAATTACATACGTCTAGGGCTATTCACGAACCGAGCCGATCCGAGTTTTGATCGAACAGAGCCGAGTTTTATTTTTTTGAGCCGAACCGAGCCGAACCGAGCTTTCTTATCGAACAAAAATTGTGTTGGAGCTCGAAGTCGTTAACTAACGAGCCAAACACGAGTTTGTTCACGATCATAAACGAGCCGAGTCGAGTCGAGTCGAGTCAGAAAAAAATCATGTCAACCGAAATTTGACTTTGAAAATAACTTAGCGAAAAAAATTAGTTTTTTTTTGAAATTTTGGTTATATCACTATAATATATATATCTTGACATTCATACGCTTGTATCGATGAAAAATATTTTTTTTAAAAATTCAAACACCAATTCATGACTAAAAATATTCAGGATATGTTATAATTTTTTCAAGATTTAACGAGAGAGCTCGAGCCGAGCTCAAGACGAACAACCCGAAACTCGGCTCGAGCACGTTTTTCTTAACGAACACATTTGTTTGTTCGAGCTCGAGTTTGTTAACGAGCTGAGCTGAACAAGCTCTTAACGAGCCGAGCTGAACAAGCTCTTAACGAGCCGAACTCGAACTTGTTCGCGAACAGCTCTGTTCGTTAACAACCCTACATACATCCATTGGCTATCTTATTAAAGTATAAGTTCAGACATCTATGTAATGTTAGTTCCTCGGTATTTATAGGTGAAGTGATAGAGTAGTAGGTTCATATTATTGTATATTATTAATACCTATTTTATGTTCGTTTTCATAATTTTATTAATAACTAAATTGTTTTACTTTGTTTTGTAAGAAAATAAATAAAATCAAAATTTGAGCAGGAAAATGTGAAAAAAAGCAAGGAGGTGAAGAATACTTGAAGCTAAAGAAATTCGAATACTTATTGGAGAAGAAGAAGGAAACATATCATAAATAGGATTTGTTATTCCAAGACCTAAACCCTCATATTTTCCCGATATATATTAGTCTCCACTCTTGTATTTTACACACCCAAGACACTCAACACCCAACACCTAGAACACCAATCTAGAGATAGAATTTTGTTAGTTATTTGTTTTTGCTCATATTTTTATCATGTGCAGCTAAATTTGTTCCCTAGGATGAAGATGAAGTTAATATAATTGCTTTGATATCTTCTGGTTCCTATTTATTTGATTCTCATGATTTTTCTTGGTGCTTAATTGTTCAATTGACAAAGTGATTTTGATATATTATTGTTAGAGTTTTGAGAATTCGTAGTCTCTGTGGATCAACCTGTAATTGCTACAACTAAACACTGTGCACTTGCAGTTCTTATATTTTTACACATCACGAAGCTTTCTGAAATTAACATTCATGCAGCATGCTGTTGGGATTACTTGATATTGTAAATACCAATTGTATATAATATAGAAAAAGTCAACTAGTAACTTGGTAATTTTGTCAAATACTTAGTTAGATTGGTTTAACAAACTTTCCTGCCATTCTGTATTTATATAGTTTAGACTACAGACTCTCATTTTTGTAACTTATAACAAACTATAGTGTGAATACAATTTTAGTTCTTCTTATCCATTAGTGTTCTTCGTATCTGCAATAATAGCATAGTATCAGAGTAGTATTGATATGTTCTTCAAATTTTCTTCAATGGCGTTTGCATTATCAATCATACGATTATCATGAAGATCATCGGCAATTGAATCTTCATATATGTTTTGACCTAAACTTCATCTTTCAGATTTGTTTTCAATCATCTTTTTTTGTTTTGATCTTGTTCCTTGATTATCTCATCTAGTATCTTTTTTCGTTTTAAATTTTCACAAAAAAATTGATATTCTCATTCACAAACAATATTTTATATTTTCGATTAGATTTACACACAGATACTCACAATCAAATATTCGTGTCTGTCTTGCGATAATCATATCTCAAATTGCATCGTTAATCTTTATAGTAGTCTAATATTAATCTATCTTAGATTTAATTGTTATCAATCTTGTACGATAAAGACATTATTATATATATATATATATATTGAATATATAACTACATCACAAGAACATTGTTAATTCCTAAATCACATAAGCATATGAGAATTAACAATTAAATTAGGAGAAGGGTTTGAGAAAATAAACAGAGATTGGATTTAATCTCGAGTCCAGAAAATTGTCTCCTTAACACAATTTCGGCCCGCACCATCCGTGTTTAGCAACCTGCTTCCCAGGATAAAACGAGATACTAGTATAATTGATAGATCGAATATACTCTCAGCGAACTTGAACTGAGCCCGAGAACTATCACCGGAATATTGGAAAAATTTAAGACTAAAGAGACCGAGAATGAAAGAGATGACTCTTATTTCCTCGACTTAATAAAACTGGTGCCCTAAGACTCTATTTATAAAGAGAGGCTTGAAAGGACTTGTTTTTCTTTTTGATGTGGTACATGGTATTTATAAGAAAAACTAAGTAATAGGTTTGTGCTACTCTCGATGTGGTACAAAACCACTTTTCATATTAAAAGATAAAACTTTGGAACATCAGTTCTCATTCACCTTTTACTCATTTTGAGCGTGTAAATATGCGTTGGAATTCCCTCGAAGAGGAGAATACGTTCCAATAAATACACACCACTAACACATAATGTGTCTCACTCATATAGAGTCTCAAAATGATTCACAACTTAGTCTAATATACTAAGTTTGTCCAACATTAATTGTTAATCTTCATCTCTCTAATTCAGTTGTTTTTTGAGAATTTTAACACTTTGAGTGCACTCATCTATTTTACTCTTATCTCTTGATACTTCATATGTCTATATTCAATCAAAATGATAATACTGATGAAACATATAATGAAACATAAAATGATAATTTCTCACAACAACAAGATGAACCTTTGTATATATAAAACTCTGATAATCTTTGTATGAAACTAGTCAGTGAACCTTTTGATGGCACTGATTTTGATAATTGGAAGCGGTCTGTCACTATTGCATTATCAGTAAGAAACAAGCTAGGTTTTGTTGACGGTTCTCTTTCTATGCCAAGCATGTACTATGCATCTTTTAAGATCTTATCAAGGTCTAATGACATAATTATTTCTTGGTTGTTTGGTTCTCTCTCTAAAACTATTGGTCGTAGTGTGATATATGCTACTTCTACTCACCAAATTTGGTTAGAACAGTAAAAAAGGTATGGTGTATCTAATGGCACACAAATGTTTGGATTGTACAAGGAACTAATTGAGTTGTCTCAGGGAATGTAACATTGCCGAATATTTTACAAGACTTAGATACTCTGGGATCATATTGACTATTTATGTCTAGTTCCCTTGTGTTTTGTGGTTGCAAGTGTGGTGCATCATAAAAATTGGTCAAGTTTTAACAGGATCAGAATGTAATTCAACTTCTTATCAGACTCAATGACTCTAATCCAACAATGAAAGGGTCAATTTTTATGAAGTCTCCCCTTCCTACTATTAGTTAAGTTTATAATATTCTTCTTCAAGAAGAATCTTAGAGATAAATTCATTCGGGAGCTCATTTCATATATGATTCTGCTTATTTGGTAGCCAACTCAAGATTCCAATAGATTTCTCAATCCCGGTCTACTGGTTTTTTTGCCACAAAATATGGTTGTAATTCTAATATATAAGGCAACTCTTCGCTGTAATTATTGTAAGAAACTTGGGCACAATTGATAAGTGCTATAAAAATCCATGGATTTCCTGCTGATTTCAAATTTACCAAAGCCAAGAGGTTTTCCAACTCTGTCTCTTTTAACTCTACAACTCATAATACACCACAGGTTGATTCTACAGGTTCTGAAAATTCTAGAAATTATACTCCCTCGACTGTTGGATCTTTACACAACTAAGGCACTAATATATTGACCTTTAATGCTCAGACTCCTTTCACTGGTTTATCTCTAGAATTATGCAATCAGCTGGTTACCTTGCGTAAATAAGCACAAGTCTCATATTCATCTACACTATCATTTGCTAATTTTGCTGGTAATACTATACACACTACTTGTTTTTCAACACCTACTTCTATTACCGGGAGAATTAATAGTGACGCTAGTGATCATATATGCGCACATAAATCTTTATTCACTTTTTTTACACTCACTTCCGAATCATGTTACAATATCTTTACCCAATGAGGATGTTATTACAATAACACATAGTGGTACTATTCCATTAAATAATAACATTGTTCTTCACAATATACTCTATGTTCTAAACTTTAATTCAATCTCTTGTCTATTCATAAACTTATTGAGCAGTTAAAATGCTTCACTGGTTTTCCATTTGAACATTGCTCTATGCAGGCCTCTTCTTTGAAGATGTCACCAATCCCTGGTAAACTTCATAGAGGCCTTTATCTCTTTATTCATGATTCTTTATTGATTGTAATAGTGCTCAATTTTCTTGTAATATTTCTGTTCCTACATGGCACTCAAGACTAGCTCATTTTTCTCTCTATAAATTAAAAGAGCTTTCCTTTTGTAATAAGTGAGATGACAGTTATATTCTTTCTTATGAGATTTGTGCTAAAGGAAGAAATCACAAACTTCCATTACTCATAGCTCTATTCATACAAATAAATATTTTCATCTTATTCATGTTGACATATGTTTCCTTTGTTAGTGTTTGTGCCCTAGAGACAACATTATGATGATTTAGTTTAAGACATTATGATTATTAATATTTATGTTCTATCGATTATTCTCTTTATAATTTATTAATTCTTAATTTACTGCGATATAAATGTTAGATTAATAAATGTCCTTAGAATATGATATGTAATTCTATATCTCTAAGTACGTGACGTAGAAATGAGATTATGAGAATAGTATCAATTTTCCTAAAGGTCCCTAGTCGAGTATTATTATTAAGGGACAATAATAATGCATTAAGACTGGTGTGTTTGTTGATTGATGATCACATCTCATTGATCATAGGTATAGTGATACTAAAGTAAAAAACACAGGCAGATGTATATGAACATGGTGATGGAAAGACCTAATGTGAGATTCTACATATTTGTTGTGTCATAAGTAATTCTCACAGTGATAATGATGTAATGGTCCTTAGACCTGAAGTCATTATATTTCTATACGATAATTAATATACATTGATTCCATTAAAAGTTATCCTTGACCGGATAATGATAAAAGTGGACATTGGGTATATTATGAATCGTATGAGAAATATGAATGATCTAGATGGGATTTAACCCTCCTATTTTAGGAGTGATATTATTGGCCTCTTGTGTGAGCTAGACTATGAAATGTGTGGCCACGCTCAAATGTTGATTTGATATGATAGTCTACTCATTGATCAAGGAAACTTGGATTAAACTATGATGAGGATGACACATTACATGCCTCTAGTTTAATCTATAATATTTGGTTAAAGGGATTATATTACATTGTACATTATTGACAAAAGGTTTAATCGATCACCGATTCAATTATTATTACTTGGGTAGCAATGATATATTACTAGATGTCGCTCATTGTTTATGATTTTAAATTAGATTTAAAATTCGTTGCCAACCTAATAATAACCTATAGGGTCACACATTAAGAATACTTGAAGAATTATTTAATTTAAATTGGATTTAAATTATATTAAAGTAATTCAAATTATTTATAATATTAATTAAGTATGACTTAATTAATTAGATAAATATTGATATTCGAATTTACTACTATTAATTATGAAATTTATTTGTTTAATATTTAAGTGAGACTTAATTATAATGCAAATAGGAATTTCAAATTAATAATAACTCCTAATTAGTTAAGAATTATAATTCGTTTTCTACTCTCTATATAATATCTCTTGGGTGGCTAATTTTTGGTGTGAAAAAAGAGTTTTACTAAAACCCTAGCCACCAAGGAAGAAGATGGAGAAAAAAAGAAGAAACGAGTTTGTGCTAGTACACATTCAATCCTTGAGTTCAAGCATTCGTGTGGATGTGTGGATACCGATAGAGCGTCGATCGCGAGAGCGGGATGTGTGGTGATTAAACAAGCTTTGGATCTCCATTAGTCAACTAATTTGTAAAGCTTCTTAAGGGAAACAATCTGATCTACGAATTAAATATCTATTTTTTACATGGATCCTGGGGTGGATTTCGAAAATTCTGGTTTTTCACGTTTTAATTACTGTTTTCGTTGTGTTTATGTGCTCGAAACCCAACATCCTTACCCTATTCAAAATATATAATAAATACAGATATTTACTAACTATTGTAGATGATTTTCGCATAACTACATGGACTTGTTTGCTGAGTTGTATGTTGTGTTGTATAGATAATGCTTTTGACTTCTTGAAATATTTCATAGCCATGGTAGAAACACAATTTTCCACCACTGTTAAATATATCAGAACTGACAATGCTTGAGAATTAGGTCTTAGTAATGCAGCTACTACTTTCTTCCTTTCTGAAGGCATAATTCACTGGATTTCATGTGCTTATACTCCACAACAGAATGGTGTTATGGAAAGAAAGCACACACATTTACTTGAGACGTCTAAGGCTTTACTCTTTCAGTCTATTATACCTATTTAATGTTGGGGAGATTGTATTCTCACCTCCACATACTTAATCAATAGATTTCTCACAAAAATGCTTTGTGGGGTTTCTCCTTATGAGATACTGTTTGGTCATAAACCAACATATCACCATCTTAGAGCATTTGGATATCTTAGTTACATATCTACCAACTCCTCTAATAGACCAAAATTATCTACTAGAGCTTCTCACCGTACATTTCTTGGATATCCTTATGGAGAAAAAGCTTATAAATTTTTTAATCTAGAAACAAAGTTTATTGAAATACACTACTGGAAATTGGCTAATAGACATCGGTGTCTGAACACTTTTTCGACCGATATCTTTGTGGGTGATATTAAAAATTACCACCTTAGACATCGTTTTCTGGTGGATGTCTAAGATCATATTAGACATTATATTTTTAATATTTTTTTATATTTATGGATCCTTTTTTATTATAACCAATATGAGTTTTAGTCTTATATCGCTATATTAATAATATTAGAGGTACTTGAACATATAGCTGAAATAGTATAAATCTACAAAAACATCAATTTTACAAAAGAAACTGATATGTAAATATCAGTTAAACATCAGTACTCTTCATGAATATCGATGTCTAAATGTAATATAGATATCAGTTCAAACTGATGTTTAATTATACTTAAAACCTCGGTTTTTTTAGCCAAAGTGATGTACAATATCATATTAGACATCGATTTTTAGTATATATCTAATATATACTCAAATATTAGGCATCAGTTTTGCTTTACAAACTGATAATTAAATATTATTTGGACATCACTAATAATGCATTAAAATTACCAAAATTAAACCACATTATAAAATAACTAAAATTGGATTTTTGATTAACAAAATAAATCCAACATTCTTATATCATTGAGTAAGTAAGGATGACTTGCTCTATATGAGCCCATATCCCAATACAAAATTTTATTACATTGTTTGCAAAATCAAACAAATAAAACTAGTTTCTAAAACAAGTCATTTGTAATGTATTCATGAATACCCTTGATCTTTAGTCACCTGTATATGAACAAATTTATCGCGTGGGTTTATAGCTCTCAACATCTTAAAACCTTGAAGCTGCGAAATGACATATAAAAGTAATCAAAATAGAAAAAGGGATATGGTATTTAACACATATGTACATATATAAATTTTGTCTTATAAAATGGTAGAACAAAGATAATAACAGGATACAAGGATCAACATCCTTTGCATGTTAATCTCTTTTGATAGTTGATTGTAATGAGAGAGTAAGTATACACCTTCTCTACTGATTCTTTTGCGAATAAGTGGATATTGGCATTATTTTGCTGGGACCATCTGAGGTCAGTAAGTTTAAGCAAGTAACAAAATATAGTACTATTAGCAAACAACAATATCACAAGTGTGTCAAACAAAATTGCGCAAGCAACATTTCCAATATCCACTTATTCGCAACCAATCAAACATTACTAATCTTATAATTATACATTAATAATTAGAATCACATCAGTTTTGTATAATTAGTTGTAAATAAATCACCAAAATCTCAATTAACGTTGTCAAACAAAAAAAAGAATGAATAAATCAAAGGACTGTGAAAGACGACACCACCGAGTTATGTACTTGACTACTTGCGTTGTTTCATAACATAAACAAGAAGACAATACATACACTAAATTGTTAATCTGGACAACATGTGGGGCTATTATTGTAATTTATATAATGACTTTTGATGAATGTACAAGGCATATTTATACTGACCACACATTCCATATTGTCAAGAATAATATGAAGTTGTGAACCATATAGACTACACCATGTTCAAAATTAAAATGTTTCCAAGATTGATAGTACCCTATTTATTTCAGATTTATAATATCTCAAATGCTCTCCCCATTTTCCAATATCAACCCATGCTTCTTTCGCTCTCTTTGTTGCTTAGTCATCAACAAAGCCTAAAAGGTAAAGGTACAAGAGGGCGAACATAATTTTAAAAGGTGACACTCATAATACCGAAAATGAAAAACGGGATCTAATGGGACAAGAACATAGTCTTAAATTTGAAAAATCAATTTCACATTCAGACTTCATGAATTGAAAATATAGTTAAGACTTTTTTAATTTATTTTTTATTGTGTTAACACCTGCTTGGGAAACCGAGATATAAAAGAAAAAGCTACATCTTACATGTTAGTTTCAGTTAGTACTTAGTAGACATGTCCATCCTAGATTTCTTAAGCAACGGTTTCATTCATATTCCATTACCGAAAAAATTAATAAAGTACACATTCAGTAGCTGAATTTAGATTCCTCCATTATAAAACTGGACCACTTCCTTTGATGCACTAGGTCCTGCAGCTAGCCATTGCACACAATATCTGAAAAATACAACATCAGTCAACATAATATTAGGCCTCCTAATGCAAAATTAATATGAATGTATTTTAACATTTGCAAGTAAAGATTCAACTCTACTTTCCAATTCAAATTTAAGGACAAAACGATTCCTTACATTATAACTGAAAAATGTGGGAAGTTTAGGTGGCATTTTGTAATGACTAATGAATATATATATATATATATATATATATATATATATATATAATAAGTAATAACCTATGAGTTTTGGCTAGTGTTTATCCCTCTTCACTTGGTCAAAAAGGGTTAAAGGTTCACAATGCAGTAGAAGCTTGTGTGACTTTATGTATTTAACTTGGAAATATTTATATATACACACATTTAAAATTGGAAAAATATTTGATTAATCGAACAACAAAAAAGAAACAAACCATGGATAAAAAAGAAAATGAAATATTTCCAATGCCTAATTTCAAAGTCAATAATAACCAAAATATTTCCAACTTACTAATGCAAACCAGGTCGACAAGTTATAACATCAATTATAATAGTAATTCGAAATAAAATTAGGAGAAGACGGCATAGTTATATTATTGATAACTTTCTTAAATCGATACGTATTACACTCACTTAGTTAATTCAATGCATTTGTGCCCTACGATCGTAGAAAACCTGAACCAGCAAACTGCCCGAACATATTATGTAACTTAGTTAAAGATATATACATAAAGATGTATAAGGTGGCCCCAAGTGTAATAATATAAAACCGTACAAACGGTTATTAAATAAATTAACTAAAGGTTTAGGACGTTCCAATGTTTATATTATGATTTAGTAACAAAAACCTCTACTGAAAACCTACTACTCACCTGAGTAAGACTTTGTCCAGAGAAACCGAACAATTAGTTTGTTGCAGATTGCTTTGAATATTCAAAGGTAGTTCGTTTAAGTGAACTCTATACGAAACCAAGGTCCAAGAAATAGTCAACATTAGACCAGCAGCAGACTTAAGTAACTATCGGATCTTCTTTATCTGTGGATCTTCAGATGATAATGTTCACATGCAGATTTGACAGCTTGGTCTTGTACTATTTGATTGCAATTTGTCCTAACAATCATACTGAACTAACATTTAAGACAATAGGACTTGTATATGCATTTATGTTTTGCAAAAGATCAAGACCTGAAATTATACATTCTCACCAGTAGAGACTGCTTCCTGATACTGCCCATTTCTCTCATCTAAATTCTTATGCAATCTATATATATCTCCCTCCATATCTCGAACTCTTATTTCTGCTTCCTGCGAAAAAATCACATAAATTTGCAATTCAGAATTAATTATGTATCCAACATCATCATAGAGATACATGGCTTTCAAAATGGTAGAATTAAACTTTTAGTTCATAAAACCAAACTTGATATTGTTAGAACCGCGGGTTTCAATATCCAAGGGTTAGACAAAAAATTGGCAGCCAAACCCAAGAGTTCGAGTAACAAAAGATCATGTCAAAATGGTTTGAAAATAATATAACCATTTCAGCAACAATACATACTAATACTATCAAGCAAATTCATAAAAATTAGGATTTCGAGTTAAAAAAATTCTAATTTTTAAAATCCCCAGTTAGGGGTTCAAACAAAATTAGGGTTTACATTCTTACCCACTTTAACTCAAACAAAATAATCGGAGTTTAGATTTTCGAGATTCAATTGAGCTTCAAAACTTCGATTCAAATAGTTTTGATTCAAAATCAAATAGCTTCAAATCAGTATTAAGGTTAGCTTCCAGATTCCAAATCTAACCGACAAAGAGAGAGAGGGAGGATAGAGGGATGCAGAGAGAGAGAGAGGTTCGTCAGAGAAGGGATGAGATGAGATGAAAGAGTCGGGTGATAGTGTGAGTTGAGATTGTGAATTGAATAGTTTTGGTTTTTTTTTATTTTAGTTTTTAGTATATATGTTTTTAATTTTAGGGTATGTATAGATGTATTGATGTGGGGTTCTCAAGGGAGGGAAATATTTGGTGAAGGGGGAAAAGATATTTGGTGAAGGGGGAGGAACGAGATAGGCGCGCATTTATTTTTTTAGAACTTATATTTGACATCGGTTGTATTAGAAAGCGATGTCTGAATATCTATATACATCGATTTTATTTAGCTAATTCTTATAGACACCTGATAGGCAAGTTTAATTTTTTGACCCATACTTGTCCTCATTTGTCATTTTGTGTCCAACATCTTAGCCAATTTATGTCTGATCTCAAACAGCATCACTGGGATCGACACTGCAGGTAAACTTTATGAGATTAAAAAGTAGATTCTAATTTTTTTTTCATGATTTTTTTGAAAATTTTAAATAAATTGATGTTTGTAATTAATTTTATGGAAGTACTACGAAAATTAAAAAAGTATATATTTTTATTTTCATATTTCTTCCATAAAGTTTATTACAAACCACAATTTATTTGAAAATTTAAAAAAAATTATGAAAAAAGTTTAAAATCTACTTTTCAATCTCACGAATTTTAAGTATACTTTTTTTAACCTTTTGAATGTTGATTCAAATCTTTTTTAAAAAAATTATGTAATACCTATTATAATGTTAACGAATATTTTAAAATATTATGATATTAAAATAAGATAAAAAAAATCCCGGCAAAAGAAATAAGCTAAAAAAAATTTTGAAACTCATTTTAAATATAAGGTTCTGTGTTTCTCTTTTAACAGGATTACCTCCAGAACCTTACGCATGCAGATAGATGTAATCGCATAGAAACAATTTCAGGGCGTACCATTCCGGTAATCAAAGATATAGCAGCAATTGCTAGCCTTCAATTATTGTGTATATAGATGGAATATAATTTCCTTGAGTTCTGGTTTAAGTCTATCCTTTGATGATAACTTCACATGCATATTTTCAGTCAATATTTTTTTACTTTCTCTGCAAAAGGAAGATATCAATCTTTGTAATTTAGAGGGCAGAAATTAAACATATTTTCCCTATAAAATTAATAATTTGGTTTAATGGACCCTATCAATTAAAGGTAGCACAATCCCGTGAGCAATTTTTGGTTGCACTCGAATACATAAAGAAAATAATGACAGTTGAAGTACGTTGCTTCTGGAGCAAGAGTAAATGCAAAATATAAACGACAAGTCCCCCCCACATTCAATCAGCTGGTTGTGACCACAACTAAACTGTATGTCTGCCACATTCTTTCATATTGAGTCCACAACAAAATTATGTAAACCCGGAGCAAGGTGTATGTCAACTGGAGCCATCACAAATATGAAATGTGCGTATACTGACTATTCACGAAGCATATGGTGAATACGTTTAAGAGTTGTTCACGTGGATGATTATAACGCAGAGGGTTAGAACTGTAATGTCACCACTAGACAGGGTATCATCCCAATGATCACTCATCTTTTTCCTTCCTTTCATTCCATTTCTTAAATAATTGAAGGTCCGAATTACCCAAAAAAAGTTCTCAACATTTATATGAATCCATAACCAAGTGTCTAACTAAGTTGAGGTGTTTAACTAAATTGAATCCTCAACGTCGTCGTAATTAAATCGAATTTGTAACGTCGTCATTTCAATCTAACATTTCTTACTACTAGGTCACTATGCCTACTACTTATTAATTAGGTTATGAAGATTAATCAGATTTTCGTTGCAGACTGTAACACCAGCAGAACCAAAACCTCAGCTGACTACACTAAAATTTTTAATAAGAAATGTTTTATAATGCCATAACTTTTAGTTAAAAATTTATAAAAAAATTTAATTGAAGTCAAGCCAACTTTCAAAAATGAGTAAAAAATCATTTTCGACTTGTCTATTTTATGATCCGGGTTCGTGGATAATAATGTATATATACTTATATTTGAGTCTAGACTTTATGTACGGTGAGGAAACTTAATTAATTGGAAACTCAACTCTTGGTGACCAAGGGAAACCTATAACTAAACTATTTACTTTCTTTTTCTCTCTAGCTGGGACTCTCGTATTCTATAGAATTCTCAGCAAACATATGGATTAAGATTAAGAATATTGGTAATTTGTGGTGGGCTGACATGTGAGTCCAATATCTTATTATGTCACCAATCCAATTGACAAAATGCCGATGCATTTAGTATTGGGCTTGTTGTGCCAATATGAGCTCCTCATTATTATTTAGTTGCTTTCTGTGGGCTGCATGCGTTTGTATAAGATTGCCTCTACTTGCAAGTTGAGAACTCCGGGGTGCTATTATGTCATATCTTATTATATAATAATATAGCCGTTTTTCTCGGGTGTGCATATAATGTATTACTATTCTATAAAAACAAAATATTAAAATTTTTGATATGATACCTATTTTTTGGTAAAAGTTGAATTTAATGAATTATCCTTATTTTATTTAAAAGTTTTATTAGCCTTAAGAATCAAATTATAATAGAAAAAGAAATAAAGATCGTTTTCAACTATAACACGTTACCCTTTTTATTTCTCTCAATTAAAACAATTTCTCCAAATATCACGGACACATTTATTTAATAAAATAGAATAATAATATTATAACAACTAATATCTAATAAACAACAACCACTAATAACTAATAAATTACCTTTTTGAGCTACTTAATTGTTTATTTTATTTAATTATTATTTTACTTAAAAACTTTGTTAAGCTCATTAACTATAGCAATCCATAAATTCTTAACTTAGCATCATCATCCTTATTAATTGACAACAACAATCTCATCTCATCATTTAAAATAATGCAAAAACCCTTTATTCTTAAAACAATGTAAAAGTCAAAATATAAAAGACGAAACATTGAAAGTTTTGGTACAATACATGTTTTTTGCTACACGCAGAATTTACAGAATTATCTTTATTTTATTTAAAAGTTTTATTAGTCTTAGTAATCGAATTATAATAGAAAAAGATATAAAAATCATTTTTAACTATAACAAGTTACCTTTTTTTATTTCTATCAATTAAAACAACTTCCCTTATAGATATCACATTGACAAATTTATTTAATAAATTAGAATAATAAAATTATAACTACTAATAACTAATAAATTACCTTTTTCAGCTACTTAATTATTTATTTTGTTTAATTATTATTTTACTTAAAGATTTTGCAAAGCATTTCACTTTAACAATCCATAAATTTTTAACTCGAACAACTTAGTATTATCATCCTTATTCCTTGACAACAACAATCTCACACCATTGTTTAAGACAATGCAATTTTTAAACTATGTAAAAGTCAAAACCATACGCATCTCTAACCGGTAGTTTTCGCATATATATTTTGTACGGGTCCACAAAAAAAAATTATATACTTTTTCCTATTATTTTAAAGACAAATATACTTAAAATAGGTATTATCTTGTTATTCAATTACATAAACAAAGTAAAATAAATATTTGACTTTTGAAGACGAATTATCTATCTATCTATATCATTATATTATATAAGAAACTTTATTGTTCTTCCTTCAGTTACATAATTATCTTTTCTTAAAAAAATTAATATTTTACTCAATTGCCCTTAATTAATTATAATCTAACCAATTACCTTTATAAGTAAAATACGTTGTCTTTTTTTATTTTCACCAACTAAAACAACTCTTTTTCTACAGATATTTTAGACAATTCTTTTTAATTTATACATTTTGTAAGTAAAATATGTTGTCGTTTTTACTTTCTCCAAATCTATTACTATTATATAAAAGACGGAATATTAAAATTTTTGGTACGGTACCTGTTTTTTGGTACACGCTGAATTTACTAAATTACCCTTATTTTACTTAAAAGTTTTATTAGCCTTAAGATTCAAATTATAATAAAAAAAGAAATAAAGATCGTTTTCAACTATAACATGTTATCGTTCTTATTTCTCTCAATTAAAATAATTTCTCTAAATATCACGAACACATTTATTTAATAAAATAGAATAATAATATTATAACAACTAATAACTAATAAACAACAACCAGTAATAACTAATAAATTAACTTTTTCAGCTACTTAATTTTTTATTTTATTTAATTATTATTTTACTTAAATACTCTGTTAAGCTCCTTAACTATAGCAATCCATAAATTCTAAACTGATTCACAAGAACAACTTAGCATCATCATGATTATTACTTGACAATAACAATCTCATTTCATCCTTTAAAACAATGCAAAATCCCTTTGTTCTTAAAACAATGTACAAGTCAAAATATAAAAGTAGAAACATTGAAAATTTTGGTACGGTACCTGTTTTTTGGTACTCGCGAAATTTACTGAATTACCTTTATTTTATTTAAAAATTTTATTAGCCTAAGTAATCGAACTATAATAGAAAAGGAAATAAAAATCGTTTTCAACTATAACACATTTCATTTTTTTATTTCTATCAATTAAAACAACTTATCTTATGAATATCACTAACAAATTTATTTAATAAATTAGAATAATAATATTATAACCACTGATAACTAATAAATTACATTTTAAGGTACTTAATTGTTTATTTTATTTTATTATTATTTTACTTAAAGACTTTGCAAAGTTTCTTGACTATAACATTTCATAAATTTTTAACTCATCTACAAGAACAACTTAGTATTATCATCGTTATTCCTTGACAAGAAGAACAATCTCACCCCATCGTTTAACACAATGCAAAAACTGTCTGTTTTTTAAACAATGCAAAAGTCAAAATCATACACATCTTTAACCAGTAGTTGTCGCATATATATTTTGTACGGGTCCACAATTAAAAAAATATATAATTTTTCATATTATTGTAAAGACAAATATATTTAAAGTAAGTATTATCTTACAATTCAATTACATAAATAAAATAAAATAAATATTTTACTTTTGAAGTCTAATTATCTATCTATCTGTATAATTACACTACAAGAAATTAAGGCTAAATTCAATTGCATAAATTGAACCGGTCTAAATTCGACCGATTTCGGTTGTTTCATTGCGCACGGCTAAATACAGCCGCCCGCAGTGGAATTTAGTATTAAATGCGACCGGATTTTTTGTGCGGTTGAATTTGACTCAATCAAAAAATGGAGGGAATTTTCCCGCCAACTGAATTATTTAGCGCTCCTAAATTTTACTGCTAGCGGTCGAATTTAGCCTTACCAAAATAGCGGGATATTTTCCCGCTCTTTTTGTTTAAATTGCTGAAATGACGAAAAAAGATTTTAATAAAAATCAGTTGAAATAATTAAAGTGATTACAAGCGGTTGTATTTAGTAAATGAAAAAAAATAAACAATACTTAAAATTTTAAATAGTATTATATATTACAAAAATATACATAATATATATATATATACAAGAATAACATTCATCACATGCACAAATATTTATGATGGTGAAAAAATATACATTATGGGATAATTTTGATTTTTTTGTGTTTGATAATATTATAAAATTTAAATATTTTTTTAATATGTTTGAAATATTACAAGAGTTTCACATTTATGTGCTTTATCCACTATAATTTTAAAAAAAATAAAACATCGATATGGGACTTAAGACTAGTAAGAGATACTAGTTAAATCACTGGTTGACTGTTAAAATAGCAAACCAAATAAATTTATTTTTTTCTGAAAATTTTGTCATATCACTAATGTATATAGGGTCTTGACATTCGTACAATTGAATCATTCAGAAATATTTTAAAAAAAAATTAAAACATGGATATGGGACTAAACACAAGTAAGAAGTACTAGTCAAATCACAAGTTGACTGTTAAAATAGCAAACCAAATGAATTTATTTTTTTCTGAAAATTTTGTCATATCACTAATATATACAGGTCTTAACACCCGTACAATTGGATCATTCATAAATATTTAAAAAAAATCAAAACATTGACATGGGACTAAACACTAGTAATAAATACTAGTCAAATTATTGATTGACTATTAAAATAGCAAAAGAAATAAATTTATTTATTTCTGAACATTTTGTCATATCACTAATATATAAAGGTATGGTTGGATCATTCATAAATATTTAAAAAAAATCAAAACATCGACATGGGACTAAACACTAGTAATAAGTACTGGTCAAATTATTGATTGACTATTAAAATAGCAAACAAAATAAGTTTATTTTTTCTGAACATTTTGTCATATCACTAATATATATAGGTCTTGACATCCGTACGGTTGGATTATTCAGAAATATATTTAAAAAATCAAAACAGTCAAACTCATGCTTGACTGTTAAAATGGCAAACCAAATAAAATTATTTTCATATGAAATTTTGGTTATTTCACTAATATATATATATATATATATATATATATATATATTGACTTCCATACGGTTCGATCATTGAAAAATATTTTAAAAAAATTGAAACACCAATTCAGGAATAAACAGTAGGTCATTGTACTAGTCAAACTAAACCTTGACTCTTAAAATGACAAACCAAATAAAAGAATTTTGATATGAAACTTTGGTTATATCACTAATATATATATATATATATATATATATATATATATATATATATATATATTGTTAGGTCACACTTTCACTGTAGAGGGGGTGAATACAGTGTTTATTACAATCAAATCAAACTTCAAGAACTTATGTAACAGAAAACAAACTTTATTTAAACAATAAACTCTGTTACAATCTGGAACTGTTATCTCTCAGTGATGAACAAAATATCACGAGAGCTGCTAGAGTTATATTAAATAATATTCTCGATAATGATAACACTTCTAGTGTAAACTCTATTTCTGTGTTTATATACTACACAGTTACAAGATATTCGCTAATTGATATGGAATATAATTCTGCTTCCTAAAATATATCAATCAGATATCTTCTATTCCAAGTATTCCATTCTTCACGGAATTCCTTCTTCATGCATATCTCTTCTTATGTTTATCTTGATCTTCTTAACTTTAATCAGCTACTGTCCTTATCTGATCGTCCTTCAGCACTTAAGTTCTGATATCTATCTCCTGATAACATAAGTACTGATATCCCTTAAGTTCTGACTTCCAGTACCTTAAGTTCTGACTTCCAGTATAAGTACTGATCAGTTAAGTACTGATTTGTTCTGTTCAAATAAGATCTGAAATCTAAACATAAAACATATTAGCCATGACATTATCAAATATATCTAACAATCTCCCCCAACTTGTAAATTAACAAAATATACAAGTTTAACAGATATTTGATGATGTCAAAAATATTAAGTACAAATGCATGAGAAATAGACAAGATAACTACAACTTACAGTCCTTAAAGTTTTTACCAATTCAACTTCTGATAACAACTTCAACCTGTATAAATATCAGAATTTAAGCAGTTGTAGATCTTCGACTTGGCTTCATCATTTTCCGATCTCTCTGATGTCAGAAGTTGTTCTGAGATAATTCTTCAACAAACATTTCTCAGCATATCTGAGTTCATCAATCATTCTCCGTTTGACATCTTTAAGCTCTGCAGTATCTTCACCAGTTTGAAATATTGCAGCTCTGAGATCATTAATCTTTGCTTTTCTCAACTCCCGATCTAGTCTTATGACATAAGCTTTGTTAGACTCTAGATTGAATTCAAGCCCCTTAATACCAAGATATGTTCTGATCTGTGCAGTATTAGGCTTCATATCAACAATATCACCATTGTGATTTCTGTACTTTGGAACATATCTGCTGTCAGACTTAACAGAATAAAGTCTTTTCTGTCTCTGAATTTGTTCCTTTAAGTAGTTTACAGCAGTCTCTGTTATTCTGTCATCCACTTGAAGTAAGAATAATACATGTTCCAATTCTTCAAAATACTTCAATGGAATGGCATTTTGTCTTATATGATAAACCCTACCATCTGTCATGAAATACAACATGATGTATTCTTTCAAGTAGGTATGGTAAACCATCTGTACAGATTCTAGTTGATTCAATCTCTCAGGAGTTGCTCCAATACCTGGTTCACTCAAGGAAGTTGGATCATCAGTAGTGTTGTGTACTCTTCTTTCATCAGCACTTCCCAATCCAGTTTTATCTCTAGCTTCCTTTCCAGTAACTACTCTTGCTTCAAAACCACTTAAAGTAGTCTTCAAAGATTGAGTCTGTTTTGCTTTAGTGAATCCTGGTAGGAGTGTTTTAGATTTATCTTCTGATATCAAGTTAACTTGAGCACTGTCAGAGGTTACTTGCTTCTTCTGAATATCAGAACTTACAATTTCTTGACTCTGAACAACTTGAGCCATGTCAGAGGTTGTTTTAAGAATTTTTCTTGAAATCAGAGCAAGATTATGTTTTCCATCAGTAATTTCTTCTTCCTCAGGAGGTACATAAGGCTTGATAGGTTCACCAACCTTTTCTTTACCCTTGGATCTTGGATCTATCTGTGGTTGTGATCTAGCCAAAGTTTCTTCAGTATGTATCCTCTCTTTGATCACAATGCCTTTAGGTTTTGGAAGTAACTTTTTACCAGAAGTTTCAGATTTAGATGTGACTTTCTCTGATTTAAGTCTGGCTTCTTCTTCCTTTAAACTTTCCAAGTCCATCCCTGGATTTTCTTGAAGAAATAACTGTCTTGACATTTCCTCATCAAGATCTAGAAGTTCATCAGAACTTATCCTTTTACCAGCAGCAGAACTTATTCTTTTCCCAGTATCAGAACTTGTTCTGTGACTAGCTTGTCTTGATGTAAATCTTCTACCTTGACTATGACCACTACCCATTCCAGAGTTTCCTTGGTCATCTTTTCCATCATCCTTTCCTTGCAGTGACTTGTTGGTTTTGCATTTGGACTTAATTACCTTCTCCCCCTTTTTGGCATCAGCAGGTAATAAAAGAGAGATAAGTAGTTCCACTGAGGTCTGGATTTCAGTAAGTTGCGATTGCTGAGAAGCTTGATTTGTCAGAATTTGATCAATCTGAGCTTGTTGCTTCTCTTGAGTTTTCTCAATATAAGCAACCCTGTCAATGGTAGGTTGGAAGAACTTTTTCTTATCAAGTTTCCAAACTTGTTCCTGTTTAATAAAGTTCTCCTGAATCTTGTGTAGCTCTGCATGAGTGTTGGAATGAAGACCTTGTAGATGTTTAGTACTCAATGCAGTGACTCTAAGCTGGGTTTTAAAATCATCAGAATTTAACATTTCATCAGCTTTAGTCAAGTGCTCAGCAAGATGTAAAGCATTTGGAACACATGAAACTGAGTTCCATTCCTTAGTCCACTCCTGTCCTGCAGGAGTTTCACTCCAAGGTACTGGTGCATCCCTGATAACAAACTCCTTTAGCAGTTCAGACTTAGGAAGAGTCAGTGGAGGAGTATGTCCTGAAGGTCCTGCTGCATCAGCATCTACAGTTGTAGCAGCTTCACCAGTATCTCCAACATTTGCAGCATCAGAACTTAAAGAATCAGTATCTTCTGATAAGACAACTGTATGAGTAGCAATGGAGGCTTCAACATCCTCTAATTGCTGATCTGATACTAAGTTCTGATCAACAGCCATATCCTGATGCTCACCTAAAATCTGATCATCATCTTGATGCAGAGAAGGTGTTAGTGATAACTCAGGAGTTTGAACAGCATCAGTAACAGGTGTTGTGAAAGGATTATTTGCTGTTGGAGCTTCTAAGAAAAGTATTTCAGGCACAACCAAGTTCTGAATATCAATTTCAGCACTTGTGCCTGGATCAACAAGAGATAAAGAAGGTAAATTAGCCTTGTCAGATACAGGTTCCTGAAATGGAGTTGATGGAGAAGAAGTGACTGGAGCAAATTCCTTGTCTTGTGAGATCAGAGATTCCTGATCCCCTTCCTTAGCTGCTTCCTCCTCATCATCTGAAACTGGCCTCTGTGCCCTCTGTTTCTTGTACTTTGTTGTTGATTTGGATTCCTTGGGAGTTGCAGGAACCGTCATACGTCTAAGCCTCTTGAGAAGCCTAGAACCCCCAATTGCAGAATCCTTCTGAGAAGTTGCCTTCTCAGCTTCATCTATCATAGGTTCTGAAGATGGAATCTGATCCTCAGAATCTGATTCATCTCTCAAAGTAATCCTCCTCTTCTTCTGAGATGTTTGAGGAACAGTCTTTGTTCTCTTTGGCTTAGAGGATGTAGGCTTCACAGTAGGTGCTGAAGAAGAATGTTGAGCAGTCTGTGAAGTGGAGAGATAGGATTTGAGATAAGTTCTGAGGGTAGGTTGAGTAGAATTAGAGGTAGGGACTGAGGTTGATGGATTTTGGTTATGGTGAGTTGGTTGAACATTTGAGTAAACAGATTTGTAAGTAGCTGGATCAGCATTTACCAGAATCTGTTTCACAGACTGAGGAATCTGTAATTGTCTCACCATTGATTTCTTTGTGTCAGCATTTATCAGGTCGTTAAAGTACCTTTTTGCAACCTTAAAAGGTGGGGTTTGAGTGCTGACTAACTGGGGTTCAGCAGTACAATACGTATAAATAAGTTGACAGAATCTAGCAAAATAAACAACATCTCGATCCTCTGTCATCCTATCCCCAATAAAACCAATTATTCCAGTTGCAAAATCAAAATGAGTTTGATGGATAATAGCATACCCGATGTGCTGACTCAGAATTGGGATAGCATCAAAATTAGAACATTTGTTCCCAAAAGCCTTGGTGATGCAATCGAAGAAGAAACTCCATTCTCTTCTGATATGAGCCCGTTTCAACTGTCCAAGTTTCGTCAGACTCTGTTCATATCCCAAATCAGTCATTAACCCCCGAAGTTCTGATTCCTCTGGTATAGAGAAGGTACAATCTTCTGGAAGATGTAATGCTCTTCGTACTGTACCAGGAGTGACTACATAGGAAGAATCACCCACTTGGAAGATAATACTGGGAGTTCCTCTTTTACCACCATCATCAAAAATTCCAGTCCTCCAGAACCGCAGAACTTGTTGACTTGAAAATAATTCAGGCTGAGTTAAGGCGTACCCAACCTCACTATGTGCAAGAAGATCTTGCACAAAATGCAATTCAGATGGAGCGTCAGCATGATCAAGAATTGCAGCATAGTTGTTTGGAACAAACTTTGCTCCATCAATGATTAAATCCTTTGGTGCCATGTGAAAAATATTGAAATTCAAGTATGCCTGTTAGGTGTTTGAGATAATATCTGTATGAAAACAACGGAAATAGTAAAGTGAAGGAGAATAAAAGTAAGAAGAGAGATAGAAGATGAAGAAATTAAAAAGATTAAAGAAATCTTCTCTCTGCTGTACTTATACAAAAGAAATATTACCGTTGGACACCTGTCAGACATGCAGTAATAACGGATAGATACTGGGCTCGAGAAAACAATAATCAATACTTACCTATTTGCCGAGTTTCAAGGAAAAACTGTTCCATTTATCAATGGAAACAATTCAAATTTTAACCCGTTATCACTGATTGGTTATTTTGCACTGCAACATTAATATTCTGAAAATGAATCATGTTAAAAATGACCGAGATAATTTCGATGAATAAGTGCTGACTAAGAATCAGGACTTAAATCAGAACTTAAGACAAAATTTAAATGGTCATCAGAATATCAAGCAGGATTTAACAACACAAGATAAAATAACTCAGAGACAAAATCTTGAAGTAAAAACAATTTTCATTAATATATCAAGTCAATACATAAATGAAATAGAAATTACAGCAATACAAGATTTTCCCTAAGCTTCTAATCCTAACGTCAACAGCTTTAGTCCTAGCTAAGAAGCCTGACAAAGCTGAGGATGAAGAAGAACAGGAAGAAGACGAGATTAAGTCATCTTCCTCTTCCTATCTTCGACAAACAAGATAGCGAGTCGAATGATTCGCTCTTGCTGACGGATAGCTTCCTGCCTTTCCTCCTCCAGGCGCTCCAGATGGCGATGATAATCCATCTCGAAGAATAGAAGGTGAGCCAGCACCTCCTGTGGGACAGAGTCCCAGATCTCCTCAGGAATGGCTGTTATATGCCACTCCTGCTGCCACTCGGCACAACTGAGCTCCATTGTGAAGGTTTGAGTGTTCAAAAACATGTTGTATCGAACCATTGTGTTTTTGACAGAAGAAGGAGGATAAGTGTGTGAGAAGAATGTGATGGAAAGACTGATGTGAAGTGGTTGCATATATAGGCAAGAGAATGCCAAGAGACACAAAGATATTGAATGCAGACAGGTAGAATTAATTCTACCTCGTCTCCCTAGACCTTGAAAAAGAATAACAGTCATTGGAAAAGGAATGGGCACATGTAACAAGAGTGAACTGTTCAAGGACGAGTGCCATTATGTTTTAACCAAAGACTATTAATCTTCCACTTCAACATTTCGAAATTAATCTGAGACTGTTACCAAATTTTACTCATAAATAAGTCAAGTAAAGGGTTAGACTGAAAAATCAGAACTTAGACCTATACCAGAACTTAACAGTCATCAGAACATAATGTCTTACCTCGAACAAGGAATATCTATCTTAGTAAATACTCATACAAGTTCTTAGTTATGAACGTCAGAACTTAATCATCAGAACGTGTAACTAGAACTTGTCCTCAGAATTTGTGCAGAAGTGACACAATGACTGTTTATCTAAAATAACATAGATCACCACAGAAATTTCATCATTCATATGGAGTGATGTGTGTGTGCATTAAGCTAAATAACCGACAAAGAGTAAAGTCTGATCTACTTCAGTACATCTTAGAAATAAGTCATAATTAAAATTTTGCTAAAGAACTGTCATTATCCTGAAACCTACTGATAAACGAGTTCATGCATGAGTCCACCTCAACTGTTTTTGTGCTAATTTTATGCATCTTTTGAAATTCTATTTTACAGAGGCTTCTCAGTGTAAGTGAGTCACGACTGTTTATTAGAATTTATGCTATTATCAGAGTATTTCTCCAGTAATCATAGAGTGTGAAAAGTCACCAAGAAAATATTTTGCTTTTCTAATGCATATTTACTTAATACCAGCAATGCACTTGGGTCGTCCCTTTCACATTTTTACTCTAGATCTCAAAGGAGTACCTGATATTATTCTTTGATTATTGTTCTTCTTCTTTTGATAAGTGAGGTTTATCAG
Source organism: Apium graveolens (assembly GCF_009905375.1). NCBI lineage: Eukaryota > Viridiplantae > Streptophyta > Magnoliopsida > Apiales > Apiaceae > Apium > Apium graveolens. Next base: position 107,150,794 of record NC_133652.1, read on the forward strand.
CACTTAGTACATTCAGCAGTTTTACTAGAATCAGAACTTAAACAGATGAGTAGCATTATTCTAATTTGTGACTTAGTAATAAGATATACAAAGTAAACTTAACTAAGCTCAGTTATCAGAATTTGCTTGTGTCATAAGATTTCCACAGAAATAACTACTTCTTTCATGGGATCATTTGTTTATTGAAGACTAGTAGGTCAGTATCTAGCACAGTTATCCTCATAGGATAGAAGAGTTACTGAAACAGACATATCACTTATCAGAGTTTAGACACATATATCAGACAACAGTCAGTACTTGAAGACATTTATCAATTAATGCACAGAATATACAAAGAGATTAATTCTGTAAATACTGATCATAAAGTCTGATAACATAGAACAAGTTTAAGCAGATTTAGAGAAAGAACCTGAAATCATTCCAAGTTCATTTACCAATTTTGAAAAGGTAGCTTCACACAGTGGTTTTGTGAAGATATCTGCTACTTGTTGATCTGTGGGAACAAAATGCAATTCCACTGTACCTTCATCCACATGTTCCCTGATGAAATGGTACCTGATGCTGATGTGCTTTGTCATAGAGTGTTGAACTGGATTACCTGTCATAGCAATAGCACTTTGATTATCACAGTAAATAGGGATTTTGAAATATGTTAACCCATAATCCAGTAACTGATTCTTCATCCAGAGAATCTGTGCACAGCAGCTTCCTGCAGCAATATACTCTGCTTCTGCAGTTGATGTGGAAATTGACTTTTGTTTCTTGCTATACCAAGAAACCAATCTGCCTCCAAGAAATTGGCAGCTTCCACTTGTGCTTTTCCTGTCAATTTTGCAACCTGCAAAATCTGCATCTGAGTAACCTATTAATTTAAAATCTGATTCTCTAGGATACCATAATCCTAGATCAGCTGTTCCTTTAAGATACTTAAAGATTTTTTTTACAGCTGTTAAGTGAGGTTCTCTTGGATCTGCTTGAAATCTTGCACAAAGACAGGTAGCAAACATGATATCTGGTCTACTAGCAGTTAGATAGAGAAGTGAGCCAATCATACCTCTGTAATCAGTAATATCTACTGAATTACCAGTATCCTTATCCAGTTTTGTTGCAGTGGCCATGGGAGTGGATGCACTTGAACAGTCTTGCATTCCAAATTTTTTCAGCAAATTTCTGGTGTACTTAGATTGACAAATAAAAGTTCCTTCTTCACTCTGCTTGACTTGAAGGCCCAGAAAATAACTAAGTTCTCCCATCATACTCATCTGATATCTTGACTGCATTAGATTGGCAAACTTTTTGCAAAGTTTGTCATTTGGAGACCCAAAAATGATATCATCAACATAAATCTGGATCAAAAGTAAGTCCTTGCCATGGTTGAGATAGAACAATGTTTTGTCAATAGTTCCTCTGTTGAATCCACTTTCCAGAAGAAACTGAGTTAAAGTCTCATACCATGCTCTAGGAGCTTGCTTAAGTCCATAAAGTGCTTTATCAAGCCTGTAGACATAATCTGGATGTTTGGAATCTACAAAGCCTGGAGGTTGTTCAACATATACTTCCTCTTCCAATTCTCCATTGAGAAAAGCACTTTTCACATCCATTTGAAAGACAGTAAACTTTTTGTGAGCAGCATAAGCCATGAATATCCTTATGGCTTCTAACCTAGCAACTGGAGCAAATGTTTCATCATAGTCAATTCCCTCCTGTTGAGAATATCCTTTTGCAACCAGCCTTGCCTTGTTCCTTACAATTATGCCATCACTGTCAGTTTTGTTTCTGAATACCCACTTTGTACCAACAACTGATCTATTCTTGGGTCTTGGCACTAAGGTCCAGACTTTGTTTCTTTCAAATTCATTCAACTCTTCCTGCATTGCTTGCACCCAATCAGCATCTTGAAGAGCTTCTTCTACTTTCTTTGGCTCAGTCTGAGAGAGAAAAGAATTGTAAAGACATTCATTCAAAGTACCTGTTCTAGTTCTGACACCTGCCTCAGGATTTCCAATTATTAAATCAGGTGTATGTGATTTTGTCCACTTCCTTGCAGATGGAAGATTTTCTCTAGAACTGGATGCTCCCCCATAATTCATGCTGTCTTCGATTTCATTTTCTGATGCTCCCCCTGAAACTATGCTCTCTGAGTTGGATCCTTCAGTATTTAGATTTTCAGCACTGTCAGTACTTGGCTTATCAGAACTTGACGAATCAGAATTTGACGAGCCAGATGTATGTTCTGATGCTTCTTGAGATGTGATAAAATCTTGAGTATGCTCCCCCTGCAATGGTGCATCTTCCTTTGACGTAGTCACCACAGTTTCAATAACATCAGAGTTTAATCCATCAGAATTTACAGTATCAGGACTTTGACTGTCAGGACTTGAGGTATCAGAATATGAATCTTCATTTTCAAATCTCAGCTTATTATGATCAATGCAATCTTCAAGTCCAGTGATCTTCTTGTCATCAAAAGAGACATTGATAGATTCCATGACCACTTTTGTTCTCAAATTATAGACTCTGAAGGCTTTTGTAGAAAGTGGATATCCTACAAAGATTCCCTCATCAGCTTTTGGATCAAACTTGGATAGCTGTTCAGGATGAGTCTTGAGAACAAAACACTTACATCCAAATACATGAAAGTATTTGAGATTTGGCTTCTTGTTCTTCACCATCTCATATGGTGTTTTTCCATGCTTGTTAATGAGTGTTGCATTTTGAGTAAAACAAGCAGTCTGCACAGCTTCAGCCCAGAAATAGGTTGGAAGCTTTGCTTCTTCAAGCATTGTTCGTGCAGCTTCAATTAGAGTTCTATTCTTCCTTTCAACAACTCCATTTTGCTGTGGAGTTCCAGGAGCAGAAAATTCCTGCTTTATTCCATGATTTTTGAAGAACTCTTCCATTATCAAATTCTTGAATTCAGTGCCATTATCACTCCTCAAAATTTTCACAGAATCTTTGATCAATTTATCCAGATGTTTGACATGATCAATCAGGATAGATGCAGTTTCACTTTTTGTGTGCAAGTAATACACCCATGTGTATCTGGTGAACTCATCTACTATGACCAACGCATATTTCTTCTTTGCAATAGACATGACATTCACTGGACCAAATAGATCAACATGAAGTAGATAGTAAGGCTCAAGAATTGATGATTCAGTCTTGCTCTTGAACGAAGATTTTCTTTGTTTAGCCTTCTGACATGAGTCACAAAGACCATCAGGAACAAACACTGATTTTGGCAGTCCTCTCACAAGATCTTTCTTGATCAGTTCATTTATCTTGTTGAAGTTTAAATGAGAGAGTTTCTTGTGCCAATTCCAGCTTTCTTCAGTTGAGGCTCTACTCACTAAACAGATTGCAGAACCATCAGAATTTGTTGAAAGCTTAGCTTCATAAATGTTACCACGCCTGAATCCCTTCAGAACAATTTTTCCTTTAGATTTACTAACTATTTCACAATGTTCTGCAAAGAAATCAACATGATAACCTCTGTCACAGATTTGACTTATACTCAGTAAGTTGTGTTTAAGTCCTGAGACCAGAGCTACATTTTTAATAATGACATTCCCAAGATTGATATTGCCATATCCCAAGGTTTTTCCAATGTTGCCATCTCCATAAGAAACACTTGGGCCAGCTTTGTCCACAAAGTCTGATAGCAGGGCCTTATTTCCAGTCATATGTCCTGAACATCCACTGTCCAGAACTAGAATATTTTTCCTGTTGCCCTGCAATCAAAAAGACCACTAATTATTAGTTTTAAGGACCCAGACTTGCTTGGATCCTTTGGCCTTTTTAGGTTTGTTAACATTTGCAGCGGATTTAACATCAGATTTTATGTTAACAGTTTTCTTATCAGACCTTATACTAGGAGGAACAACAGAAACTTTCTTTAAAGAAGGTTTTATTTGATAATAATCATAGTACAAACTATGATATTCCTTACAAGTATAAATGGAATGCCATAAACTACCACAATGAAAACAAGGATTTTGTGGTTTGTATCTAACAGACTGACTCTTAACTCCTGACTTTGTAGATAAGGAGTTAATATTCTTATTCTTCCTGCAAAAAGAAGCCAGATGGTTAGAACTTCCACAGTTATGACACGCTTTTCTAGGAGCATCAGGAACAGATTTATAGTTATTGCTTTTATTCACACCTTCCTTTCCATTCCTGTTTTTCCTAGGTGATTTTACCTTGTTTGCATCCTTAACATCTTTCAGCTTATGCTTAAGCTGCTTCTTCGTCATTAAGCCTATGTTAACTTCAGCTGTCTTTTCCTGTTTTAGTTTGTCAGAAGCTAATTCCTTTTTAACTTCTGATTTCTCATTTTTGGTAGGCTTAGTTGGAGTTTCTGTGTCAGACATGATTGTGTTTGGATCTTTAACTGTATGTGTGTTAACAGATAGCTCTGATACCACTTGTTAGGTCACACTTTCACTGTAGAGGGGGTGAATACAGTGTTTATTACAATCAAATCAAACTTCAAGAACTTATGTAACAGAAAACAAACTTTATTTAAACAATAAACTCTGTTACAATCTGGAACTGTTATCTCTCAGTGATGAACAAAATATCACGAGAGCTGCTAGAGTTATATTAAATAATATTCTCGATAATGATAACACTTCTAGTGTAAACTCTATTTCTGTGTTTATATACTACACAGTTACAAGATATTCGCTAATTGATATGGAATATAATTCTGCTTCCTAAAATATATCAATCAGATATCTTCTATTCCAAGTATTCCATTCTTCACGGAATTCCTTCTTCATGCATATCTCTTCTTATGTTTATCTTGATCTTCTTAACTTTAATCAGCTACTGTCCTTATCTGATCGTCCTTCAGCACTTAAGTTCTGATATCTATCTCCTGATAACATAAGTACTGATATCCCTTAAGTTCTGACTTCCAGTACCTTAAGTTCTGACTTCCAGTATAAGTACTGATCAGTTAAGTACTGATTTGTTCTGTTCAAATAAGATCTGAAATCTAAACATAAAACATATTAGCCATGACATTATCAAATATATCTAACATATATATATATATTGACATCAATATGGTTGGATCATTAAAAAATATTTTTCAAAAAATCGAAACAGTAATTCTGGAATACACAGTAGTTCAATTTACTTGTCAAATTGAAGGTTGGCTGTTTAAATGACAAACCAAACAAAATTATTTTCATATGAAACTTTCGTTATATCACTAATATATATATATATATATATATATTGACATCAACATTGTTGGATCGTTGAAAAATATTTTTAAAAAAACCGAAACAACAATTCTGGATTAAATAATAGTTCACTTTACTTGTCAAATTGAAGGTTGACTGTTAAAATGACAAACCAAACAAAGTTATTTTCATATGAAACTTTTGTTGTATTACTAATATATATATATCTATTGATATCCATACGGTTGGATCTTTGAAATTTATTTTTTTAAAAATCGAAACACCCATTGTGGAATAAACAGTATTTCATTGTACTAGTCAAATTAAACCTTGACTGTTAAAATGGCAAATCAAATAAAAGTATTTTGATATGAAACTTTGGTTATATCACTAATATATATATCTATTGACATCAATACGGTTGGATCACTGAAAAATATTTTTAAAAAAATCGAAACACCAATTCTGGAATAAACGGTAGTTCACTTTACTAGTCAAATTGAAGGCTGACTGTTAAAATGACAAACCAACCAAAATTATTTTTCTATGAAACTTTCGTTATATCACTAATATATATATATATATATATATATCCATTGACATCCATACGGTTGCATCGTTACAATTTGTTTGTTAAAAAATCGAAACACCAATTGTGGAATAAACAGTAGTTCATTGTACTAGTCAAATTAAACCTTGACTGTTAAAATGGCAAACCAAATAAAAGTATTTTGATAAAGAAACTTCGGTTATATCACTAATATATACATCTATTGACATCAATACGGTTGGATCGTTGAAATATATTTTTAAAAAAATCGAAACAACAATTCTAGAATAAACAGTAGTTCACTTTACTAGTCAAATTGAAGGATGACTGTTAAAATGACAAACCAAACAAAATTATTTTCATATGAAACTTTCGTTATATCACTAATATATATCTATTGACATCAATATGGTTGGATCGCTGATTTTTTTTAAAAAAATTGAAACACCAATTGTAGAATAAACAGTAATTCATTGTACTAGTCAAACTGAACCTTTATTGTTAAAATGGCAAATTAAATAAAAGTATTTTGATATGAAACTTTTGTTATATCACTAATATATATGTATCTATTGATTTTTTATGTTTTAATATTCTAAAATTTATATATTGGTTCAACTTATTTGAAAAATTACGGAAAAATTACAAGCGTTCCACTTCTATGTGTTTCATTTACTATAATGTTTTTAAAAAAAGATTATTAAACTAATAATAAAGTTGTTCTTAAATGGGTATATATAAATTGTTAGTAACATTAGACATATAGTTAAGGGGTTATGCATTTAAGGTTTTGGGTATTGATTAAGGTTAGACTTTTCAGTTTTTTAATTTATTTTTAATATAATCCAACTGTGCGGATGTGAAAATTCTCAAAATAAATTTAGGGCTTTAAATTCTAACCATAAAACTTAGTCGTATGTTAAAATGGTTAAAAAATATTCTATATAAAATTTCAAGAATTTTTAATCGTGAGAACGTGATTAATTTAGCAAATAAACTACAACTAAACTTAAGCCTAAATTTCACCGCACGGTAAAATTTATGATAAAATGGCCAAAATCACTTTTTTAATTTGTTTTACTAAAATAATCAATAGTTTAAAAAATTATAAAATTATAATCTCTTAAAAAAATGAATTAATTTTAATATCGATTACCTAGAAATTATTAGAAATTTTGGTTTGTATAACATAAAATATGTTATATCAATCGGTTGAATTTATAAATTGACACTCTTAAATTCAACCGATAGCAGTACAATTTTGTGCCATGTCACAGATCCGTGTGAATCAGATCTAATGCACCAAGTTTATCCTAACAAAGAACAATCCAACGGGCGAATGTATAGTTTATTAAACAAAATTATAATTATTTTTAACCTACCACTTCCCCATCTGTTACTCAGCGCCCCACCCCTCCACCTAGGGCTCCTCATGATTTGTCCAACCCGTCCAAACCGAACCAACCCAACCCTTAATTTGGCTGACCAAACTGACCCATTCGGGACTGTGGGTTAATTGGGTTAATTTTTAATTAGGCCATTTATTATGGGTTGGGTCAAAGTTTTGATAAATAAAACCTTAACCCAACCCAACCCGGTTCAACTATATAGACCTAACCTATTTTAGTACTGGTTTTCTTTGTAGTCCTGCTATCTGTTTGTGTTATTTGCTCTATAGACCACATGTCAGAGTATAATAGATAAAGAACCCTTAAATAAATTATAAACACGCAGTTCTTATTCATTCTTAGAATGTACTAGGGAAGTCCCATTTTTTCTTTTTGTAATTAAGATAATTCTTATTTAACCTAAATTCATTCATTTGGAAGATAATTGATGATCAGTTGTAATATGCAGTATTTTTAAATAATGCTAATGCCTTTTTTCTGTTTCTTTTTAATATTTTTATTTTCGATAACAATTAAATGGCAACATATTATCATTTTACAAATGCAAATACATGATAATTTCATTAAATTAGGTTGACTGGTGTTTGTCGTATGTATGCTAATTAGATTAACCCGATAAACCCAGCCCGACCCAACCCATCACATAATTAATAGGGTTGCACTACACCATATATGACCTATCGTAATCCCCTCTCAAGAAATGTTACCCGGATATGTTACCCTAGCTATGCTACTTATACTCTAATATAACATGATATTTTTTATTTTACCTTAACCAAAAACCCGATGTTACATTAGCTATAAAGTGTTGCAGCTTGTAACATATTTGTAAAAGTGTTAGCTTAGAGTACCAAAATATAAATATATTAATTTTTAATCTTAAATATTACTTTAAATTAATTTTACAAGAATGTTATTATAAACACTCATATATAACTTCTAAAGATATATAATATAAAATATTATAAATATACGATTTATATTTGTAGTAAAATATATGTAAGTAATTAATTTTTTATTAAAATAACTTTTTAACCTTTTATTATAAAAATACTAATATAACAATGAAATATAAATATATAAAATATAGGAATGTTTGGACAGACCGACAAGTTATTTTGAGCTGAGAAGCGGTAAAATTATTGGACTCTAATCGCCCAATATTTCAAACAATTCAAAATTTTTCGGGCACACTCAGATACTCTCTCTCGCTGACTGACTTTCTTACAATTCACACACTCAAACTCTCTCTCTCTCTCATTAACCTCCCTCTCTCTCGCTAAACTCTCTCTATCATTATCAATCTCGCTCAACTTTATCCTTCACTCGCCACCATTATCAATTTATGGTAAGTAAATTGAGATTATCTTTTCTAATTAGGGTTCAATTGAATTGGGGATCGAGGCTTCGGTGCTTCAATTAGGACTTTTAAACTTCAATTATTTATCTAAACGCTCTCTATCTCTTTGATTTTAAGGGCTCGTGTTTGGGTTTGCAGTTGAAGGCATTTTTAAGGTACTTTTTAATTAGGTCTTTGTTTTATTTGGGTTTTGTGTGCTTGTACGCGCACAGTTGTGTGTTTAGTTTCTCTCTCTCGCGCTCTTTCTCTCTCTCCGTCTCTCCCTCTCTCCCCTGTCTCTCTCTAGGCCTCTCTCTCTATCTCTCCCTCTCTGTCTCTCTCTCTCTGACTCTGTCTCTGTCTCTATCTCTTTCGTTCTCTCTATGTCTCTCTTTCTCTCTATCTCTCTCCCTCTTTGTCTCTCTCCATCTCTCCCTCTATGCTATTGTTTGTGCACTTGTGTGTATGTTTATGTATATGTTTGCAGTTGCGTGTTTTTGTATATTTTGTGGATTTAATCAGGACTTTGGTTCTTCAATCAGGACTTTGGTTCTTCAATAAATTTTATTAGGGTTTTAACTATTTACATGTAATTTGGGTTGTATTTTTCTTTCTTTCTTTTTATAATTTTTTCAGAATTAATAGTTTTGTATAGTGACATTGATAGATTGATTCGATATTGCAGTGGTGGTTTACCAAGGTAGCCTATGTGAATAAGTGTGAAGCTTCCAAGCTCAGTTGATTTAGATGCCTATGCCTCTGAACAGTGGGAGGTACAAGCGTTTTCTTTTAGTTCTTGTTTCCTGCTCCAGTTATACATTGATGTAACAAGTTTCAGCGAAATGTTTTAAGAGTTTCGAAATAGTGTATTGCTTGCTATGCACGTTATATGTCGTCTCGGTATATTTTATCTTCTTAAAATTTATTATTTTTTATATCAGAGTTTTCTATTGCACCTTGTAAGCTCCACGGAATCTGAAATAAGATGAAATATCAACTCCACTATGAAGAAATATTCCAGAGAGGCCTTTTAAGTGAAAGGTTACTAATTCTGCGGTTTTCGTCTAATGGTCATTTATATTTTAATATCTTAGAATATGAGAAAGTAATAGCTTATTTTCATTCGCTATGGAGGCTATATGCTAGACAAAGAGGTCATTACAATTTCATTCGCTTCAAAAGATTAACATGAAGCTCAAATACAGTTCGCTCTAGAAAGGGGAATCCCTGCTACTCTAGCTATCATCAGAACTCAAAGGCTTGCATTTCCAGGAAATGCCTTTGATTTGATTCATTGTTCACGGTACAGAGTTCATTGGCATGGCGATTGTAAGTTGCATATTATTATCGGGTTTTCAATAAATTCTAATGGAAATGTTGAAATACCCTTTATGTTTGCAATATGTAGGTGGAAAACCTTTATTGGAGCTCAACAGGATTCTCAGACCAGAAAGGTATTTTATATGGTTTGCTACACCAGTTTATCAGGATGATGAAAAGTATAAGAATGTCTGGGATGGTAAATATCCTCTCTCATATTTTTTAGTGAGTTTTTCTATGTACGATTTCTAAGTTCAATCTCTTGTAATCATGTCAGGTGATTGTGTTCCTTGTTTCCTGTAGCTATGGTAGCTCTGACAGAATCGATTTGCTGGAAAATAGTGGCCAAGGCATTTTACGAGACTGGAATTGGCCTAGTTATATATCAAAAACCTGTTACATCTTATTTCTACCAAAGCCAAAAAACAAATAAGCCTCTTATATGTGATCAAAATAGGTGGAACAACATATCATGGTACACAACTAAACATAACTATAAATTTTTCTGTGAAAATTTATATTTCCATATCATGATACCTTTGTGCTTGTTTACACTGTCTTTTCCGCCACTGCTGCCAAGTGTAGCGCTAGAGATTCTCATGTTCCTGTAAGCCCCCCCCCTTCACTCTTGTATTTTCAGATTATGTTTACAAACATAATTACACAAGACTTATATACACTATAAAAAGTTGTTCATTGCATAAAAATTCACTTTGTATATGTCTTCAACAAATATTCCCTATCCAGCAGATAGTTTTTCAGGGAGTTTTAATATACTTAAACTTGAGTTGTTTACTTTCTGATTTCTGCAGCCATTTATAGATAACAAATATATCTCTAAGTAAACAAGAATTGTTATATGAAATAGTGGAATATGGGAAGCTTGATGTATAAATAACAATAATGAATTGATACATTGCTTCTTGTTGAGTAGAATCTGGAAGTCATGCAAATAGAATTACCTATCTTATACAACTAGAAAACCAAGACCTTGTCTGTAGACTAGAGGAGTATTAAATTGATGGTGAGAACTATTTGCATTAACATCAGGGAATCAGGAGTATAAAGATAAGAGAAGTATCATGTATGGAGAGTCGATGGGTGGGGCTGTGGCTTTACTTATTCACAAAAGTGACCCTGAATTCTGGTATGGAGCAGTTCTTGTTGCGCCAATGTGTAAGGTGGGATTTGTATTACATTTTTCTTGTTACTGTTGTCTAACAATACAATTATTTAGAGTGTACCAAATTACATGTGGCTCTTGTCATGTTAATTGAATAACATATAAAGTATCAATTTTTTCCTCAGATATCTGAGAAGGTGAAACCACATCTAGTGGTTATAAGCATGTTAACAACTGTCGAAGATATTATTCCCAAGTGGAAAATAGTTCCCACAAAGGATGTTATTGAAATTTCTTTTAAGGACCCTGCTAAGCGAGAATAGGTAAAGATTTTTATCATTGATAAACAACTTTCTGAAATACAATAACTATATAGTAGCTTTGTACAAACAGGCCTCTGATCTCTCTTTTTAAATTATGCAGATATGTGGTAAAAGACTAATTTACCAAGAAAAACCTCGACTGAAAACAGCTCTAGAAATACTCCGAACTAGCATGAACCTTGAGGATAGCTTAACTCAGGTCCTTGTTTACTCAATTTTCTATTGATGTTGGATTCAAATTATAAGCTAATTATAAGTCAGAAATACATTATTATTTACATAGTAAAGCATTTAGGAATAGATGGGACTCGAAGCAACCATGCAATTATTTTTTCATCAAATGATACAACCATATCTGCTCTAGAAGTAGTTTGAAGATTTTACTTCAAAGGATGAATATGACCTCCAGTGGAAACCAAGCAGTTAGGGGTGAGCGCGGTGCGGGCGGTGCGGTTTTTGCCTCAAACCGCAAACCAAACCGCACATGCGGTTTGATCAAATTTCCAAACCGCAACCGCACCGCGTACCCTCAAAAACCGCATAAACCACACCACAAAAATGCGGTGCGGTGTGGTGCGGTTCACTGCGGTTTATACATTACAAGTTCAAACATTTTAAATAAATATAAAACTTAAATTAATTAAATTTCCGAATAATATACAAAAGTCGGCAATATTGTTCAATAATACAAATTAGAAATTCCACACTGTAAAGTTTAACGTAGAAGTTTGGCTCGACAATTAAATGAGTTCACTATTAAATAGGTGGCTTACCATGTGTCTCATTATTTTTGAAGAAACACATATAGGATGATCACCACGAAATAATTAATCATGCAGAAACAAGATGATCACTAAGCAAGCACTCCTAGTATGTTAAATGGAATCAAACTTAATAAATGAAATCATGAAATATAATTATTAATATATATATATATTAAATATTGCGGTGCGGTGCGGTTTGAACCGCATTTCAGAAATTTAAAACCACAACCCGCACTGCACAGTGCGGTTTATTAAAAATTCAAACCGCAACCGCACCACGAAAATTAAAAACTGCATTTTGCGGTGCGGATTGGTGCGGTGCGGGCGGTTTTTGCGGTTTGTGCGGTTTTCTGCTCACCCCTACAAGCAGTACTTACCTAAAGTCTAAATTCTATTGTGTTTATTGTGAAGATAAGTTTAGGGACCCACACTGTCAAGCATGGGATTTGCTTCAGGCTAATAGTCTTTCCGTGGCTTAAATTTATGTCCTTCCACAGTCCAGAATGGTTGGTATATATCTATTTTGAGTTTAATAATCAACCTACTGGTCAAACTCTACCAAAATTATATGAGTGTTCTTTGACTGAATTCTAAAATTTGCAGATTATGTTTGTAAATTGATAACTATTTTCAAGACACATGATCACACAGTCTATATATTAGTCTTGTATAATTATGTTTGTAAATTAGTTGGTTTAATTAGTTATATTTACTGTTATTTTTGAGGTTGTAAACTTGAGATGTTTGTAGTTTGTAAATTTGTTGGTTTAATTAGTTATGTTTACTGTTATTTGATGGTTCAATTTTTTGCTTGCAAATAACTTAGTGAATATTACAGGATACAAAGAAAGCTTACAAGAGAAATCTTCACGTGTATAAAAAGGGAATGGCTCGGATAGTGGAGTCGAGGAGAAAGTGAAGCAAATTCAAGCATTAGCTTACAGTAGTACTTTTTAAAATTTATATTCTTTGGTTGTTGTTAAGTAAATAATGTGAACTAGTTTATAGTTAGTTTGGACGTTTAATTTGGTTGTAGATTTGGATGTTTAATGTTTGGGTTGGATGCATTATTTTGCAGTTATGAAATTGTAAGGTTATCTTCAGTTTAAAGAATAAGCATTTCAATTTTTTTTGCTAAAGTGTTACAATAGCCTCCTAAACTATTACCATAGTATGTTTAAAACGTTTCATTAGGCTAGATATAATGTTACAACAGCTTTTCAAAGTGTTACATTAGGTTCTGTGGGCACACTTGCCACATCATCAAGACAACTCAGCACTGTGCCCCCACTTGCCATGTCAGCTAGTGGGTCCCACCGTAGGACTTACTTTTTAAAAACATTTTAAAACTCTAATGTAACATAAAAATTAAGTTACAACTGATCTCTCCTTTAGTTGCATTAGCAAGCTATAATAACATAAAATGTGATGTTGCCTTAGGTACTAGAGATGTTACCTTAGACCCCTAAGGCATCATTGAAAAACCTATCTTTAATAAAATGTTACCTTAGCTTATAAATGGGGCAAGAGCAACATATTTACCCCATACTGTAACGTTTTTTTAATGTTACAATAGGCGTTTTATGGTGTAGTGTTGGGTTTCATAAATTTTTTGAGTTTAATGTGTTGATATTTTTGTAACCTGTTTTAAATGGGTTGGGTCGTTAATATGGCCAAACCGAACCAACCCAGCCCATGTGCAGCCATACCTCCACCCCTCCACTCCACCTGCTCTTTTCCTTACTCCGCACAAGCTCCATCTCCCCGCCGTTGCTTTTTTTTAGGCCAAAATTCCACTCTAACCTCTCTCTGTCACTCTCCCCTGGCTTCCCTCTTCTTCCTCGTACTATCACCATAGTATATACATATGTAGGTTTTTCTATCTTCAATAACTACTCTATTCTGTCTGCCCATATAGAAGCCTCCTGTGTCTTACAAAAGCTCGGCGAAGCTGTTGATATCCATCTCTGTAATTCTCAAGTGAGAAACACAGCTTCCGTATAACCTCTCGCTTCTCTTCTGCTCCTTGTATGATGACAACTTCTTTTTTGTTAAGCTCCTGCTTCAGCGCTATAACTCTTGAACTTGTCCTCTCTGTCTCAGCAATCAGCTGAACATGTTCAATGTGTAATTCATCTAAATGCTTGCTCATTTGATCGATTTGATCATCCTTGGAACTTATACTTGCAGTAAGATTTGATAACCAAGAACTGACTACACAAGAGGATTCACAGATTGCATTCTTCTCTTTGTAGTGTGTGAGGCTGTGGTGTGTACTCGAGAGATGAGAGGGAGGACGAGGAGAGAGAGATAGATGGGGGAGGGGGAAAAGGGGTCGTGAAGAAATTCCGGTAGTTGGCCGGAAAGTGAACAAGAAAGAAAAAACATATTTAATTTTTATTAAAATTTAAATTAGGTGCTTTATTTATTTTTTTAAAAAAAATTTGTATTGGTTAATTCGGCCGCATCCGGTCGAATTTAGAACCGTATTTTCGATCTTATGCCGTTGCACTTAATTTTGAGCAGACTTTTTAAATTTTTTCAGAAAATTCAAGTTTTTTGGTGGGAATTTTAAAAGACCGGTCAAAATTTAAATTTGACAGAATGCGGTCGAATTTAACCGGACGAATTTGGCGGTCGTATTTAACCGGTCGTATTTAGACGATCGTATTTAGACTAAATACAAGCGACTACTAAATATCACTCCCATATGTATGATCGGGACTAAAACCGGTCGTATTTAACTAAATACTTCACTACCGGTTTTGAACCGGTTGTATTTAGCCGTTTTTCTTGTAGTGTTATATTAAATAAGAAACTTTATTGTTCTTCCTTCAGTTACATAATTATCTTTTCTTAAAAAATCAATATTTTACTCAATTACCCATACTTAATTAATATCTAACCAATTACCTTTATAAGTAAAATACCTTGCCACTTTTATTTTTACCAACTAAAACAACTCTTTCTCTATAAATATTTTAGACAATTTTTTTTAGTTTATACATTTTGTAAGTAAAATATGTTGTCTGTTTCACTTTCTCCAAATAAAATAAATCTTTCTCTAAAATATTATGGACAATTATTTTTAATATATGTTGATTATCTATCTATCAATCGATCTATCTTCTATAATATTTATACTATTATATTAGAGACGAAATAATAAAAGTTTGGACGATAGTATATGTCACTCACTGTAATTATAGTAATATTTAAAATAAAATAGTCTCATAAAATATATATTCACAACAGAATTATAATATGTCTAATAATTTTGGTTTAAACAAAAAAATATATAAAATTCACCTGGGTTGGGTTAAACAAAATTATACTATTGATCAATCTTAAATAAAAAGTTGAAAATAACTACATGTAGTTTGTTGGATTTTTAAGGCTCGGGCTAAAATAAATAATAGACTAAAATATTATATTATTGGACCGGGCTAAAATAAAATAAAAATTTGAAAGAAAATTTATTTGGTCCATATAATGTCATCAGGTTAAAATAAAATAATATATATTATTGATTGGGTCTAAACCAAAATAATACTCACCCCGGGTTAAAATAAAATTAAACAAAAAACTAAGTATATTTAGCCGGATTTAGTTGATATAATGGTCCTCAAGCTAAAACAAAGATTTATTCATTTGAATTGTAATTCGCTGATAGGTATAATGTCATTATATTAAAATAAAATAAAATGTATCATTTATTCATTTTAAAATATTATAATATTTGCCTAGAGCTAAAATAAAATTTATAACAAACTAATGGTATTAGCCATATCTGTTAGATATAACGATATGGGGTTAAAAAATAATAATGTATATTATTGAACTTCTCTAAAACCAGAAATAAATTAAAATTAATTCTTATATTTTTTATTTAAGTTAAAATAAAATTAAAGAGACTAACTAATTTGATGGTAGGTATAATATAGGCTTAAAAGAGTTGGGATAACTAGGATCCAACTAGCCGAAATATTAAAATTTGATAGTTGATTTGTATGTACAATATTTGAGTTTATATAATTTTAAGTTTTCTTTATTTCTATAATATACAATTTATTTTAATAAAACGAAAATAGAGATGATTCCTTAGTTAATATAATAGAGTCAGACTAAGATAATCAATATGTACAATTCAAATAAATAATTTTTTTAAAATTAAAATATCACTACCTTATACACCTATGTATGTATTTATAATTATTATCAAATTATATTATTATAATTTCAAATAAATATTATTTATAATTTTTCTTCAAATTAAATTCAAAAAATTATGTAATATTAAAAAAAAATTCGTGTATCGCACGGGGTTTTAGGCTCGTAAGTACAAATTTTTATAATTTTGATTTTTTTAATTGGCCAATACTTCTTAATAATGATGAACTCGTGCATTCACAATAATTATACTAATCAAAACACTCCAAATTTATAAGTTTAGTGCTTAGCATTGCCTACGGGCACTCACTCGACAAAGCCGACAATGTTCTAGTCTTTGCTGCATTTTATAAGGATTATCTTCATTATAGTAAAACAAAGTACAGATCGGTCAAACTCTCATTTAAAGGTTACATCATCAAATACTAAGGTTGTGTTTGGTTGGGGTGTGTTAGATATATTTGTGATGTCATCACTAATATGATTTGTGTTTAGTTTTCAGATCTTACTTAACAGGACAAATCAGTACTTAACTGGAAATCAACACTTATATCGAAGTCAGAACTTAAGATATCAGAACTTAAGTTGTCAGAACTTAAGTTATCAGGAGATACTTATCAGGAGATAATATCAGGACTTAAGGAGACGTTCAAATAAGGAAGGCGGCTGATTGAAAGCAAAGAAGATCAAGACAAACATAAGAAGAGATATGCATGGAGAAGAATTCTATGAAGAATAGAATACTTAGAAGAAAAGATAACTAGTTGATATATATTAGGAAGCAGAATTATATTCGATATCAATTAGAAGATTATCTTGCAACTGTGTGTCAATATAAACACAGACATAGGGTTTACACTATATGTGTTATCTTAATCAAGATTATTATTCATTGTAACACTAGCAGCTCTCGTGATAATTTGTTCATCACTAAGAGAGAACAGTTCTTTGTAACAGAGTTTATTGTGTTGAATAAAATCTGTGTTCTATTACTTGACTTCTTATATTCGATTTGATTGTAGTAAACACTGTATTCAACCCCCTTCTACAGTGTGTGTGACGTAACAAGTGGTATATGTAATAACCCCAAAATTTTTAACTTTTTGTAACCCTTATAAATAGTATTTTTGCTGATTATGCTGAATAAGAAAACTTTTCATGCCACACTTTGTAGTGGTTCTTTTATTGTCATTTTGAGATCTTATTAGTACTCTATATGGTAGATAAGTGTATGTAAAGATCGTCAGAATCCAAATTCGAACACTTTGATTTTTCCCGATAATCCACCAGATACCGAAAGAATTGAGTATAAGGTAATGGGATAAAAAAGGATTTAAATTCAAGGAGTATAAGAGAGGATCATAAAAGGAATATAATGTATTGAGAAAGGTTAAGGAAACCCAAGTAATAAGATCCCGGGTATGATCCCTCAAACGATAAACGAGAACGAAAGTTAAGCGAACCGTATAACAGATCAACGGTCATTATCCAAGTAATTAGGAGCTAATCAAAGCGGTTAGTGATGATGATATCATCACACCAACAAGAAGAGGACAAGTGTGGGAAGATGACATAGGAGGATGACATAAGGATGACCAAAAGGGAAGGAAGTGTTGGTTGATTATAAACCACACAAATTTTACCATGGTTAAAAGGTAATTAAGCAAAACAAAACAACCAAGACAAGGCAAAACAAATCACAAAATACAAAGTGACTTCACCTTTCCATCAAGAAGCTCTCGGCTTCATCTCTTTTTCAAAGAAAGAAAAACTCAAATTCAAGTTCCAAGCCTTGTTAATTAGTGAGGTAATTATCTAAGGTTCCTTGTACATAGATATAGATATCCTATAAGTCTAAGCTTCAAATTCCTTCACAATCTCTTCCTATAATTCATGGAAGAAGAGAGTGAATAGTTTTTTCAAGAACTTGAAATTTTGATCTTGTGTTTTTGTTTAGATAAAGCTTTAGTAAGGATTTTCCAAGGTTGTTTCAAGCTCATTAGTTACTCCTACTTACAAGGAAGGTATACTCTCAAAATTTAGCATAATTATTGAATGTTAAGAGCCTGTTATGAGTAGTATAGTTCATGAGAGGCACGATTATTATGTATTTAGAGATTGATTGGTTTTGTGATATTTTTGGAGTTGTAAATCTTGATTAGGAGTTAATGAACTTAAGTAAGTTCTTAGTTCATGATTGAGAAGTAGTATAAATAGGAAATCTTGAGATGTTGGGGCTGTTGTAGTAGTGTATGGATGGAGTTTGGTTGTAGTAATGATTGTGGATTGATTGTGGATTGATTTAGAGTAGTATAAAATTTGGTAATCGCGTAAACATCGCCGTTGTAATGCCCGATTTACTTTAGACAGTTTTTGTTCTTCATCAGGACCCGTGAACTCACTTTTAGGTTTTTACCATTGCCATGATTAGATAATTCATGTTACAAGCTTCGTTTTGATATGTGGTTCGCTTAAATCCGATGTACGGTTTAGGAGAAACGACCATTTTAAGTAACGGCGTTTCGCGACCGAACCATTACCCCTCGCCTTACTTTGAAACCTTGGTTAAGGTCCTTAAATGACTAATTGGAGTATGAAACAATTATGCAAAGTGGATTAGGCAGTTGGTAGGGTACTCGCGAAAGAATCGCCTTAAAATTCCTATTGGTTAATTTATTAAAAATGGTGGAGCCGAGGGTACTCGAGCGACTTAAGTGAATCGTTAAGCGCGAAAGTGAACGTTAGGGTCTAATGAGTTAAAGTATAAATTCTTAAGCGACTTTGGTTTAATTCCAACTTATATGTTGTTTATAGGTTACCAGACTCATCCCAGGACTTTTACCACCCCCAGTCGCTCAGGCAAGTTTTCTACCTGTTATACTATTGTTGTGATGTATATATGTTTATGCATTATCTTGTGATAGATGCATGATGGTTAATTAGCAAATCTTGCGATATATTGGAGCATGCTGATATGGTTTATATGCATGTCTGCTTCATAATCTTGATATCTATCTGTTGATTCCAATGCTTATAATTGCATAATACCTATGCTAGAGATAAGCAGTAGTTGCGTATACCCTTAGTACAGGGGACCCAAAGGCGAACATTTTTTAAAAGCGAGAGTCGATGTTCCCGAGTATATTATATATATTTATATATATATATAGAAATAGTTTTCAAAACTATTAATCGAATAAGGTTTATTCGATAACTTTATTTTATTAATGAATATTACTTTGAATATTCATTCGAGGACTTATGAATCGGTTTATTTTATTTAATGAATATTATCTTGAATATTCATTCGAGGACTTATGACTCTATTTATTCTATTTAATGAATATTTTTTTGAATATTCATTCGATGACTTATGACTCCGCTTATTTACTAAATAATATTCTTTATTTTATTAAAGAATAATGTTTCGATAATCAATCTTATTTTCGATTATTCAAATAAAGATCGTACTTCGTATAAGTATACCTTTGGTTATTTATTATTCATTTCAAGTATGAGTTTTAAAACTTCTACTTCAAATTATTTATATAAAAATTATCCTTATGGGAATATTATTTAAATAATAATATTCAGATATTTTCTAATATATCGGGACTGATTTATTTCATTAAATTAGCATTACTCCAAACATTCTTAAAAATGTTTTCGAGTCTTCAAAATGATTTTAAAAGTTAGAGCGGATCCCAAAACTCATTTTTATATTTAAGATCTTCCTTCAAAGGGGATTTAAATACTCGCTCAAAACCTGAGGGATCCGGCTCTCTGGTGTATTTTATATTCGCAACGAGGTTGCTGTTTTGATAAATGAATTGATTACTTACCCAACGTTCGAGAAGTAAGTCCATCTATTGAGTCGGCATAAGCAACATGGGCTTAGTGGGCGTCCATGAAAGTGTAAGTGGCTCAGTGGGAGTCCATCAAATGCGTAACTGGCTCAGTGACAGTCCAACATAAGGTCCTATTGCGGCCATCTACTAGTAGAAAAGGTTACTTATTGGTATCTTTTCCTGATCAGCAAGATATCAGGTTTATGCCAAGGTTTTCTCCTTTCCAAATTCATTGGATATTACAACTCTGTTTATAATTTTCATAACAGAGGTATTCAAGGAGTGTATGAAATGTATATATATATATATATATAAGTGTATATATATATCGGGACTTAGTGAAGTATCTCGTAACTTCATTATTTATAATGATATTTCAAGGATTGAATCTACTCAAATCTTATCTTGTAGTCTCATTTAGGTGGTAGTTCAAGTAGTATTCGGAAAAGATATAAGTATATTGGAGTATCTTGTAGCTTCATCTTTTAAACTTATATCTAGTATATGATTATCTTATGCATGTCAAAGATTTTCAGAAAAACGTTGAGACAAGGTTAGATATAGGAGATCACCTTGCAACGATATTTTTATACAGTTATAAACTGGAACTCTGTGTATATTATGCATGGCAGAGGATTTCAAAGATTTTGAAAAGTATATATACTTATATACTGAATATTTTGCGACTTGGTCGCGTTAAGATATCAAACTTGGTTCATTTCTTCTTGACCAAGACTTTCATGAGTACTATGAGAATGCTCATATATTGTTAATTATTATACATATTATTTCGGTGTGCTTGTTGCTCACCCTTGCTTTCTTCTTTCATCACACAACAACAGATAGACAAGATGAACAGGATCAAGCTCCCAATTCGTGAGCGGATAGGAAACGTTCTGCAGTTTCCTGTAGGCGTTGATGCTGTTGTAGCTAAGGTAGGATCTACCAATAGGCTAGGCTTTCAACTTTTGATGTACCAGAATTATATATATTTATGAATTGTAATAATGGCAAGGAATATGTAAATTATTCAGAAACCCTTTTTAAGGTAAAATGGTTTATAATTGTGGAATAAAATGACTTGTGTTATTTTTGGTATTCATCTCTGAGACTATAACTTGTGGTGTGTGTGTGTATATTGTGGGGTCACAGTACACAGTAGTTGGTTAACTGTTAAGATTAAGTATTGATAAGGGAAATAGAACTCGTGACAACCCGAATCCCCGACCCCGGATTTGGGGGTGTTACAGAAATGGTATCAGAGCCAAGCGTTATAAACCTCAGAGATGATGTGACGTTAAAATAATAAGTTCACTAAGATAATAAGAACTCTTTCCAAGTTCATAGTCGGACTACCTAACGTAGTACTGACAGTTAAAACCCTTATGGGAACCCTTATAAATATCGTGATAGAAGCGTAGTTCGTTATCGTATATGGTAGCGGGACTCCAAACCCTGAGGTTGAGGAGCAACAACGCGATGATGTTTTATTACTTATTGGAGATCAGATTATGGATCCGATAGAGCATCATAACGCGGGACCGAATGATGTTCATATTGAGGATGTAGCGGTTGAGGATGTTGTCCTAGAAGGGATTGTTGCTGAGAAGAATCCCGTGGAGGATCCTGACAAGAATGAATAAAGGACCACTGAGGAATTGATGACTATGCTTAGGGCGACTACCAGAGGAAGGATTGGCCGGTTACTACCGGAGGTTCGTTCAAGTTCGTAAAGATAGTAGCCCCTTTAACGCGCTTACTCGTAAGACTGAGAAGTTCGAATGGATAGAGAAATACGAGAACAACTTTCAAGAACTGAAGCAAAGATTGGTGACGAGCCCTATGATGGCATTGCCAGATGGAAAAGGAGATTTTGTGATGTGTAGTGACGCTTTGCATAAGGAATTAGGGTGCTTCTTGTACAACACAACAAGGTAATCACGTATGCATCAAGATAATTAAGGGAATATAAAATTCGATATCCCCACCCATGAGCTTGGGCTCGTGGAAATAGTTTTTCCCTAAAGATTGGAGGCACTACTTGTATGGAGAGAAGTGCAAGATTTACACAAACCATAGGAGTACGCCAGAGGAGGCGGTTAGAGCAAATCAAGAATTATGATTGGGAGATTCTTTATCATTCGGGGAAAGCCAATGTGGTGGCTGATTCCCTTAGTAAAAAGGAGAGACTCGAGATGATAATATCTTTGGGAGAGTTTATAAGAGATTTTGAGAAAATGGAAATAGAAGTGAAGGTAACCGGAGCCGGTACCGAAAAGCTGTTTGAGATTGCAATACAGCCCGAATTATTAGAAAAGAACATATTGTGCCAGAAAAAGTGATGAATGAAGGCAGAGAGCCAACAAATAGATAAGAGATTAATACCGAGAAAGATGATAAGGGAATAATGATGTATTTCTACAGAATTTGGGTTCCAAATGTTCAAGAGCTTAAAGATGAGATCTTAGATGAAAGCTAGTTTGAGGAATAAGATTTAGAGCAAACCCTGAACGTGATAGTCAGGGAGGTCGCCATCAAGATAGAAGGAACCCATAACATAATGAAGTGGAAAATGAGGATTTAAAACATGTAGGATGACCCCGATTATGGGGAGGAGGAGGGAACGTTCAGACTAAAGAAACAGAAGTCGAGTAAGGAAAGGAGACCAGAGATGGTACTCCTATACAACAAATTATGGACCTTTCTAGACAGAACTTAGACTATTATCCCCAACCACCACCCCGAGGAAACAATGCGGTGAGAAATTCTTTCAGGACCTTTAAATCGCTAAGCTCTCAGAGTTCCAAGGAACAAGCTGACCCCGTCGAGGCAAGAGCCTGGCTAAAGAAAATATAAGAATCATTTGAGATTATAAATGATTGACGAATCACAAAAGACTATTTTTGTCACTTACCTTCCTAAGAGAGAGGCCACCCACTGGTGAAAAACCAAGAAAGGCACGGAGCCAGAGGTTAGAATAAACTGATTAAAGTTCAGTCAATTATTTTCGGGAAAGTAATTTCCAAGGTTATGGAGATAGTGTAAAAGCTTTAGAGCCAAAACAAAGGCGGACGAGTATGATAAATTATGAATCTAAGATTGTAAAAGTTATCAAGATTCGTTCTGATGACAAGAATCCCAGAACAACGTGATGTTTGAAGTCAATGATTAGTGGGTTCGTGAAATGATTGTAAGAGAGAGGTAAATAAAAAGAAACTGAAGTGGAAAGGAATATAAATGCATAAGAGATATATATATTTTATCCCCTGTAAGTTGGGAGGATTCGAGGAAACCTTGAGATAGTTCGAAGGATAAATAATGAGATGCGGATAGACCGAGGAGACAAGAAAGTAAGAAATTAGGAAAATTGGATGAAGGAAGTGACCTTCAAGAATGTGAAGTGTAAGACCGATGGCATGATACCCAGAAAGGGAGACACCAGGTATGAAAGATATCCCCACATTGAGATGACTATTGAGATAAACAACAAAAGTAAATAAGGATTTATTAAGAAGAAGTTCACGTTGAACACGACCAATATCTTCCAGAACATCCATGTGATTATTTCCAAATCAGGAAAGAAAAGCGGATAACCATTTTTATCTTTTGGAGGCCATATGGATTGACCTCAACTTGAATAAGGATGCTATTGTGAAATTTGGTATAGACTATCGAGGTGAAAATGATTGAATAAGGTACCCTTATCAGGGATATATGACTTTATTTGTCCATGCAAGGATGCAAGTACCTTTTTAAAAGGTGGAATTAATGATATAACCTCAATAACTTGAGATGAACCCTAGGGGAATGTATAAGGGTTGGCCTTTCACCCTTAATAGGGACAATATGAGTTTTGACCGTACAAATTGGAAGGATTAAGGTAACAACAACCTTTAAAGATCAATAGAGAAATTTTTCAGAAGTACATAGACAATGGTTCTAGTATTAGTAAATGGTATTTTGATATGCCCTGTATCTAGGGAATACAGGAGGAACAATTCTAGTATAACCTTACAGGTTTTACAAGGAGAAAGGTAATATTCAAAATTCTCAAGAATAGAAATTTTGATAAAGGAAATATGAAGTAATTATAATGATTCCAGGTGGGGCACGTGTTGAACCATAAGAAAGTATAGATCGACCCAATGAGGGTCGAGATTGGTGAAAACAAGAAGGACCCAAGATAAGAGACGTCCTAAGTATGATCGAGAATCAGTCGTGACAATGTTAACCTCTAAAGACCGAGACAATAACTTATGGAAAAATGGTGATATTTTTTTTCTCACCAGAGCTTAAGGAAGAGAATTTTTACATAAGCCGTGATAGAAATAAGGTAGAAAATTTATTTGGAGGTGGTTAAAATGACATTGATTGTAAGGAAATTTT
This sequence comes from Apium graveolens, assembly GCF_009905375.1. Classification (NCBI taxonomy): domain Eukaryota; kingdom Viridiplantae; phylum Streptophyta; class Magnoliopsida; order Apiales; family Apiaceae; genus Apium; species Apium graveolens. The sequence continues at coordinate 107,175,221 of NC_133652.1, forward strand.
ACAATCAGGAAAGGCCAAAGAGGTAGTCGACACTTTAAATGTAAGAGAATAATTATAGGTGCTCGTGCCAGAGGAATACAGTGATGATGGTTGAAGTCGTGAAGATTGTATTATGGTTTGAAAGATTGACATTCCTTCTGATGATTGTGCGATACTCAACCGTGATAGTAGTTTGGTAAAGATTTAATTCATGTAACCACCGTGAGCGGGCTATCTCTCTTACAAGGTCCTATCTTGAGATAAGCCAAGACCATGTTACGAGAGGACTAAATGAACCTTTGAACTTCATGTTTCCTAATATAGACATATGATTAAGAATGGTATTAACCTGCTCTTGTTGCTTTGATTGAAACTCTTCAGCAATTTTATCTGCTTCATGTCATACGTACATCAAGTTCAGGAGTGTTCTTCATGAATCATGAACGATGATATGTTACCTACTTAGAAGGATTCGATACGATATGTAAGGACACCGTATGGTTAGCTATTAAGTTTTCGAGGAAAATGAATGACTACAGTAGGTCAGCGGTGGGCCATAGTAATGCTACAATGAGTCTATGAATAATGAGACGATGACAACTGTGAGAGTTGTATTGTAATGGATGTTGAGATTGAGTACCACTAATCGGGTCGTGGTGATATATAAGTTATTATTGATAGGTTGTTTAAGTCGATTATCTACCTGTTGAATATTTATTCTTTCTTATCAATAGAGGGTCGTATTACTATACGAGGAAGGTTGCGATGCAAGCATAGAATTCTAATAATGATGATGTCTAGAATGAAATCCCAGATTCGATTTTCGATGACGAGGGAGTTTCAAAAGTGATTGTTTATAAGCTGGAGCAAGAGCATGGGTCCATAGAACGATGGACGAAATAGTAAATATTCAGACACGTGAAATGTGATGCTATAATACTGGATATTGATATAGATACATATGTTTTATTCTCCTATGACAAACCTCTATAGTTCAGAGGTAGATTCCAAACCAGATATTTGTGGCAATATTTTTTTCATATACAATTCTCTTCAATTCGTTATTTTCTCTCCTTTTTTTTGTATAAGCTGATAAGAACAACCCTTCCAGAAGGGGAGGTATTGCCGAATGAGTATCTATCTTTGTGATAGAAGCCTAGTAGGATACCACATGTGTTTAATTACTTGTCAAGTACTAAAGGTTGGCCACCTTTTGTACTAACTATGCGATATAACAAGTGTTCATGATCATAGTGATCTCTCAATAAATTCCTTTTACTTCTATATGAAGGACCAAGCTTTCGAAGATAGAAGCAACTAGAAAGGAGTAGTATTATTGTGGTTGTATTTCGAATCTAACGCGCTCGTGATACTAAGGTTGACGCAATTATTAAATGGTTATAGAATGCTAACGAGCAAAAGTGTAACCAATATAGTATTATGTACGGAAGATAGTAACGACTACGAACTGGAAAAGAATGGGTATTGAGAAGCAAAAGCTATAATGCTAGAAGCTATAATGAGAGTCTGTGCAATAGACTTGAAAGAATTTGTTATGATCACTTAACGCGGATTGAGTTTTCTTACGATAATAGATCATATGTTAGTATTCAGATATCGCCTTATGAGATCCTTGAGGGAAGACAATGTCGATCTCCCTTATGGTAGGATGATGTTGCAGAGCGCAAGATGCTCGGACCAACAGTGGTCCAAAGGACCAAGGATATAATAGATTTAATCAGAGGACGGCTGGTACTAGCCCAAGATGGACATAAGAAGTATGTTGATTTGACACGAAAGGACAAAGTATAGGAAGTAGGGGACCTAGTGATATTATAGGTATTCCCTTGGAAATGATGGATGAGGTTCGGAAAGAAAGGAAAGCTAAGCCCACGAATTGTTGGACCCTTGGATATATTAAGACGTATTGGGAAGTTAGCATATGAGCTAGCCATACCCCCAAACATGTAGCAAGTTCATAACGTGTCCCACGTATCAATATTAAGGAAGTGTAATTCGGATGCCAGACAAATAGGGGCATATGAGCGCATAGACATGCAACCAGACGTAACCTGTATGGAGCAACCAGGTAGGATTATAGATTGAAAAGGAACAAGTGCTTAGGAGAAGGGTTATCAAACTAGTCAGAGTTTGATGGTAGAACCACAATATGGGAAAATTTACATGAGAGTTAGAAAGTGCAATGCTAAGAGAGTATCCCTATTCATTTTCTATCTGATTTCGGGACGGAATCCTTTTAAGGAGGGGAGACTGTAATAACCCCAAAATTTTTAACTTTTTGTGACCCTTATGAATAGTGTTTTTGCTGATTATGCTGAATAAGAAAACTTTTCATGCCACACTTTGTAGAGGTTCTTTTATCGTCAGTCTGAGATCTTATTAGTACTCTATATGGTAGATAAGTGTATGTAAAGATCGTCAGAATCCAAATTCGAACACTTTGATTTTTCCAGAAAATCCACCAGATACCGAAAGAATTGAGTATAAGGTAAGAGGATAAAAAAGGATTTAAATTCAAGGAGTATAAGAGAGGATCATAAAAGGAATATAATGTATTGAGAAAGGTTAAGGAAACCCAAGTAATAAGATCCCGGGTATGATCCCTCAAACGATAAACGAGAACGAAAGTTAAGCGAACCGTATAACAGATCAGCGGTCATTAGCCAAGTAATTAGGAGCTAATTAAAGAGGTTAGTGATGATGTTGTCATCACACCAATAAGAAGAGGACAAGTGTGAGAAGATGACATAGGAGGATGACATAAGCATGACCAAAAGGGAAGGAAGTGTTGGTTGATTATAAATCACACAAATTTTACCATGGTTAAAAGGTAATTAAGCAAAACAAAAACAAAACAACCAAGCCAAGGCAAAAAAATCACAAAATACAAAGTGACTTCACCTTTCCATCAAGAAGCTCTCGGCTTCATCTCTTTTTCAAAGAAAGAAAAACTCAAATTCAAGTTCCAAGCCTTGTTAATTAGTGAGGTAATTATCTAAGGTTCCTTGTACATAGATATAGATATCCTATAAGTCTAAGCTTCAAATTCCTTCACAATCTCTTCCTATAATTCATTGACGAAGAGAGTGAATAGTGTTTTTCAAGAACTTGAAATTTTGATCTTGTGTTTTTGTTTAGATAAAGCTTTAGTAAGGATTTTCCAAGGTTGTTTCAAGCTCATTAGTTACTCATACTCACAAGGATGGTATAATCTCTTAACCTAGCATAATTATTGAATGTTAAGAGCTTGTTATGAGTAGTATAGTTCATGAGAGGCATGCTTATTGTGTATTTAGAGATTGGTTGGTTTTGTGATGTTTTTGGAGTTGTAAATCTTGATTAGGAGTTAATGAACTTAAGTAAGCTCTTAGTTCATGATTGAGAAGTAGTATAAATTGGAAATCTTGAGATGTTGGGGCTGTTGTAGTAGTGTATGGATGGAGTTTGGTTGTAGTAATGATTGTGGATTGATTTGGAGTAGTATAAAATTTGGTAATCGCGTAAACATAGCCGTCGTAATGCCCAATTTACTTTTGACTATTTTTGTTCTTAACATCAGGACCCGTGAACTCACTGTTAGATTTTGACCATTTCCATTATTAGATAGTTCATGTTACGAGCTTCGTTTTGATATGTGGTTCGCTTAAATCTGATGTACGGTTTAGGAGAAACGACCGTTTTAAGTAACGGCGTTTCGCGACCGAACCATTACCCCTCGCCTTACTTTGAAACCTTGGTTAAGGTCCTTAAATGACTAATTAGAGTATGAAAAAATTATGCAAAGTGGATTAGGCAGTTGGTAGGGTACTCGCGAAAGGATCGCCTTAAAATTCCTAATGGTTAATTTATTAAAAATGGTGGAGCCGAGGGTACTCGAGCGACTTAAGTGAATCGTTAAGCGCGAAAGCGAACGTTAGGGTCTAATTGGTTAAAGTATAGATTCTTAAGCGACTTTGGTTTAATTCCAACTTATATGTTGTTTATAGGTTACCAGACTCATCCCAGGACTTTTACCACCCCCAGTCGCTCAGGCAAGTTTTCTACCCGTTATACTGTTGTTGTGATGTATATATGTCTATGCATTATCTTGTGATAGATGCATGATGGTTAATTAGCAAATCTTGTGATATATTGGAGCATGCTGATATGGTTTATATGCATGTCTGTTTCGTAATCTTGATATCTATCTGTTGATTCCAATGCTTATAATTGCATAATACCTATGCTAGAGATAAGCAGTAGTTGCGTATACCCTTAGTATAGGGGACCCAAAGGCGATCATTTTCTAAAACCGGGAGTCGATGTTCCCGAGTATATTATATATATTTATATATATATAGAAATAGTTTTCAAAACTATTAATCGAATAAGGTTTATTTGATAACTTTATTTTTATTAATGAATATTACTTTGAATATTCATTCGAGGACTTATAACTCGGTTTATTTTATTTAATGAATATTATCTTGAATATTCATTCGAGGACTTATGACTCTATTTATTCTATTTAATGAATATTTTTTTGAATATTCATTCGAGGACTTATGACTCCGCTTATTTACTAAATAATATTCTTTATTTTATTAAAGAATAATGTTTCGATAATCAATCTTATTTTCGATTGTTCAAATAAAGATCGTACTTCGTATAAGTATACCTTTGGTTATTTATTATTCATTTCAAGTATGAGTTTTAAAACTTCTACCTCAAATTATTTATATAAATATTATCCTTATGAGAATATTATTTAAATAATAATATTCAGATATTTTCTAATATATCGAGACTGATTTATTTCATTAAATTAGCATTACTCCAAACATTCTTAAAAATGTTTTCGAGTCTTCAAAATGATTTTAAAAGTTAGGGCGGATCCCAAAACTCATTTTTATATTTAAGATCTTCCTTCAGAGGGGATTTAAATACTCGCTCAAAACCTGAGGGATCCGGCTCTGTGGTGTATTTTATATTCGCAACGAGGTTGCTGTTTTGATAAATGAATTGATTACTTACCCAACGTTCGGGAAGTAAGTCCATCAATTGAGTCGGCATAAGCAACATGGGCTCAGTGGGCATCCATGAAAGTGTAAGTGGCTCAATGAGAGTCCATCAAATGCATAAGTGGCTGAGTGGCAGTCCAGAATAAGGTCCTATTGCGGCCAGGGTGATGACCAGTGGGGAATTCGTCCATCTACTAGTAGAAAAGGTTACTTATTGGTATCTTTGCCTGATCAGCAAGATATCAGGTTTATGCCAAGGTTTTCTCCTTTCCAAATTCATTGGATATTACAACTCTGTTTATAATTTTCATAACAGAGGTATTCAAGGAGTGTATGAAATGTATATATATATATATGTGTATATATATATCAGGACTTAATGAAGTATCTCGTAACTTCATTATTTATAATGATATTTCAAGGATTGAATCTATTCAAATCTTATCTTGTAGTCTCATCTATGTGATGAACTTTTGAAACTAATTATAACTTGAATGGTGGTAGTTCAAGTATTATTCGGAAAAGATATAAGTATATTGGAGTATCTTGTGACTTCATCTTTTAAACTTATATCTAGTATATGATTATCTTATGCATGTCAAAGATTTTCAGAAAAACGTTGAGACAAGGTTAGATATAGGAGATCACCTTGCAACGATATTTTTATACAATTATAAACTGGAACTCTGTGTATATTATGCATGGTAGAGGATTTCAAAGATTTTGAAAAGTATATATACTTATATACTAAATATTTTACGACTTGGTCGCGTTAAGATATCAAACTTGGTTCATTTCTTCTTGACCAAGACTTTCATGAGTACTATGAGAATGCTCATAAATTGTTAATTATTATACATATTATTTCGGTGGGCTTGTTGCTCACCCTTGCTTTCTTCTTTCATCGCACAACAACAGATAGACAAGATGAACATGATCAAGCTCCTAATTCGTGAGCGGATAGGAAACGTTCCGCAGTTTCCTGTAGGCGTTGATGCCGTTGTAGCTGAGGTAGGATCTACCAATAGGCTAGGCTTTCAACTTTTGATGTACCAGACTTATGTATATTTATGAATTGTAATAATGGCAAGGAATATGTAAATTATTCAGAAAACCTTTTTAAGGTGAAATGGTTTATAATTGTGGAATAAAATGACTTGTGTTATTTTTGGTATTCATCTCTGAGACTATAACTTATGGTGTGTGTGTGTATATTGTGGGGTCACAGTACGCAGTAGTTGGTTGACTGTTAAGATTAAGTATTGATAAGGGAAATGGAACTCGTGACAACCCGAATCCCCGACCCCGGATTTGGGGGTGTTACAGTATCAGAGCAATCTGTTAACATACATACAGTAAAGATCCAAAAACAATCATGTCTGAAGAAGCACAAACTCCAACCAAGCCTACCAAAACTGAAGAAACTCCAAAGAGTCAAATCCATAATCGATATGAGACTATTAGGGTTCCCATACTGAAACCTTCTGAGTATCCCATATGGAAGGTGAGGATGTCTATGTTTCTGGAAGCTACAGATCGAGAATACCTTGACAGAATTAATGAAGTACCACATAAGCCAACCAAGCTCTCTGTTGTAGTTGCAGATCAGCCAGCACAGACTGTACCAGAGGAGAAAAGTGAATATACAGCTGAAGATATCTCATCTATTGCAAAGGATGCAAAGGTAAGACATTTGTTGCATAGTGCCATTGATAATGTCATGTCAAACAGGGTAATTAACTGCAAGACTGCAAAGGAGATATGGGATGCCTTGAAGACAAGATGTCAGGGAACTGATTCAATTAAGAAGAACAGGAGGACTATACTCACTCAAGAGTATGAGCACTTTGACTCAAAACCTGATGAGTCATTAACTGGTTTATATGATAGATTTGTCAAACTCTTGAATGATCTGTCACCGGTGGATAAGGAATATAATCTTGAAGATACTAATCTTAAATTCCTTTTAGCTCTTCCTGAAAGTTGGGATTTGAAGGCCACAACTATAAGAGACAACTATGCTCTTGATGAAACTACTCTTGATGAAAATTATGGTATGCTCAAGACTCATGAACTTGAGATGGATCAAAGAAGCAAGAGGCATGGGAGAAAGTCAAGGACAGTTGCTCTTAAGGCAGAGGAGGAATCCCCTAAAGTGGTTGTCTCAAAGAAAGGCAAAGGAAAGGCTCTCATCACAAAGTCTGATACTGAGTCATCAAGTCCTGATAGTGATGAGGATTCAGAAACTGAAAGTCTATCCTAGATGGATCCTAATGAAGAGATGATGAATCTGTGTGCTCTTATGGTGAAAGGAATCACAAAGATTGCATACATGAAATTTAGAAGGGGAAAGAAGTTTTCCAGGAAAGGTGTAAGTTCTGATAAGAAAGGTTTTAGAAAATCTGAAGGAAAAGGAGGAAAGTCTGACAGAGGAATTACTCAAATGTCAAATGCTACAATTGTGGTGAGAAAGGCCACATATCTCCTGACTGCAAGAAAGGAAAAGGTGACAAAGGCAAGACACTTGTCACAAAGAAAAAAAGCTGGACATACACTTCAGATTCTGAAAGTGAGGTGAACTATGCTTTGATGGCAAATGCTGATAGCAGTTCTGAAGCTGCTGACTTAAAGGTACCTCAAATAACTTATGTTTTTCATACTGATGATATTACTGAGTTCAAAGATATCTTAAAACCATGTTCATTAGTTATAGAGATCAAACTTTAACATGTGAAAGATTAACTTCTGAAAATCTTGCTTATAAAAAAAGGAATGATTATTTAGAAAAAGAGTTAGTTATGTTCCATCAAACTCAGAAAGATAGAGATGATGCTTTCTATGTTAGAGATGAAGTGCTTAAAATGAATGAATCTCTAAAAACTGAGTTAGAAAAGGAAAGAGAGATTATCAGGACTTGGACTAACTCTGGCAGAACAACTCAGAATTTGTTAAGTAGTGGAAATTGGAAAGAGGGCTTAGGTTATGGAGATGATAGGAATATTAAAGGAACTATAGAAATTGAGCCTATAGTTGTTAAATAAAAGCCAAAGGTAAATCCTGTTAAGTTTGTAGCTGTAAAGTCTGATATTGATAAATCAGAAGTTAAAGAGAAATTAACTTTTGACAAACCAAAACAGGATAAGCCAACTGAAGTTAACATAGGTTTAATGACAAAGAAGCAGCTTAAGCATAAGCTGAAAGATGTTAAGAATGTAAACAAGGTAAAGTCACCTAGGAAAAATAGGAATGGAAAGGAAGGTGTGAATAAAAGCAATAATTATAAGCCTATTCCTAATGCTCCTAGAAAGAAATGTTATAACTGTGGAAATTCTAACCATCTGGCTTCTTTTTGCAGGAAGAATAAAAACATAAACTCCTTACCTTCAAAATTAGGAGTTAAGAGTCAGTCTGTTAGATATAGGCCACAAAATCCTTATTTTTATTGTGGTAGTTTATGGCATTCCATTTATACTTGTAAGGAATACCATAGTTTGTACTATGATTATTATCAAATAAAACCTTATTTAAAGAAAGTTGGCATTATTCCTTCTAGTGTAAGTTCTGATGCAAAATCTGATACTGTAAATTCTGATAAGAAAAATGTTAACATAAACTCTGAAGTTAAATCCGCTGCAAATGTTAACAAACTTAATAAGGCCAAAGGATCCAAGCAAGTCTGGGTCCTTAAAACTAATCATTAGTGGTCTTTTTGATTGCAGGGCAACAGGAAAAACATCCTAGTTCTGGACAGTGGATGTTCAGGACATAGGACTGGAAATAAAGCCCTGCTATCAGACTTTGTGGAGAAAGCTGGCCCAGGTGTTTCTTATGGAGATGGCAACATGGGAAAAACTCTGGGATATGGAAATATCAATCTTGGGAATGTCATCATTGAAAAAGTAGCTCTAGTCTCAGGACTTAAACACAATTTTCTGAGTGTCAGTCAATTCTGTGATAGAGGTTATCATGTGGATTTCTTTGAAGAACACTATGAAGTTGTAAGCAAATCTACAAGAAAAGTTGTTCTGAAAGGATACAGGCATGGTAACATTTATGAAGCCAAGCTTTCAACAAGTTTTGTTGGTTCTGCAATCTGTCTGCTAAGTAGAGCATCAATTGAAGAAAGCTGGGATTGGCACAAGAAACTCTCTCATTTAAATTTCATCAAATATAAATGAACTAGTCAAGAAAGATCTTGTGAGAGGACTGCCAAAATCAGTATTTGCTCCTGATGGCCTTTGTGATTCATGTCAAAAGGAAAAACAAAGAAAATCTTCATTCAAGAGCAAGACTGAATCTTCAATTCTTGAGCCTTATCACCTACTACATATTGATCTTTTTGGTCCAGTGAATGTCATGTCTATTGCAAAGAAGAAATATGCTATGGTCATAGTAGATGAGTTTACCAGATACACATGGGTGTATTTCTTGCACACAAAAAGTGAAACTGCATCTATCTTGATTGATCATGTCAAACAACTTGATAAATTGGTTAAAGACAAGGAGTGATAATGGCACTGAGTCAAGAATTTGATTATGGAAGAGTTCTGCAAAGACCATGGAATCAAGCAGAAATTTTCTGCTCCTGGAACTCCACAGCAAAATGGAGTTGTTAAAAGAAAAAATAGAACTCTTATTGAAGCTGCACGAACTATGCTTGATGAAGCAAAGTTACCAACCTACTTTTGGGCTGAAGCTGTGCAGACTGCATGTTTTACTCAGAATGCAACACTTAACAACAAGCATGGAAATACACCATATGAGATGCTAAAGAAAAAGAAGCCAAATCTGAAGTATTTTCATGTATTTGGATGCAAGTATTTTGTTCTTAAGACTCATCCTGAACAGCTATCCAAATTTGATCTAAAATCTGATGAAGGAATTTTTGTTGGATATCCAATTTCCACAAAAGCCTTCAGAGTCTATAATTTAACAACAAGGGTTGTCATGGAATCTATCAATGTCTCTTTTGATGATAAGAAGATTACAGGACTTGAAGATTTCAATGACCATGATCATCTGAGATTTGAGAATGAAGTTTTAAATTCTGATTCTGTAAATTTTGACAGTCTAAATCCTGATACTGCAAACTCTGATGGGTTAAACTCTGATGTTATTAAAACTATGGTGACTATGCCAAAGGAAAATGCACCTGTGTAGGGGGAGCATATTGAAGATCCAACCACATCTCAAGAAGCATCAGAACCTATAACAGGCTCTTCAAGTTCTGATTCGTCAAGTTCTGATGGGGCAAGTTCTGATAATTCTGGAAACTCAAATTCTGATTCATCAAGTTCTGATGGGCCAAATTCTGATAATTCTAGAAACACAAATTCTGAAGAATCCAACTCAGAAAGCATAATTTCAGGGGGAGCATCAGAGAATGTTGATGGAGACAGCATGGATCATGGGGGAGCATCCAGTTATAGAGATAATCTTCCATCTGTAAGGAAGTGGACTAAAGCACATACACCTGACTTGATTATTGGAGATCCTGAAGCAGGTATAAGAACTAGAACAACAACATCAAATGAATGTCTCTATGACTCTTTTCTTTCTCAGACTGAACCAATGAAAGTGGAAGAAGCTCTGCAAGATGCTTATTGGGTGCAAGCAATGCAGGAAAAGTTAAATGAATTTGAAAGAAATAAAGTCTGGACCCTAGTGCCAAGACCAAAGAACAGATCTGTTGTTGGTACAAAATGGGTGTTCAGAAACAAAACTGATAATGATGGTATAATTACAAGAAATAAAGCAAGGCTGGTTGCAAAAGGATACTCTCAACATGAGGGAATTGATTATGATAAAATATTTGCACTAGTTGCTAGATTGGAAGCCATAAGGATATTTTTGGCTTATGCTGCTCACATAAAGTTTACAGTCTTTCAAATGGATGTAAAAAGTGCTTTTCTTAATGAAGAATAAGAAGAAGAAGTATATGTTGAACAACCTCCAGGTTTTGTAGATTCAAAATTTTCTCATCATGTCTACAGACTTGATAAAGCAATTTATGGCCTTAAGCAAGCTCCAAGAGCATGGTATGAGACATTAGCTCAATTTTTTCTGGAAAGTGGATTTAACAGAGGGACTATTGAAAAAACATTGTTTTATCTTAACCATGGAAATGACTTACTTTTGGTGCAGATATATGTTGATGATATCATTTTTGGTTCTACAAATGACAGACTTTGTAAAAGGTTTGCCAAACTAATGCAGTCAAGATATCAAATGAGTATGATGGGAGAACTTAGCTATTTTCTGGGCCTTCAAGTCAAGCAGAATGAAGAAGGAACTTTTATTTGTCAATCTAAGTACACCAGAAATTTGTTGTAGAAATTTGGAATGCAAGACTGTTCAAGTGCATCCAATCCTATGGCCACTGCAACAAAATTGGATAAGGATACTGGTACATCAGTAGATATTACTGATTATAGAGGTATGATTGGCTCACTACTCTATCTAACTGCTACCTGTCTTTGTGCAAGATTTCAAGCACATCCAAGAGAACCTCACTTCACAGCTGTAAAAAGAATTTTCAAGTACCTTAAGGGTACAGATGATCTAGGATTGTGGTATCCTAGGAAATCAGACTTTAAGCTAATAGGTTACTCAGATGCAAATTTTGCAGGATGCAAAATTGATAGGAAAAGCACAAGTGGAAGCTGCCAATTTCTTGGAGGCAGATTGGTTTCTTGGTTTAGCAAGAAACAAAAGTCAATTTCCACATCAACTGCAGAAGCAGAATACATTGCTGTAGGAAGCTGTTGTGCACAGATTCTTTGGATGAAGAATCAGTTACTGGATTATGGGTTAACATATTCCAAAATCCCTATTTACTGTGATAATCAAAATGCTATTGCTATGAAAGGTAATCCAGTTCAACACTCAATGACAAAGCACATCAGCAAAAGGTACCACTTCATGAGGGAACATGTGGATGAAGGTACAGTGGAATTGCATTTTGTTCTAACAGATCAACAACTAGCAGATATCTTCACAAAACCACTGTGTGAAGCTATTTTTACAAGATTGGTAAATGAACTTGGAATGGTTTCAGGTTCTTTCTCTAAATCTGCTTAGTTTATGTTTTGATACATCAGACTTTATGATCAGTATTTACAGATATTACTATTTAAGTGCTTAATTTGAAATTTTCTAAGTGTTGATTGTTGTCTGATGTGAATTTCTAAACTCTGATAGTGATATGAATGTTTCTGTGACTATTCAATCCAATGAGGATAACTGTGCTAGATGCTGACCTAGTAGTCTTTAAAATAAGAATAATCCCATATTTAAAGTAATTGTTTATGTGGAAATCTTTTAACACAAGCAAATTCTGATATTGATCTTGGTTAAAGTTTACTTTGTGTATCTTATTACTAAGTCAAAAACTAGAATAGTGCTTCTTATCTGTTAAGTTCTGATGTTAGTAAATCTGTGGATGTACTAAGTGCTGATAAGCCTCACTTATCAAAAGAAAAAGAAAAGAAAATAAATTAATATCAGGTACTCCTTTGAGATCTAGGGTAAAAATGTGGAAGGGAAGACCCAAGTGCATTGCTGGTATTAAGTAATATGCATTAGAAAAACAAAATAAAATTTTCTTGGTGAGTTTTCACATTCTCTAATTACTAGAGAAATACTCTGATAACAGCATAAATTCTGATAAGCAGTCGTGACTCACTTACACTGAGAAGTAACTGTAAAAAGGAATTTCAAAAGATGCATTAAATGAGCACAAAACAGTTGAGGTGGACTCATGCATGAACTCATTCTATAGTAGACTTCAGAATAATGACAGATTTTGAGCAAAGTTCTTAGTTATGCCTTATTTCTAAGATGTACTGAAGTGAATCAGACTTTACTCTTTATCTGATATTTATCTTATTGCACACACATATACTCCATATGAATGATGAAAATTACTGTGGTGATAAATGTTGTTTTGGATGAACAGTTTAAGTGTCAGTTGCATAAATTCTGAGGACAAGTTCTGATGATTAAGTTCTGATGAAACCATATCAGTATTTGTGTGAAGAATTACAGAGATAAACAACACTTTTCGAGTTACGGAGCCATATTCTGATGACTTTTAAATTCTGATAATAATCAAGTTCTGATGCTGACGTGGTAGTATTTATTTACTTGATTTATTTTTGGTCATTACTTGAACGACCATATTTTTATAGAATATCAATTTATGTGAGATAAAGCAGTAATAATCACTTGTTTAGTGGGAATAGTTTTCTTTAAAACTGAACGTGCACTGTAATAATTACTTATTTACCGTGCCCATTAACTTTTTCCTTAACTGCTGCATGGCTGATAGGTATAAAGGTCTGTTTCACTTCTCAATAACCGTTGTCACGTGGGTTGTCTAAGTAAAAGAGGTAAAAGATTTTCAAATCTTTTATTCACATATCTATTCTATTCACTCTCTCTCTTTTTCTTATTCTCTCACATTTTCTGACGGTTTTCTATACAGACATTTCATCAAACACCTTTCAGGCAAACTAATTTCTCACTTATTTCTTATGGTGCCCAAGGATTTTATTGTTGATGGAGCCAATTTGTACCAAATAACTATGTTGTAATCCTGAACAAGGCTGATGCTCCATCGGATCTGCACTTTGTGTAAAATTTATTAGCCAATAGTGAGATTGGGTATGCTTTGACCCAACCCCAATCTATTTCAAGCAAACAAGTGCTGACATTTTGGCGAACTGGGCTATTTGATAATGGTGGTGCTACTGGTACTCCAAGCATTATTTTCACATCAGGAGATGTCGAGCATGTGGTTACTCCTAGAGCAGTTCGTAAAGCTCTCCACTTACCTGAAGGTTGTACATTCTCAACAGTGGCAGATCCTGTTTTACAACAGCTTATGGCCAGTCTGGGCTATGAGAAAAGTTTGGGAAAGCTGGGACAACTGAAAAGATCATATATTAGAAAGGAATTGAGCTTTTTCTTTGATTGTATCACAAAGGCATTCGCCAATAAAAGCTCCAACTTTGATGTAATTCCCATCATGAGTCAGCAAATCGGGTATGCCCTTATTCATCAAACTCATTTTGATTTTGCAAGTGCTGTGCTAGGTTTCATAGGGGATAGGATGACAGAGGATAGGAATGTAGTATACTTTGCTAGATTCTGTCAACTTATATATACTTTTTGTTGTGCTGATGAGACCCCACTAGCCAGTGATTTAATTCCACCCTTTAAGCTTGCAAAAAGGGCTTTTAATGATTTGTTACATGCTGACAATAAGAAACAAGTGCTGAGACCCTTACAGATTCCTCAGTCTGTAAAACAGATCTTGGTAAATGCTGATCCACAAACTTATACATCTGTCTATCTTGATGTTTAACCCACCAACTCATCACAACCAACACAACAACCATCAGAACATACCACAACTACACAAACACCTTAAATTTCTCAACCTCAACCAACTCAACCCTTCATCAGGACTTATAACAAACTAACACAGTCAACTTACCCACAACCTTCAGCACATCCAGTGAAGCCTTCATCTTCAAAACCTAAGACGACTAAGATAGTACCTCAGTCTCAACAGAAGAAAGGAGAATTATTCTGAGAGATGAGTCAGATAATGAGGAACAGGTTCCTATATCAGAACCTGTTGTTGTAGAAGCTGAGAAGATCTCTTCTCAGAAAGATACTGAAACTGGGAGTTCTAGGCCCCTCAAAAGGCTTAGAAAGTAAATTCTGATGATGAAGCTCCCAAAGTCTCAACTTCAGCAAAGAGACTTAAAAAGCAAAGAGCCAGGAGGGCTGTAAGTGAATCATCACATTCTGAAGAAATCCTGGAAGCAGCAGCTAAGGAAGGGGGTCAGGAATCTCTGATCCCAACAGAACCTATAGTCATTGAATTACTTCCCACAGCTGAATCAGACTTTACTCAAGCTCAAAAGTCTCCTATTCAAGGGCAAGAGGATATTCCAGAGCAAGTGCCTACACCTCCTGTGTCTCATATAATTGATCCAGTACATGTTGAAGACCCAGGTATAAGTGCTGAAATAGACATACATAACTTAATTGTGCCTGAGGTTCTGTACTGAAGGGTTTCAAGCACATAAACGCAACGGAAACAGTAATTAAAAACGTAAAAAAAACCAGAATTTTCGAAACCCGCCGCAGAATCTATGCGAAAAACATATATTTAATTTGTAGATCAGATTGTTTACCTTAAGAATTTTTACCAATTGGTTGACTAATGGAGATCCAAAGCTTGTTCAATCACCACACATCCCGCTCTCGAGATCTACGCTCTATCGGTATCCACACGAATGCTTGAACTCAATGATTGGATGTGTACTAGCACAAACTCGTTTCTTCTTGCTCCCTCCATCTTCTCTCTTGGTGGCTAGGGTTTTAGTAAAAGTCTTTTTTTCATACAAAAATCAGCCACACAAAAGATATTATATAGAGAGTAGAAAAACGGATTATATCTCTTAACTAATTAGGAGTTATTATTAATTCGAAAATCCTATTTGTATTATAATTAAGTCTCACTTAATTATTTAACAAATAAATTTCATAATTAATATTAGTAAATTCAAATATCAATATTTATCTAATTAATTAAGTCATACTTAATTAATATTATAAATAATTCGAATTACTTTAATATAATTTAAATCCAATTTAAATTAAATAATCCTTCAAGCATTCTTAGTGTGTGACCCTATAGGTTATTATTACGTTGACAACAAATTTTAAATCTAATTTAAAATCATAAACAATGAGCGGCATCTAGTAATACATCATTGCTACCTAAGTAATAATAATTGAATCAGTAATCAATTAAACCTTTTGTGAATAATGTACAATGTAATATAATCCCTTTAACCAAATATTATAGATTAAACTAGAGGCATGTAATATGTCATCCTCATCATAGTTTAATCCAAGTTTCCTTGATCAATGAGTAGACTATCATATCCAATCAATATTTGAGCGTGGCCACACATTTCATAGTCTAGCTCACACAAGAGGCCAATAATATAACTCCTAAAATAGGAGGGTTAAATCCCATCTAGATCATTAATATTTGTCATACGATTCATTAATATTTGTCCACTTTTATCATTACCCGGTCAAGGATAACTTTTAATGGAATTAATGTATATTAATTCTCGTAAAGAAATATAATGACTTCAGGTCTAAGGACCATTACATCATTATCACTGTGAGAATTACTTATGACACAATAGACATGTAGAATCTCACATTGGGTCTGTCCAGCACCATGTACATATACATCTACCTGTATTTTTAACTTTAGTATCACTATACCTATGATCAATGAGATGTGATCATCATTCAACAAACACACCATTCTTAATGTATTATTATTGTCCCTTAATAATAGTACTCGACTAGGGACCTTTAGGAATATTGATACTATTCTCATAATCTCATTTCTAAGTCACGTACTTAGAGATATAGAATTGCATATCATATACCAAGGACATTTATTAATCTAACATTTATATCGCAGTAAATTAAGAATTAATAAATTATAAATAGAATAATCGATAGAACATAAACATTAATAATCCTAATGTCTTAAACTAAAACATCATAGTGTTGTCTCTAGGGCACAAACACTAACATGTACTTGGAAGCTCCACCAACTCAACTCACTCTACCAACAACACCAATTTTGGATGTTTATTTCAATGCAGATATTCCAACAACACCAGTTCTGAATCTAGATAATGAAGATCAGATTGGTGGTGGGCATCAAAATTTGGATGTTGATCAGAACTTAGTTGCAGATCAGAATTTAGAGGATGATGTTGACACCTCTGTAGCCTCATATATTGTTATTCTATCAGAGGATGCTGATACTGCACGCTCTGTAAGTTCTGATGCTGACAATGCTGAAATTACTGGTGAAGCTGCTACAAATGTAGATGCTGATGCACCTGGTCCATCTGGACATGCACCTCAACAAGCTCCATGCAAAGCTGATCTAATCAAGATGTTTGTTAGAGAGGATGCACAAGTATCTTGGAGTGAAACTCCTAGAGGAAAGGAGTGGACTAAGGAATGGAACACAGTTAGTTTTGTTTCTACTGAAAAAATTCTGGCTGAGCACCTGGCCAAAGCTGATGAAATGCTGATAAATGATGATTTCAAGGCACAACTTAGAGTTACTGCATTGAGTACTAGACACTTTCAAGGTCAACACTCAATAACTCATGACAAGGTGAACAAAATTCAAGAATCACTCATCCAGCAAAATATGAATATTAAATTGGAAAAGAGCAAATTTTTTAAGCCATCCTTTGACAGAATTGGGTATATTGAAAAAACTCAGGAGAAGCAACAAGATCAGATTTCTGAAATTCTAAAGAATCAAGCTTCTCAGCAAACTCAACTCAATGAGATCCAATCCTCAGTGGAATTGCTTGTCTCTCTTCTTCTGCCTGCTAATGCCAAAAAGGGGGAGAAAGTAATTAAGTCCAAATGCAAATCTAGTCAAGTACTGAAGGGTAAGGATGATGGAAATGATGACCAGGGAAACTCTTGAATGGGTAGAGGTCATGGTCAAGGCAAAGGTTTTTCATCAAGCAAAGCTAGAACTACAAGTCAAAGAACAAGTTCTGATACTGGGAGAAGAATAAGTTCTGATACTGGTAAAAGGATAAGTTCTAGTGAACATCTGGAACTTGATGAAGAGATTTTCAAAAGGCTATTCCTAAAGGACAATCCAGGCATGGATATTGAAAGTCTGAAGGGAGAAGAAGCCAGACTTAAAGCAGAAAATGTCATGTCAAAATCTAAAGCTCAAGTCATGGAAAAGAAGCCACCTAAGCCTAAGGGCATTGTGATAAAAGAAAAGTCAATTTCTGAGGCAACCAAGGCCAAATCACAAGTGGAGGTAGAATCAAGATCCTAGGGCAAAGCAAAAATTGATGAACCTGTAAAGGTATATATGCCAATCATGGATCTGGAGATAAAATCGGATGATGATGCTAGTCTGATTTTGAAGAAAAAGGATATTCAAACAACCTCTGACAGAGCTCATGTTGTTCAAGATCAGGACTTAGTAAAATCTGATATTACAGTGAAGCAAGCAACCTCTGACATAGCTCAAGTTGGCTTGATATCAGAAGATAAAGAAAAGGAAACCTCTGACATTGTTCATGTTAAACCTTCAAAGATACTACTACCAGGATTCACCAAAGCTCAACAGACTCAACCTTTGAATACTACTTCAAGTGATTTTGAAGCAAGAGTTGTTCAAGGAAAGGAACCAAGAGAAAAATCAGGATTGGGTAGTTCTAAAGAGAAGAAAGTAAACAATACTACCAATGATCCAACTTCCTTAAGTGAACCAGGAGTAGGAACAAATCCTGAGAGATTGAATCAACTTGAATCTGTATAAATGGTTTATAACTCTGTTTTGAAAGAAGATATCATGTTATGCTTTATGACAGATGGCAGGGTATTCCAGATCAGGGAGAATACAATTTCATTGAAGTAGTTTGAAGAACTGGAACATGTTCTATTTCTACTTCAAGTAAAAAACAGATCAACAGATGGTGCTGCAGGTTGTTTAAAATTAAATATTCAAAGACAGAAGAAATTTTACTCTGTAAAATCTGACAGGCCATATTGTCCTAAGTACAGATTTCACAATGGAGATATTGTTGAAATGAAGCCTAATACTGCTAAAATCATCACTACATTTTCTGGTATTAAGGGACTTGAATTCAATCTAGTGTGTGATAAAGCCTATATTATCAGACTAGATCATGATATAAGAAAAGCTAAAATAAATGATCTCAGGGCTGCTACCTTTCAAACTGGTGAAGATATAGTTGAACTGGAAAATGCTAAAAGGAGGATGGTCAATGAACTTGAATATGCTGAGAGAAGTCTGTTGAAGAACTATCTCAGAACAACTCCTGATATCAAAGAGATCAGAAATTGAAGTCAAGCCAAAGATCTACAACTACTTAAATTCTGAAGTGTATACAGACTGAAGCTGATATCAAACTTTAAGGATGGTAAAGCTACAAGGACTGTAAGTTGTAGTTATCTAGTCAAATTCTCATGCATTTATACTTAATATTTTTGACATCATCAAATATCTGTTAAACTTGTATATTATGCTAATTTACAAGTTGGGGGAGATTGTTAGATATATTTGTGATGTCATGACTAATATGATTTGTGTTTAGTTTTCAGATCTTACTTAACAGGACAAATCAATACTTAACTGGAAATCAGCACTTATACTGAAGTCATAACTTAAGATATCAGAACTTAAGTTGTCAGAACTTAAGTTATCAGGAGATATTTATCAGGAGATAATATCAGGACTTAAGGAGACGTTCAGATAAGGAAGGCGGCTGATTGAAAGCAAAGAAGATCAAGACAAACATAAGAAGAGATATGCATGGAGAAGAATTCTATGAAGAATAGAATACTTGGAAGAAAAGATAACTAGTTGATATATATTAGGAAGCAAAATTATATTCGATATCAATTAGAAGATTATCTTGTAACTGTGTGTGTATATAAACATAGACATAGGGTTATATGTGTTAACTTAATCGAGATTATTATTCATTGTAACCCTAGCAGCTCTCGTGATAATTTGTTCATCACTGAGAGAGAACAGTTCTTTGTAACAGAGTTTATTGTGTTGAATAAAATCTGTGTTCTGTTACTTGAGTTCTTATATTCAATTTGATTGTAGTAAACACTGTATTCAACCGTCTTCTACAGTGTGTGTGAACTAACAGGGTGAATGGAATGGAATGGATGTAACTAAAGAAATTAAATGGGAGTTGGAGGGAAGATTTGAAAAAAATAATTAGATTGACAAAATTGTTATGATAAGAATTGTGAATAAAATGGGGTTAATAAGGAATGAAGCATTCCATCTCAAATTGGGGGTATTTAATTATAATGTAGGTGGTTATGAATGGAATGGGTGAAAGAATGAAAATTGTAGAAAATTTAATCATTTTCCACTCAAAATCTCATTCCATTACATTCCATTTAATTCACCCCAACTAAATACAACATAAAGCTCTAGCTCTTATTAATTTTGATGATGTCATTTTCCACTAACAATCCCCTCATTTAATTTACTTTCAACCCCTCTCTTTCATTAATTACCTATATCAATTCTCTCTCTTACCATTTCTCATTTACCTCTTACTTATTTCACATTTTCTTTTTACTCATTTTTATGTTCTTAAATTAATAATTTTCAATAAATACATTTACTTCACTAATTTTTTCTTATTCAATTTACACAAATATTCATTATTATATTTTTTATATTTAAGAAAAAGTTGATAGTCAATATTTGTAGTTTGGATGATATAATTTTTTTATTTTTTGTATTTATAATTTTATTCTACTCTCATTATTATGTATTAAAAATATTATATTAATATATATAATCCAAATTAAACTATTTTAAAATAACTTTTCTAAAAATATTTATAATATAACCGGACATGGCCCGGGAACTTTTCTAGTATATTATAAAAAAAGACTTTTCTAATATATAAAACATAAATATTTCTCTTTGCTCTTCATATTTGTAACAAAAGTTTTCTTGTTAAACATCAAACTTTATGAATAGACCCAGAGTATAGGACAGATTAATAGGAATATAATTATGAAGTATAACTAGAATCTGTGGGTCCGTGAAGAGAAGATTACATATTTAGATAGCTAAGCTCTTTAATTTTTTAAAAAAGTTCGTCATGATTGAAACATGGAATTAGTGTAAAAGAAATTATGTATGATACACGTATTCGGTTGACAATTTAAATATTCGGAAATTCGATTAAAATAGTAAACAAATTATAATGCACTCTGCATTTTAGTAGACGAGTATTTATTTAATATAGATAAATAGATACACATGGAGCACCAATATTATGTACTGAATACTGGTCTCTGGTAAAACATATGTTGTACATAATTGCATGTTCTGGAGCAACAGCTAAATTAAGACACATATTACTTGGCAAAATTCTTTTTACATGGAAAAAAGGCTAAAATAGTACCATAAGTAGTGTATATTATTCATACCATTACAAGAAGACCTGAAAAGTACATACGAGGAAGCCAACACGTTGCTAGATGTATGCTCCTTCAATTACATTCGATTCAAGTTCAGGGCATAACACGAACACTAATTAATGAAAACCCTAATTATTCAACAACTAGCTAGCTAGAAAACGGATAAGGTTAATTAGGTTACACCAGAGGAGGACATACGAAACCAGGTGGAGGAGTTATTCCACAAGTAGCTAGTACCTGAAGAGCAAGAGGAATGAAAATGTTGAGGTTAAGAAGTTTAAGCCTTATGGTTGTGCAGAGGCAGATCGCTGCTTCTAACTCTAGCAATCCTTGAAGAACTGGACAACATACATTCTCTACTGGATCTCCCAGACCAATATGCACCAATCCTCCAAGAACATCCACACAAAGCCCTAGTTTTAGTGCATTTATTGGACATGTTGCTGGCGGTGGTACGAAACCTGGACCACAACCACCCCCACAACCAGGTCCACCACCCGGCGATCCACCTCCACTACCTCCTCCTCCTGGATATCCACCTCCACCACCCCCTCCACCTGGCGATCCACCTCCACCACTACCAGGCGATCCACCACCACCATGTCCACCACCTCCACCTGGCGATCCACCGCCACCTCCCCCACCGCCACCACCTGGTGAACCACCGCCACCACCAGGTGATCCACCATGTCCACCACCTCCACCGTGTCCCCCACTACTAGGTGATCCACCATGTCCACCACCACCACTTCCAGGTGATCCACCACCTCCGCTATGTCCCCCACTACCAGGTGATCCACCACTGCCACCGCCACTTCCCGGAGGACTAGTGTATGGTGGGTAAGACGGAGGAGGCATTGTTCCAGGAGGATTAACTATAGGAGGCAATACAATCGGAGGAACAGTACCCGGAGGCTTAACAATAGGTGGGAGAAGACCTGGTGGCTTTCCACTTGGCCCTCCTCCGCCATGTTCAGGCGGGCGTGGCCGCGGATGAGTTGGAGGGTTAGGTTGCCGGTAAGGTGGACGCGGTTCACAATAACCACAAGCATTAATAGGTGGCAACGAAATCAACATGCAAATCATGTAAATGAACAACATGGCAAAAAACTTAGAACCCATTACTGATTTAGGGTTCCAAACTAAATGCTCACTCCTTATCCTACACCAAAATCTGACAGCGTTTGTTAATTTATAGCTGAATTTAAAGCGCTCAAGATTAATAAAATAATGATGTATGCATTATTAGCTGGAGGATTCTGTGAGGTGAGGACAAGAAACATACTGCAAATGTCCATGCAGGAAATTATACATGTTTTTTATTTTTGACACTGCACAAATTTCGATACACTAATCCGTGACTACTTGAGTCCATCCGTGACACTAAACAGGATCATCAATTTTAGAAATTATAGTGTCATTTGCACAGATTTTTATGTATCGTTTTCGTATCATCTATTTTCATTGCCAATTACGAACTTCGAGTACAGCTAAGCTTAGTCTATATCGTTCTTTTCTTTCCATTTTTTAACGAAAAAAACAAGCTTGTCTGGGTTCCATTAACTTTTTTTCTGTATAGAAGAGAATAAGCTCTTGTTCAATAGACAGCCAAGCATTTCGGTTTTTTCTGTATGAAGCTGTAATAGGATTCGGGTTAGGTCTTTTGACGAAGAGAATGTAGGAAATATACAAATAATAACAGAGTAATGAAAGAAAAAGAACAACTGTTTATTTCTCTAAGTAGCAACCGTACTCATGAATTACACAGAAGATACAATATAACTACTACTCTGGCAAAACAAATAGAAACAGACTCCTAAGATCTCTCCATTTCTACCACTTATTTATTACTCTCCTGAAAACACTCTACGTGCATATGGACCATATCAAACTTCTGCTAAATGCAAAACTAACTTGACAAATAAATATGCAGACAATGTTTAGATTAAAACCCAATATTCACCCCTGTAATCTAAACATTCTCCTCGAAGCTCTGTACTCCCCGTAACCCGCGCATCTTCTCGAAGTTGACCACATACAGAGACTTTGTGAGAATATCTCTGATTTTCAGAATTCACATGTTTAATCAAAACTTCACCTCTTTCAACACACTCACAGATGAAGTGATAGCGTATATTGATATGCTTGCTTCGTCCGTGAAAGACCGGATTCCGAGCCAAATCAATTGCTGATTTGTTATCAACAAACAACACAACTGGACCATGTTTTGTATCTGTCAACTCCATGAGCAAGTTCCTAAGCCAAACTGTGACGCCCTCCAAACCCGGGTCAGAAGTTTGGGGTCCACAACACATATACAATATGTGAACCTGTATATGAAATATTATATGCAATGACCCTGCTTTACATAACCACGGATCACAACAGGTTAAAGTATGAAAACAAGCCACAACCTTAACTTTTATTACAACGTACCAAATCCCAACTAATTTAACTTACAACTAATAATGAAATTATTCTTACAATCTTATTATCTCACTACCATATGAAGCTTCTGCTAGCTCGATCCAACTCAAACTGGAATCCTAGCTCGCACTTTGGACTGAAGAACTTCACTATCATCCATATCCTTCTTAACTGTAAAATATATGAAAAGATTCGCAAGAGTGAGCTAACTAGCTCATCAAGTCATAATATCAATAACTGAGGTTAAACAATGATTAAACGAGATGATTCAAAGGAATCAAGTTTCTTATTAAACAACCAATAAAATTGGATATTCATTTTAAGTTTTTAAAACCAAGGTTAGGTTGCTGATCAGTCACGCACTAACCCCGAGCAAAGCACACAACACTGCTCTAACTACTGGATCCAAGGCACACATTGGCCTAACTTGACCATCGATATGGTCTGACCTCGAATTTGGTCCACATAAAGAAAACTATCAAATTCTAAAGCAGTTCAATATGATAAACAATATAATTCAATAAAACCGGATCACAATCAATAACAATAAAATATTTGTATAAGAGCATGGTGAAAATTCATGGGTACCAAAAAGGGTATGTCAAAGTATATAAAAGAAGTGGCCTCTAGCCTGTAGGATAATCGGGTATTAGATAAATAATGTTTTTACAAGGTTTTAGTACTTTGATATCATAAGGTATGGTTGAGTATAAAAGTTTCTGTATGTGTAAACAATTCTGTTCTAGTGTTTGGTATATGATGGATATATATTTGTGGAGCAGCATCGTGTTTATGTGGTTTAGTATCTGGTAAACCAACAAGAAATGGTTCACAAAGAATAAGGCTTACGGCTCAAAGATCAAATGATGTGGCTCAGGTTCAAGGCTGAAGGATTCAAAGTACTTTCAACATAACATAAAGCTATTTTGAACACTTAACAATATGTTACGAGAAAGTTTTGAAATATTTGCATTATATCTCGAAAAAGGTTTAGAAGTACTTGCCTTATCACAATCGATTCCAATTTTACTTGTACTCGCCCAATGACTTTCTTCAACAACCACTCGTCTACTTTTCCTATGCCTCGATTCTATTTTCTGATCATTTGCTGTATTTTCTACATGTCGATTCCATTTTTTGATCACCTGCTTCCCTTTCCTATGCCTTTCTTACTCTGCTAGGTGTCATAAGTATCTATCAATATTTAACTCATACGATTCTATTCGACATACACTTCTATCTACCCTTCGTTTCACCCAAATCCGATTAACGGATTGAAAGTTACTCTATAAACAAGTAAACACCGAACATATAGACCGACAGTCAACCAACAAGTCACATACAACACATAACACGTCAAATAATCAATAACATATCATTTATAAAGGAGTCTCAGATTATAAACAGGCTTTTGGGTATTTAAAATAATTTTTAAAACATTTTTCGGAATTAAAACGGGTCGGATCAATTTCAAAGTAATAAACAGAGTTCGGTTGGCCAAATCTGGCTTCAAAACAATTTAATAATAATTATCGAGCCTTGAAAACAATTTAAAATGATATTTTAAAGCTTGAAATTATTTTTTGAAATTTTTAAATCATTTTTAAATAATTAAATCTAATTAAATAATTAATTAAAATCAATTAATAATTAATTAAATCAATTAATCAAATAATTTCTGAATTAATTGACCAATTAATCAATTAATCGTTAACAAAAAGTATTTAACTAATTAATTGATATTTATTTTTGAATTAAAATAATTTTTTTGGAATTAAAATAATCATTTTCGGAATTTTTGGGAATTAAAAACAATTTTTAAAATGATTTTTATAAAAAAAGAAATCAAACTTTTAAAGGATTTTAAACAGAAATCAAATTGTTATAAGTTTTTAAAACGTGTGGGACCAAATTGCAAGAGTACAGAAAGGTCAGGGACCTTTCTGTACTTTTGCCATCTTCTACCTCACGTCGCCGGCGCAGCCATTGCCGGCGACTAGAAGCTTTCCGACGAGCTTAAAAGCAACCCAGAACACGACCAAATCAACGGGGAAACGTAGATTACAATCTTAGGAACCTATTCATTCAATTTATTCCATCAAATAAGCTGTAAATCGTTCGTAATAACCCGAGGAAAACTCGCCGCCAGCGAGTTTATATAAAATCCGGCGAAACTTCAAACGACAACTCCGTTCGATCCAGGAATCGTCTGATAACGTGCTATATATGAATATATTGCAAATTTCAAGGGGAACAAAACCCACCCCTTTAGATCATCTAATAATCCCTAAATAAGAAACCCTCAATTTTAGTCAAGAACATTCAAACGAATATAAACCCTAATTATATAATTCGAGAATCAAACCCTAATTTCAACATGTTATTGAACTCCAAATCGATCATATGACATACCAAAATGATCAGGAAGAAAAGATCTACAACATACAAGCATCAAATCATTCAAACAATCATTTGTACAAAAATTCATAATTTAAATCATTAATAATTCGAAATAAAAACAGTTTGTAGAGAATTACCAGTTAATTCTGCAGTGGTTTTGATGAAAGATTCTGAAAGTATAAATCAACAGCTTCGTTTTGAGTATAAGCACGCCAAAATCCGATATCGATAACGCCTCCGGATTTGAGTTTGATTACGAAGAACAAAATATAATTAAAGTATTTTCTCTGGAAAAATTCTGTAAATACTGTGTGCAAATGATTTCTGGTACAAAATAAAATACGGTAGAGGCTATTTATAATTATGGAAAATTAGTATCCCGTTGGATCATTCCGGATATAAAATGGTATGTTTATTTATAAAAACTGATCCAAACAGTACTGGTTTTCGGGATAATTATCCAAATCAGTACAATTTGTACTGCGGTCTTGGTCTCAGCGCCTGGTTACACGTATTACGAGGTGATAATTGTGATAGTTTAATAAAAAGATCCCGTTTATCAAAAATACGAGTTTTATTGATTTACCGAAACGAATAATGTATCGAAAATGTTGCGCCGGGACCCGCACAGGACAAACCGTACGCCGGATCGAAAAAGTCGAAACATGGAAAATGCTCGGAATATTGCAATTAGTTTAGGAAGGAGTTCTAGGAAGAGTTTCGGGTTATAAAAACGTAAAAACGGATGACGTCGATTGGTTCCCGATTATATAAAATAGTTTTTTAAATACTCGGAAAAAGATTTTATAAAATCCATATATTTCCTATAAAATCATAAATCATCATAAAAATAATTAGGAAGGTATGACAATTATTTATATTCTATTTTGGACATAAAAAAATTAAAATACTCAATTAATATTATTTTTAAACATCCAAACATATTTAACACTTAACAAATAATTCATAGAATATATAGTGGACACATATAATAATTATCTATTAGCAAAAACAATTACACGATATAGCCCGGATATTACACAAACTGGCCGACATGCCGCTGCAGTTGCAGCCATGAATTCAGCCTCACAAGACGATAAAGCCACACATCTCTTCTTTTGTGAGACCCATGTAATTAAACTTTCATCTAAATAAAACGCCATCCCTCAAGTACTTCTCCTATCTTCTACGTTTCCGCCTAAATCACTATCCGAAAAACCAGATAATAAGTAATCTCCAGCCCCTTGTGTATATCTCAGACCAAAGTGAATTGTGCCTTTCACATAACGTAGTATACGCCTAGCAGCTCCCAAATGCAACACTGTAGGACGTTCCATAAAACGGCTTATAACCCCAACTGAATACGCGATATATGGTCGCGTGTGTACCAAATATCTCAGCCCTCCAACAATACTTTTGAACATTATTGAATCCACTGCTTTCCCCTTTTCGTCTTTTCCAATTTGCTGCCTTGGTTCCATAGGAAATTTCACAAAAATTGCAGTCTGCGAGTCCAGTCATTTCCAGCAGTCTCTTAGCGTACCCAATTTGCCTAAGTTGTGTATAGCCCTTTCGCTGATCAACCTCAATACCCAGGTATTGTGTCAGCTTACCAAGATCACTCATATCGAACTCAATACTCATTTGGTTCTTGAACATTCGAATACCTGCTGTGCTAGTCCCTGTCACCAATAAGTCATCTATATAGACTCCCACAATCAAACACTCTGTACCTTCACACCTAACATAAACTGCGTGTTCGTAGGGGCACTTCACAAAACCAAGGCATTTGAGACACTTACTTAATTTTGCGTACCAAGCTCTAGGGGCCTATCGTAAGCCATACAACGCCTTAATCAACTGATATACTTTGTGTTCCATATTTTCTTTCACAAATCCCTCCGGTTGCTAGACAAACACAACCTCCTCCTAGTCACCATTCAAAAACGCTGACTTTATATCCAAATGATGAACTTCCCACTCGTTCTTTGCTGCTAATGCCAACAATAATCTCACCATTTTGAGTCGTGTGACAGGTGCAAATACTTCCTCAAAATCGATGCCTGGTTTTTGCACGTATCCTTTTGCCACAAAACGCGCCTTATACTTAACAACATTACCACTTGCATCTTTCTTTAACTTGTACACCCACTTTAAGCCAATAGATTTGTGACCCGGAGGTAAGTCCACTAACTTTCAAGTGTTATTTTTCTCCATTGCATCAATCTCTTGTTGTATTGCATCTTTCCACAGCTTCTCCTTTACTGCTTGATCAAAATTTACTGGTTCATCAATACCAGCTAGTAGCAATTCATGTTCTGCTTCCACCTCCTGTGTTTCCTCGTAATTTTCACTCACTTGTCTATATTTTTTGGGCTCAGTACTACAACTCAATGTACCTTTATGAAGTACCAGAATCTCGACTCGTCTCTCTCATATCTATTGACTCTGTGCTCATCGTAAAATCTCTTATATTGTTTTTATCACCACTATTGTTTCTGTCTTGCAAAGGCGTGACGGGTTCTACACTTGCATCCTCCGTTTCTGCTTCTGTATTTCGAACATTGGAGATAGAAAATGCACCAAATGTTGATGTTGTTTCCATTTGATGCTGATCACGCCAAGTCCACCATTTCCCTTCATCACACACAACATCACGGCTCACCAAAATTTTCCCGGAGTCAGGATCCAATAGTCTACAGCCTTTTGTACCTGGTTCCCTCCCCAAGTATATCACTTGTCGGCTTCGATCATCTAACTTTATCACTTGCTTACTTGGAACCTTTATGTATACAACACACCCAAATATTTTGAGTTGAGCAAGATCTGGTTTATTTCACGTCCATGCTTCATAAGGTGTTTTCTCGGACAAGGAACGAGTAGGCAGTCAGTTCAAAACATATACCGAGTGCCTTATTGCTTCTCCCCATAAATTTTCCGGCAATTTATCTCTTTCAAGAAACTCCTCGCCATGGCCACGACCGTGCGGTTTCGTCGTTCCACAATCCCATTTTGTTGAGCAGTGTATGGAGCAGTATATTTTCTTGCAATTCCCAATTCTTCACAGTAAGCTATAAATTGTTCGGAGCAAAATTCGCATCCCCGGTCTGTTCTAAGCATCTTAATCTAATACTCCTTGTCCTTCTCCACCAATATTCTGAATTTCCTGAACACTTCTAAGGCCTCATCTTTGCTTGTTAACATGTATGTCCACATAACTCTACTATAGTCATCCACCAAGAGCATAAAATATTTATTACCTCCTTTTGTTATTGGTGATATAGGCCCGCTCAAATCAGCATGTATTAATTCTAAAGGCTGGCTTGCTCGAAAGCTTGCTTCATGTTGAAATGGCTTCCTCGTCTGTTACCCCATCAGACATCCCGTACAAACCCCGTTTGGCTGAATCAAGCTTGGTAATCCAAGTGCCATTTCCTTGTTTGACATGAGTGTCATGGCTGCAAAACTGACATGGCCAAGTCAACTATGCCAACGCCAGGCCATCTCTTCTGATTTTAAAATAAAATAATTCCCCACACTGGTCTCAAGTATGATCTTATATAGACGATTAACAGTCCTTTTTACTTACATCACCAGCATCCATTGTGCATCATAAACCTATAAGAATGATCCATTCAATATGACTCTATTCCCCTTTTCTGCCATATGTCCAAGACTCAAAATATTACTACAAAAATTTGGGATAAAGTATACCTCATTGAACACTAGCTCTTCTCTGTTTTTGCATTTGAAAACCACTGTGCCTTTTCATTTTATGTCTACCACCGATCCGTCTCCAAACTTAACCCGTCCTGTAATACTCTCATCAAGTACCCATAACTTTGCACGATATCCCGTCATATGATTGCTAGCCCCATTATCTAGATACCACAGATTTGACTCCTCGTTTGCTTTGTCATCTGCCTTCAGCTTTGGCATCACATCATTATCGCTTATCAATAATGTTTTTTTCTCTCGTTCCACAAGAAGTAAAGCTGTTTCATCGTCATATGTCTGAGTTAAATTGGCCTCCTACTTCAAGTCTTTTTCTTGTTTTGGTTTACGAAATTCAATTGCAAAGTGCCCATATGCACTGCAATTGAAGCACCATATTTTACTTGTGTCACGCACGCCTCGAACCCCTTAAAAATTGCCTCTGCTCCTCAGATTTGAACTACCCTCACCACCATTCTTATTCGATTTCTTCAACCACTCCTCTCTTGTAAGGAGTAATTTACTATCCAGTGCTCTTCTCGGTATGGCCCTTCAATTTTTCTTCATGTGCCTTAAGAGATCCAACTGCCTCCTCAAAAGTCATCTCATCGATATTTCCAAACTGCTCCATGACAGAAGTGATCTGATGAAATTTGGATGGGACAACTCGTAGTAATTTCTTGACCACATAATACTCATCTACTATTTCTCCTAATGCCCTCATATTTATCACCAGACCAATCAGTGTCATGCTGAAATCATCCATCGACTCCGTCTCCTTCATACTCCGAGTTTCAAGTTCCATTTTTAACGTTTGAACTATGGCTTGCTTCACTCGTTCGGCGCCCTGGCACATCATCTTTACGGTGTCCCAAACTCCTTTTGCTGAAGTTTTCTCTACCACTGCTAGCAGGATATCTTCGGGTATGGCTTGATATATGACAGCCACTACAAATCTGTCTGCCTTAACGTCAACCAGAGCCTTTGTATTTGTGGGTTCGATTTCCTCCCAGATTTCGTGTGCCATCATAACAGCTCTCATCTTCATAGCCCACGCTGTATAGTTGCTCTTGCTCAACATAGGGTAGCTCAGTGCCACCGTACCATCCTTGTCCTTGAGTCCCTCCATCGTCGTGCCTTTTGGCATATACTTGGGCATACGCCAAATATAAGCTCTGATACCAAATGTAGGAAATATACAAATAATAATAGAGTAATGAAAGAAAAAGAATAGTTGTTTATTTCTCTAAGTAGCAACCGTACTCATGAATTACACAGAAGATACAATATAACTACTACTCTGGCAAAACAAATAGAAGCAGACTCCTAAAATTTCTCCACTTCTACCACTTATTTGTTACTCTCCTAAAAACACTCTACGTGCACATTGACCATACCAAACTACTGCTAAATGCAAAACTAACTTGTCATGTAGATAAATAAATATGCAGACAATGTTTAAATTAAAACCCAATAAAGAACATGTGATGTAATGTTGCATAACACAAGAAGTAGAGTTCTTTCAATTCCTGTCACCACTACTTCGATGCCTTCTGAATTTTCCTCGAAGCTACTTTTGGTGAAGAGAGAGTTAATTATTGACAGGTAATTGTGCATAAGATAACTAAATTAAGTAATTAATTAATGACTATGTTTTAAGTTTTAACTTGTGAAACATCAAATTTTAATCACATTTTATTTTATAGTATATTAAAAAAATATGTATTTGAAAAATATATTAATATTGTACATGCATGCTCATAATTTCTTTGACTGATGGTATTACTCCTAGCTAAAAGAAGATTAAGGATTTTCTGCAACTTACATTAAAGTGATAAAATCTATATTAACCGTGATGGGAATAAAACTAGGATTCGTTAGTATTTAATACTAGGGTTTATGAATTTCGAATTTTAATGGTTGTTCTCGCAGTGTGGACTTGATGTCCTTGCAATATGCCTACGTATCTCTGTGTTGTGGAGAATCAAGCAAAAAACGTAATTCTAGATTGAGGGGAAGAGCCCTTTATATAGAGGTGAGTTTAGGGTTAGACTCGTGTTAGGAGACTTGGTGGACAAGTCTCCAGCTTTGATGGTAATTAGGACTCATGTAAGGCAAGGAATTTTAGATCCTTACTTATAGAAGTTAGTGTCGATATTGAATTTAATGTCTCCGCTCTTTCAGCAATATTAGGCCTAGTTTGTGAACAACTTGTGTTCGCGGACCTTGAGGACCTTGCCATGGGCCTCGACGACTTGGGCCCTCTTTAGTCTGTAACAGGCCCTTATCAACTTGGTTTATCTTGGGCTTTGGACAAGATTTCCAATAGTAATTAATGCGACATTTAATGTGTCTTTAAGATGTATTTTTTATCCATATCATTTGCCCCCAACTTTCGGGAATACTACTTGAGTTTTCATGAAAGTTATAATGGTCTATTCACGTATCAGTGAACTTTCGGCCCTTCTCGGGTATCGGCCCTTCGCGAGTATTGGCCCTTCATGGGTATCGACGTTTTATCATAAAGTGTGGCGCGACCTACACGTTTATAATGACTTATATTCCTAGTATGATTATACACACTTAGGGCCTTTGCACATGCTAATTGAATAATGTTTGATACTAAACAGTCCTAATCCGGACTAAAAAGCGAGAGTTTATTACCCCTTAACCTTCGTCAAGGTCAGTTATAGGGTGAATGCTTCTAACAGGCCCTAATCGGGGCTAATTGGCCCTAATCGGAGCTAATTTTCATGTACAAGCTTCTAGTTAGGCTTTAAATAGCCTAATTTTAAGCTAAAATACGTTAATTGGACTTAATCGAGACTAATCTGCCCTAATAGGGGCTAATTTGTCTTAATCAGGACTAATTAGTATGCACAAGCCACTAATTATTCATAATTCGTGCTAATCATATTCGTGAATAAGTTAAACGGCCCTAAACGGGACTAATTATATCACACAAACTACTAATTACCCTTAATTTAGGCTAATTATATGTAATATACACTAATCGGTCCTAAATGGTGCTAATCTTCACTAATTATCCCTAAACGGGCTAGGTTTAATAACCTGAAAATTTAAAAAAAAATCGATTTTTTTCCAATTTTTTCCAAAACCTTTCAAAAATTTCACAGGAGAGTTACCAGAAATCCTCCAGGAGGGTCTGGACCAACCTTCGTAGAGGCTTTGGTTGGACAAAGCCTCCCCTGTGGAGGACTCGACCCCTCCTAGTCGGCTGGGAGTGAGCCTCCTGTTGGCCAGGAGGTGAATGTCCTGATTTTTTTTTTTGCAGGAGGTTCTACTAAGTCCTAAGTCCCCTATGTGGAGGACTCGGCTCCTCCTGCTCTTGGTCGACCATGAGCCACCTCCATGTTGGTCCTGGTCGGTCGTGCCGTGGAGCCTCTCGAAACTGTTATTAGCGTAATTGAGTCGTGGCTAGTGATGGCCATTGATGTTGGATTAAGTGCTTAACCTTACTCTAATCTTTGAGGTTTTCACTAATCATTGTGATTAGCGTAATTAATCAATAAATTAGGACTAATGACTTATGTTTAGCCTTCATCAAGCTTTCCTTGGTGGACTGATACGATAAGCGACATTCTACATCGCCTTATTCGTTTATTATGTCCTTTACTTTCAATTCTTGACCTTTTTCCTGCCATTTTTTGGTCTTATTTCAAGTGATATCTGCTAGTGCGAACCAGCCATAACTGTGACCTGTTGTAGCAGGTACCTATTTTCCTACAAAAGAAGATGAAAATTGCTCATTTTCATTCACACCTTCATTTCTCAACTCCTCCCAAATTTTCTCAATCTTAGAAGCTCTCAACTTCCCAAGTGTTTTTGGATGTCTCAAGGTCCTTACAGCAAGCCCTCCATCCCGGCTAAGGAAGTAATGCACATGCGAGCCACGATTCAGTCACTAAAAGTTATAGCTTTCGTTTCTCCCTACTCTCTTCATCGTTGTTCCAACATCCTAAAAAGCATGCTAGATGAGCGGGCCAACGAGTACCCGAGCACCGTGCACTTTGATGCGTTCAAGCATAAAAGCGTGCTCGATGAAGAGGATGCTGATGAGATTCGGTCAAGTTATCCCTGTCCTGACTGCATAGAGGTTTGTAAGGCCAAGTCCAATGAGAGGACTTGCAACCTAAGTACCACCATACTATATGTGTACAAGGCAGCGGTAAAATTCGGGTTAAGGTTCCCACTGCACCCTTTCATTCCCAGACTCCTTGCCGAGATGAAGGTTCACCCATATAAAATTTAGCCCAACGGGTGGGCTTTCATCATCGTTTTCTTTGTAAGTTACAATGACCTTGGAATTCCTTTGAGCGTTTTAATGTTTTAAAGCATATTCATGTTAAAGGCATCCCCTTCCTCTAGGCCCGGCTGGGTTCTACTACAACACAGGCCCCGTGCCTCATATTGTGAATACTCACTCTCTTCACAACTTGATCCATTAGTAGAATAATAATTTTGCAGTCTTGGAGTGGAAGAAAGGTGAATGGGGAGTATAAATTAGACGTAACATCAGTTGTCCTGTAAACAGTGCTCACTATATTCTTCACCTTACGGATGTTGAGCTCTATGATCGTGACCACCTTAATGATGGACAAACCCTTTATTGGGAATTTGTTACGGAGATAAATCTCGTTGAGGCCAACATTGGCAGCCTCTCGATAGAGGGTATTCATTTTTATTCTATCTCAAACTTGTTCAAGTTTGTTCTTATATCTATCTATTTTTCCCTTGTTTTATTTCAACTGCTGATTTTATGGAGTCACTGATCGACAGGAGTGATGCGACCACGCGGAGGATGGTTAGGGAAGCTGCCAAGCAGGCTAACTGTAATTCTAAAGTCCCGACATTCCTTGAGGACTCTGGCTCCAGAAAGAAAAGGGTCAAGGATTTAAATGGAAACTTGAAGATCCCCTTCGAACCTTCGTAGAGCATATCCACCAATGACTCGGTGTTGGGGAGTCCGGCCCTTCCTCTTGAATGGTTCAAAAATTGCATTACTTCCCAGACCTTGTTCACATCTCATCGGGTGAGAAATTAATCAAGAATGGTCCAAGAACTGCCCTGTATCAGGTACTCTTAACTTGTAAAAAAATTTATTCAAGTGCAATTTTTTAGTGAATTTTCTTCAGAATTTTCATAAAATTTTCATAGGAGGGTCATGGGAAGTCCTCCAGGAGGCTCTGGACCAACCTCTGTGGAGGTTCTGGACCAACCTCCATGGAGGTTCTGGTTGGCCATAGGCCTCCATGTAGAGGACTCGGCCCATCCTGGTCTTGGTCGGCCGGGATCAGACCTTCCTGGAGGTCTTGGCCAGCCGGGACTCTGAGTGTTGGGGTCTCAGCCATCTTGATTCTTAGTCGATCTTAGTATCTTACCCATGTATTTCGTGGATTTTGCCTTTTTATGACTTCTCTTTCTGTTTTTTTTGCCAGGCTAATGCCTTTGTTGCATCTTTTATACAAAGCATCAAGATGAGGAGCAACTAAGGAGCACTGTAATCCTCCTTGAACAAGATGAAGATCTCTTCAGAAGGGTGGGAGTCTAAGGCATATCAAGCAGAGGAAAAGGCCGCTCTCCTTGAGAAGAAGCAATCCAAGGAGATGAAAATGAGAAAGATAGAGTGGAGAAAACTCGTGAACGTGTATCATGGATCCAAAGAGTTTCTCCAGATGATGGATGATCATGATGATCAGATGCGCCCTGTGAACCTGGAAATAGGGTTGAAAAGGGGCGTCAAGGATGTTCATAGTATGTATGCAAACGTGGTGGACCCTGGCCTTTTCACTTGCCATTGGGCAGCTCCTGTAGTTGATCCATATGGACAGGCTTCTGGGGTAGTACTTGAGACTTACCGCTAGCAGTCCTTATCCAGTTTGAGTTGCGGGGTTTCTGTTTCTAAGGGCACAGCTCCTTCAGGAAGCCCCATCTCCAAGGCGGCTATCTATAGGAAGATCGGGGAGCTGGTTCTAGGGAGTAGTAGCTTTTCCTCCGAGGCGGGTTCAGATGAATATGGTAAAGAAGAGGAGGACCAGGTCACTTAAAGATAGGGGAACGATGCCGAGGAGGACTCTTCAGATGATTGACTATGATAGCCTTGCATGGCTTTAGATTCCACTTGTGGCATTTTATTCAGAACTTTGTTTATTTGAACTCTTATGGTTTGTAACCTAACTATCCCTCAGGGCTAATTTGGGATCGTTCATAATCTTATCTATGCATTTGGTTTGATTCCACACTTGTCTTTTATTTTTGACATTTGGTCCTTCAGGACTTGCATTCTTTAGATGTTCATACTTAAATAAATTGGTAGACAAGATGATATAAACAAAGTGGCATAAATAGATAATATCTTAAAAATACGGGTTTAACCCTTACATAAGATGATTTCGTCAACATTATTTAGATTTCTACTACTAAGTACTAGGAACATGTTATGAACGTCCTAAACATAATAAACCTACAGGTCTGAAGCGTGCCAAGTGCGGGGCATTTCATCACCGTTCAAGGTCTCTAACTTGTAAGATCCTCGTCATAATGTCTTTCTGACCTTATAGGGCCCTTCCCAGTTAGGGACTAGTTTTCCTCTTTCCCCTACTCCTGATGCCTGAATCTTTTTTAAGACCATGTCTCCTTGCTAAAAGAACCTTTCTTTAACCCTATATTATAATAGAGAGAGGCTCTTCGTTGATGTTCTGTATTGCGAGTATTGGTCTCATCTCTGACCTCGTCAATAAAATCGAGAACGAGCCTCATACATTCTTAATTAGTTTCTGGTTCGTAAGCTTCGACCCTAGGTGATCTATGGGTAATTTCTATAGGTATGACAACTTTGGCTCTGTAATTCAGCATGAATGGGGTAGCTTCAGTCGTTACTTGGCAGGTGGTACGTATGTCCATAGTATAGGCAGCAGCCCGTCCACCCAAGTGTTACGCGAGCGTTCGACCCTTTTCTGAAGTCCATCAAGGATGATTCGATTAGCAACTTCCACATGCCAGTTTGCCTGTGGGTGTGCGACCGAGGTAAATCAAAGCTCTATACTGTTATCATCATAATATTCCTTGAACTCTGCATTATCAAATTGTCACCCATTATTCATGACAAGGATGCGTGGAATACCAAACCGGCATATCACACTTTCTCAAAAGAATTGGGTAATTTGCTTGGTGTTTATCTTAGCTAGTACCTTAGCCTCAATTCACTTTGTGAAGTCGTCTATGGCTACCATAATGAACTCCATCTGTGCCCATGCCACAGGAAATGGACCAAGTATATCCATTCCCCACATTGCAAAAGGGATGGGTGTGCTGATGGATGTAAGCCTCTCTGGGGGCTGTCGTACTACCGGAGCATGCCTCTGGCATCTATCGCATTTCTTTACATAAGCCTTTGCATCAACTAACATTGTTGGCTAGTAGAACCCCAATGGAGTTATCTTGTGAGCGAGGGCCCTGCCCCCCAAATGTTGTCCACAAATCTCCTCATGGGCTCCCTTAAGCGCCCCTTCTGCTTCGAGAGGTCTCAAGCACTTTAACTATATAATAACAAAAGACCTTTTGTACAGAAGGCCTTCAATCAACGAATATCTCAATGCTCTCACCGATAACTTACGTGCCTTCCAGGAATCATCGGGGAGCCATCCAGTCTCAATATGAGTTTCGATTGGATCTATCCAACAACTCTCCACACCTGTTGGTGCTATCAAATTTATGACATATATAGTACGGGTCTTTAGGACCTGAAAGTAGATACTTATCGGGTAGTTCTCAGTTTTAGACGAGGTGGACTTAGATAGGGCATTGGCTATAGTGTTCTACTCTCTTGGAACATGTTCAGTGTATCATTCATCAAACTAAGTCA
Organism: Apium graveolens; assembly: GCF_009905375.1. NCBI lineage: Eukaryota > Viridiplantae > Streptophyta > Magnoliopsida > Apiales > Apiaceae > Apium > Apium graveolens. Next base: position 107,212,733 of record NC_133652.1, read on the forward strand.
GTATTCCATTTACGACTCTCAGATACTTGGCCATTGTATCATCCTTGGCCTCAAACTCTCCATTAAATTGAGCAACCATGAGTCTCGAATCTCCAAAAATTTAAAGGTTTTTTCCCCTCACAACTCTAGCCAAGCCTAAGCCGGCTATCATGTTAGGCCCTTAATCAACTGTAGAGGGGGTGAATACAGTTAATTCAATCAATTCGACTAAGCTTCAACAAAATCAACAATTTTTATATTAACTGATAAAAACTTATTACAAACGTACTCTCTTGAAAGGATGAACAAATATCCTTGAGAGCTGCTAGGTTATGCGAAAGATATAACAATGTTGTAATGCATATAACATGAACCTAATATGTGTTATATATAGATAACACAACTATATAATTTATAAGGAATCATATTCTATCAATAACAAGGAAACCTATACAATTGCTTCTGAGATAAAGTCCTTCACCGCCTTGAGTTCCCGTTTCCTTTTCCTTCTCAAAGATCAACTGATGTGACAAATACTGATTTCATTATCTGTTGACATCATCATCCGTCGATATCTTTATTCGTCGATTATCAACATACGTCGATGTCCTTATCCATCGATATCAATATCCGTCGATGTCATCAACATCCTTTGATGTAAGTTCTGATATGAAATTATGATAGTTTTTGTTTGATATCATCAGTTGCTCCCAAAAATATCCCCCAACTTGTTCATTATGTAAATATGGACAAGATCCAATTGATGATGTCAAAACTATCTAAATGTAGGAATCAAGTATGCCTATTCAATCTTGCTTCAATGAATATCAGACTTTACTCTTCATCCTGAACTACTTCTTTAACTTGAGCAATGTCAGAGGTTAATTTCAGTTCATCAGCTCAGAATGCTTCAATAATCTTCCTTCTTCTTCTTTACAATAGCTTTAGCTTTAGACTTTGAAATCTTTGACTTCTCTCCTATCTTCTCTTTTCCTTTAAGCTTCATGTCAGCAGTTACAGTAACTTATAATCTGAGATCTTCTTCCTGACTGATTTCCCTTATAACTACACCTCTGGTTGGTCTGTTAGAAGGATCATCCTCATAAAGTACTTGAGAAATTATAGCAATATCAGCATTTGCTGTCTTTATGGAATTTTTGAAGTCTTCCTCCAATTGCCTTAGCTGTTCAAAATCAAATCCAGGATTTTCTTTTGCAAATATTCTTCTACTCACCTCAGAGTCAAATAATTGAATCTTTGGATCCTTGTAGAATAGAGTTGTCTTTCTTCCTTTAACTTTCAGAGTTTGAAGAAATTGACTTGCTTCGGCACCAGCATCTCTCTCCAAAATACCTTGGTCTTCGTCAGCAACAAGTGTGACTTTGAAGAATTTTGCATTTTTGTAGTCACAGTAAAATCTTCTACTCTTCTTTCATTCCTCTTACTTTCTCCACCTTGTCTAAATTGAAATCTAGTGATTACTTTTGATGAACCACTAACTCCAACTAGCTCTTCATTTTTTTCTCCTTTTACTTTCATGTTGTCCCCCCATATTACCTCCATCAGGATTTTAATCATCAATACTTGTCAATGTCAGCTGCTTGCATTTAGATTTAACAATTTTATCCCCCTTTTGGCATCATCACCAAGCAGTAGAGAAATAATCAGCTCCATTGAATTCTATACTTATGTAAGTTGAACAGAGATTTGAGCTTGTTTAGCTTCCAATCTAGCTTGACTGGCTTCAATTTCAGTTTGCCTGATAACTATTGGTGAAACTTGAATATGAATTTACTGATGAGTAGTTAGCTTTAAAGCAATCAAAGATTCTTTAATTTGATTGATTTGAGTAGTAGTTGCTTCATGAGCTGTGTGTAAGGATCTGACAACTAGAGTTGATGCTTTCAGATAATTCAACATATCAGGATTTGTAATCTTCTGTTCTGCTGTTTCCAGATGTGCAACAACTTGTGTTTCAGGAAATAGGATATGTATTCTCTTTCCAATGAGCATTCTAGAGATTATCAGAATAATCATGCTTCTTCTTAGCATCTAACTCTTTCAGTTTCTGTTGTCTAACATGCACAGGCATATCTTCAGGGAAGAAAAGATCATCCTCGGGATGTATAATAGCATTAGAAACATTAGCTTCTTCACCATCATTAGATTCTTCAACATCAACCATATTTTGCACTAATGGCTGAACTTCATTACCAGCTTCAACATGTAGAATATAATTCGAAATTTGTGCAATATGTGATCCAGTAGCTTCAAAAGCTTCCACACCTTCAGCAGTTAACTTCACATCTTTAAGTATTGTAGATAAATGCATTGGAGCTTCAAGATTAACTTCCAGAACTTTAGTTACTGTAACATGTTGTGGTGATTCTGAAATGGATAAAACTTTATAAATGGACTGTTGTGCTACTATATCTTCAACAACTACAGGGATTTCCTTAGGTGATGGAAAAGTAGAGTAAATGGACTATTTTTCAACAAAAACAGGGATTGTACCATGTGGTGGAATAGTAGAATGTATGGACTGCAAGAAAGTATCAGTACTTAGATTTGTAGGGAGATTAATATTCCTTAGTATATCAAAGTTTTCTTGATGTTCAACAGACTATTGTTCAGCATCTGTTTCTTTAGTACTCTAAGCATCTTTTGAATCTAAAGATGTAGATTCCGTGTGAACATTCAGTTGTGGTACTGATAAAATATCAATAAAAAGTTGAGATGGATGAATTCTTCCTTCAGCATCAAGAATAAGAGTCACTATAGTAGGAATAAGGCTTGCATTGCAAATTTTGATGTAATGGTTCTTGTGTAGCTGGAGAATCAGGAGGTGCTGGATGACTTTGACAACCAGGTTCTTGTGTACTCTTCTCCACAATTACGGTAATAGACTCTTGAGCTGTTTCATTCAGAGGCTTTTGTTATTCAATATCTGCTGCACCACTTTGAGGTGCAGGTTCCTATATGATTGGATCATGAGATGTAGCTTCTGTACCTTTTGTAAGTCATATGTCATAGACCTATTTGTATATTCGAGGATTCAACTCAACTTAAATAAGAATGTAATAAGTAAATAGTGGATTAATCATCAGAAAGATCTCACAATGTAACATCTGTCAAAGAATAAAGAAACATTGTTCATCTGCAGACTTGAAGATTCACTGGAAGAAGTTCAAGAATTTGATCATGCCTCAGTGATATAAATCAAGATCGTGGATTTAATCAAGTGACAGAGATCTCGTCAATGTATCATTTATTACAAGGATTCAATCAGAATATCAAAGTCAAGACATGAAGAAACGTCACCAAAGTTAGTCACTCATGAACCAGACAGTACATCGAGTGTCAGCATTGAAGTGGCGGAATTGATTCATAAGTCTCAGTGACTTTCAGAAGATTGTCAGAAGAATGGATGCTGCTAAGGGTTAGTATTAATTCTCTATTAATTAATTAAGTCATATAATTTAATTAAGAAAATAAATTATATCTGCAAAGATTAATTTATTGATTAATTGAATTAAATTAATTAATTAATTTATAATTAATATTAAGGATTTACAAGATTTTAATTGGTTTAAAATCTGCTTAAATTCAGCAAGACAATTCATTTGAACTAGTATGACAATCGGTATGACAATTGATAGTCATACCGAAAGTCATGCCAATACATTTAATTGTCTTATTAGAATTTCTGTTTAGATTAAAATCTGTTATTAATTCAGCAAGATAATTTATTTGAACTAATATGACAATCGGTATGACAATCTATAGTCATACCGAAAGTCTTGCTAGCTCATTTTTAATTGTCTTGCTAGTTGTAAACATTGTCCTACCGAAAGTCTCACAAGCTTAAAGGATTGTCATTCCAATTCAATCTACTCGGCTGTGTTGTTTAAAAGAAGCAGAAGACCAGTTCATAAAAAAGAAGTAGGCAATCAAACAGAATACATACTCAAGAACAAAAAGAAAAAGGAGCAGAAAAATATTACATCTCATCTGCAACTTCAAGATCAATTTCTAGATTGTAAAGTTAAATCCAATCAACTAGAAATACTTATCTTGTTCTTGTGTATCAATCTAGCGGATTAAAATCCCTAGAACTTAATCTCAAATCGCATTTAGCATTTGATCTTTTAATTACAAAAATAGAAAAAGTTCATGTCGAATTTATTCTAAATTTGTAATAATTGATTTGAGATTAATCCCTTGTAACCGATACCGTAGTTGTAACACCTTTCAAGTTTAATAAAAGTTTTATTTAACTTGAATTTTGTTTCACAATTTTATTCCGCATTTTATTCGATTAAACGGTATTGTTTGCATTCAACCCCCCCTTCTACAAACAAATTGGGACCTAACAATTGGTATCAGAGCCTTCTGATTAACGTACAAATCTAGATCCTAGACTTTTGTGTTTCTTTCACTTCTTGAATTTTTTATTCACTCAAAAAATTCATAATGACTACACAAAAAGTTGGAACCGTTAAAATTCCATTTTTCGATAAAGAAAATTATGTTATGTGGAAGAAGAAGATGCTACTGTTTTTACAGGTCGCTAATCCCAAATATTTGCAAGTGTTGAAGAAGGGTCCAAAAATTCCTATGGTTATGGAACCAGAGGTAATAGAAAATGATGTGGTGATCACCAAAGCGAGAACTTATGTGAAGGATCCTGAGGACTTCTCTCCTGCTGAAATAGAAGAAGCTTCCCTGGATGCTAGCCTTCAATTAATCTTAGTAGATTCCCTTAATCCCCTGATAAATAGACATATGATGAATTGTAAAGAATCCAAACATATCTGGGAAACTATTAAGATTATTAATGAAGGCACAGAGGAAGTTAGGGAGAACAAACTAGAAATCCTAACCTCTGAGTATGAATACTTTAAATCTAATCCAGGAGAAGGAATCACTGAAGTGTTTGAGAGGTACAATGCATTGATCAACAACCTGAACATTAATGGTAAATACTATTCCATCAGGGAGGTCAACAAAAAGTTCCTTTTAACACTGCCAACTCATCTCGAACATAGAATCACTGCCATAAGAGAAGCAAGAGATCTGAGTGAGATTTCTTTGGAAAGGCTCTATGGTGTGTTAAAGACTTATGAGTTGGAGCAGATTCAGCAGAAGGAAGTTTACGGGAAAGGAAGAGTGGTCAGCACGTCTACTGCTCTAGTAGCTGATGAACAACAACAACAACCACAATATCAACATCAATCTCAATAGTCAGAAAGAATGGTACAGTCTTCCAAGGTTGAAGATAATGTGATAGTAGCAGAATTTGATTCTCCTACTACAAATCAATCAGGAGATGATTATTATTCCTTGGAAGAACTGGAGCAATTGGAGGATGAGTCAATGGCCCTGATTGTCAAGAGATTCTCAAATGTCAGATTCAAAAGGAATCCCAAGTTCAAGTACAAGTCCAACTACAACAGATTCCAGAAAGGTGGATCTTCATCCTCTAACACCAGCAGTGGTGGGTATAAAACAGGGATGGTTGATCGAAGCACCATTCGATGCTTCAACTGTAATGAGTTGGGACACTTTGCCACAGAATGCAGGAAACCAAAACAAGCTAGGAAGAACTCTTACGATTCTAATCAAAAGAGTAAATCTGAAAGGGCGTACCTGGCAAAGGGAAAAAGCTGGGATGATACTGACAGTGAAGATGAAGAAGTTGGGAATCTTGCTCTCATGGCTAGTAATGCAAGCACCTCATCGTCAAGAAAAGAGGTAAAATTTACTGATGCTGAATTAGTTTATCATCTAGGAGGTTCCTTAGATTGTGCTCGTCGTGATAATGAATTGTTAAATCAACAAATCAAAGACCTTGAGAAAGAGGTCAATGAATTAAGACTTGTGCACATTAATCAAGATAAACTAAAAGAACAAGTATCTTTTCTAGAGAATAGAGTTGACTGTTATAGACAACTCGAAACTATTCTCAAAGACAAAATCACCGGTCTTGAGGCTAAGGTTAAAGCTTACTTTAATTCTTGTTCGAAGTCCAAAGAGTTTTACAATAAGCAAGCTGTTAATCAAACACATGGAATAGGTTATGATTACAATGATGCTATTGGAAAATTAGGCATAAACTCCCCTCCTCATGTATGTGCTAAAGGCAGGGAAGTACCACATGTGCTTAAGGGTGTTGATGAACCCCTCTATAAAGAATCAATTGCTGAACCATTTGATGAGACCTCTTTTATTATTCAAGAAGAAATCCGTGCTGAAGATAATGCTAATGGGAAAGTTGTCTCCAAGTCAAGTGTGTCAAAAGTTCCAGTCAAGGTTGTGAAAGCAACTGAGACTAACTCAGACACACATGAGTTGGATAACACAAATGCCATGTCTACCATGCATAAGTTGACTATTGTTAATCCTTCTCATAAAGCATGTGGTGTTCCTGATTGTATGTCTTGTGCTTTTAATCTGTTGTTTGCTTATTTTAATGGTAAGCATGTTTCTAATGATAAGACTACTCCTCGTCAGCATGTGAATAATAGAAAGCATGATAGGTCTAAGACTGCTAGTCCTCCTAAAGCTAGAAAGGAGATATTTGTGCCTAAGCCTAAACAGAAATTTGATAAGGCTGTTTTAAAGGTCAAATGTTCAGTCATTGAGAACGTTGAGAATAGTGAAATTAAGAATGTTGTTTTGCCTGATAAAGGCCAATTTTACAAGTATGTCGGACCCAGCCAAGCTTGGGTTCCGAAGAAGTTCTAATCCATTTGTATTGCAGGGCATTAAACAGGTACAACCGGTAGTGTGGATTCTTGACAGCGGATCGTCAAGACATATGACCGGAGATAGAGCCCTGCTATCAAATGTGGTTGAGAAAGCTGGCCCAGTGGTTACCTTTGGAGATAACAGCAAAGGTTTAACGGAGGGATATGGCTGTTTGCTAGCTGGAAATGTTATCATTGAAAATGTATATGTTGTGCAAGGACTTGAACACAATCTGCTTAGCATTAGTCAGTTCTGTGACAACGGCTACAATGTTTTATTCGACAAGCTGAAGTGTCAGATTCTGCACAAGAAAAGTGAAAAACCCTCCTTAATGGGAATCCGGAAAGGAAATCTGTTCGTAGCTGACATGAACTCTGGAAGCAATCTTGAAGTCAATTGTTTCTATGCAAAGGCATCGTCAGATGAGAGTTGGCTATGGCACAAGAGACTTTCCCATCTCAATTTCAAAACAATGAATTCTCTTGTCAAAAGAGAATTGGTAAGAGGTCTGCCTCAGCTGGAATTCTCTCCAGAAGGACTATGTGAGGCTTGCCAGAAAGGAAAGTCAAAGAAAGCAAGTCACAAAGGCACTGACACATCTTCCATAACTGGTGTTCTGCAATTATTGCACATGGATTTATTTGGTCCAGTTAATATCCTTTCTATGTCAAAGAAGTGTTACTGTCTTGTGATAGTTGATGGCTATTCCAAGTATACGTGGGTTTTATTTCTTCACTCTAAGGATGAAACACCACAAGTTGTGATTGATCATATCAAGATGATTGAGTTAGATTCTAACGTCCCTGTTAGAGCAATAAGGTCAGATAATGGGACAGAATTCAAGAATGCACTTCTCAATGGATTCTGTACAGACAAAGGGATTACCAGACAATTTTCAGCTCCTAGAACCCCTCAGCAAAATGGAGTGGTAGAAAGGAAGAATCGTACATTGATTGAAGCTGCAAGAACGATGTTAAGTGAATCAGGTCTTCCAATGTACTTTTGGGCTGAAGCTGTCAATACTGCATGTTATACTCAGAATCAAACTCTAATCAATAAAGACTTCATGAAAACTCCGTATGAGATTTTGAATGAACAAAAACCTTCTATCAAATACTTTCATGTATTTGGGGCCAGATGCTTCGTGCTCAAGGATGGAGATGATCGTCGTGGTAAGTTCGAGGCAAAGGCATATGAGGGTATTTTTGTTGGATATGGAAGAAGATCATATAGAGTGTATATCATTGATCAACACAAAGTAACTGAAAGTGTCAATGTTACATTTGATGACACTAAACTCCCTAGTATCCAAACTGAAGATCCTTCTGAGAAACTGAAGTTTGATGATACGTCAGATTCAGAATCAGAACATGGTCAAGAACCTGAGGTTGTTGCTGGTGAAGAACCTGTTAATCCTGATGATACTCAAGGTAATAGTGATGGTAACTTTGGCAACAATGGAGATACCACTGCTACTGACGGAGAATCTTCAAGTCAACATGGCAACAACTCAGGGGGAGATGCTGAAGGATCATCTAGTAGGACACAACATCACAATGAATTTCAAGGCGAATCATCAAGATCAAATCTTCCAAGACAGACTGTCTGGAATAAAGCTCACCCTTTTGAGTTGATTATTGGTGATCCAGATGTTGGAGTCAGAACTAGACGTGCTACTCAAAATGAGTGTCTGTTCTCAGGATTTCTTTCTGAGATGGAACCTAAGAAAATTGAAGAAGCACTGACTGATCCAGATTGGGTGATTGCTATGCAAGATGAACTCATTCAGTTTGAAAGTCAACAAGTCTGGAAACTGGTACCTAGGCCTGTACACAAGAAAGTTGTTGGTACTAGGTGGGTATTCAGGAATAAACTAGATGAAGATGGTGTGGTTACAAGAAACAAGGCAAGACTGGTAGCTAAAGGGTATTCTCAAGCTGAAGGCATTGATTATGATGAAACCTATGCTCCAATGGCTAGACTTGAGGCCATCAGGATATTTCTGGCATTCGCAGCATTTTCAAACTTTAAAGTTTATCAAATGGATGTCAAGAGCGCCTTTCTGAATGGAAAGCTGGATGAAGAGGTATATGTAGAGCAACCTCCTGGTTTTGAAGATCCAGATCATTTGGATTTTGTCTTCTTTCTTTTCAAGGCTATCTATGGGCTAAAACAGTCTCCAAGAAAATGGTATGACACTCTCTCTGAATTTCTTATTGAAAATAGCTTTATTAGAGGTGTCATAGACAAAACTCTCTTTTCTAAAACACATAAGAAGGATACTATATTAGTCCAAGTCTATGTGGATGATATAATATTTGGGTCTACTAATGATAATCTCTGTAAGAGATTTGCTAAGTTAATGCACAGCAAGTTTGAAATGAGCATGATGGGAGAGCTGAAGTTCTTTCTTGGATTACAAGTAAATCAAAGATTAGATGGAACATTTATTTGTCAATCCAAGTATCTCAAGGAACTCCTCAAAAAGTACAATCTAGAGGATTCTGCATCAGCAAGGACTCAATCAACTACAGCTGTCAAGCTTGGACCATGTGAAAACTCCATTAAGGTAGATGTCACAAGCTACATAGGTATGATTGGCTCGTTACTCTATCTTACTGCAAGTAGACCAGATATTATGTATGCTACATGTTTATGTGCAAGGTTCCAAGCGGATCCTAGAGATATTCATCTCGTTGCTGTTAAACGAATCTTAAGATATCTTAAGGGAACCCCAAATCTAGGTATTTGGTACCCTAAAGAATCTGGTTTTAACCTTGTCGGATATACAGATTCAGATTATGCAGGAAGTGTTGTTGATAGGAAAAGCACCTCAGGAAGTTGTCAATTCCTAGGAAGCAGGCTAGTCTCTTGGTACAGCAAGAAACAGCAAACAGTTTCCAACTCAACGGCCGAGGCTGAATATATTGCTGCTGGAAGCTGCTGTGCTCAGATCTTGTGGATTAGGAACCAACTACGAGACTATGGCTCTGTATTGAACAAGATTCCTATTTTATGTGACAACACAAGTGCAATAGCCATCACCAACAACCCTGTGCAGCACTCGAGGACAAAGCACATTGACATCAGGTATCATTTTATTAGAGAGCACGTCATGAATGGTACTGTTGAACTATTTTTTGTTCCAACAGAAGAACAAATAGCAGATATTTTCACTAAACCACTTGACGAATCCACATTTACCAGATTAGTTGGTAAATTGGGCATGTTGAATAGTTTTAGTGATTAATTTAGTTAATATCTGAGATCTGCTCTTGAATGAATTTACAAATGAATTTTTCATAAATGAAAAATTCATTTGCAAATTTATGTTATCATTTTATCATATTTCTTGCTTATTTCTATGTAATATATATTATCTTATCTATTTTTATTTTCCCTTCTTGTTAATTTAAAATATCTCAGAATATTTTATTTTCTCTAAAAATATTTTTCTATGAATTTTATTTGCTAAAATTCAACAGAAATCTATTTTTGGAATAAAAATAATAAATTCTGATATATTGTCTTTGGTTCTGTAAATATTATAGGTCTGTATTTCAGTTTTGCTATTTTGTTATATAATTTCTGTACATATTTGAGTGTCTTTCTACTGAAATGACAATCGGCAAAACAATTGAAATTGTCTTGCTGAAAATCATTTCAGTACTTATATATATATATACTTATTTTCATATTAATTCTGTGTGAAATCCTTTTATTTCCAGAATGACAATCGGCAAGACAATTGAAATTGTCTTGCTGAAAGTCATTTGCGAATATAATTGTCATTTCAGTGTTTTTCAGTATAGTTTTATACTGGCAAGACAATCGGTATGACTATTGATTGTCTTGCCAGTTATAAACATTATATATATATATATATTTTATTTTATTTTATACTGGTATGACAATCGGTATGACTATCAGATTGTCATACCAGTTATATATTATCACTTGTTTTATTCTTATTCTTTTCGGTTATTTTCTTTCTTTTGCCTGGTATGACAATCGATATGACAATCCAGGATTGTCATACCAGCTGTTATATAAAGGCGTTTGTTGTTTTTTTTAACCATCACAACAGTTTTCTTTTCTTTCAAAAAATTCGAACAGTTTCCTCATTCTCTCTCTTCGATCAAAAACATCTTCAAATCTGTTTTGATTCTCCTTTGCTCGAGTTTTTACTCAGCTTACTAATTCATCACTTTGTGGTATATACATACCAGTATATACATACAAAGGTGCTGTTGAATTTTTGTTAAATCTATATTTTATTTCGATTTGTGTTTGTTGATTTTGAGCATTTTTATTTCTTATTTTAATTTCTGATTTGTGTCGTTTGGTCTTTCAAAACTGTGTTTGTGAGTTAGGAATTTTAACAAGATACATTTCTGTCTAAATTTTTCGATTATAATTAATTTAATTCGAATTATTAAATAAATTTAATTAATTCGAATTTTCTTAATATTATTCTTAAAATTCTGAAAGCGTGTGTCTTATTATTATTTTAAATGGCTCTCAATTTCCAAATTGTCGCGCATAATCAGGTTGGTTATTTTAATCCGGAAAAATGTGATGTTGAAAAATTTAAGCCATGGATTAGATTTTTAAATGACCATTCGATTGTTAGCTCTGCTATTAAATCAAATGTGATTTTAAACGTCGATCTACTTAGACTGATTTGCACAACCTCTACTGTGGCCGATGATTCAAAATCTTTTTCATTCACCGTCGCAAACACACAGTATGTAGTTGATGAAACAGTCGTCAATCGTGCGTTAAATTTTCCACTAGACAATTTCTGTAATTTACCCTCTGAAAATGATATCACAAATTTTTTCAATGCTATTCACTATCAGGGGGTGATCAATTTAACCAAACTTTCTAAATCAAATTTGGTGTCTGAATGGGATATTTTCTTCGATACATTTTCCAAAGTGTTTGCCAACTGCACAAAATCCAATTTTCATAACATCACTTCCACTCTGCAGTATATTGGTCTTGCGGTTGTTTTCAATCAAAGGATCAATTTTGGCAAACTACTTTTTCCCATTCTCTTGAGACGTCTAACTTCTGCTTTACGTGATCATTCTACAAATCGTAGGGTATCATGTTACTATGCTCGTTTTCTCATGCTTATAGCAGATCATCTTCTCACACCTGAACACAAAGCCCTTTTTGCTAACTCTGCAGTAACCGAACCCCCTCCAGTTAGCAAAAAGATTTACACTCGCCAAGACACAACCTTCAAATTCATGCAAGTTCCAGTACTTGTATCTGCTTTCATGGCCACTTATATTCCTTTACCTATTTTCAATCTTCCCGGTCATGAACAGCAACCTCAACCTCCAGTGGTTCAAGCCACCCAGGCTCTTCCAACATCAGATGCTCTTCCATTACAGGTAGTAATTCCTCACTCTCACTCCCTTCCTACTTCTGTTGAAAGACCCCCAGTGGTTGATAGGGCTGACCATGAAGTTGTAGAACCACAGCTTCAATCCCAGGTCATAGAGCCAAACACAGAGTCACATTCTATCTCAACCTCTCCCCCACTGTCTAAAATGTTACCCAGAAGATTACTAGGAAGTAGTACATTGTTAAATATGAGTGAACCCTCAGCTCTGCCTCCTACTAAGAAAAGAAAAACATATTCTGAGGCATCTGAAAGCCCATCCTTGTCCTCCCAACAGGACATGGACTTTGAAATGGCCAATGAACAGTTTCTAGAGGCATTCTCTCAACAGGATGCATCTATTGAAATTCGCCATAGGGCCATGGCATCTTGTACTGAGTCAAGCACAATTCCATTACTCACAATGGAACCATACACTTCCCCAGATCATACTCAGGACACACAGCGAGGAGTGCACGTAGAGTCGGTTACAGTGCCTGCCATAGTTACGGCAGAAGAGCAGTCACATGCTTCAGAGGGAAAATCTGACTCTCCGCCATCTTTAATAGAGTCATTTTCTCCCCTCCCAGATCCAACACCTCTGGCTCCCTTATGGGATTCTCCACTCGCAGATTTATCTGGAGAAAGTGGAGGGCAGCTCGGTCAATCTATCCCTGAAGCAATTCAGACATCTATTCCAAAAGATTTGATAGGTTTGACTGAGGATCGGGACTCGCGAATTCCCATTGCACCACCACTGACCTCTCTTGAAGAGGCTAGGGTGATTTTTAATGCAGGTACAGAAGAACAGCAACAGGAAGACTCCTCACGAGCAATTATATTGAGAGAAACACATGCACGTGAGGTGAGTGAACCAAACACGAGTGAAATTTAGGTGAGAGCACACACAGACACTGATACTGTAAACCTATTAGCTCAGATTGCTGCCCTAAAAGAAGAACTTGCTAAAAGCCAAGCTGAAGCTCAAGCATTCAAAGCACAAGTGGTTGAACGGTCTTCTTCTTCCATCTCTGTCAACAATCAGCTTGCAATCATAAGGAACGACATCTCAGATCTAAAGACTACTGTAATACCAAAGCTCAATTTTATTCAGGACACTCCAACTTTATCAGCTGATGACATATCCAACTTCTGCTCTCTACACACAAGAATGACTTCTCTTGAAGACCTCGTTGAGATGAATCATTCACTGGACTCCTCAAGATTTCTAAAGATAGAGACGGGCATGGAACATCTCAATGAAGGGATGAAGCACCTATATTACATGATCAAGAATTCTCATTGCCCTAATGAAGAACAAAGAACTTATTTTGAAGGACCGTCTGGTGGAGGATCAGGCTCTGGAGGTGATGGAGGTTCCAAAGGAAGATCAGAAGAGGATCCCTTAACTAAGGGGGAGAAGAAAGGAAGTAGCGCCAAAGGGAAAGAAAAAGATACCTCTGCTGGAAACAAAGGAAAGGCTGATGATGTCTACTACAGTGGAGAACAGGATGACTTTGATATTTTTGACATTCCCACTGAACCAGTTCAGGAAGATAAAGATGGGTTATTTGAAGCTGAAGAGGAAAGTGATTTTGAAGATTGGGAAGAGGAAGATACAGTGGATCCTATGTTTGAGAAAGAATTTCAGAAGGAGCAGTCAGAGATGAAAAGAAAAGAAGCTGAACTCAAGAAGGTCTCTCAGATCATTGACAGGAGGAAAGACATACAAAGAACAGAAACTCTTCAAAAGCAACGTCTTCATGACATTAAGGCTCAAGAAAGGAAAAGAGATGTCAGACTAAAGATTGGTGAAAAATGGGATGAAGCTAGGAGAGTACTCGATATGCCTCAGCTGAGCACTAACAATGATAGGCAGTTCTTACATCTTCTTGACAAGCTGGAAATCTCAAATCCTAACAATGACATGTACATGAATGCTATCAAGACTGAAGTCTCAAGGATCACAGCTGCTTTTGATAGATCCCTAAATGAGATGAGCATTTTTGTATATTGTCAGAGTGAAGGATCATTCAAGGTGTCACTTCATCTATTTGAGAATCGTTCTTTGTCAGAGATTTGGGTTCTTTTAAACAAAGTCAAAAGAAGCTCAGAATTGAATGAAGTTCTTCGAGAAAGGCTTAAAGAGTTTGCCAGCAGGGCTAGTCCTCAAGTGGTCAACAATCCTCATCAGGTGAGATTCTTTAAGTCTGATTGTCTTCAAATCTGTCAGCTAGATGTACAATCTCTTAAAGACTACTCAGCTAAGCATCTGGTCTGGATGGAACATCATTTGAGAACTGTTGGATATTCATCCATGTTGAAGACTCAAGCTGCTGACTTGATTCAAGCTTATTGTGAAAAGAATGTTAAAAGGTACACTCAACTCAAGAATAAGCTGAAGTCAGTTGGAGTTCAACCAGTCAGACCAGCAAGCTTCACTTCAGAAAAGGATCGTGTCTTTGACAAGGAATTGCTTCAAGATTTAGAAGAAGGTGAAGTCAGAAGAGAAGACAACTGAAGTCAATTAGCTCAAAACTCAATATAATATGATTAGAGCTTTATGAATCAAGATAGTCTAATGTAGTTATATGTTCAGGCTAGAGGAACATCTATCTTGTATTCACTTGTAAATTTCATTTGGAATCTGGAAAATGTTAAATATAATCCAGAACTTTTCTGCTATTTACTTTACATTACTGTTTATATCTTTTTCTTATTTATTAGTTGAGTTATCCTCTAGGTATTTGTGTGTTATTGTCTAACAAACAAATAGGGGGAGATTGTAAGTCATATGTCATAGACCTATTTGTATATTCGAGGATTCAACTCAACTCAAATAAGAATGTAATAAGTAAATAGTGGATTAATCATCAGAAAGATCTCACAATGTAACATCTGTCAAAGAATAAAGAAACATTGTTCATCTGCAGACTTGAAGATTCACTGGAAGAAGTTCAAGAATTTGATCATGCCTCAGTGATATAAATCAAGATCGTGGATTTAATCAAGTGACAGAGATCTCGTTAAGGTATCATTTATTACAAGGATTCAATCAGAATATCAAAGTCAAGACATGAAGAAACGTCACCAAAGTTAGTCACTCATGAACTAGACAGTACATCGAGTGTCAGCATTGAAGTGGCGGAATTGATTCATAAGTCTCAGTGACTTTCAGAAGATTGTCAGAAGAATGGATGCTGCTAAGGGTTAGTATTAATTCTCTATTAATTAATTAAGTCATATAATTTAATTAAGAAAATAAATTATATCTGCAAAGATTAATTTATTGATTAATTGAATTAAATTGATTAATTAATTTAGAATTAATATTAAGGATTTACAAGATTTTAATTGGTTTAAAATCTGCTTAAATTCAGCAAGACAATTCATTTGAACTAGTATGACAATCGGTATGACAATTGATAGTCATACCGAAAGTCATGCCAATACATTTAATTGTCTTATTAGAATTTCTGTTTAGATTAAAATCTGTTATTAATTCAGCAAGACAATTTATTTGAACTAATATGACAATCGGTATGACAATCTATAGTCATACTGAAAGTCTTGCTAGCTCATTTTTAATTGTCTTGCTAGTTGTAAACATTGTCCTACCGAAAGTCTCACAAGCTTAAAGGATTGTCATTCCAATTCAATCTACTCGGCTGTGTTGTTTAAAAGAAGCAGAAGACCAGTTCATAAAAAAGAAGTAGGCAATCAAACAGAATACATACTCAAGAACAAAAAGAAAAAGGAGCAGAAAAATATTACATCTCATCTGCAACTTCAAGATCAATTTCTAGATTGTAAAGTTAAATCCAATCAACTAGAAATACTTATCTTGTTCTTGTGTATCAATCTAGCGGATTAAAATCCCTAGAACTTAATCTCAAATCGTATTTAGCATTTGATCTTTTAATTACAAAAATAGAAAAAGTTCATATCGAATTTATTCTAAATTTGTAATAATTGATTTGAGATTAATCCCTTGTAACCGATACCGTAGTTGTAACACCTTTCAAGTTTAATAAAAGTTTTATTTAACTTGAATTTTGTTTCACAATTTTATTCCGCATTTTATTCGATTAAACGGTATTGTTTGCATTCAACCCCCCCTTCTACAAACAAATTGGGACCTAACACCTTTTGTGATACAGGTTCTTGTGTGCTTGATCCAGGGAAAAGTCCTTTCCCTTGCAGCCTCTTGACACTAGCTTCTACTTGCTCATGAGAGACTTCCCTCGCTCTCTTGTGATATTGCATGACTGGAGTTTCAGATAGTTCTACAAGCACCTTAGCAGTAGACTAGATGTCAGAATTTGGATTTGATGAATTTTTATGTCTCCTCGGCAATTTCATGTTTAATCTGGAGCAAGTGCTGATTATAATAGGCCTTGACCAATCTTTTTTTCTTTGGTTTTGGATTTGCACCAGTATCAACAACTGTGTCTTTTTCAGTTGATGGAACAACTGGTCTCAGAGAAGAATCAGACAAAAGGTTTGGAAATCTGGAAGATAAGGTAGCATTGTCCTCATCTGAATCTGATTCTAATCCAGCAAGTACAAGTTTCCTCTTTACAAATTCTGAAGGTTTTGAAAAATGAGGAACTTAAGATGCTTCATCTTTTGACTTAGCTACAGCAGGATTTGTAGCTTTCTTAGCCAATTATATCTTTCTTTTTACAACAAGTGTCTTTTGGGAGACACTTGAGGTGGCTTCTGTTTGAGATTGTTTTGGTGGTTGAGCTTGTGTTTGAGTTGTTATGCTGAGGTGAACTACAGGGGGGTTCCCAATGGTGATTTTCTGCATCTTAGCACTCTGACTGTTAAGCAAACCATAAGTTTCAGGAAGCCTTGCTAAAAGAAAGTTTCTTGCAACTAGTGGTAACTTGAAGGGAGCTAAATTCAACCGCTTTTCATCTTATGAAATTAAGTTGGAAAAATCCCTTTTTGTCAACTTAAACACTGACACTATCTGATTAGAGGGAATAGGGGTATTAGGAAAACAAGCATTGAAACTCAACTGATAGAATCTAGCATAATATACTACATTTCTATCTACATTTATCCTATCACCAATAAAAGACAGAACTACTCTACCATAATTATAATATGAACCATGAATTAGAGAGTACTCTATTTGCTGTGTCATTATGGGCAAGGCATCAAAATTCGATGGTTTGTTGTTAAAAACCTTTGTGATGCAATCAAAGAAGAAATTCCATTCCTTCCATAGCCCATTCCTTTATAATTGACCAAGGTTTTTCAAATCCTTGTCATAGCCAATCTTAGTAAAAATCTCCTCATCTCAATATCACCTACCAGTCTTGAATAAGAGGTATTAGTAGGCAACTGTAATGCATCCCTTAAAGTTTACGGAGTTACAATCCTTATTGTATTGTCAAATTCAAATACAAGGCTTGGAGATCCATTAGCTCCTCCATCATCAAATACTCCAGTCCTCCAGATAGCAAGCACCTGTTCATCAGAGATTGTGGGTGGAGCTGTGAGAGCAAACCCAATCTCACTGGATCTAAGAAAGTCTTGAGAAATGTGAAAATCAACTTTCACGCTGTCGTTAGACAGTGTAACGTCTGAGAAATTTACGTCTGTATAGTATCATTTTTATAATAAATTTTGTGTTTTAATGTGTCATTTAGGTGAAATTAACTGTCAAACCCTAATTGCTATATGTTATGTGCATTCTGTGTCATCCCAGTATTTTTACAATATTTTTCAGATACTTTATTTTTGCATTCATAGCTTTCATTTCAAAAGTTTTATGACCCGAATCATGATTTTAAAGCAGGTATTTCAAATAAAACAATGGACCTTATTTTTCTTCAAACGGCATTTACCATCGCATTATTCTGAACATCTAGGTATTTTACAAATTTTCTCGTTTCGTGAAAAATGACTTTTCCGGGCCCCGTTGAGTGTTAAAAACCCCACAAAATCACATATTTATTTTTATAAACTTATAGGACTTTCATTTATACCATTTCTTTGTATTTTTGTATTATTCACAATTTTTGGAAAATTTTGGCATATATATTGCATACATAAAATATTTATAAATTAAATTTTAATACTCAAAAATTATAAAATTAGGGGCTTATTAATTTTGAAAAGTGTAGAATTAGGGCCTTAATTTTAACTAGGAGTATTAATTTTACTACTATAATAGCCTAATTTTTATTTGATTATTATTAATTAAGTAATTAAAAATCAGAAAATATACAAATTCTCTGCAAACCGGGTCGGGTAGAACAGTTGTGGGTCAAAGAATCGATCGGTGATTTTGAATTGAATACAACATCAAATCAAGTGATTCAAGTACTCAAATCGAAGGTTTTGATCTGTTCTTTCTATTTCTAGCATCAATTTCATGTTTTTATGCATTGTTTTTTATTTTCGATTTGTAGAGTTTATGTTCGAAAAAGGGCTTTTTGATTCTAGGGTTATTATGATGTTTTGATGATTGATATAGCTTCCTGATGTTATTTTCAATCGATTCATGGTGTTCAATCGAACAAACGATACCTGGATAGCAAAGTTCGATTATTCGGGTTTATGTTCGATTTTCAAATCACAACTCTGTAATTTCTGTGAATCTTTGGTATATGTAATGTTAGGGGTTTGATTATACTATTTTTTAGCTTTCATTTGCACTATATGTTAGATATATTTGATAATGTCATGGCTAATATGATTTATGTTTAGTTTTTAGATCTTACTTAAACAGGATAAATCAGTACTTACTGGAAGTCAGGACTTAAGGATATTAGTACTTATATTATCAGGAGATAATCATCAGAAGATGGATATCAGAACTTAAGTGTTGAAGGATGTTCAGATAAGGACAATAGTTGATTAAAGGAAAGAAGATCGAGATAAACATAAGAAGAGATATGCATGAAGAAGGAATTCTATGAAGAATAGAATACTTGGAAGAAAAGATATCTGATTGATATATTTTAGGAAGCAGAATTATATTCCATATCAATTAGCGATTATCTTATAACTGTGTAGTATATAAACACAGACATAGGGTTTACACTATAAGTGTTATCATATTCGAGAAGATTATTCATTGTAATCCTAGCAGCTCTCGTGATATTAGTTCATCACTGAGAGGTAACAGTTTCATACTGTAACAGAGTTTATTATTTCAATAAAGTTTGTTTTCTGTTACTTGAGATATTAAAGTTCGATTTGATTGTACTTTACACTGTATTCACCCCCTCTACAGTGTGTGTGACCTATCAAGTGGTATCAGAGCCTATCTATTAATGCACATACAGTTTAAGATCCAAACACAATCATGTCTGACACAGAAACTCCAACTAAGCCTACCAAAACTGAAGAACCACCAAAGACACAAATTCAAAGTCGGTATGAGACCATCAGAGTTCCCATACTGAGACCATCTGAATATCCCATATGGAAGGTAAGGATGACCATGTTTATGGAAGCAACAGATCCAGAATATCTTGATAGAATCAAGGAAGGGCCTCACAAACCAACCAAGCTCGCTGTTGCAGTTTCAGGTGAAGCAGCAAAGACCGTACCAAAGGAGAAGAGTGATTATACTGCTG
The DNA here is from genome assembly GCF_009905375.1 of Apium graveolens. Taxonomy (NCBI): domain Eukaryota; kingdom Viridiplantae; phylum Streptophyta; class Magnoliopsida; order Apiales; family Apiaceae; genus Apium; species Apium graveolens. Next base: position 107,232,458 of record NC_133652.1, read on the forward strand.
AAGATATCGCATCAATTGCTAAGGATGCTAAGGTACGACATTTACTGCATAGTGCCATTGATAATGTAATGTCAAACAGGGTAATTAACTGCAAGACTGCTAAGGAGATATGGGATGCTCTGTAAACAAGGTGTCAGGGAACTGATACAATTAAGAAGAACAGGAAGACAATACTCACTCAAGATTATGAACACTTTGACTCAAAGGCAAATGAGTCATTGACTGATTTATATGATAGATTTGTCAAACTCTTGAATGATTTGTCACTGGTTGATAGGGAGTATGATCTTAAAGATTCAAACCTTAAATTCCTGTTAGCTCTTCCTGAATGCTGGGATTTGAAGGCAACAACAATAAGAGACAACTACAATCTTGATGAAGCAACTCTTGATGAAATTTATGGAATGCTCATGACTCATGAACTTGAGATGGAACAAAGAAGCAAGAGGAAAGGAGGAAAGTCAAGGACAGTTGCTCTTAAGGCTGAAGAAGAATCCCCCAAGGCAGCTATCTCAAGGAAAGACAAGGGTAAAGCTCTTTTCACAAAGTCTGATACTGAGTCATCAAGTTCTGAAAGTGATGATGACTCAGATTCTGAAAGCTTGCCTGAGACTGATGCTGATGAGGAGATGATGAAGCTGTGTGCTCTTATGGTGAAAGGGATCACAAAGATTGCATACAGGAAGTTCAGGAAGGGAAAGAAGTTTTCCAGGAAAGGCACAAGTTCTGATAAAAAGAATTTCAGAAGATCTGAGGGCAGAGGAGGAAAGTCTGATAGAGGAGATTATACCAATGTCAAATGCTATAACTGTGGTGAGAAAGGCCACATATCTCCTGATTGCAAGAAAGTGAAGGGTGTCAAAGGCAAGGCTCTTGTCACAAAGAAGAAAAGTTGGACAGACACCTCAGACTCTGAAAGTGAGGAGAACTATGCTTTAATGGCAAATGCTGATAAAGAAAGTGTTGAGAGCAGTTCTGAAGCTGCTGAAACAAAGGTACCTCAGACTACTTATGCTTTTCATACTGATAATATTAATGAGTTGAGAAGATATCTTAAAACCATGTTTGTTAGTTATATAGATCAAACTTTAACATGTGAAAGATTAACTTCTGAAAATCTTGCTGTTAAGAAAAGAAATGATTTCTTAGAAAAAGAGTTAGTTATGTTCCATCAAACTCAGAAGGATAGAGATGATGCTTTTTATGTTAGGGATGAAGTGCTAAAAATGAATGAATCTCTAAAAACTGAGTTAGAAAAGGAAAGAGAGATTATCGACTAACTCTGGCAGAACAACTCAAAATTTGCTAAGTAGTGAAAATTGGAAAGAGGGCTTAGGTTATGGAGAGGATAAGAATGATAAAGGAACTGTAGAAATTAAGCCTGTTGTTAAGCAAAAGCCAAAGTTAAAACCTGTTAAGTTTGTAACTATAAAGTCTGATAATGAGAAATCAGAAGTTAAAGAGGAATTAACTTCTAACAAACTAAAACAGGAAAAGACAGCTGAAGTAAACATAGGCTTAATGACTCAGAAGCAGCTTAAGCATAAGCTGAAAGATGTGAAGAATGCAAACAAGGTAAAATCACCTAGGAAAAATAGGAATGGAAAGGAAGGTGTGAATAAAAGCAATAATTATAAGCCTGTTCCTGAAGCTCCTAGGAAAACGTGTCATAACTATGGAAGTTCTAACCATCTGGCTTCCTTTTGCAGGAAGAATAAGAACATAAACTCCTTACCTTCAAAATCAGGAGTTAAGAGTCAGTCTGTTAGATATAAACCACAAAATCCTTGTTTTCATTATGGTAGTTTATGGCATTCCATTTATACTTGAAAGGAATATCATAGTTTGTACTATGATTATTATCAAATAAAACCTTCCTTGAAGAAAGTTTCCATTGTTCCTTCTAGTGTAAATTCTGATTCAAAGTCTGATAGTGTAAGTTCTGATAAGAAAAATGTTAACATAAACTCTGATGCTAAATCCGCTACAAATGTTAACAAACTTGATAAGGCCAAAGGATCCAAGCAAGTCTGGGTCCTTAAAACTAATCATTAGTGGTCTTTATGATTGCAGGGCAACAGAAAAAATATTCTAGTTCTGGACAGTGGATGTTCAAGATATATGACTGGAAATAAGGCCCTGCTATCAGACTTTGTGGAGAAAGCTGGCCCAAGTGTTTCTTATGGAGATGACAACACTGGAAAAACATTGGGATATGGCAATATCAATCTTGGGAATGTCATCATTAAAGAAGTAGCTTTGGTCTCAGGACTTAAACACAATCTGCTGAGTATAAGTCAAATCTGTGACAGAGGTTATCATGTTGATTTCTTTGAAGAACACTGTAAAGTTGTGAGTAAATATAAAGGCAAAGTTGTTCTGAAAGGATACAGGCGTGGTAACATTTATGAAGCTAAGCTTTCAACAAGTACTGATGGTTCTGCAATCTGTCTGATGAGTAGAGCATCAATTGAAGAAAGCTGGAATTGGCACAAGAAACTCTCTCATTTAAATTTCAATAATATAAATGAACTAATCAAGAAAGATCTTGTGAGAGGACTGCCAAAGTCAGTATTTGCTCCTGATGGCCTTTGTGATTCTTGTCAGAAGGCCAAACAAAGAAAATCTTCATTCAAGAGCAAGACTGAATCATCAATTCTTGAGCCTTATCATCTACTACATGTTGATCTATTTGGTCCAGTGAATGTCATGTCTATTGCAAAGAAGAAATATGCGTTGGTCATAGTGGATGAGTTCACCAGATACATATGGGTGTATTTCTTGCACACAAAAAGTGAAACTGCATCTATCTTGATTGATCATGTCAAACATTTGGATAAATTGGTCAAAGATTCTGTGAAAACCATAAGGAGTGATAATGGCACTGAGTTCAAGAATTTGATAATGGAAGAGTTCTGCAAAAACCATGGAATTAAGCAGGAATTTTCTGCTCCTGGAACTCCATAACAAAATGGAGTTGTTGAAAGGAAGAATAGAACTCTCATTGAAGTTGCACGTACAATGCTTGAAGAAGCAAAGCTTCCAACCTATTTCTGGGCTGAAGCTGTGCAGACTGCTTGTTTGACTCAAAATGCAACACTCATTAACAAGAAAGGAAAAACACCATATGAGATGGTGAAGAAAAAGAAGCCAAATCTGAAGTACTTTCATATATTTGGATGCAAGTGTTTTGTTCTTAACACTCATCCTGAACAGCTATCCAAATTTGATCTAAAAGCTGATGAAGGAATTTTTGTTGGATATCCAATTTCCATAAAAGCCTTCAGAGTCTATAATTTGAGAACAAGAGTGGTCATGGAATCTATCAATGTCTCATTTGATGACAAGAAGATTACTGGACTTGAAGATTTTATTGATCATGATCAGCTGAGATTTGAAAATGAAGACTCAAATTCTGATACTGAAAATCCTGACAATCTAAGTCCTGATAATGCCAACTCTGATGGATTAAACTCTGATGTTATTGAAACTGTGGTGACTACGTCAAAGAAAGATGCACCTATGCAGGGGGAGCATACTCAAGATCTTACCACATCTCAAGAAGCATCAGAACATACATCTGGCTCTTCAAGTTTTGATTCGTCAAGTACTGATAAGCCAAGTTCTGATAGTTCTGAAAATCTAAATTCTGAAGAATCCAACTCAGAGAGCATAGTTTTAGGGGGAGCATCAGAAAATGAAGTTGAAGACAGCATGGATCATGGGGGAGCATCCAGTTCTAGAGAAAATCTTCCATCTGCAAGGAAGTGGACTAAATCACATACACCTCATTTGATAATTGGAAATCCTGATGCAGGTGTCAGAACTAGAACAGTTACTTCAAACGAATGTCTTTACAATCCTTTCTCTCTCAGACTGAGCCAAAGAAAGTGGAAGAAGCTCTTCAAGATGCTGATTGGGTGCAAGCAATGCAGGAAGAGTTAAATGAATTTGAAAGAAACAAAGTGTGGACCCTAGTGCCAAGACCAAAGAATAAATCTGTTGTTGGTACAAAGTGGGTATTTAGAAACAAAACTGACAGTGATGGCATAATTACAAGGAATAAGGCAAGGCTGGTTGTAAAAGGATATTCTCAATAGGAGGGAATTGATTATGATGAAACATTTGCACCAGTTGCTAGGTTAGAAGCCATAATGATATTTTTGGCTTATGATGCTCACAAAAAGTTTACTGTCTTACAAATGGATGTGAAAAGTGCTTTTCTCAATGGAGAATTGGAGGAGGAAGTATATGTTGAACAACCTCCAGGCTATGTAGATTCCAAACATCCAGATTATGTCTACAGGCTTGATAAAGCACTTTATGGACTTAAGCAAGCTCCCAGAGCATGGTATGAGACTTTAGCTCAGTTTCTTCTGGAAAGTGGATTTAACAGAGGAACTATAGACAAAACACTGTTCTACCTCAACCATGGAAATGACTTACTTCTGGTCCAGATTTATGTTGATGATATCATTTTTGGGTCTACAAATGACAGACTTAGCAAGAAGTTTTCCAAACTGATGCAGTCAAGGTATCAGATGAGTATGATGGGGGAACTTAGCTATTTTCTGGGCCTTCAAGTCAAGCAGAATAAAGAAGGCACTTTTATTTGTCAAACTAAGTACACCAGAAACTTGCTAAAAAAATTTGGAATGCAAGATTGTTCAAGTGCATCTACTCCCATGGCCACTGCAACAAAACTGGATAAGGATACTGGTAAATCAGTAGAAATTACTGATTACAGAGGTATGATTGGCTCTCTAATCTATCTAACTGCTAGTAGACCTGATATCATGTATGCTACCTGTCTTTGTGCAATATTTCAAGCAGATCCAAGAGAACCTCACTTAACAGCTGTGAAAAGAATTTTCAAGTATCTTAAGGGAACAGCTGATCTGGGATTGTGGTATCCCAGAGAATCGGATTTTAAACTAATAGGTTACTCAGATGCAGATTTTGCAGGTTGCAAAATTGACAGGAAAAGCACAAGTGGAAGCTGCCAATTTCTTGAAGGCAGATTGGTTTCTTGGTTTAGCAAGAAACAAAAGTCAATTTCCACATCAACTGCAGAAGCAGAATATATTGCTGTAGGAAGTTGTTGTGCACAGATTCTTTGGATGAAGAATCAGTTACTGGATTATGGGTTAACATATTTCAAAATCCCTATTTACTGTGATAATCAAAGTGTTATTGCTGTGACATGTAATCCAGTTCAACACTCTATGACAAAGCACATCAGCATCAGGTACCACTTCATCAGGGAACATGTGGATGAAGGTACAGTGGAATTGTACTTTGTTCCAATAGATCAACAACTAGCAGATATCTTCACAAAACCATTGTGTGAAGCTACTTTTACAAGATTGGTAAATGAACTTGGAATGGTTTCAGGTTCTTTCTCTAAATCTGCTTAGTTTTGTTCTGATGCATCAGACTTTATGATCAGTATTTACAGAATTTAATCTCTTTGTGTATTCTGTGCTTAATTGAAAATGGGTTTAAGTACTGACTGTTGTCTGATCAATGTTTCTAAACTCTGATAGTGATATGTCTGTTTAGGTAACTATTCAATCCTATGAGGATAACTGTGCTAGATGCTGACCTAGTAGTCTTCAATAAACAAGGGATCCCATGTAAGAATTAATTATTACTGTGGAAATCTATTGACACAAGCAAATTCTGATAATTGAGCTTAGTTGAGTTTACTTGGTCTATCTTATTACTAAGTCACAAACTAGAATATTGCTTCTCATCTGTTAAGTTCTGATGCTAGTAAATCTGTTGAATGTACTAAGTGCTGATAAACCTCTCTTATCAAAAGAAAAGGAAAATAATCATGGATTAAAATCAGGTACTCCTTTGAGATCTAGAGTAAAAATGTGGAAGGGACGACCCAAGTGCATTGCTGGTATTAAGTAAATATACATTAGCAAAGCAAAATATTTTCTTGGTGACTTTTCACACTCTATGATTACTGGAGAAATATTCTGATAATAGCATAAATTCTGATAAACAGCACAAAATTAGCACAAAATAGTTGAGGTAGACTCAAGCATGAACTCATTCAACAGTAGGTTTCAGAATAATGACAGCTCTTTAGAAAAGTTTTAGTTATGCCTTATTTCTAAGATGTACTGAAGTGAATCAGACTTTACTCTTTGTCTGATATTTAGCTTAATGCATACACTAATCACTCCATATGAATGATGAAAATCACTGTGGTGATCTATGTTGTTTTAGATGAACAGTCATTGTGTCACATTGCACAAATTATGAGGACAAGTTCTGATTGCATATTCTGATGATTAAGTTCTGAAGAATATAAATTAGAATTTGTGTGAGGACTTACTAAAATAGGCATTCCTTTTTCAAGTTAAGAAATTATGTTCTGATGATTGTTAAGTTCTGATATAAGTCTAAGTTCTGATATTATAGTCTGATTCTTTACTTGACTTATTTGTGGATAAAATTTGACAACAGTCTCAGTTTAAACCAGAATATATTGAAGTGGAATATTAATAGTCACTATAGTTAGGGATAGTGGTACTCGTACATGAACAGTCAACTTTTACTTGCTCCTTGTGCGAATTAAACCATGTTTTCTCTTTCCAATGAATGTTTTTCTTTTTCCAAGTCTGGGGAGACGAGGTAGAATTAATTCTACCTGTAAGCATTCAATTTCTTTGCGTCTCCTGGCATTCTCTTGCCTATATAAGCAACCACTTCACATCAGCCTTCCCACCAAATCTTTTATCACAAACTCACCTTCATAATCTTTATATCAAAAACATCATGGTCAATTACAACATATTTTTGAACTACGAAACATTCAACATGGAGCTGAGCTGTGCCGATTGGCAGCAGGAATGGCACGTTACTGCCATTCTTGATGAGATATGGGACTCCGTTCCCCATGAGGTACTTACCCACCTCCCGTTCTTCTACATAGACTACCATCGCCATCTGGAGTGATTGGAGGAGGAAAGGCTGGAAGCTCTCCGCCACAAGAGCGAATCATTCGACTCACTATTCTGTTTGTCGAGAGTAGGAAGAAGAAATGATTTATTTTCTTCTTCTTGTTTTTCTTCATCATCAGCCTTGCCCTGCTTCTTGAGCTAGGACAAAGGCTGTTGACGTTAGGTTTAGCAGCTTAGGGAAATCTTGTACAAGTTCTGATGTAATTTAAATTTCACGAATGTATTCTCTTGATATATTAATGAAATTTGTTTTTGTTTCAAGATCTTGTCTCTGAGATATTTTGTAATGCATTGATAAATCCTGATACATATTCTTATTCTGATGACCATATAAATTCTGTTTTAACTTAACTTCTGATTTTATTTTATCAGTACTTGCCCATCTGATTTATTATGGTCATTTTCACTCGAACTTTTTTTCAGAATACTGATGTTGCAGTGAAAAATAATTAAATAAGTGGGAACACTTTCAATTTTGAATTAAAACTGTTTCACCTTGATTAATGGAATAACTGGGTAAGTGGAACGGTTTTTCCTTGAAAAACTGCAAGTGGGTAAGTAATGATTACTGTTTTCTCGTGCCCATTAACTATTCGTTTTTACTGCATATCTGACAGGTGTCCAACGGTTACATTTTTTTTCAAAAGTATAAGTAAGACAGAGAGAGGATTTTTTAATCTTTTATTTCCTTTCATACTTTTTCTCTCTATTTGCTTTTACTCTCTTTCTTCTTCTAACGTTGGTTTTTCATATAGACATTCTATTAAACACCTAACATGCACTTATAAATCTCGATTAATTTCATGGCACCTAAGGATTTAATCATTGATGGAGCTAAATTTATTCCAAACAACTATGCTACAATTCTTGATAATGCTGAAGCTCCGTCTGAATTGCATTTTGTGCAAGATCTTCTTGCACACAGTGAAATCGGGTATGCATTGACCCAACCTTCAGTATTCTCAAGCCAACAAGTTCTGACACTTTGGAGGACTGTAAACTTTGATAATGGTGGTCAAAATGGCACTCCTAGTATTGTTTTCGAAGTGGGTGATTCTTCATATGCAGTCACTCCTGGTACAATACACAAGGCTCTACATCTCCCAGAAGGATGTACTTTTTCAATTCCAGAGGAATCAGCTCTTCAGGAGTTAATGGCCAGTTTGGGGTATGAACAGAGTTTGGCAAAGCTTGGGCAGTTGAAACGGGCTCATATCAGAAGGGAATGGAGCTTCTTCTTCGACTGCATCACTAAAGCTTTTGGGAACAAGTGTTCAAATTTTGATGCCATCCCCATAATGAGTCAGCACATCGGGTATGCCATTATAAACCAAACTCATTTTGATTTTGCAACTACTATAATAGGTTTTATTGGGGATAGGATGACAGAGGATAAGAATGTTGTCTACTTTGCTAGATTCTGTCAACTTATATATACTTTTTGTACTGATGAACCTCGACTAACCAGTACCTTAACTCCACCTTTTAAAGTTGCAAAACGTTACTTTAATGATCTGGTAAATGCTGACACTAAGAAACAAGTGATTAGACCTTTACAGATTCCTCAGTCTGTAAAACAGGTCTTAGTAAATGCTGATCCTGATTCCTATAGATCTGTTTATCCTGATGTTCAACCAACAACCACCTCCCAAATACCACAACAACCATCAGAACATATCACTCATACTACTCAACCAACCCTCAGGCAATATATCAAATCCTATCTCTCCACTTCACAGACAGTTCAACCCTCATCCTCAGCACCTACTGTGAAGCCTTCATCTTCCAAGCCTAAGAGGATAAAGACTGTTCCTCAAACACCTCAAAAGAGAAGGAGGATTGCTTTGAGAGATGAGTCTAACAGTGAGGAACAGGTTTCTACATCAGAACCTGTTATCAAAGAAGCTGAGACAGTGACTTTTCAGAAGGATTCTGGAATTGGGGGATCTAGGCTTCTCAAGAGGCTTAGAAGAATGACTGTTCCTGACACTCCCAAGGAATCCATATCTACAAAGAGATACAACAAACAGAGGGCAAAAAGGCCAGTTTCAGATGATGAAGAAGCAGCAGCTAAGGAAGGAGATTAGGAATCTCTGAGGGTAAAAAGGCCAACACACCATCTGTGTCTCCTGTTCGAGCGTCTGTATCTCCTGTTGTTCCAGGCACAAGTACTGAAATTGATGTTCAGAACCTGGTTGTGCCTGAAGTAATTCTCTTAGAAGCTCCAACAGCAACTAATCAACAACACCTGTTACTGATGCTGCTCAAAATCCAGACTTCTCTTCTACACCTTCTCTGCATCTAGATTCTGATGATCAGAATATAGGTGAGCATCAGGATATGGTTGTTGATCAGAACTTAGAACCAGATCAGCAATTAGAGGATGCTGAAGCCTCCATTGCTAATCACACTGTTGTTTTATTAGAAGATACTGTTTCCGTAAGTTCTGATACTGCAAATGCTGGAGATACTGGTGATGCTGCTCCAAATACAGATGCTGATGAAGCAGGTCCTTCAGGACATGCTCCTCAACAAACTATTCTTAAAACTGAACTTGTTAAGAAGTTTGTTACCAGAGAAGCACCAGTGCCTTGGAGTGAAACTCCTGCAGGACATGAGTGGACTAAGGAATGGAACTCAGTTTCCTGTGTTCCATCTGCAAAGCATCTGGCTGAGCACTTGACAAAAGCTGATGAAATGTTAAATTCTGATGATTTCAAAACCCAGCTTAGAGTCACTGCATTGAGTACTAAACATCTACAAGGTCTCCATTCAACTACTCATGCAGAGCTACACAAGATTCAGGAAGAATTCATCAAACAGGACCAAATTCAGAAAATTGACAAGAAAAAGTTCTTCCAACCTACCTTTGACAGGATTGCTTATATTGAGAAGACTCAAGAGAAACAACAAGCTCAGATTGATGATATTCTGTAAAATCAAGCTTCTCAGCAATCTCAACTTACTGAAATCCAAGCCTCAGTGGAATTGCTTGTCTCTCTTCTACTACCTGCTGATGCCAAAAAGGGGGAGAAAGTAATTAAGTCCAAATGCAAGACTGACAAGACACTGAAAGGGAAGGATTATGAAAAGGATGATCAAGGAAACTCTGGAATGGGTGGTCATAGTCAAGGTAGAGGTTTCTCATCAAGAAAAGCTGAAATCACAAGTCACAGGACAAGTTCTGATACTGGAAAAAGAATTAGTTCTGCTACTGGTAAAAGGATAAGTTCTGATGAACTTTTAGATCTTGATGAAGAAATGTCAAGACAATTATTTCTTCAGGAAAATCCAGGAATGAACTTGGAGAGTTTAATGGAAGAAGAAGCCAGACTTAAATCAGAAAAAGTCATATCTAAATCTGAAGCTTCTGGTAAAAAGATACTTCCAAAACTCAAAGGCATTGTGATAAAAGAAAGGACAAATACTGAAGCAACATTGGTTAAATCACAACTACAGATATATCCAAGATCCAAGGGTAAAGAAAAGGTTGGTGAACCTATCAAGGTTTATGTGCCTCCTGAGAATGAAGAAATCACTGATGAAAAGGATGATCTTGCTCTAACTTCAAGAAAAGTTCTTAAAACAACCTCTGACATGGCTCAAGTTGTTCAGAGTCAAGAGACAGTAAGTTCTGATATTCCAAAGAAGTAAGTAACCTCTGACATAGCTCAAGTTAACTTGATATCAGAAGTTAGACCAAAGACACTCTTACCAGGATTCACTAAAGCAAAACAGACTCAACCTTTGAAGACTGCTGCAAGTGGTTTTGAAGCAAGAGTAGTTACTGGAAAGGAAGCAAGAGATAAAACTGGATTGGGAAGTGCTGATGAAAGAAGATTACAGAACACTACCAATGATCCAACTTCCTTGAGTGAACCAGGTATTGGAGCAACTCCTGAGAGATTGAATCAACTGGAATCTGTACAAATGGTTTACCATACCTACTTGAAAGAACACATCTTGTTGTACTTCATGACAGATGGTAGGGTTTATCATATAAGGCAAAATGCCATTCCATTGAAGTATTTTGAAGAATTGGAGCATGTACTATTCTTACTTCAAGTGGATGACAGATTGACAGGAAGTGCTGCAAACTATTTGAAGGATCAGATTCAGAGACAGAAAAGGCTTTATTCTGTTAAGTCTGACATCACATATGTTCCAAAGTACAGAGATCACAAGGGTGATATAGTTGATATGAAGCCCAACACTGCTAAAATTATAACTACCTTTCTGGGTTACAGGGCTGTGAAATTCAATCTTGAGTCTGATAAAGCTTATTTGATCAGACTGGATCAGGATATAAGAAAAGCAAAGATTAATGATCTCAGGGCTGCAATCTTTCAAATTGGTGAAGATAATGCAGAGCTTAAAGATGCTTAAAGGAGGATGATTGATGAACTTAGATATGCTGAGAGATGTTTGTTGAAGAACTATCTCAGAACAACTCCTGACATCAGAGAGATCAGAAGATGAAGCCAAGTCAAGATCTACAACTGCTTAAATTCTGATATTTGTACAGACTGAAGCTGTTATCAGAAGTTAAATATTGGTAAAGCTTTAAGGACTGTAAGTTGTAGTTATCTAGTCTAATTCTCATGCATTTGTACTTAATGTTTTTGACATCATCAAATATCTATTAAACTTGTATATTATGCTAATTTACATGTTGGGGGAGATTGTTAGATATATTTGATAATGTCATGGCTAATATGATTTATATTTAGTTTTCAGATCTTACTTAAACAGGATAAATCAGTACTTACTGGAAGTCAGGACTTAAGAATATCAGTACTTATATTATCAGGAGATAATCATGAGAAGATGGATATCAGAACTTAAGTGCTGAAGGATGTTCAGATAAGGACAGTAGCTGATTAAAGGAAAGAAGATCGAGATAAACATAAGAAGAGATATGCATGAAGAAGGAATTCTATGAAGAATAGAATACTTAGAAGAAAAGATATCTGATTGATATATTTTAGGAAGCAGAATTATATTCCATATCAATTAGCGATTATCTTGTAACTGTGTAGTATATAAACACAGACATAGGGTTTACACTATAAGTGTTATCATATTCGAGAAGATTATTCATTGTAACCCTAGCAGCTCTCGTGATATTTGTTCATCACTGAGAGGTAACAGTTTCATACTGTAACAGAGTTTATTGTTTCAATAAAGTTTGTTTTCTATTACTTAAGATATTAAAGTTCGATTTGATTGTACTTTACACTATATTCACCCCCTCTACAGTGTGTGTGACCTATCACTATAAATCATCGAGTTTCATGTACGGAATCAAAAGTTAGTATTTTGGCCGGAGTTGATGTCGATTTAGATCGGAGATTGTTATTCAGGGATGTTTTTTGTCGAGTTTGGCATGAAACAGATTGGTGAAGTGATTTGGGATAGAAACCCTGTGAGAAGCGAACCAAACCAGGTCATTTTTGGCCTGAAATTGGCTCACCGGAATCTGCTCTGGTGTCCGGTTTCTGGGAAAATTCCGATTATGTTCTTCATGACGCGGAATTGACCTGGCTTTGATCTTAAATTGTCGGAGTTTGAATTCTGACAGGTGTTTCTGGATTTTTATTTTTATTTTTATTTTTATTAATTTTAAAAATCAGTTTTATTTATTTTATAAATTGATTAATTAATTATTTAATTAATTGATTTATATTATAAAAAATTATGAAATATTTTCTAAAAATGAGATTTAATTATTTTCTTAATTATTTATTATTTAATAATTATTTATTATTTAATAATTATTTATTATTTAATTTAAAATGATTAATTATTTTGATAATTAATCACATAATTTTTAATAAATCATAATAAATTCATTTTAATTCAAAAAATTATAGAAAAATCATTTTCAGTTCTGATTTTTCTTAAATAATAATTTAAAATTATTTTAGGATTTAAAAATTAGTAATAATTATTTATATTAAATAATAAATTGAATTATCTGTGTTTAATTGATATTAAATAGACCTTTAGTCCAATTTGAGCGAAACGAAAGCCCTTTGACTCAGAATAATAAAATATTTTCATTAAAAATAATATTAAAAACTATTTTCTTCTAGAAATTAGTTGACTTTGTTTTTTGTTTGATTATCAGCCGAATCGCGTGCCGAGACGAGTCCGATAAATCCCGAAAAATAGGAAACGAGTCAGATAATGATCAGTTAAGCGATCAACAGGTCGATTTCGATTCTAAAAATTATTTTAACTATAAAAGTGATGATGTGCTTATGTGCTTATGTGTATTATGTGGTTAATCGAGTCTTACTTGTTAATATATAATTTACGAGTCAGTCATAAGCGCATGGGTAGACAATAGGAACGATGTAAAGTCGGTTCAAAACGTAATTGAAGTACGAAATGACTAAACCAGTATATTTCTCTAACAGAAGCTAAGCCAGCAAGGCAGGTTGAGCCAGTAATAGACGAAGGTGATTTAATTGAAGTGATTCGCACAGAAGGTAAGTTTTTCCCCTATTCTAATTTCAGAATAGTGATAATTCTTCAGATTCTTATCACGCTTGCACCCTTTTGATTCTTGTTCATATTCACTTCGATTCTTGATTTCTCCTTTTCTTTGAATTCCTTATGCATATTTCAAATTGTTACTCACATATATTAATATATTCTGGTGATTAGAATATGTCAAAGCATACTGATTGTTCCGGTTGCTACTCTATGGACTAGATAGTGATATTTTGGGGATTAAGTTTTTCTTATTCTTAAGGACCGGGACATAAACGGATCCTTGAGATGGGCCATAGTGCCTGGGTGCCCAACTGGATCTATATAGTGGGATATAGATCTGCACTGTATCCTGGCTGATAAGCAGGGTATAGATGCGAACTTGTGTCCAGTTTAATTCGTTTATACTCGCCATCAGTGGCCTTCTTTCTATTCTCGCGGGGTTATATCTTTGCAGATATACCCAGATTACCGTTTCATTTAAACTGCTTTAACACTGTTTATATTTTGCGGACTTGTTGAACAATTTTTGGCTCACCCCTTTTTGTTGTTATTCACCTTATTGTTTTCAGTTAAGAAGGAATATGAAACCCATCAGGACTCGAGTGGTAAAGAAGCGGGTCAAGCCTCAGGATCCTCTTATACCTAATGTGTTGATCCCAATCCAGGAAGAAAGTTTTGAGTTGCCCAAACAGGTGGAGTGTAGATAGTTAGTGTGTGTGTTTGAATAAAAGATAAAATTAGTTTAAAACCAGTTAGACAAAGGTTTGTATAAAGGGAGTTGTAAGATTTTAAATTTGGTTTGTAATAAAGTAGTTAGTGGTTCTTGTTTCATATTTCAACCTAAAAAGATCTTGGTTAGTGTCAAAGGGGTTTAGATACATTTCTTTATTAATTGTTATCCAGATTGTACAGGTTTGGTGATTAGCTAGTAACCCTCAGACTTATACCTCGGGCCTGGAGGGCGTTACAGGTTTTGCATCAGAGCTGTAGGTTTGGTCCTTGAAAACAAGAATATTAGGATTAAGATAAGATAGGGAGATCACCTATGATAGGAATAGTCAACTAGGAAGAGTAGTGTTAGGACTTAGATAAGATTAGGATAGGAAGGTATTAGTTCTAGGAATGGTTTAATGACCTTTCTTCTTTCTTTGGTATATTATCAGATGGTATCATCAGGATATTCAGGTTCATCCGAGAGGACTGTGACAGGACCAGTTGTTCCACCAGTGTCTGAGTATATGTTTCCATCTCTTCCACCTCCTCCACCATTGCCCCAGGAGCCAGCCCCACCAGTGCCAGGGATAGTTCATGATCCAGTAGAGTCATTTGATCCGTTAGAGTTCTTCGAGCCGATGCTTCCACCTCCATTTCCAGTAGAGCATCAGTTCATACCAGGGATTGAGCCAGAGCTTCCACCACCAGTGTTACCTCCTATACAGTACATGCTCCAGAGCCAGAGATATTCCAGATGGTTCTAATCGAAGGTATGGGTGAGCATGAGATAGAATTACAGTTGAGAGCTCCACAGCAGGGTGCAGGGATAATGAGAGTTCAGTCACAGGAGTCAGTAGGACATGTTGCACAGCCACACATGGTACCGTATCACGAGTATAGTGTTATGAGAGATGATGTTGAGTACTGGAGAGCTCAGTGTAGGGAGATTATGCACTTGTTTGATCAGAGAGATCGAGGACCGTTAGCCGCATTACAGCCAGATTATATGATGAGACAGAGGTTACAGTCTGCTTTGATGAGTGCTACATGCGAGTTAGATGCTTTGACATATGACGGGCCGCCTTCTTTTGCGGAGTTTTATAGGATTTTCCGTTTAGCACAGATGTTAGTTCAGATACTTTGAGATAAGCTGAGGCGTATTCCGCCGGGGTTCTGAGATTTTGACTACCAGAGGACTGACGTAGCGGAGATGACGGATGTACATAGATGCAGCCTAGTATGACATAGTGAGTAGTGTGTATGTTTGTAGTAGCAGCCTGACTTGTAGTAGTAGTCTGACTAGTAGCAGTAGCCATGACCAGCAGAGCGAGACTTTTTATACCAAGCACTAACACTTGAGGCTGGTGTCACATATATATAAAATGAACTTTTTCAAATTTCTTTTATTTAAATTTCAGTCTTTACAGTTTTATAACATTTACCTTTACTTTATTGTTTTACAGCTTTTCGTACTTTAAATTCTGTAAAGAGAAAAGAGAAAAGAGAAGAACAAGCATTTAATTTAACCGATTACATATCCTGTTTTTATATTAAGCAAACTGTTTTTTCTTTTCAAACTATTATCCAAATTTTTGTTAATACAGGATAAATTATTTTCCTACCTACTGTCAATTGTTTAATAAACTGTTAAAAAGCCATCACTTGTTTTATTATCAGCAAATGGCACCCAAGAGAAAGACTAGGTCTGAGACTTCTGACAGCAACTCCGAAGAACAGACCAATGAGACTATGAACCAAATGTTCCATCTGATGCAACAACAGATGGTAATGATGCAACAACAGATGCAGCAACAGCAGCAGCAACAGATTCAACAACAAATGTTATAACAGCCACCTCGTCCCGAACCCCAGATGCCACCAGCTATACTTATTGTTACTTTCAAACCGTTTCAGTCGGTTAAACCTCCAGAATTTGATGGGTCAGCCGATCCTATTAAGGCTACCACTTGGTTGAAAGAAATAGAGAAAGCATTTGCGCTAGTGAAGGTAGGTGAAGACCAGAAGACTAATTTTTCTAGTTACTTGTTGAAAGGAGAAGCAAATTATTGGTGGGAATCTAAGAAGGCTTTAGAAGGTGAAGATATTATTGCATGGGATAGGTTTAAAGAGCTGTTCTTAGAGAAGCATTTTCCTCGTTATGTGAAGAATCAAATGCAGATTAAATTTTTGGAATTGATGCGGGGAAGTATGTCCGTGATGGAGTATGAAGCCAGATTTACTGAGTTGGCTAGGTTTGTCCCAGAATAAGTTGATACTGAAGAAAAACGAGTCCAAACGTTTCAAGAAGAATTATGACCCTGGATCTGTGGGCAAGTTGCAGTTTTTGAATTAACAACGTATACCACCGTAGTCTAGGAAGCCCTGATTATCGAAGGGGAAGTGAAAGATCTCAAAAGGAAAGAGGACAGGGAAGTTTCCAAGACCGCTCCAGCAGGAAGCCGGGATTTCAAGCTCGGACAAATTTGAATTTTATAAGGATAGGACAAGGTATCCAGAAAAATAGGTAATCGTGTCCAAACCCCCAGCCGGCAGAGAATTGTCAGAGTCTCAGTGTCGTACTGCAGAACTTGTGGACAGAAACATACGGGTGGCTGTATCAAAGCCGATGTGACATGTTTCAAATGTAAGCAGAAAGGGCATTATTCTAATGAATGTCCAATGGGAAAGACAGAAGTTACTTGCTACCAGTGTGGAAAAAAATGACATATTGCTAGGAATTGCAAAGGACCAGCAATGGCAGCTAGTATTCCGAAAGTGTTGGCATTACCTCCTCCACAGCCGCCTAATCAACCCAGAGCAAGAACTTTCAACATGACAATGAAAGAAGCAGTACAGAGTCCTAGTATAATTGCAGGTACGCTTTTGGTGAATTCCGTAAATTCAAAAGTATTAATTGATTCTGGAGCTACTCGTTCATTTATTTCTGAAGAATTTCTTGATAAGTTACATTGCGAAATTGAATGGTTGGGCGAGACGTTAATTATAAAATTAGCAAAGGAAGACCAAGTCTCAGTAGATCGAGTATGTCCTGCTGCGATATCGAAATAGCCTGACATCATTTCTCTATAGACTTGATTCCTTTTAAGCTAGGAGAGTTTGACGTTATTTTGGGAATGGATTGGTTAGCTTGTCATAATACTCAGATCGATTGCGCAAACAAGAAAGTAAAATTGCGAACTGCGGAAAATGCAACGATAATATTGAAAGATGAAAAATAGCGGAAGAAATTTCTAACAGTAATGCAGACCAAACGATTGATTCGATAGGGATGTGAAGTGTATGTAGCTTACGTATTAGATACTGAGAAGGGAAGTCCCATAATTGAAGACATTCCAGTTGTATGTGAATTTCCTGACGTCTTTCCAAACGAGCTTCCAGGGTTACCACCAGACCGAGAAATTGAATTTACAATTGACTTAGCACCAGGTACAGAACCAGTTTTAAAATCTCTGTATCGAATGACACCAGTCGAGATGAAAGAATTGTCAGCGTAATTGCAAGATCTTCTAGACCGAGGCATCATAAGACCCATTATATCCCCGTGGGGTGCACCGGTATTGTTCATGAAGAAGAAAGATGGCAGTATGCGATTATGAATCGACTATCGGGAATTGAATAAGCTCACTATCAAGAATAAGTATCCATTACCGAGAATCGATGATTTGTTCGATCAGCTAAAAGCAACCGCATGGTTTTCGAAGATAGATTTGCGATCGGGCTATCATCAATTAAAGATTAATGCTGAAGATATCTCCAAGACTGCATTCCGTACTAGATATGGACATTATGAGTTTCTTGTAATAGCATTCGGTTTGACCAACGCACTAGTAGCATTCATGGATCTGATGAACAGGGTATTCAAGAGGTATTTGGATAAATTCGTGATTATATTTATTGATGACATCTTGATTTACTCAAAGACGGAAGAAGAGCATGCTGAGCACTTGAGGATTGCTTTGGAGATTCTGAGGAAGGAGCAACTATACACGAAATTCTTGAAATGTGAATTCTGGTTGAAGAAAGTACAATTTCTAGGGCACATCATCAGTAGAGAAGGCATTCAAGTCGATCCAGCAAAGATTGAAGCTGTGTCGAGTTGGGAAAGGCCGAAGACACCAACAGACGTTCGAAGTTTATTGGGATTGGTAGGATATTATAGAAGATTTGTCAAAGATTTTGTGAAAATAGCAACGCCCCTAACCAAGTTAACTTGAAAAAGTGAAAAGTTCGTATGGGATGACAAATGTGAAGAAAGTTTCCAAGAGCTAAAGAATTGGTTAGTAACCGCACCGGTACTCGTATTTCCAGACGAGCATGGAAATTTTGTCATTTACAGTGATGCTTCATACCGCGGATTAGGATGTGTACTGATGCAGCACGGTAACGTCATTGCATATGCTTCGAGACAGCTAAAATCTCATGAACAGAAATATCCTACGCATGATCTGGAATTAGCAGCGATCATATTTGCATTGAAACTTTGGAGCCACTATCTCTACGGTGAGAAATGCGAAATTTACACGGATCATAAAAGCATGAGGTACATCTTTACACAGATGGAACTGAACATGAGACAACACTGATGGCTAGAATTGATTAAAGATTATGATGTTACGATCAATTATCATCCAGGGAAAGCGAACGTTGTGCCAGATGCGCTGTGCCGGAAAGAAAGATTAAATCTGTTCACTTCATGTGAAGAATTATCCAAGGAATTTGACAAGTTGGAAATCAAAATTCGTGTTCCTAATGAATCTATTGAAGCTATCTATGCTATAACTTTTCAACCGGAATTACTAGAGAAGATTCGACGTTGTCAAGAAGAAGTGATGAGTCAAGATGACGACTTAACAGGAGAAGAAATTACAACCCAGAAGGATAACGAAGGAATCTTACGTTTTGCATCAAGAATCTAGATCCCTAATGTGGCAGAACTGAAGGAAGAAATATTGCGAGATGCGCACAATTCAAAGTATTCCATTCATCCAGGAAGTACAAAAATGTACCGCGATCTGAAGGAAAACTTTTCGTGGCCAAATATGAAAAAGGAGATAGCCGAATGGATAAGTAAATGTTATACATGCCAGCGAGTTAAAGCAGAACATCAACGTCCCAGTGGATTACTGCAGCCATTAGATATTCCGGAATGGAAATGGGAACATCTAGCGATGGATTTTGTGGTAGGACTACCAAGGACTAAAGCAAATCATGATGCGATATGAGTAATCATTGACAAACTAACAAAGTCGACACATTTTCTACCGATTAATGAAAGATTTTTGCTCGACAAGCTACTGCACATGTATCTTAAGGAAATTGTGATGCGAAATGGAGTTCCAATATTTATCGTGTCTGATCGAGATCCCCGTTTCAATTCAAGATTTTGGAGACAATTTCAAGAATGTCTTGGAACTAAGTTAAACATGAGTACCGCTTATCATCCGCAAACCGATGGGAAGAGTGAAAGAACTATCCAAACAATCGAGGACATGCTACGAGTTTGTGCGATTGACTTCGAAGGCAGTTGGGATGAGCATTTACCTTTAGTCGAATTTTCTTACAATAACAGTTATCACGCAAGCATTGGAATGCCACCGTATGAAGCATTATATGGAAGAAAATGCAGATCACCAGTATATTGGGATGAAGTTGGAGAACGCAAGGTTTTGGGTCCAGAATTAATCCAACAGACTAAAAAAGGATAGAACTTATTCAAAAACGATTGGATGCAGCACAAAATCGACAACGCAAATATGCAGATCAAGCTAGAAAGGATATGGACTACCAGGAAGGAGAGCACGTGTTACTCAAAATATCTCCATGGAAAAGATTAACCAGATTTGGCAACAAGGGTAAATTGAAGCCACGGTACGTCGGACCGTTTGAAATTTTGAAGAAAGTAGGAAAAGTTGTGTATGAATTACCTTTACCGCCTCATATGCAACATATTCATAATATATTTCATGTGTCGATACTTAAGCGATATAATCCTGATTCCAGGTATGTAATAGAGTACGAACCGGTAGATATCCAACCTGATTTATCTTTTGTAGAACAGCCGATAAGAATTTTAGATCGGCAAGAGAAAGTGTTGAGAAATATGTCTATATCTCTAGTGCGAGTATTGTGGAGAAACCCTATGATTGAAGAATCAACCTGGAAATTTGTTTTCATAATGAGATTCTGAGGACAGAATCATATGAAGGGGGGAAGGATGTAACGTCTTGGAAATTTATGTCTGTATTGTATCATTTTTATAATAAATTATATGTGTTAATGTGTCATTTAGATGGAATTAACTGTCAAACCCTAATTGCTATGTGTTATGTGCATTCTGTGTCGTCCCGGTATTTTTAAAATATTTTTCAGATACTTTATTTTTGCATTTATAGCTTTCATTGCAAAAGTTTTATGACCCGAATCATGATTTTAAACCAGGTATTTCAAATAAAACAAAGGGCCTTATTTTTCTTCAAATGGCTTTTACCATCCCATTATTCTGAACATCTAGGAATTCTATAAATTTTCTTGTTTCGTGAAAAATGACTTTTCTGGGCCCCATTGGGTGTTAAAAACCCCACAAAAATCACATTTTTATTTTTATAAAATTATAGGACTTTCATTTATACCATTTATTTGTATTTTTGCATTACTCACAATTTTTGGGAAATTTTGGCATATATATTGCCTATATAAAATATTTATAAATTAAATTTCAATACTCAAAAATTATAAAATTAGGGGCTTATTAATTTTAAAAAGTGTAGAATTAGGGCCTTAATTTTAACTAGGAGTATTAATTTTACTACTATAAATAGCCTAATTTTTATTTAATTATTATTAATTAAGTAATTAAAAATCAGAAAATACACAAATTCTCTGCAAACCGGGTCGGGTAGAACAGTTGCGGGTCGAAGAATCAACCGGTGATTTTGAACTAAAAACAATATCAAATCAAGTGATTCAAGTACTCAAATCGAAGGTTTTGATCTGTTCTTTCTGTTTCTAGCATCAATTTCATGTTTTAATGCATCATTTTTTATTTTCAATTTCTAGGGTTTATGTTCGAATTAGAGTTTTTTTATTCTAGGGTTATTATGATGTTTTGATGATTGATATAGCTTCCTGATGTTATTTGCAATCGATTTATGGTGTTTAATCGAACAAACGATACCTGGATAACAAAGTTCGATTATTAGGGATTATGTTCGATTTTCAAATCACAACTCTGTAATTTATGTGAATCTTTGGTATGTGTAATGTTAGGGGTTTGATTATACTGTTCTTTGGCTTTGATTTTCACTATAAATCATCGAGTTTCATGTACAGAATTAAAAGTTAGTATTTTGGCCGGAGTTAATGTCGGTTTAGATCAGAGATTGTTATTCAGGGATGTTTTTGGTCGAGTTTGGCCTGAAACAGATTGGTGAAGTGATTTGGGATGGAAATCCTATGAGAAACGAACCAAACCACGTCATTTTTGGCCTGAAATTGGCTCACCGGAATCTGCTCCGGTGGCCGGTTTCTGGGAAAATTCCAGTCATGTTCTTCATGACCCGGAATTGACCCGTTTGACCCGTATGAAATACCCGACTTTGATCCTAAATTGTCAGAGCTTGAATTCTGACAGGTGTTTCTGGATTGTTATTTTTTTTATTATTAATTTTAAAAATTAGTTTTATTTATTTTATAAATTGATTAATTAATTATTTAATTAATTGATTTCTATTATAAATAATTCTGAAATATTTTCTAAAAATCAGATTGAATTATTTTCTTAATTATTTATTATCTATTTATTATTTATTAATTATAAATTATTTATTTAAAAATGATTAATTATTTTGATAATTAATCAAATAATTTTCAATAAATCATAATAAATTCATTTTAATTCCAAAAATTATAAAAAAATCATTTTCAGTTCTGATTTTTCTTAAATAATAATTTAAAAATTATTTTAGGATTTAAAAATTAGTAATAATTATTTATATTGAATAATAAATTGAATTATCTGTGTTTAATTGATATTAAATAGACCGTTAGTCCGATTCGAGCGAAATTAAAGCCCTTTGACTCAGAAAAATAAAATATTTTCATTAAAAATAATATTAAAACCTAATTTCTTCTAGAAATTAGTTGACTTTGTTTTTTGTTTGATTATCAGCCGAATCGCGTGCCGAGCCGAGTCCGATAAATCCCGAAAAATAGGAAACGAGTCAGATAATAATCAGTTAAGAGATCAGCGGGTCGATTTCGATTCTAAAAATTATTTTAACTATAAAAGTGATTATGTGCTTATGTGTATTATGTGATTAATCGAGTATTATTTGTTACTATATAATTTACGAGTCAGTCATAAGCGCATGGGTAGACAATAGGAACGATGTAAAGTCTGTTCAAGACGCAATTAAAGTACGAAATGACTAAACCAGTCTATTTCTCTAACAGAAGCTAAGCCAGTAAGGCAGGTTGAGCCAGTAATAGACGAAGGTGATTTAATTGAAGTGAGTCACGCAGAAGGCAAGTTTTTCCTCTATTCTAATTTCAGAATAGTGATAATTCTTCAGATTCTTATCACGCTTGCACTCTTTTGATTCTTTTTCATATTCACTTCGATACTTGATTTCTATTTTTCTTTGAATTTATTATGCATATTTCAAATTGTTACTCACATATATTGATATATTCTGGTGATTAAAATATGTCAAAGCATATCGATTGTTCCGGTTGCTACTCTATGGTCTTGATAGTGATATTTTGGGGATTAAGTTTTGCTTACTCCTAAGGATCGGGATATAACCGGATCCTTGAGATGGGCCGTAGTGCTTAGGTGCCTGACTGGATCTATATAGTGGGATATAGATCTGCACTGTATCCTAGCTGATCAGAAGGGTATAGATGCGAACTTGTGTCCAGTTTAGTTCATTTATACTCGCCAGCAGTGGCCTTCTTTCTATTCTCGCGGGGTTATATCTTTTCAGATATACCCAGATTACCGTTTCATTTAAACTGATTTAACACTATTTATATTTTGCGGACTTGTTGAACAATTTTTGGCTCACCCCTTTTTGTTGTTATTCACCTTATTGTTTTCAGTTAAGAAGAATATGAAACCCATCAGGACTCGAGTGGTAAAGAAGCGGGTCAAGCCTCCGGATTCTCTCATACCCAAGGTATTGATCCCAATCCAGGAAGAAAGTTTTGAGTTGCCCGAACAGGTGGAGTGTAGATAGTTAGTGTGTGTGTTTGAATAAAAGATGAAATTAGTTTAAAACCAATTAGACAGTGGTTCTTGTTTCGTACTTTAATCTAAAAAGATCCTGGTTAGTGTCAAAGGGGTTTAGATACATTTCTTTATTAATTGTTATCCAGATTGTTAGGTCACACACACTGTAGAAGGGGATTGAATACAGTGTCTAGCACAATCAAATCGAATTAAGAACACAAGTATGAAACACAGAATAATCTTATTAATAAAACAGTATTACAATGGAACCGTTCTCTCTCAGTGACGAACAAATATCACGAGAGCTGCTAGGGTTACAATGAATAATAATCTCGATTAAGATAACACATATAGTGTAAACCCTATACTGTGTTTATATAGACACACAGTTACAAGATAATCTTCTAATTGATATCGAATATGATTCTGCTTCCTAATATATATCAACTAGTTATGTTTTCTTCCAAGTATTCTATTCTTCATAGAATTCTTCTTCATGCATATCTCTTCTTATTTTAGTCTCGATCTTCTTTCCTTTCAATCGGCCACCTTCCTTATCTGAAAGTCTCCTTAAGTCCTGATATTATATCCCGATAAATATCTTCTGATAACTTAAGTTCCGACAACTTAAGTCCTGATATCTTAAGTCCTGATATCTTAAGTCCTGACTTCAGTATAAGTACTGATTTCCAGTTAAGTACTAATTTGTCCTGTTAAGTAAGATATGAAAAACTAAACACAAATCATATTAGACATGACATCACAAATATATCTAACAATCTCCTCCAACTTGTAAATTAGCATAATATACAAGTTTAACAGATATTTGATGATGTTAAAAACATTAAGTACAAATGTATGAGAATTTGACTAGATAACTACAACTTACAGTCCTTACAGCTTTACCATCCTTAAAGTCTGATATCAGCTTCGGTCTGTATACACTTCAGAATTTAAGCAGTTGTAGATATTTGACTTGGCTTCAATTTCTGATCTCTTTGATATCAGGAGTTGTTCTGATATAGTTCTTCAAAAGTGTTTTCTCAGCATATTCAAGTTCATTGACCATCCTCCTTTTAGCATTTTTCAGTTCAACTGTATCTTCACCAGTTTAAAAGATAGCAGCCCTGAGATCATTTATTTTAGCTCTTCTTATATCCTGATCTAGTATGATGATATAGGCTTTATCAGACTCTAGATTGAATTCAAGTCCCTTAATACCGGAAAATATAGTGATGATTTTTGCAGTATTAGGCTTCATTTCAATAATATCTCTACTGTGAGATCTGTACTTAGGACAGTATGGCCTGTCAGACTTTACAGAGTAAAGCTTCTTCTGCCTTTGAATATTTGATTTTAAATAACCTGCAGCACCATCTGTTGATCTATTTTTCACTTGAAGTAAAAATAGGACATGTTCCAGTTCTTCAAAATACTTCAATGGAATAACATTCTTTCTGATCTGGAATACCCTCCCATCTGTCATAAAGTATAACATGATATCTTCTTTCAAAACAGAATGGTAAACCATTTGTATAGATTCAAGTTGATTTAATCTCTCAGGATTTGTTCCTACTCCTGGGTCACTTAAGGAAGTTGGATCATTGGTAGTATTGTTTACTCTCTTCTCTTTAGAACTACCCAATCCTAATTTGTCTCTAGCTTCCTTTCCTTGAACAACTCTTGCTTCAAAACCACTTGATGTAGTCTTCAAAGGTTGAGTTTGTTGAGCTTTGGTAAAACCAGGTAGTAACATCCTTGAAGGTTTAACATGAGCAATGTCAGAGGTTTCCTTTTCTTTATCTTCTGATATCAAGCCAACTTGAGCTATGTCAGAGGTAGCTTGCTTCACTGTAATATCAAATTTTACAAAGTCCTGATCTTGAACAGCATGAGCTTTGTCAGAGGTTGTTTGAATATCCTTTTTCTTCAAAATCAGACTAGTATCTTCATCATTAATCATTTCTTCATCCATGATTGGCATGTATACCTTTACAGGTTCATCAATTTTTACTTTGCCCTTGGATCTAGGATCAACTTCCACCTGTGATTTGGACTTGGCCTTAGATGCCTCAGTATCTGTCCTCTCTTTGATCACAATGCCCTTAGGCTTAGGTGGCTTCTTTTCCATGACTTGAGCTTTAGACTTTGACTTGACATTTTCTGCTTTAATTCTGGCTTCTTCTTCCTTCAGACTTTCAATATCCATGCCTTGATTGTCTTTTAGGAATAGCCTTTTGGAAATCTTTTCATCAAGTTCCAGATGTTCTCTAGAACTTATTCGTTTACCAGTATCAGAACTTATTCTTCTCCCAGCATCAGAACTTATTCTTGGACTTGTAGTTCCAGCTTTGCTTGATGAAAAACCTTTGCCTTGACCATGACCTCTACCCCTTTCAGAGTTTCCCTGGTCATCATTTCCATCATCCTTACCCTTCAGTACTTGACTAGATTTGCATTTAGACTTAATCACTTTCTCCCCCTTTTTGGCATCAGCAGGTAGAAGAAGAGAGACAAGCAATTCCACTGAGGATTGGATCTCATTGCGTTGAGTTTGCTGAGAAGCTTGATTCTTTAGAATTTCAGAAATCTGATATTGTTGCTTCTCCTGAGTCTTTTCAATATACCCAATTCGGTCAAAGGCTGGCTTAAAAAATCAGTTATTTTCCAATTTTATATTCATATCTTGCTGGATCAGTGATTCTTGAATTTTGTTCACCTTGTCATGAGTTATTGAGTGTTGACCTTGAAGGTGCCTAGTAATCAATGCAGTAACTCTAAGCTGTGCCTTGAAATCATCATTTATCAGAATTTCATCAGCTTTGGCCAGGTGCTCAGCAAGTATGTTCTGAGTTGGAACAAAATCAACCGTGTTCCACTCCTTAGTCCACTCCTTTCCTCTAGGAGTTTCACTCCAAGATACTGGTGCATCCTTTATAACAAATTTCTTGATTAGATCAGCTTTGGATAGAGCTTGTTGAGGTGCATGTCCAGATGGACCAGCTACATCAGCATCTACATTTGTAGCAGCTTCACCAGTAATTTCAGCATTGTCAGCATCAGAACTTACAGAGCCTGAAGTATCAGCATCCTCTCAGAATAATAGTATGTGAGGCTATAGAGGTTTCAACATCATCCTCTAAATTCTGATCTACAACTAAGTTCTGATCAACATCCAAATTTTGATGCCCACCTACAATCTGATCTTCATCATCTAGATTCAGAACTGGTGTTGTTGGAATATCTGCATTGAAATCAGCATCCAAAATTGGAGTTGTTGGTGGAGTGAGTTGAGTTGGTGGAGCTTCCAAGTATAGAACCTCAGGCACAACCAAGGTATGTATGTCAATTTCATCACTTGTACCTGGATCTTCAGCATGTACTGGATCATTAAAAGGAGGCACGGAGGTGTAGAAACTTTTTCTAGAATATCCTCTTGTTCTTGAATATGAGACTTGTGAGCTGATTCAGCAGTAGAAAGTAATTCAATTACTATAGGTTCTGTTGGGATCAGAGATTCCTGACCCCCTTCTTTAGCTGCTGCTTCCAGAACTTCTTCAGAGTGTGATGATTCACTTACAGCCCTCCTGGCTCTTTGCTTTTTAAGTCTCTTTGCTGAAGTTGAGACTTTGGGAGCTTCGTCATTGGAATTTAGCTTTCTAAGCCTTTTGAGGGGCCTAGAACTCCCAGTTTTAGTATCTTTCTGAGAGGAGATCTTCTCAGTTTCTACAACAATAGGTTCTGATATAGGAACTTGTTCCTCATTATATGACTCATCTCTCCGAATAATTCTCCTTCTCTTCTGTTGAGACTGAGGTACTATCTCAGTCCTCTTGGGTTTTGAAGATAAAGGCTTCACTGGATGTGCTGAAGGTTGAGGTTGAGATGACTGTGTTGGTTTGTAATATGTCCTGATGGAGGGTTGAGTTGGTTGAGGTTGAGAAGTTTGAGGTGTTTGTGTAGTTGTGGTAGGTGCGGATGGAGATTGGGTTGGTTTTGATGAGTTGGTGGGTTGGACATCAGGATAGACAGATGTATATGCTTGTGGATCAGCATTTACCAAGATCTATTTTTCTGACTGAGGAATCTATAAGAGTCTCAGCACTTGTTTCTTATTGTCAGCATTTAACAAATCATTAAAAGCCCTTTTTGCAAGCTTAAAGGGTGGAATTAAATCACTGGCTAGTGGGGGCTCATCAGCACAACAAAAAGTATATATAAGCTGACAGAATCTAGCAAAGTATACTACATTCCTATCCTCTGTCATCCTATCCCCTATGAAACCTAGCACAATACTTGCAAAATCAAAATGAGTTTGATAGATAAGGGCATACCCGATTTGCTGACTCATGATGGCAATAGCATCAAAGTTGGAGCATTTATTGGCGAATGCCTTAGTGATACAATCAAAGAAAAAGCTTCATTCCTTTCTGATATTTGATCTTTTCAGTTGACCTAGCTTTCCCAAACTTTTCTCATAGCCCAAACTGGCCATAAGCTGCTGTAAAACATGATCCTCCACTGTTGAGAATGTACAACCTTCAGGTAAGTGGAGAGCTTTATGAGCTACTCCTGGAGTCACCACATGCTCGACATCTCCTGATGTGAAAATTATGCTTGGTGAACCAGCAGCACCACCATTATCAAAAAGCCCAGTTCGCAAAAATGTCAGCACTTGTTTGCTTGAAATAGATTGAGGTTGGGTCAAAGCATACCCAATCTCACTATTGGCTAATAAATCTTGCACAAAGTGCAGATCTGATGGAGCTTCAGCCTTATTCAAGATTGCAGCATAGTTATTTGGTACAAACTTGGCTCCATCAATAATTAAATCCTTCGGCGCCATCAGAAATAAGTGAGAAATTAGCTTCATGAAAGGTGTTTGATGAAATGTCTGTATAGAAAACCGTCAGAAAATATGAGAGAATAAGAAAAAGAGAGAGAGTGAATAGAATAGATATGTGAATAAAAGATTTAAAAATCTTTTATCTCTTTTACTTAGACAACCCACGTGAGAGCAGTTATTGAGAAGTGGAACAGACCTTTACACTTGTTAGCCATGCAGCAGTTAAGGAAAAAGTTAATGGGCACGGTAAATAAGTAATGATTACATTGCACGTTCACTTTTTTTAAAAAAACGGTTCCCACTAAACAAATGATTATTACTGCTTTATCTCACATAAACCGATATTCTGTAAAAATATGACCGTTCAAGTAATGACCAAAAATAAATCAAGTAAATAAATACTGCCACGTAAGCATCAGAACTTGATTATTATCAGAATTTAAAAGTCATTAGAATATGGCTTCTTAACTCGAAAAGTGAATGTTTATTTCTGAAATTCTTCACATAAATACTGATATGGTTTCATCAGAACTTAATCATCAGAACTTCCATCAAAACTTTTCCTCAGAATTTATGCAACTAACACTTAAACTGTTAATCTGAAACAACATTTATCACCATAGTAATTTTTATCATTCATATGAAGTGTATGTGTGTGCAATAAGCTAAATATCAGACAAAGAGTAAAGTCTGATTCACTTCAGTACATCTTAGAAATAAGGCATAACTAAGAACTTTGCTCAAAATCTATCATTATTCTGAAGTCTACTATAGAATGAGTTCATGCATGAGTCCACCTCAACTGTTTTGTGCTCATTTTATGTATCTTTTGAAATTCCTTTTTACAGTGGCTTCTCAGTGTAAGTGAGTCACGACTGCCAGAATTTATGCTGTTATCAAAGTATTTCTCCAGTAATTAGAGAATGTGAAAAGTCACCAAGAAAATTTTATTTTGCTTTTCTAATGCATATTACTTAATACCTGCAATGCACTTGGGTCTTCCCTTCCACATTTTTACTCTAGAACTCAAAAGAGTACCTGATATTTATTTCTTTTCTTTTTCTTTTTCTTTCGATAAGTGAGGCTTATCAGCACTTAGTACATCCATAAGATTTATCAACATCAGAACTTAACAGATAAGAAGCACTATTCTAGTTTTTGACTTAGTAATAAGATACACAAAGTAAACCGAACCAAGCTCAGTATTAGAATTTGCTTGTGTTAAAAGATTTCCACATACACAATAGCTTCAAACATGGGATCTTTAGTATATTAAAGAATACTAGGTCAACATTTAGCATAGTTATCCTCATTGGATTGAATAGTCACAGAAACATTCATATCACTATCAGAGTTTAAAAATTCACATCAGATAATAATCAGCACTTAGAAATTTTCAATTTAAGCACAGAATACACAAATATAGTAATATCTCTAAGTAGATTTAGAGAAATAACCTGAAACCATTCCAAGTTCATTTACCAATCTAGTAAAAGTAGCTTCACATAGTGGTTTTGTGAAGATATTTGCTAGTTGTTGATCTGTTGGAACAAAGTGCAATTCCACTATACCCTCCATCAAATGTTCCCTTATGAAGTGGTACCTAATGCTGATGTGCTTTGTCATTGAGTGTTGAACTGGATTACCTGTCATAGCAATAGCACTTTGATTATCACAGTAAATAGGGATTTTAGAATATGTTAACCCATAATTCAGTAACTGATTCTTCATCCAAAGAATCTGTGCACAATAGCTTCCTGTAGCAATGTATTCTGCTTCTACAGTTGATGTGGAAATTGACTTTTGTTTCTTGCTAAACCAAGAAACCAATCTGCCTCCAAGAAATTGGCAGCTTCCACTTGTGCTTTTTCTGTCAATTTTGCATCCTGCAAAATCTGCATCTGAGTAACCTGTTAGCTTAAAGTCTGATTCTCTAGGATACCACAATCCCAGATCAGCTGTACCCTTAAGGTACTTGAAAATTCTTTTCACAGCTATTAAGTGAGGTTCTCTTGGATCTGCTTGAAATCTTGCACAAAGACAGGTAGCATACATGATATCAGGTCTACTTGCAGTTAGATAGAGTAGTAAGCCAATCATACCTCTTTAATCATTAATATCTACTGATATACCAGTATTCTTATCCAATTTTGTTATAGTGGCCATAGGAGTGAATGCACTTGAACAGTCTTGCATTCCAAATTTCTTCAACAAATTTTTGGTGTACTTAGATTGACCAATAAAAGTTCCTTCTTCATTCTGCTTGACTTGAAGGCCCAAAAAATAGATAAGTTCTCCCATCATACTTATTTGATATCTTGACTGCATTAGCTTGGAAAACCTTTTACAAAGTCTGTCATTTGTAGAACCAAAAATGATATCATCAACATATATCTGCACCAAAAGTAAGTCCTTTCCATGGTTGAGATAGAATAAGGTTTTGTTAATAGTCCCTCTGTTAAATCCACTTTCCAGAAGTAATTGAGCTAATGTCTCATACCATGCTCTTGGAGCTTCCTTAAGGCCACTAAGTGCTTTATCAAGTCTGTAGACATGATGAGGAAATTTTGAATCTACAAAACCTGAAGGTTGTTCAACATATACTTCTTCTTCCAATTCTCCATTAAGAAAAGCACTTTTTACATCCATTTGAAAGACTGTAAACTTTTTGTGAGCAGAATAAGCCAAAAATATCCTTATGGCTTCCAATCTAGCAACTAGTGCAAATGTTTCATCATAATCAATTCCCTAATATTGAGAATATCCTTTTGTAACCAGCCTTGCTTTATTCCTTGTAATTATGCCATCACTATCAGTTTTGTTTCTGAACACCAATTTTGTACCAACAACAAATCTGTTATTTGGTCTTGGCACTAGGGTCCAGACTTTATTTCTTTCAAATTCATTTAACTCTTCCTGCATTGCTTGCACCCAATCAGCATCTTGAAGAGCTTCTTCCACTTTCTTTGGTTCAGTCTGAGAAAGAAAAGAATGATAGAGACATTCATTTGATGTTGTTGTTCTAGTTCTAATACCTGCTTCAGGATCTCCAATAATCAGGTCAGGTGTATGTGTTTTAGTCCACTTCCTTGCAGATGGAAGGTTATCTCTAGAACTGGATGCTCCCCCATGATCCATGCTGTCTCCATCAACATTTTCTGATGCTCCCCCTGAAATTATGCTCTCTGAGTTGGATCCTTCAGAATTTGAGTTTGCAGAATAATCAGAATTTGAGTTTCCATAATTATCAGAACTTGGCCCATCAGAACTTGATGAATCAGAACTTGAAGAGCCTGTTCTTGGTTCTAATACTTCTTGAGATGTGGTTGTATCTTCAATATGCCCCCCTGCACAGGTGCATTTTCCTTTGGCGTAGTTACCACAATTTCAATAACATCAGAGTTTAACCCATCAGAGTTTGTAGTATCAGGATTTAGACTGTCAGTATTTAGGCTGTAAGGATTTAGACTATCAGGATTTATAGTATCAGAATTTAAAACTTCATTCTCAAATCTCAGCTGATCATGATCATTGAAATCTTCAAGTCCAGTAATCTTCTTATCATCAAAAGAGACATTGATAGATTCCATGACAACCCTTGTTCTTAAATTGTAGACTCTGAAGGCTTTTGTGGAAAGTGGATATCCAACAAAAATTCCTTCATCAGCTTTTAGATCAAATTTGGATAGCTGTTCAGGATGAGTCTTAAAAACAAAACACTTGCATCCAAATACATGAAAATACTTCAGATTTGGCTACTTTTTCTTCACCATCTCTTATGGTGTCTTTCCATGCTTGTTGATAAGTGTTGCATTCTGAGTAAAACAAGCAGTCTGCACAGCTTCAACCCAAAAATAGGTTGGTATCTTTGCTTCATCAAGCATAGTTCATGCAGCTTCAATAAGAGTTCTATTATTTCTTTCAACAACTCCATTTTGCTGTGGAGTTCCAGGAGCAGAAAATTCCTGCTTGATTCCATGGTCTTTGCAGAACTCTTCCATAGACAAATTCATGAACTCAGTGCCATTATCACTTCTTATGATTTTCACAGAGTCTTTGACCAATTTATCCAGTTGTTTGACATGATCAATCAAGATAGATGCAGTTTCACTTTTTGTGTGCAAGAAATACACCCATGTGTATCTGGTAAACTCATCTACTATGACCATAACATATTTCTTCTTTACAATAGACATGACATTTACTGGACCAAATAGATCAACATGTTGTAGGTGATAAGGCTCAAGAATTGAAGATTCAGTCTTGCTCTTGAATGAAGATTTTCTTTGTTTTGCCTTTTGATATGAATCACAAAGGCCATCAGGAGCAAATACTGATTTTGGCAGTCCTCTCACAAGATCTTTCTTGACAAGTTCATTTATATTATTAAAATTTAAATGAGAGAGTTTCTTGTGCCAATGCCAGCTTTCTTCAATTGATGCTCTACTTAACAGACAGATTGCAGAACCATCAGAACTTGCTGAAATCTTGGCTTCATAAATCTTACCATGCCTGTATCCTTTCAGAACAACTTTGCATGTAGATTTGTTTACAACTTCACAGTGTTCTTCAAAGAAGTCTACATGATAACCTTTGTCGCAGATTTGACTAACACTTAGCAGATTGTGTTTAAGTCCTGAGACTAAAGCTACTTTTTCAATGATGACATTCCCAAGATTGATATTGCCATATCCCAGATTTATTCCCATGTTGCCATCTCCATAAGAAACACCTAGGCCAACTTTTTCCACAAAGTCTGATAGCAGGGCTTTATTTCCAGTCATATGTCCTGAACATCCACTATCTAGAACTAGGATGTTTTTCCTGTTGCCCTGCAATCACAAAGGCCACTAATGATTATTTTTAAGGACCCAGACTTGCTTGGATCCTTTGGCCTTATTAAGTTTGTTAACATTTGCAGCGGATTTAACATTATAGTTTAGTTAACATTTTTCTTATCAGAATTTACAGTATCAGACTTTGCATCAGAACTTACACTAGAAGGAACAATGCTAACTTTCTTTAAAGAAGGTTTTATTTGATAATAATCATAGTACAAACTATGATATTCCTTACAAGTATAAATGGAATGCCATAAACTACCACAATGAAAACATGGATTTTGTGGCCTATATCTAACAGACTGACTCTTAACTCCTGATTTTGAAGGTAAGGAGTTTATGTTTTTATTCTTCCTGCAAAAAGAAGCCAGATGGTCAGAATTTCCACAATTATAACATTTCTTTCTAGGAGCATTAGGAACAGGCTTATAATCATTTCTTTTATTCACACCTTCCTTTCCATTCCTATTTTTCCTAGGTAGCTTTACCTTGTTTACATTCTTAACATCTTTCAGCTTATGCTTAAGCTGCTTCTTTGTCATTAAGCATATGTTAACTTCAGTTGGCTTATCCTGTTTTAGTTTGTCAGAAGTTAATTTCTCTTTAACTTCTGATTTATCAATATCAGACTTTACAGCTACAAACTTAACAGGATTTACCTTTGGCTTTTGTTTAACAATTATAGGCTCAATTTATACCGTTCCTTTATTATTCTTTTCATCTCCATAACCTAAGCCCTCTTTCCAATTTCCACTACTTAACAAATTCTGAGTTGTTCTGCCAGAGTTAGTCCAAGTCTTGATAATCTCTCTTTCCTTTTCTAACTCAGTTTTTAGAGATTCATTCATTTTAAGCACTTCATCTCTAACATAGAAAGCATCATCTCTATCTTTCTGAGTTTGATGGAACATAACTAACTCTTTTTCTAAACAATCATTCCTCTTTTTATAAGCAAGATTTTCAGAAGTTAATCTTTCACATGTTAAAGTTTAATCTCTATAACTAATGAACATGGTTTTAAGATATCTTCTCAACTCAGTAATATCATCAGTATGAAAAGCATAAGTTGTTTGAGGTACCTTTAACTCAGCAGCTTCAGAACTGCTATCAGCATTTGCCATCAAATCATAGTTCACCTCACTTTCAGAATCTGAAGTGTTTGTCCAGCTTTTCTTCTTTGTGACAAGTGCCTTGCCTTTGTCACCTTTTCCTTTCTTGCAGTCAGGAGATATGTGGCCTTTCTCACCACAATTGTAGCATTTAACATTTGAGTAATCTCCTCTATCAGACTTTCCAGCTTTGCCTTTAGATTTTCTGAATCCCTTCTTATCAGAAATTCCACTTTTCTTGGAAAACTTCTTTCCCCTTCTGAATTTCCTGTAAGCTATCTTTGTGATACCTTTCACCATTAGAGCACACAGCTTCATCATCTCTTCATCAGGATCCA
This sequence comes from Apium graveolens, assembly GCF_009905375.1. Taxonomy (NCBI): domain Eukaryota; kingdom Viridiplantae; phylum Streptophyta; class Magnoliopsida; order Apiales; family Apiaceae; genus Apium; species Apium graveolens. Next base: position 107,267,037 of record NC_133652.1, read on the forward strand.
TCTCAGATAGACTTTCCGAATCCTCATCACTATCAGGACTTGATGACTCAGTATCAGTGTAACACCCCCAGATCCGGGGTCGGGGATCCGGGTCGTCACGGTCTTTCTTTCCACAATATCACTTCACTTAATTAATAATAAATAACCTTATGCTGTGACCCCACACTAACACACACCACAACCCGTTATAGTCTCAGAGATGAAATTGAAATAAGTACAAGTCTTTGAATCCACAATTTAAAAGTTATTACAACCCAAAATGATTACTTGATAAATTTACAGTTAATTGCCATTATCTGTCACAAGTTATAATTATACATAATTTGATTCTCAAAAATAGAATGCCTGATCTACCAATAGATCTACCTCTGCAGCTATAGCAGCCACAATATCATCGGGAAGGCGCGGGACGCTTCCCACGCGCTTGCGCTGGGTCTGCTAGAGTCTGGCCATCTTTCCTAACTGTTGTTGTGTGATGAAGAAATAAAGCAAGAGTGAGCCTTACAGCTCGCAAGATAATATGTAGTGATAACAATAATATAAGTATCTAAATGGATACTTACTAGAATCTTTTATCATGTGTAAGATAATTACTTACTAGATATAAGTAAGAACAAGGGATGAAGTTACTAAATACTTCACTACACTTATATCATTTATAAAGCTACTTGAACTACCACTGTTCAAAGTATAATGAGCTTTCAACAGTTCATCACATAGATGAGACTACAAGACAAGATTTGAATAGAATAAATCTTTGAAATATTATTAAAGGAAATGAAGTTATGATATACTTCATTAAGTTGTGATATATGTATATATATATCCACATATGCATCTTCTTTATACATTTCCTGAAAACCTCTGTCATGTAAAGTATGAACAGAGTTTGGGACATCCAATGAATTTTGGAAAGGAAAAGAATTTTGGCATAAACCAGATATCTCGCTGATCAGGCAAAGATACCAATAAGTAACCTTTTCTACTAGTCGATGGACGAATTCCCCACTGGTCATCACCCAGGTCGCAATAGGACCTTATGCTGGACTGCCACTCAGCCACTTATGCATTTGATGGACTCCCACTGAGCCACTTACACTATCATGGACGCCCACTGAGCCCATGTTGCTTATGCCGACTCAATAGATGGACTTACTTCCCGAACGTTGGGTAAGTAATCAATTCATTTACCAAAACTGCAACCTTGTTGCGAATATAAAATACACCATAGAGCCGGATCCCCTAGATTTTTGAGCGAGTATTCAAGTCCCCTTACAATGAAAGATCTTGAATTTGAAAACAAGTTTTGGGATCCGCTCTACCCTTTTTAAATTCATTTTGATGACTCGAAAACATTTTTAAGAATATTTGGAGTAATACTGATTTATTAAAATAAATCAGTCCCGATATGAAAGAAATATCTGAATATTATTATTTAAATAATATTCCCATAAAGAATAATTGAGGTAGAAGTTGGAAAACTTATACTTGAAATGAATAGCAAATAATCAAAGATATACTTATACGAAAGTAATATCTTTATTTGAATAATCAAAAATAAGTTTGATTATCGACACCTTATTCTTTAATATAATAAAGAATATTATTAAGTAATAAGCGGAGTCATAATACCTCAAATAAATATTATAAATAATATTCATTAAATAAAATAAAGGAGTCAATACATCCTCAAATGACTATCCAATTAATAATCATTAAATAATATAAACTGAGTCATAAGCCCTCGAATGAATATTCGAAATAATATTCAATAATAAAATAAAGGAGTCATAAGTCCTCGGATGAATATTCGAAATAATATTCAATAATAAAATAAAGGAGTCATAAGTCCTCGGATGAATATTCGAAATAATATTCAATGAATAATATAAAGTTATCGAATAACCCTTATTCGATTAATAGTTTTGAAAACTATAACCATATATATATAATTATATATATATATACATATATACAAAATCTATACGGGATCCTCGACTCCCGGTTTTTGAAAATGTTTTCACCTTTTGGGTCCTTATAATAAGGGTATATGCAAAATACTGCTATCCTCTAGCATATGTATTATCAACTGAACCAACAGATATATATGGCAAGAATACGAAACAGGCATGCATATGTACCATATAACATGCTACAATATATCGCAACATTTGCTAATTAACCAACATGCATATACCGCAAGATAATGCATATACATATATACATCACAACAACAGTATAACGGGTAGAAAACTTGCCTGAGCGACTTGGGGTGATAAAAGGCTCGGGACGAGTCTGGTAACCTATAAACAACAAGTAAGTTGGAATTAAACCAAAGTCACTTGTAAATCTATTGTTAGGTCACACTTTCACTGTAGAGGGGGTGAATACAGTGTTTATTACAATCAAATCAAACTTCAAGAACTTATGTAACAGAAAACAAACTTTATTTAAACAATAAACTCTGTTACAATCTGGAACTGTTATCTCTCAGTGATGAACAAAATATCACGAGAGCTGCTAGAGTTATATTAAATAATATTCTCGATAATGATAACACTTCTAGTGTAAACTCTATTTCTGTGTTTATATACTACACAGTTACAAGATATTCGCTAATTGATATGGAATATAATTCTGCTTCCTAAAATATATCAATCAGATATCTTCTATTCCAAGTATTCCATTCTTCACGGAATTCCTTCTTCATGCATATCTCTTCTTATGTTTATCTTGATCTTCTTAACTTTAATCAGCTACTGTCCTTATCTGATCGTCCTTCAGCACTTAAGTTCTGATATCTATCTCCTGATAACATAAGTACTGATATCCCTTAAGTTCTGACTTCCAGTACCTTAAGTTCTGACTTCCAGTATAAGTACTGATCAGTTAAGTACTGATTTGTTCTGTTCAAATAAGATCTGAAATCTAAACATAAAACATATTAGCCATGACATTATCAAATATATCTAACAATCTCCCCCAACTTGTAAATTAACAAAATATACAAGTTTAACAGATATTTGATGATGTCAAAAATATTAAGTACAAATGCATGAGAAATAGACAAGATAACTACAACTTACAGTCCTTAAAGTTTTTACCAATTCAACTTCTGATAACAACTTCAACCTGTATAAATATCAGAATTTAAGCAGTTGTAGATCTTCGACTTGGCTTCATCATTTTCCGATCTCTCTGATGTCAGAAGTTGTTCTGAGATAATTCTTCAACAAACATTTCTCAGCATATCTGAGTTCATCAATCATTCTCCGTTTGACATCTTTAAGCTCTGCAGTATCTTCACCAGTTTGAAATATTGCAGCTCTGAGATCATTAATCTTTGCTTTTCTCAACTCCCGATCTAGTCTTATGACATAAGCTTTGTTAGACTCTAGATTGAATTCAAGCCCCTTAATACCAAGATATGTTCTGATCTGTGCAGTATTAGGCTTCATATAAACAATATCACCATTGTGATTTCTGTACTTTGGAACATATCTGCTGTCAGACTTAACAGAATAAAGTCTTTTCTGTCTCTGAATCTGTTCCTTTAAGTAGTTTGCAGCAGTCTCTGTTATTCTGTCATCCACTTGAAGTAAGAATAATACATGTTCCAATTCTTCAAAATACTTCAATGGAATGGCATTTTGTCTTATATGATAAACCCTACCATCTGTCATGAAATACAACATGATGTATTCTTTCAAGTAGGTATGGTAAACCATCTGTACAGATTCTAGTTGATTCAATCTCTCAGGAGTTGCTCCAATACCTGGTTCACTCAAGGAAGTTGGATCATCAGTAGTGTTGTGTACTCTTCTTTCATCAGCACTTCCCAATCCAGTTTTATCTCTAGCTTCCTTTCCAGTAACTACTCTTGCTTCAAAACCACTTAAAGTAGTCTTCAAAGATTGAGTCTGTTTTGCTTTAGTGAATCCTGGTAGGAGTGTTTTAGATTTATCTTCTGATATCAAGTTAACTTGAGCACTGTCAGAGGTTACTTGCTTCTTCTGAATATCAGAACTTACAATTTCTTGACTCTGAACAACTTGAGCCATGTCAGAGGTTGTTTTAAGAATTTTTCTTGAAATCAGAGCAAGATTATGTTTTCCATCAGTAATTTCTTCTTCCTCAGGAGGTACATAAGGCTTGATAGGTTCACCAACCTTTTCTTTACCCTTGGATCTTGGATCTATCTGTGGTTGTGATCTAGCCAAAGTTTCTTCAGTATGTATCCTCTCTTTGATCACAATGCCTTTAGGTTTTGGAAGTAACTTTTTACCAGAAGTTTCAGATTTAGATGTGACTTTCTCTGATTTAAGTCTGGCTTCTTCTTCCTTTAAACTTTCCAAGTCCATCCCTGGATTTTCTTGAAGAAATAACTGTCTTGACATTTCCTCATCAAGATCTAGAAGTTCATCAGAACTTATCCTTTTACCAGCAGCAGAACTTATTCTTTTCCCAGTATCAGAACTTGTTCTGTGACTAGCTTGTCTTGATGTAAATCTTCTACCTTGACTATGACCACTACCCATTCCAGAGTTTCCTTGGTCATCTTTTCCATCATCCTTTCCTTGCAGTGACTTGTTGGTTTTGCATTTGGACTTAATTACCTTCTCCCCCTTTTTGGCATCAGCAGGTAATAAAAGAGAGATAAGTAGTTCCACTGAGGTCTGGATTTCAGTAAGTTGCGATTGCTGAGAAGCTTGATTTGTCAGAATTTGATCAATCTGAGCTTGTTGCTTCTCTTGAGTTTTCTCAATATAAGCAACCCTGTCAATGGTAGGTTGGAAGAACTTTTTCTTATCAAGTTTCCAAACTTGTTCCTGTTTAATAAAGTTCTCCTGAATCTTGTGTAGCTCTGCATGAGTGTTGGAATGAAGACCTTGTAGATGTTTAGTACTCAATGCAGTGACTCTAAGCTGGGTTTTAAAATCATCAGAATTTAACATTTCATCAGCTTTAGTCAAGTGCTCAGCAAGATGTAAAGCATTTGGAACACATGAAACTGAGTTCCATTCCTTAGTCCACTCCTGTCCTGCAGGAGTTTCACTCCAAGGTACTGGTGCATCCCTGATAACAAACTCCTTTAGCAGTTCAGACTTAGGAAGAGTCAGTGGAGGAGTATGTCCTGAAGGTCCTGCTGCATCAGCATCTACAGTTGTAGCAGCTTCACCAGTATCTCCAACATTTGCAGCATCAGAACTTAAAGAATCAGTATCTTCTGATAAGACAACTGTATGAGTAGCAATGGAGGCTTCAACATCCTCTAATTGCTGATCTGATACTAAGTTCTGATCAACAGCCATATCCTGATGCTCACCTAAAATCTGATCATCATCTTGATGTAGAGAAGGTGTTAGTGATAACTCAGGAGTTTGAACAGCATCAGTAACAGGTGTTGTGAAAGGATTATTTGCTGTTGGAGCTTCTAAGAAAAGTATTTCAGGCACAACCAAGTTCTGAATATCAATTTCAGCACTTGTGCCTGGATCAACAAGAGATAAAGAAGGTAAATTAGCCTTGTCAGATACAGGTTCCTGAAATGGAGTTGATGGAGAAGAAGTGACTGGAGCAAATTCCTTGTCTTGTGAGATCAGAGATTCCTGATCCCCTTCCTTAGCTGCTTCCTCCTCATCATCTGAAACTGGCCTCTGTGCCCTCTGTTTCTTGTACTTTGTTGTTGATTTGGATTCCTTGGGAGTTGCAGGAACCGTCATACGTCTAAGCCTCTTGAGAAGCCTAGAACCCCCAATTGCAGAATCCTTCTGAGAAGTTGCCTTCTCAGCTTCATCTATCATAGGTTCTGAAGATGGAATCTGATCCTCAGAATCTGATTCATCTCTCAAAGTAATCCTCCTCTTCTTCTGAGATGTTTGAGGAACAGTCTTTGTTCTCTTTGGCTTAGAGGATGTAGGCTTCACAGTAGGTGCTGAAGAAGAATGTTGAGCAGTCCGATGTGCTGACTCAGAATTGGGATAGCATCAAAATTAGAACATTTGTTCCCAAAAGCCTTGGTGATGCAATCGAAGAAGAAACTTCATTCTCTTCTGATATGAGCCCGTTTCAACTGTCCAAGTTTCGTCAGACTCTGTTCATATCCCAAATCAGTCATTAACCCCCGAAGTTCTGATTCCTCTGGTATAGAGAAGGTACAATCTTCTGGAAGATGTAATGCTCTTCGTACTGTACCAGGAGTGACTACATAGGAAGAATCACCCACTTGGAAGATAATACTTGGAGTTCCTCGTTTACCACCATCATCAAAAATTCCAGTCCTCCAGAACCGCAGAACTTGTTGACTTGAAAATAATTCAGGCTGAGTTAAGGCGTACCCAACCTCACTATGTGCAAGAAGATCTTGCACAAAATGCAATTCAGATGGAGCGTCAGCATGATCAAGAATTGCAGCATAGTTGTTTGAAACAAACTTTGCTCCATCAATGATTAAATCCTTTGGTGCCATGTGAAAAATATTGAAATTCAAGTATGCCTGTTAGGTGTTTGAGATAATATCTGTATGAAAACAACGGAAATAGTAAAGTGAAGGAGAGTAAAAGTAAGAAGAGAGATAGAAGATGAAGAAATTAAAAAGATTAAAGAAATCTTCTCTCTGCTGTACTTATACAAAAGAAATATTACCGTTGGACACCTGTCAGACATGCAGTAATAACGGATAGTTACTGGGCTCGAGAAAACAATAATCAATACTTACCTATTTGCCGAGTTTCAAGGAAAAACTGTTCCATTTATCAATGGAAACAATTCAAATTTTAACCCGTTATCACTGATTGGTTATTTTGCACTGCAACATTAATATTCTGAAAATGAATCATGTTAAAAATGACCGAGATAATTTCGATGAATAAGTGCTGACTAAGAATCAGGACTTAAATCAGAACTTAAGACAAAATTTAAATGGTCATCAGAATATCAAGCAGGATTTAACAACACAAGATAAAATAACTCAGAGACAAAATCTTGAAGTAAAAACAATTTTCATTAATATATCAAGTCAATACATAAATGAAATAGAAATTACAGCAATGCAAGATTTTCCCTAAGCTTCTAATCCTAACGTCAACAGCTTTAGTCCTAGCTAAGAAGCCTGACAAAGCTGAGGATGAAGAAGAACAGGAAGAAGACGAGATTAAGTCATCTTCCTCTTCCTATCTTCAACAAACAAGATAGCGAGTCGAATGATTCGCTCTTGCTGACGGATAGCTTCCTGCCTTTCCTCCTCCAGGCGCTCCAGATGGCGATGATAATCCATCTCGAAGAATAGAAGGTGAGCCAGCACCTCCTGTGGGACAGAGTCCCAGATCTCCTCAGGAATGGCTGTTATATGCCACTCCTGCTGCCACTCGGCACAACTGAGCTCCATTGTGAAGGTTTGAGTGTTCAAAAACATGTTGTATCGAACCATTGTGTTTTTGACAGAAGAAGGAGGATAAGTGTGTGAGAAGAATGTGATGGAAAGACTGATGTGAAGTGGTTGCATATATAGGCAAGAGAATGCCAAGAGACACAAAGATATTGAATGCAGACAGGTAGAATTAATTCTACCTCGTCTCTCTAGACCTTGAAAAAGAATAACAGTCATTGGAAAAGAAATGGGCACATGTAACAAGAGTGAACTGTTCAAGGACGAGTGCCATTATGTTTTAACCAAAGACTATTAATCTTCCACTTCAACATTTCGAAATTAATCTGAGACTGTTACCAAATTTTACTCATAAATAAGTCAAGTAAAGGGTTAGACTGAAAAATCAGAACTTAGACCTATACCAGAACTTAACAGTCATCAGAACATAATGTCTTACCTCGAACAAGGAATATCTATCTTAGTAAATACTCATACAAGTTCTTAGTTATGAACGTCAGAACTTAATCATCAGAACGTGTAACTAGAACTTGTCCTCAGAATTTGTGCAGAAGTGACACAATGACTGTTTATCTAAAATAACATAGATCACCACAGAAATTTCATCATTCATATGGAGTGATGTGTGTGTGCATTAAGCTAAATAACCGACAAAGAGTAAAGTCTGATCTACTTCAGTACATCTTAGAAATAAGTCATAATTAAAATTTTGCTAAAGAACTGTCATTATCCTGAAACCTACTGATAAACGAGTTCATGCATGAGTCCACCTCAACTGTTTTTGTGCTAATTTTATGCATCTTTTGAAATTCTATTTTACAGAGGCTTCTCAGTGTAAGTGAGTCACGACTGTTTATTAGAATTTATGCTATTATCAGAGTATTTCTCCAGTAATCATAGAGTGTGAAAAGTCACCAAGAAAATATTTTGCTTTTCTAATGCATATTTACTTAATACCAGCAATGCACTTGGGTCGTCCCTTTCACATTTTTACTCTAGATCTCAAAGGAGTACCTGATATTATTCTTTGATTATTGTTCTTCTTCTTTTGATAAGTGAGGTTTATCAGCACTTAGTACATTCAGCAGTTTTACTAGAATCAGAACTTAAACAGATGAGTAGCATTATTCTAATTTGTGACTTAGTAATAAGATATACAAAGTAAACTTAACTAAGCTCAGTTATCAGAATTTGCTTGTGTCATAAGATTTCCACATAAATAACTACTTCTTTCATGGGATCATTTGTTTATTGAAGACTAGTAGGTCAGTATCTAGCACAGTTATCCTCATAGGATAGAAGAGTTACTGAAACAGACATATCACTTATCAGAGTTTAGACACATATATCAGACAACAGTCAGTACTTGAAGACATTTATCAATTAATGCACAGAATATACAAAGAGATTAATTCTGTAAATACTGATCATAAAGTCTGATAACATAGAACAAGTTTAAGCAGATTTAGAGAAAGAACCTGAAATCATTCCAAGTTCATTTACCAATTTTGAAAAGGTAGCTTCACACAGTGGTTTTGTGAAGATATCTGCTACTTGTTGATCTGTGGGAACAAAATGCAATTCCACTGTACCTTCATCCACATGTTCCCTGATGAAATGGTACCTGATGCTGATGTGCTTTGTCATAGAGTGTTGAACTGGATTACCTGTCATAGCAATAGCACTTTGATTATCACAGTAAATAGGGATTTTGAAATATGTTAACCCATAATCCAGTAACTGATTCTTCATCCAGAGAATCTGTGCACAGCAGCTTCCTGCAGCAATATACTCTGCTTCTGCAGTTGATGTGGAAATTGACTTTTGTTTCTTGCTATACCAAGAAACCAATCTGCCTCCAAGAAATTGGCAGCTTCCACTTGTGCTTTTCCTGTCAATTTTGCAACCTGCAAAATCTGCATCTGAGTAACCTATTAATTTAAAATCTGATTCTCTAGGATACCATAATCCTAGATCAGCTGTTCCTTTAAGATACTTAAAGATTCTTTTTACAGCTGTTAAGTGAGGTTCTCTTGGATCTGCTTGAAATCTTGCACAAAGACAGGTAGCAAACATGATATCTGGTCTACTAGCAGTTAGATAGAGAAGTGAGCCAATCATACCTCTGTAATCAGTAATATCTACTGAATTACCAGTATCCTTATCCAGTTTTGTTGCAGTGGCCATGGGAGTGGATGCACTTGAACAGTCTTGCATTCCAAATTTTTTCAGCAAATTTCTGGTGTACTTAGATTGACAAATAAAAGTTCCTTCTTCACTCTGCTTGACTTGAAGGCCCAGAAAATAACTAAGTTCTCCCATCATACTCATCTGATATCTTGACTGCATTAGATTGGCAAACTTTTTGCAAAGTTTGTCATTTGGAGACCCAAAAATGATATCATCAACATAAATCTGGATCAAAAGTAAGTCCTTGCCATGGTTGAGATAGAACAATGTTTTGTCAATAGTTCCTCTGTTGAATCCACTTTCCAGAAGAAACTGAGTTAAAGTCTCATACCATGCTCTAGGAGCTTGCTTAAGTCCATAAAGTGCTTTATCAAGCCTGTAGACATAATCTGGATGTTTGGAATCTACAAAGCCTGGAGGTTGTTCAACATATACTTCCTCTTCCAATTCTCCATTGAGAAAAGCACTTTTCACATCCATTTGAAAGACAGTAAACTTTTTGTGAGCAGCATAAGCCATGAATATCCTTATGGCTTCTAACCTAGCAACTGGAGCAAATGTTTCATCATAGTCAATTCCCTCCTGTTGAGAATATCCTTTTGCAACCAGCCTTGCCTTGTTCCTTACAATTATGCCATCACTGTCAGTTTTGTTTCTGAATACCCACTTTGTACCAACAACTGATCTATTCTTGGGTCTTGGCACTAAGGTCCAGACTTTGTTTCTTTCAAATTCATTCAACTCTTCCTGCATTGCTTGCACCCAATCAGCATCTTGAAGAGCTTCTTCTACTTTCTTTGGCTCAGTCTGAGAGAGAAAAGAATTGTAAAGACATTCATTCAAAGTACCTGTTCTAGTTCTGACACCTGCCTCAGGATTTCCAATTATTAAATCAGGTGTATGTGATTTTGTCCACTTCCTTGCAGATGGAAGATTTTCTCTAGAACTGGATGCTCCCCCATAATTCATGCTGTCTTCGATTTCATTTTCTGATGCTCCCCCTGAAACTATGCTCTCTGAGTTGGATCCTTCAGTATTTAGATTTTCAGCACTGTCAGTACTTGGCTTATCAGAACTTGACGAATCAGAATTTGACGAGCCAGATGTATGTTCTGATGCTTCTTGAGATGTGATAAAATCTTGAGTATGCTCCCCCTGCAATGGTGCATCTTCCTTTGACGTAGTCACCACAGTTTCAATAACATCAGAGTTTAATCCATCAGAATTTACAGTATCAGGACTTTGACTGTCAGGACTTGAGGTATCAGAATATGAATCTTCATTTTCAAATCTCAGCTTATTATGATCAATGCAATCTTCAAGTCCAGTGATCTTCTTGTCATCAAAAGAGACATTGATAGATTCCATGACCACTTTTGTTCTCAAATTATAGACTCTGAAGGCTTTTGTAGAAAGTGGATATCCTACAAAGATTCCCTCATCAGCTTTTAGATCAAACTTGGATAGCTGTTCAGGATGAGTCTTGAGAACAAAACACTTACATCCAAATACATGAAAGTATTTGAGATTTGGCTTCTTGTTCTTCACCATCTCATATGGTGTTTTTCCATGCTTGTTAATGAGTGTTGCATTTTGAGTAAAACAAGCAGTCTGCACAGCTTCAGCCCAGAAATAGGTTGGAAGCTTTGCTTCTTCAAGCATTGTTCGTGCAGCTTCAATTAGAGTTCTATTCTTCCTTTCAACAACTCCATTTTGCTGTGGAGTTCCAGGAGCAGAAAATTCCTGCTTTATTCCATGATTTTTGAAGAACTCTTCCATTATCAAATTCTTGAATTCAGTGCCATTATCACTCCTCAAAATTTTCACAGAATCTTTGATCAATTTATCCAGATGTTTGACATGATCAATCAGGATAGATGCAGTTTCACTTTTTGTGTGCAAGTAATACACCCATGTGTATCTGGTGAACTCATCTACTATGACCAACGCATATTTCTTCTTTGCAATAGACATGACATTCACTGGACCAAATAGATCAACATGAAGTAGATAGTAAGGCTCAAGAATTGATGATTCAGTCTTGCTCTTGAACGAAGATTTTCTTTGTTTAGCCTTCTGACATGAGTCACAAAGACCATCAGGAACAAACACTGATTTTGGCAGTCCTCTCACAAGATCTTTCTTGATCAGTTCATTTATCTTGTTGAAGTTTAAATGAGAGAGTTTCTTGTGCCAATTCCAGCTTTCTTCAGTTGAGGCTCTACTCACTAAACAGATTGCAGAACCATCAGAATTTGTTGAAAGCTTAGCTTCATAAATGTTACCACGCCTGAATCCCTTCAGAACAATTTTTCCTTTAGATTTACTAACTATTTCACAATGTTCTGCAAAGAAATCAACATGATAACCTCTGTCACAGATTTGACTTATACTCAGTAAGTTGTGTTTAAGTCCTGAGACCAGAGCTACATCTTTAATAATGACATTCCCAAGATTGATATTGCCATATCCCAAGGTTTTTCCAATGTTGCCATCTCCATAAGAAACACTTGGGCCAGCTTTGTCCACAAAGTCTGATAGCAGGGCCTTATTTCCAGTCATATGTCCTGAACATCCACTGTCCAGAACTAGAATATTTTTCCTGTTGCCCTGCAATCAAAAAGACCACTAATTATTAGTTTTAAGGACCCAGACTTGCTTGGATCCTTTGGCCTTTTTAGGTTTGTTAACATTTGCAGCGGATTTAACATCAGATTTTATGTTAACAGTTTTCTTATCAGACCTTATACTAGGAGGAACAACAGAAACTTTCTTTAAAGAAGGTTTTATTTGATAATAATCATAGTACAAACTATGATATTCCTTACAAGTATAAATGGAATGCCATAAACTACCACAATGAAAACAAGGATTTTGTGGTTTGTATCTAACAGACTGACTCTTAACTCCTGACTTTGTAGATAAGGAGTTAATATTCTTATTCTTCCTGTAAAAAGAAGCCAGATGGTTAGAACTTCCACAGTTATGACACGCTTTTCTAGGAGCATCAGGAACAGATTTATAGTTATTGCTTTTATTCACACCTTCCTTTCCATTCCTGTTTTTCCTAGGTGATTTTACCTTGTTTGCATCCTTAACATCTTTCAGCTTATGCTTAAGCTGCTTCTTCGTCATTAAGCCTATGTTAACTTCAGCTGTCTTTTCCTGTTTTAGTTTGTCAGAAGCTAATTCCTTTTTAACTTCTGATTTCTCATTTTCGGATTTTTCAGTTACAAACTTAACAGGTTTTAACTTCGGCTTTTGCTTATCAACAGGCTTAATTTCTACAGTTCCTTTTTCATTTACTCCATAGCCTAAACCCTCTTTCCAGTTTCCACTGCTTAGCAAATTTTGAGTTGTTTTGCCAGAGTTAGTCCAAGTTCTGATAATCTCTCTCTCCTTTTCTAACTCAGTTTTTAGAGATTCATTCATTTTTAGCACTTCATCCCTAATATAAAAAGCATTATCTCTATCCTGCTGAGTTTGATGAAACATGACTAACTCTTTTTCTAAGAAATCATTTCTTTTCTTAAAAGCAAGATTTTCAGAAGTTAATCTTTCACATGTTAAAGTTTGATCTCTATAACTAACAAACATGGTTTTAAGATATCTTCTCAACTCATCAATATCATCAGTATGAAAAGCATAAGTAGTCTGAGGTACCTTTGTTTCAGCAGCTTCAGAACTGCTTTCAGAACTTGATTTATCAGCATTTGCCATCAATGCATAGTTCTCCTCACTTTCAGAGTCTGAGGTGTCTGTCCAGCTTTTCTGCTTTGTGACAAGAGCTTTGCCTTTGTCATTCTTGGTCTTCTTGCAATCAGGAGATATGTGGCCTTTCTCACCACAATTATAACATTTAACATTAGCGTAATCTCCTCTGTCGGACTTTCCTCCTTTTCCTTCAGATCTTCTGAAATTCTTCTTATCAGAACTTATGCCTTTCCTGGAAAACATCTTTCCCTTCCTGAACTTCCTGTATGCAATCTTTGTGATTCCCTTATCTTTCTTTGAGGAAGGTGGTTTGGGGGATTCCTCTTCAACCTTGAGAGCAACTGTCCTTGACTTTCCTCCTTTTCTCTTGCTTCTTTGTTCCATCTCAAGTTCATGGGTCTTGAGCATTCCATAGATTTCATCAAGAGTTGTTTCATCAAGATTGTAGTTGTCTCTTATTGTTGTTGCCTTCAAATCCCAACATTCAGGAAGAGCTAACAGGAATTTGAGGTTTGTATCTTCAAGATCATACTCCTTATTTACTAATGACAAGTCATTCAAGAGTTTGACAAATCTATCATATACATCAGTCAATGACTCATTAGTCCTAGAGTCAAAGTGTTCATACTCTTGAGTGAGTATTGTCTTCCTGTTCTTCTTAACTGTTTCAGTTCCTTGACACCTTGTCTCCAGTGCATCCCATATCTCCTTAGCAGTCTTGCAGTTGATTACCCTGTTTGACATTACATTATCAATGGCACTATGCAATAAGTGACGTACCTTGGCATCCTTAGCAATAGATGCTATATCTTCAGCAGTGTAATCAGTCTTTTCCTTTGGTACGGTCATTGCTGCTTCACCTGCAACTACAACAGCGAGCTTGGTAGGTTTGTGAGGCCCTTCCCTGATTCTATCAAGGTATTCTGGATCTGTTGCTTCCAGAAACATGGTCATCCTTACCTTCCATATGGGATATTCAGATGGTCTCAATATGGGAACTCTGATAGTCTCATATCGACTCTGAGTTGATATCTTTGATGATTCCTCAGTTTTGGTAGGCTTAGTTGGAGTTTCTGTGTCAGACATGATTGTGTTTGGATCTTTAACTGTATGTGTGTTAACAGATAGCTCTGATACCACTTGTTAGGTCACACTTTCACTGTAGAGGGGGTGAATACAGTGTTTATTACAATCAAATCAAACTTCAAGAACTTATGTAACAGAAAACAAACTTTATTTAAACAATAAACTCTGTTACAATCTGGAACTGTTATCTCTCAGTGATGAACAAAATATCACGAGAGCTGCTAGAGTTATATTAAATAATATTCTCGATAATGATAACACTTCTAGTGTAAACTCTATTTCTGTGTTTATATACTACACAGTTACAAGATATTCGCTAATTGATATGGAATATAATTCTGCTTCCTAAAATATATCAATCAGATATCTTCTATTCCAAGTATTCCATTCTTCACGGAATTCCTTCTTCATGCATATCTCTTCTTATGTTTATCTTGATCTTCTTAACTTTAATCAGCTACTGTCCTTATCTGATCGTCCTTCAGCACTTAAGTTCTGATATCTATCTCCTGATAACATAAGTACTGATATCCCTTAAGTTCTGACTTCCAGTACCTTAAGTTCTGACTTCCAGTATAAGTACTGATCAGTTAAGTACTGATTTGTTCTGTTCAAATAAGATCTGAAATCTAAACATAAAACATATTAGCCATGACATTATCAAATATATCTAACATCTATACTTTAACTAACTTAGACTTTAACGCTTGTTTTGCGCTTATTGATTCTCTTAAGTCACTCGAGTACCCTCGGCTACACTATTTTTAATAATTTAACCTTTACGAGTTTTAAGGCGATTCCTTCGCGAGTGTCTTACCAACTGCCTAACACACTTACCATAAATGTTTCTTACCCCAATTAGTCGTTTAAGGTCCTTAACCAAGGTTTCAAAGTAAGGCGAGGGGAAATGTTTCGTTCGCGAAACGCCGTTACTTGATACGGTCGTTTCTCCTAAACTGTGCATCGGAATCGAACGAACTACATATCAAAACGAAGATCGTAACACGAGCTATCTAGAAATGGCAATGGTCATAATCTAGCAGGCGGTTCTCGGGTCCTAATGTTATGCATAGAAACAGTCTAAAGAAAATCGGACGTTACGACGGCTATGTTTACGTGATTTCCCAAATTTAAACCAATTCAAACAACCACAATTTCAACTCCAATTCACAACCCAATCAACCTCCATCTAAACTACATTACAACGGCCCCAAATCAACTCAATATTAACTTTTATACTTATGCCTAAGCTTGAATTTAACTATACTACATTCTTTTAACCAAAACAACAAGATTTACCATTCCATTTCAATACCACTTCAACCCAAACTCTAAACCACAAACATTAAGCTACAATATCACCATAATAATCAAAATCATCTTATTAAACATAGGAATCTAGGGTTTGGAGATGATATACCTTCCTTGAAGTGGTGGGAGTAGCTAGGAGCCTTAAGAAGCTTTGAGAAGTCTTAGGAATGCTTGGATCTTAAAGGAAAACAAGAAAAAATCAAGTTAAAAACCTTGAAAACACTATTCATTGTCTTCTTCATTGATTTAATGAAGAAGATTGAGAAAGAATTGATGGCTTAAACTCATGATATAGTCCTAACTATGCATAAGGATGATTAGGGAATTAACTCACCAATTTAGGAAGCCTTGATCTTGGATTTTGAATTTTCTTGCCTTTGGAATAGTAAAAAGCCGAGAGATAATGAAGAAAATAATGCCTTGGTTTCTTTTTGTTTTGATGAAGAATGAATTATTTGGCTTGGTTGATTTGGTTTTGTTTTGTTTTTGGTTAATTACCAATTTAACCTTGATTTTGTGTGGTTAATAATCCACCACATCTCCTTTCTTCCCATGTCATGCCTATATCATGTTGTGATGTCATCTTTCCCTCCTTGTCCTCTTCTCATTGGTTGGGTGACATCACTCTCTCTAATCCCTTTGATTAACTTCCTAATTGTTTGCCTAATGACCGCTGATCTGTTATACGGTTCGCTTAACTTTCGTTTTCGTTTATCGTTTAAAGGATCATACCTGGGATCTTATTACTTAGGTTCCCTTAACCTTTCTCAATACATTATATTCCTTTTTATGATCCTCTATTATAATCCTTTAATTTAAATCCTTTTTATCCTGTTACCTTATACTCAATTCTCTCCGTATCTAGTGTATTTCCGGGAAAAACCAAAGTGTTCGGAATTGGATTCTGACGATCTTTACATACACTCATATACCATATAGAGTACTAATAAAATCTCAGAATATCCATAACAGAACCCCTACATAATGTGGCATGAAAAGTTTTCTCATTCAGCTAAAACACTATTCACAAGGGTTACAAAAAGTTCAAAATTTTGGGGGTTATTACAGTCTCCCCTCCTTAAAAGGATTCCGTCCCGGAATCAAATAGAAAATAAATGGGGGTACTTTTCTAGCATTGCGCTCTCTAGTTCCCAAGTTGATTCTTCCACATTATGATTCTGCCATAGCACTCTGACTAGCTTGATCACTTTGTTCCGAAGCACCTACTCCTTCTTATCTATAATCCTTACTGGCTTCTCCACGTAAGTTAGATCTGGATGCATATCCACCTGCTCGTACTCCACTATGTGTCTGGCATCCCGATGATACTTCCTTAGCATTGACACATGGAACACATTATGAACTTGTTGCAAGTTAGGGGGTAAGGCTAGCTCGTAAGCTAACTTTCCAATCCGTCTTAATATCTCAAAAGGTCCAATGTATCTTGGGCTTAGTTTTCCTTTCCTTCTGAACCTCATTAATCCCTTCCAAGGGGATACCTTTAGCAGTACTAAGTCCCCGACTTCATATTCCTTGTCCTTTCGGGCTAGGTCTGCATATTTCTTCTGTCTGTCTTGGGCTGCTACAAGCCGTCCTCTGATAAGATCCACTATGTCTTTGGTCCTTTGGACCACTTCGGGTCCGAGCATCTTCCGCTCTCCTACTTCATCCCAGTATAAGGGAGATCGACACCTTCTTCCGTACAGGGCCTCATAAGGCGGCATTCCGATGCTAGCATGAAAGCTATTGTTATAAGAAAACTTGATCAACGGCAAGTGATCATCCCAACTCCCTTTAAAGTCTATTGCACAGACTCTCAACATATCCTCTAGTGTCTGGATGGTCCTTTCACTCTGCCCATCCGTCTGGGGGTGGTACGCGGTACTCATATTTAACTTGGTCCCCGCACATTCCTGAAAGCTCCTCCAAAATCTGGAGTTGAACCTGGGGTCTCGGTCTGAGACAATGGACACTGGGACTCTATGTCGCGTCACTATTTCCTTAAGGTAAATGTCCACCAGTCTATCGACTGTGTATCTCTGATTGATAGGAATGAAATGAGCTGACTTTGTCAGTCGGTCTATAATTACCCAAATGGCGTCGTGATTGGCTTTCGTCCTTGGCAAGCCTACAACAAAATCCATCGCTATCTGTTCCCATTTCCATTCGGGGATCTCCAGGGGTCGTAAGAGTCCACTGGGTCTCTGGTGCTCTGCCTTTACCCTTTGGCAAGTCAAACATTTGTTTACCCATTCTGCTACGTCCCTCTTCATGTTGGGCCACCAGTAATATTCCTTCAAATCCCTATACATCTTGGTACTTCCCGGGTGAATGGAATACCTTGAACTATGGCTTTCATCCAATATCTCATCTTTAAGCTCTTGAACATTCGGAACCCAAATCCGGTAGGAGTACCTCATTATCCCTTTATCATCTTTCTCAGTATGGATCTCCTCTCCAGTCATCGACTCTCTGCCTTCATTCATTATTTTCTCTTGGCACAATCTGATCTTTTCCAATAACTCTGGCTGCATTGAGATCTCAAAGAGCTTTTCAGTTCCGATTCCGGTTACCTTTACTTCTATTTCCATTCTCTCAAAATCCCTTATCAATTCTTCCGAAGTCGTTATCATTCTGAGTCTTTCCTTTCTACTAAGGGCATCAGCCACCACATTGGCTTTCCCTGGATGATAAAGAATCTCACAATCATAGTCCTTGATTAGTTCTAACCATCTCCTCTGGCGCATGTTGAGCTCTTTCTGCGTAAATATGTACTTGAGGCTTTTATGGTCTGTGAAAATCTCGCACTTCTCTCCATACAAGTAGTGCCTCCAAATTTTTAAGGCAAATACTATTGCCGCGAGCTCAAGGTCATGAGTAGGATATCTAACCTCGTATTCCTTCAGTTGTCTCGACGCATACGCAATCACTTTACCGTGCTGCATAAGTACACACCCTAGTCCTTTGTGCGACGCGTCACTATATATCACAAAATCTCCTTTTCCGTCCGGCAATGCCAACACCGGAGCTGTTATCAAGCTTTTCTTTAATTCTTGAAAACTGTTCTCGCATTTCTCCGTCCATTCAAACTTCTCTGCCTTACGAGTAAGTCGTGTCAAAGGGGCTGCGATCTTCGCAAAGTCCTGTACAAATCTACGATAGTAGCCGGCCAATCCTACGAAACTCCTTACCTCTGTGGGTGTGGTTGGCCTTTCCCAATTTGAGACCACCTCTATCTTGGAGGGGTCGACCAATACTCCTTCTTTATTGATCACATGTCCTAAAAACTGTACTTCATTCCGCCAGAATTCACACTTCGAGAATTTGGCATATAACTGTTCCTCTCTGAGTATTCCTAGAGCTATCCTCAAATGCTCTGCATGTTCTACCTCAGTTCTTGAGTAGATCAAAATATCATCGATAAAAACTATCACACACTTGTCCAAGTACTTCTTAAATACTCTATTCATTAAATCCATGAAAGCCGTTGGGGCGTTGGTTAATCCAAAGGACATTACCAAGAACTCATAATGCCCATACCTGGTACGGAATGCTGTCTTGGGAATATCTTCGGGTTTAATCTTCAGTTGGTGATATCCAGTTCTCAGGTCAATCTTGGAAAAATAAACAGCATCCTTTAGTTGGTCGAATAGATCGTCTATTCTAGGTAATGGGTACCTGTTCTTTATGGTTAGCTTGTTCAACTCTCGATAGTCGATGCACAGCCTCATGCTCCCATCTTTCTTCTTAACAAATAAAACTGGTGCTCCCCACGGAGATACACTGGGTCTTATCATACCCTTATCTAAGAGTTCCTGCAATTGGATAGCTAATTCCTTCATTTCTAATGGGGCTAACTGGTAAGGTGCTTTTGAAACTGGCGCCGTCCCTGGGGCCAACTCAATAGCAAATTCAATCACTCTATCGGGTGGTAATCCCGGAAGGTCTTGTGGGAATACATCTTCAAATTCGTTGACTACCGGAATATCTTGTAAGTTGGGCACCTCCTTCTGCGTGTCCACCACATAGGCTAGGCAAGCCTCGCTTCCTTTTCGTAGCATCCTTTTGGCCTGGGCCATGGTCAAAAATCTCTGCATCTGCCTCTTTCCTCTAAATATAACTTCTTTCTTCCCTGGGACATTTAGCTTAACCTTCTTCCCTTTACAGTCTATCTGAGCATCATTGCTAGATAGCCAGTCCATTCCCAAAATTACATCAAACTCCCCTAATTTAAAAGGGATCAAATCAACACTAAAAGATTGCTCCCCTATGCCTATCTCACAGGCGGGGTGAATCTGGTTAACAGGAATAATTTCATGATTGGCTATTTCTACTTGTAATGGTTCTATCAAGGGTTCAGCCTTAAGTCTTAACTTACGCGCAAGGTCCTTTGATATAAAAGATTTAGTTGCTCCCGAATCAAATAAAACGTTTGCACTGACTGAATTTAGAGAAAGGGTACCTGCTATCACATCTGAATCTTTCATAGCATCCTGGACTATCATGTTGAAAGTCCTGGCAGTAGGTGGCTTATTAGAAGCAGCCCTGCTTGCTCCCGAAGCTGCTGGTTTGTTCATTGGGCATTCCCTCTTCCAATGACCCGGGCGTCCACACTGATGACAAGTGGTGGTTGGAATGACGGCAGGGGTTGATGAAGGGCACTTAGTTGAATAGTGACCTTCCCGACCGCACTTAAAGCAGGTTACTGGCTTTCCTTTACACTCCCCAGCGTGATTCCTTCCACATATGTTACAGGCTGGCAATGGGGGTCGAGACTGGTTGGAATAGGACATTCTTGACTTCTGGCCGCTCTGGCTCACACTCACGCTCATTGGCCGCTTAAACCCAGTGTTCCTTCCTGGTAGGGACACTGCTCCTCGATTAAATCTAGTTGGGAAGCTCCTTCTTGCGGAACCTCCACCTATGCTCATACTTTTCCTCTTTATTCCTTTCTTCTCTCTTTCCTTCTGCATCTATTCACTTCCGACTTCTACAATCGTTGCCTTTTGCACCAGAGTGGCATAGTCCGTAAGCTCAAGGATTGCCACCCTATTCTGAATCCACGGTTTCAGTCCCTGCTGAAACCTCCTAGCTTTCTTTTCCTCGGTGCTCACAAACTCCGGCAAAAACCTTGATAACTCAGTAAATTTCGCTTCGTACTCTGCTACAGATAAGTTATTCTGCTTTAGCTCCAAGAACTTGAGCTTCATCTGGTTTTCCATAAACCTCAGGAAATATTTCCCAGAAACAACTGACTAAATCTCTCCCAGGTTATAATAGCATCTGTCTCCATGTTTTTCTTGGCCTCCCACCAGTAGTTAGCTTCTCCTTTCAGAAGGTAGGTAGAAAATACAGTCTTCTGTGCCTCATCGGTACTCAAAATCTCAAAGGATTTCTCCATTTCCTTTAACCATGCCCTTGCCTCAACTGGGTCGGCTGATCCGTGGAACTCAGGGGGCTTAAGGGACTTAAAAGCCCTGAAAGAGTTTGCCACAGCATTGTTATTTCCTTGAGGGGGTGGGTTGGGTTGACATTCCAAGTTCTGCCTTAGTAGTTGCATGAACTGGCCCATGGGATCCATGCCTGGGTTTGGTACTGGTTGCTCAACCTCAGTTTCTCCTTCTTCAGCCTCTATCTCAAATCCCTCAACATCATATGTTTCCTCTTCCTCTTCATATAGGGAGTCATCCTGTTCCACATAATCCTCATCTTCCTCTTCACTGTGTTCCTGGTTCCTATCATCCTGGTTATGGCTTCCCTGGTCCTCAGATCCAGGGTTCGCCCTAGTTCCAATCTTTCTTGGCGGCATGATTCTGATAATAAAAAAAATTATTATTGGGAAATCCAACGTTAGGTCACAATCATATACAACATTGTGTCTTGCACAGCTCTTATAATGGGGAGAACGTATATCGTAATTCTATTATTTTATGAAAGTTCTAATACGAAGTGCAGTAATAATAATGATAAAAACAGTGATCTCGTCACTAAGGAACTGAACCGAAGGAAATAAATATATACATAATGCGAGAAATACATAGTTTGATCTGGTCAAAAGTACAACAGTGCTACAGCCATCTGTCCCAAAAGTGATACACAAGAGTCTATCTGTCCAGTTAGAAAAAGGGATGCTATATACAAGTCAACTATCCCAGAAAATTGGCTCTTACTAAGGCCTCGGCTAACTAGACAACTAGACTATTCCATCGTCAATCCTGAATCACACACCGGAGCGGGTCAGCTCCCATACCCTTTCCATCGCACGACGGAAAATATAGTCGGCCTGCCTCCTGGAGATCCTACCATGCCTGTCCCCCTGGAGAGATCTGAGTCTCGCTCGGGACGTGAGCTCTATCCCCGTAAGCTCCCTCCTCAAGGATCGGGGTATAGAAGCCCTAGTCTCATAAGCTCGGGTACGCCTACCCGCCCTCTCCGCATCCAACTCCCTCCTGGCCTCATCCAGTCGGGCCTCGACAACAGCCACTCGGGTCCTCAGAACATCCTGAACATATCCATGAGCTAACGAAGACTGCCTGTGGGCAGGGTCAAGAGGTGGTGAATCCGGAGCCTCTGAGGGTGCCTCCTCGGTTTGCCTAGGCTCGGAAGTATGGGTCTCTGAGCTGTCATCATAGGGAATCCAAGATAGTGGTGGAGGGGTAGGGGCTCTGACCACCGGAAGTGTGGGTAAAGGGGTACCAGCATACACTACGATAGGTCCAACACGCTCCTCAGCTACTGGGACCTCATCCGGGTCCTCCTCATCTGGAATAGCAATAACCTCTGTCTCTGACTCCTCTGAGGGGTCCTCCTCATCTAAAATAGCAATGACCTCCGTCTCTGACTCCTCTGAGGGGTCCTCCTCATCCTCCTCCATCTCAGGCTCCTCCTGATCCTCAACATCTAGCAATGCCTCATCATGCTCACGCTCGAACATCTCAGGGTCCTCTATCTCAGGCGCCTACACATTAAACGAGCTAAGTTACTGTCATGATACTTATAAGGGTTCCCACAAGGGTTTTAACTGTCAATGCTACTTTAAGTAGTCCGACCATGAACTTGGCAAGAGTTCTTATTATCTTTGTGAGTTTATTATTATATCGTCGCATCATCTCTGAGGTTTATAACGCTTAGCTCTGATACCATTTCTGTAACACCCCCAGATCCGGGGTCGGGGATCCGGGTCGTCACGGTCTTTCTTTCCACAATATCACTTCACTTAATTAATAATAAATAACCTTATGCTGTGACCCCACACTAACACACACCACAACCCGTTATAGTCTCAGAGATGAAATTGAAATAAGTACAAGTCTTTGAATCCACAATTTAAAAGTTATTACAACCCAAAATGATTACTTGATAAATTTACAGTTAATTGCCATTATCTGTCACAAGTTATAATTATACATAATTTGATTCTCAAAAATAGAATGCCTGATCTACCAATAGATCTACCTCTGCAGCTATAGCAGCCACAACATCATCAGGAAGACGCGGGATGCTTCCCACGCGCTTGCGCTGGGTCTGCTAGAGTCTGGCCATCTTTCCTAACTGTTGTTGTGTGATGAAGAAATAAAGCAAGAGTGAGCCTTACAGCTCGCAAGATAATATGTAGTGATAACAATAATATAAGTATCTAAATGGATACTTACTAGAATCTTTTATCATGTGTAAGATAATTACTTACTAGATATAAGTAAGAACAAGGGATGAAGTTACCAAATACTTCACTACACTTATATCATTTATAAAGCTACTTGAACTACCACTGTTCAAAGTATAATGAGCTTTCAACAGTTCATCACATAGATGAGACTACAAGACAAGATTTGAATAGATTAAATCTTTGAAATATTATTAAAGGAAATGAAGTTATGATATACTTCATTAAGTTCTGATATATGTATATATATATCCACATATACATCTTCTTTATACATTTCCTGAAAACCTCTGTCATGTAAAGTATGAACAGAGTTTGGGACATCCAATGAATTTTGGAAAGGAAAAGAATTTTGGCATAAACCAGATATCTCGCTGATCAGGCAAAGATACCAATAAGTAACCTTTTCTACTAGTAGATGGACGAATTCCCCACTGGTCATCACCCTGGTCGTAATAGGACCTTATGCTGGACTGCCACTCAGCCACTTATGTATTTGATGGACTCCCACTGAGCCACTTACACTATCATGGACGCCCACTGAGCCCATGTTGCTTATGCCGACTCAATAGATGGACTTACTTCCCGAACGTTGGGTAAGTAATCAATTCATTTACCAAAACTGCAACCTTGTTGCGAATATAAAATACACCATAGAGCCGGATCCCCTAGATTTTTGAGCGAGTATTCAAGTCCCCTTACAATGAAAGATCTTGAATTTGAAAACAAGTTTTGGGATCCGCTCTACCCTTTTTAAATTCATTTTGATGACTCGAAAACATTTTTAAGAATATTTGGAGTAATACTGATTTATTAAAATAAATCAGACCCGATATGAAAGAAATATCTGAATATTATTATTTAAATAATATTCCCATAAAGAATAATTGAGGTAGAAGTTGGAAAACTTATACTTGAAATGAATAGCAAATAATCAAAGATATACTTATACGAAAGTAATATCTTTATTTGAATAATCAAAAATAAGTTTGATTATCGTCACCTTATTCTTTAATATAATAAAGAATATTATTAAGTAATAAGCGGAGTCATAATACCTCAAATGAATATTATAAATAATATTCATTAAATAAAATAAAGGAGTCAATACATCCTCAAATGATTATCCAATTAATAATCATTAAATAATATAAACTGAGTCATAAGCCCTCGAATGAATATTCGAAATAATATTCAATAATAAAATAAAGGAGTCATAAGTCCTCGGATTAATATTCGAAATAATATTCAATAATAAAATAAAGGAGTCATAAGTCCTCGGATGAATATTCGAAATAATATTCAATGAATAATATAAAGTTATCGAATAACCCTTATTCGATTAATAGTTTTGAAAACTATAACCATATATATATATAATTATATATATATATACATATATACAAAATCTACTCGGGATCCTCGACTCCCGGTTTTTGAAAATGTTTTCACCTTTTGGGTCCTTATAATAAGGGTATATGCAAAATACTGCTATCCTCTAGCATAGGTATTATCAACTGAACCAACAGATATATATGACAAGAATACGAAACAGGCATGCATATGTACCATATAACATGCTACAATATATCGCAACATTTGCTAATTAACCAACATGCATCTACCGCAAGATAATGCATATACATATATACATCACAACAACAGTATAACGGGTAGAAAACTTGCCTGAGCGAATTGGGGTGATAAAAGGCTCGGGACGAGTCTGGTAACCTATAAACAACAAGGAAGTTGGAATTAAACCAAAGTCACTTGTAAATCTATACTTTAACTAACTTAGACTCTAACGCTTGTTTTGCGCTTATTGATTCTCTTAAGTCACTCGAGTACCCTCGGCTCCACCATTTTTAATAATTTAACCTTTACGAGTTTTAAGGCGATTCCTTCGCGAGTGTCTTACCAACTGCCTAACACACTTACCATAAATGTTTCTTACCCCAATTAGTCATTTAAGGTCCTTAACCAAGGTTTCAAAGTAAGGCGAGGGGAAATGTTTCGTTCGCGAAACGCCGTTACTTGAAACGGTCGTTTCTCCTAAACCGTGCATCGGAATCGAACGAACTACATATCAAAACGAAGCTCGTAACAGGAGCTATCTATACATGGCAATGGTAATAATCTAGCAGGGGGTTCTCGGGTCCTAATGTTATGCACAAAAACAGTCTAAAGAAAATCGGACGTTACGACGGCTATGTTTACGCGATTTCCCAAATTTAAACCAATTCAAACAACCACAATTTCAACTCCAATTCACAACCCAATCAACCTCCATCTAAACTACATTACAACAGCCCCAAATCAACTCAATATTAACATTTATACTTATGCCTAAGCTTGAATTTAACTATACTACATTCTTTTAACCAAAACAACAAGATTTACCATTCCATTTCAATACCACTTCAACCCAAACTCTAAACCACAAACATTAAGCTACAATATCACCATAATAATCAAAATCATCTTATTAAACATAGGAATCTAGGGTTTGGAGATGATATACCTTCCTTGAAGTGGTGGGAGTAGCTAGGAAGCCTTAAGAAGCTTTGAGAAGTCTTAGGAATGCTTGGATCATAAAGGAAAACAAGAAAAATTCAAGTTAAAAACCTTGAAAACACTATTCATTGTCTTCTTCATTGATTTAATGAAGAAGATTGAGAAAGAATTGATGGCTTAAACTCATGATATAGCCCTAACTATGCATAAGGATGATTAGGGAATTAACTCACCAATTTAGGAAGCCTTGATCTTGGATTTTGAATTTTCTTGCCTTTGGAATAGTAAAAAGCCGAGAGCTAATGAAGAAAATAATGCCTTGGTTTCTTTTTGTTTTGATGAAGAATGAATTATTTGGCTTGGTTGATTTGGTTTTGTTTTGTTTTTGGTTAATTACCAATTTAACCTTGATTTTGTGTGGTTAATAATCCACCACATCTCCTTCCTTCCCATGTCATGCCTATGTCATGTTGTGATGTCATATTTCCCTCCTTGTCCTCTTCTCATTGGTTGGGTGACATCACTCTCTCTAATCCCTTTGATTAACTTCCTAATTGTTTGCCTAATGACCGCTGATCTGTTATACGGTTCGCTTAACTTTCATTTTCGTTTATCGTTTGAAGGATCATACCCGGGATCTTATTACTTAGGTTCCCTTAACCTTTCTCAATACATTATATTCCTTTTTATGATCCTCTATTATAATCCTTTAATTTAAATCCTTTTTATCCTGTTACCTTATACTCAATTATCTCCGTATCTAGTGTATTTCCGGGAAAAACCAAAGTGTTCGGAATTGGATTCTGACGATCTTTACATACACTCATATACCATATAGAGTACTAATAAAATCTCAGAATATCCATAACAGAACCCCTACATAGTGTGGCATGAAAAGTTTTCTCATTCAGCTAAAACACTATTCACAAGGGTTACAAAAAGTTCAAAATTTTGGGGGTTATTACAATCAGACTTTGTGATGAGAGCCTTTCATTTGCCTTTCTTTGAGACAGCCACTTTAGGGGATTCCTCCTCAGCCTTAAGAGCAAATGTCCTTGACTTTCTCCCATGTCTCTTGCTTCTTTGATCCATCTCAAGTTCATGAGTTTTGAGCATACCATAAATTTCATCAAGAGTAGTTTCATCAAGAGCATAGTTGTCTCTTATAGTAGTTGCCTTTAAATCCCAACTTTCAGGAAGAGCTAAAAGGAATTTAAGATTAGTATCTTCAAGATCATATTCCTTATCCACCAGTGGCAGATCATTCAAGAGTTTGACAAATCTGTCATATAAACCAGTTAATGACTCATCAGGTTTTGAGTCAAAGTGCTCATATTCTTGAGTGAGTATAGTCCTCATGTTCTTCTTAATTGAATCAGTTCCCTGACATCTTGTCTCCATGGCATCCCATATCTCCTTTGCAGTCTTGCAGTTAATTACCCTGTTTGACATGACATTATCAATGGCACTATGTAGCAAATGTCTTACCTTTGCATCCTTTGCAATAAATGAGATATCTTCAGCTGTATATTCACTTTTCTCCTTTGGTACAGTCTGTGCTGGATGATCTGCAACTACAACAGAGAGCTTGGTTGGCTTATGTGGTCCTTCATTAATTCTCTCAAGGTATTCTGGATCTGTAGCTTCCAGAAACATAGACATCCTCACCTTCCATATGGGATACTCAGAAGGTTTCAGTATGGGAACCCTAATAGTCTCATATCGATTATGGATTTGAGTCTTTGGAGTTTCTTCAGTTTTGGTGGGCTTAGTTGGAGTTTGTGTTTCTTCAGACATGATTGTTTTTGGATCTTTACTGTAGGTATGTTAACAGATTGCTCTGATACCTCTTTTTAGGTCACACACACTGTAGAAGGGGGGGTTGAATACAATGTCTAGCTCAATCAAATCGAATTAAGAACACAAGTATGAAACACAGAATAATCTTATTAATAAAACAGTATTACAATGGAACCGTTCTCTCTCAGTGACGAACAAATATCACGAGAGCTGCTAAGGTTACAATGAATAATAATCTCGATTAAGATAACACATATAGTGTAAACCCTATGCTGTGTTTATATAGACACACAGTTACAAGATAATCTTCTAATTGATATCGGATATGATTCTGCTTCCTAATATATATCAACTAGTTATCTTTTCTTCCAAGTATTCTATTCTTCATAGAATTATTCTTCATGCATATCTCTTCTTGTTTTAGTCTCGATCTTCTTTCCTTTCAATCAGCCGCCTTCCTTATCTGAAAGTCTCCTTAAGTCCTGATATCATCTCCTGATAAATATCTTCTGATAACTTAAGTTCCGACAACTTAAGTTCTGGTATCTTAAGTCCTGACTTCAGTATAAATACTGATTTCAAGTTAAGTACTAATTTGTCCTGTTAAGTAAGATCTGAAAAACTATACACAAATCATATTAGATATGACATCACAAATATATCTAACACAGATTGTACAGGTTTGGTGATTAGCTAGTAACCCCTAGACTCATACCCCGGGTCTGGAGGGCGTTACAGACAGGATGGCTAAATAGTTGTTAGTCACAAACTTTTCACCACCATAATCAAATGATTTAGAAGCAGCAGGTGAAGTCATGGTTAATTTTTCAAGAAATATTTACGAGCAGTATTTAGGGTTTCAGAGTTTACGACTTTGAGAAGGGTAAAGTAGCAGAGAGAAGATAACGATGATAAGTAAAGTATTATCTAAAATCAACAAATGATTTTATACAACACTTTTCTCCACAATTTAGTCACATTCACTTTAATAGGACACATGGCAATGTACGATTAACTTTAAAAGTAATCATGTAAACGTGTGTTCCCGAGAATAAAGTTATGCATTAAACGAACATGTTTCAAATCCTTACTCGACGTGTGAACATCTGTAACCATGAAAAATTTCCATCTGAGGCGAACTTTAACCTTGTAATTAAAATACTGACTAAATAATATCTTTATAAAAATATAGCTTCAACATTTGACCAATCATTCCCAATTCATTCACCAATCTTGTGAATATAGCTTCACAGAGAGGCTTGGTGAATATATCTGCTACTTGCTGATCTATTGGAATAAAGACCAATTCCACTGTACCTGTTTCTATATGTTCCCTTATGAAATGGTACCTGAAACTGATATGCTTAGTCATTGAATGCTGCACTGGATTTCCTGTTATTGCACTAGCACTTTGATTATCACAATATATAGGAATAGAAGAAAAGTCTAACCAATAATCCAGTAATTGATTCTTCATCCATAAAATCCGAGCACAACAGCTTCCTGCAAGAATGTATTCTGCTTCTGTAGTTGATGTGAAAATTGACTTTTGTTTCTTACTATACCAAGAAACCAATCTGCCATCAAGGAATTGACAGCTTCCAGAAGTGCTTTTCCTTTCTATCTTGCATCCTGTAAAATCAGCATATGAATATCGAATTAGCTTAAAGTCTGAATCTCTAGGATACCATAATCCCATATTCATGGTGCCTTTGAAATACTTAAAAATTCTCTTCACAGCTAATAGATGAGGTTCTCTAGGATCAGCTTGGAACCTTGCACAGAGACAGGTAGCATACATGATATCAGGTCTATCGGAAGTCAGATACAGGAGTGAGCCAATCATACCTCTGTAGTTAGTTATATCTACTGAAGAACAAGTATTTAAATCTAACTTGGTTGCAGTGGCCATGGGAGTTGATGCAGTTGAGAAGTCGAGCAGTCTTGCATTCTAAATCTTTTAAGTAGATTCCTGGTGTATTTGGATTGATTTATGAAGATCCCTTCATTGGCCTGTTTAACTTATAACCCCAGAAAATAACTCAGTTATCCCATCGTACTCATTTGATACCTGGACTGTATTAGCTTTGCAAATCTCTTACAAAGTTTATCATTAGTAGATCCAAAAATGATATCATCAACATATATTTGTACTAGTAAGAAGTCCTTGCCATGGTATTTATAAAAGAGAGTTTTGTCAATTGTACCTCTTGTGAAACCACTTCTAGCAGAAATAGAGGAAGTCTTTCATACCAGGCCCTTGGAGCTTGCTTCAGTCCATATATAAAGTGATTTATCCAGTAAGTAGACATGATCTGGATACCTTGGATCAATGAACCTTGGAGGATGTTCAACATAAACTTCCTCTTTGAGTTCTCCTTTTAAGAATGCACTCTTTACGTCCATTTGGAACACCTTAAACTTCTTGTGAGCAATATATGCAAGAAAGATTCTAATTGCCTCAAGCCTTGCAACTGGAGCAAATGTCTCATCATAATCAATACCTTGTTGTTGTGCGTATCCCTTTGCAACCAGTCTTGCTTTATTCCTTGTAATAATGCCCTCACTGTCAGTTTTATTTCTGAACACCCACTTTGTGCCAACTACAGATCTGTTCTTTGGTGTTGGCATAAGAGTCCAGACTTTGTTCCTTTCAAATTCATTGAGCTCTTCTTGCATTACTGTGACCCAGTTAGCATCTTGCAGAGCTTCTTCAACCTTCTTAGGTTCAATCTGAGATAGGAAATAATGGTAGAGACATTCGTTCTAAGTTGCTTTTCTTGTTCTTACACCACTGTCAGGGTTTCCATTGATTATGTCAAGTGTGTGTGACTTAGACCATTTTCTTGTAGACGGAAGTTAACTTCTTAAAGACGAACCTCCCCTTGATCCATGAACTCTCTATTATTTCTTTGATTAGTACCACTATTATTTTCTGATGCTCCCCCTGAATTAGTGTTCCCATTGTTATCAACACGTAGTAACAGCTGCATTAAGCAGAAAGGAAGGACTGAACGTGTTGATAGTATCAGAAGAATTTTACAAGGAATTTCAAAAGTTGAGATTGGGAGCCAGAGTTTACAAACCTAATAATGCAAAGATGTATAGTATGAACCTGAATTGCTAGAGAAGGTAAAGAAATATCTAGGGGAAATAATGGATCAAGATATCAATTGTTAGAAATATATATATATATATATATATATATATACTCAAAAGGATAATCAAGGCATTCCCAGATTTTATTTCAGAATATGGGATTCCACCAGTGACAGAATTGAAGAATTGAATTTGAAAAGAAGCTCACAACCCAAGATATTCAATCCATCCATGGAGTACCAATATGTATAGAGATTTAGAGGAAAATTTTTGGTGGCCAGATATGAAGAAAGAAATGGTGGGATAGATTAGCAAATGTTACACGTATCGAGGAGTTAAGGCGGGACATCAAAGACTAGACATATATATTTCTCCAAGAAACGTTATGGTGATGCCACCTGAGAACCAAAGGTGAGGAAATCGTTAATTGTACTATTATTGATAGGTTATTTAAACCTGATCATTTTCATTTAGTAATAAACAGTTTATCCCATAAGTGGGTTAGTTGCTGCTTGAAGAAATGGTGGTAAGTCATCAGATCTTGAAACTAATTGTAGATGATCAATATTGTCTGATTTAAAATTTGACAATAGTATTCAGAATATGATAAATTATGTCAAACGAGAATGGTATGTACTACTTCTAGATGAACGGATATTAAGTAAAGCGGAACTAAAAAGATAGGAATTTGGTTGAACAACAATAACTCAAGAGATTCAAGCTACTCCGAAGGTATGATACGAGACATAGATGTCAAAGAAGACTCTCTGATAGTATGGCATAAAGAAAGAATAAACGTTATATATGATTAAATGTCAAGGAAAGCATTTCGGTTAGTTTCATATACGGACTCCTTAAAACCAAAATAAATGATGATATGGGTTAAAAATATGCCGATGATGCCTCCCGATTAATGTACTTTCTTTAAAATGGTAAGAGATCTTTGCTCGATAAACATCCTCGATTCTGCTTCAAGGAAAATAAAATATGGTGATAAGTCTGTGCGTCAGTCATATTCAGTTAAGATTTTCTCGATTAATTCCTAACTCTGGAGTAATCTCAAGAACATTAGAAATCGAATACACCATAGTTCCAGTATATCATTCGCAGATGGACGAGAAGATTAAAAGAACGACTAAAGTGCCTCGAATGCGATTCGAAGTGATTATGAACTAAGTTAATTGAATAGAGAAACATGTGGAATGAGGTTCAATAACCAGTAGCTATTGTAAATGTTCATGAGCACGAATTACTAGAATTACAAATAAAAGTATGCTGGTCCCTTTTGAGATAGTAACATAGTCAGGATAAGTGTAAGTAAGTTGGCTTCATCGCCACACATTTAGCAGATTCATACGGTATTTATACGTATATACTCAGGAAAAGTAATTTAGCTCCATTATATATAAAATGGAGACTTGAGTTGAGTTATATAAGCAACAGATAGAATATGTGGTCAACGAGAGGTTGTTAAGTAATAGTTGATGTTGCGAGTAAAAGTTTATGAAAAGTTGTAGGGTTGAGGAATCAACCCGAGAAAATGAGAGTGAGATACTTGAAGGTATCACTATCTGATCCTTAGAATGATTCTGAGGAAAGAATCCTTTTAAGGGGGGAAGGATGTAACATCTGGGATATCGTGTGTAATTATTTTTATTAATAAGTAATTTTTATATGATTATTATGTAATTTTTGGTGAATTATCTGATGATTGGTGTGAATATGTGAATGCTTATATGTGATATGGTATAAGTTTGTTAATTGTATTATGACCAGAATAAAATATAGATAATTACGGTATTTTTCTGGTAATTTTTGGGCTGTTAAATGATTTTATATTGATTTATGAATTTATTAATTCTTTTCTGAATAATTACAAAATTATTTTATAAAGCCGGGAATCGTCCGACTTCAACCGTTTTTACGTTTTTACAACCCGAAACTCTTCCGAAAACTCCATCCTAACCTAATCTGGTAATTCCGGACAATTTCGTGTTTTGACTTTTTCGATTCGGATTACAGTTTGACCCGTGCGCGACCCGGCACAAGATTTTCGATACGATAATCATTTCGATGAATCAACAAAACCCGTATTCTTAAAAGACGGGATAATATTACGTTATTTTCGTATAAAGTATTTTATAAGAAGCCCGGTTTGGATAATTATCCAATACGGGTGTCAAATCGGATCGTTTCTGCAGTTACTTAGCGGCTAAGTAACTAATTTATCGATCCAAAATGATCCAGAATGAACCAATATTCCAAAAATATATATAGCCCTTTTATCATTTCATTTTATCCGTATAATCATAATCAGTCAGATTAATATCGCGTTCTTGAGAATCAAACGTACGAACGAACGCGTTATCGAACTCCTATTCGGGCGTGCAACATATCAAAATGAAGCTCTCGAAAAGTTCTTTCATTATCAATTATCCATTTCAGTGCAGAAATCAAGGTGATTTTCTTATTTAATTATTTAAATTCGAATTATTTAAGAATTAATATATGAATTTTTGTTCTTGGTGTTGTTGATATGATTTGATGATTCCATCGTGTGGATAATATTTTTCTGGTCAATTTGGTATATTATATGTCAAAAATAATAACATAGAGAAAATGATGTTTTATTCTCAGAAATGAAATTAGGGTTTTAAACTTTGAATGTTCTTGATCAACTTTTGGGCATTTTCATTTGGCCTCATCTCGGTAAAAACTGATGTTGCCATCATGTTTGTTTCGTTATGAGGATTCAAAATATGTGGTTGAATCGATTACTGGAATCGAGATGGAGCCTCGCCAGAGTTGAAGAACTCGACGGCGGCGACGAGGTTCGATCGAGTTTTCCAGTTAAACGATCGATTTGTTGCCTGAACTGAGCACATAGATCAACTCCTGGTAGTTTGTAGAAGTAATCTGCCCCTTCCGGTGCGTTTCTGGGCATGATAACATCGGTCGGCGAAGTCGCCGCCGGCGACAATGCTGAGGAAGACGGCGGAGGGTAGAAATTACGGTTTCACCCCTGCTATTTTCCCAAGTTTCAATTTTTTTCCCCAACTTTCGAATTGAACATTTTAACCTTGCGACTAAAAGTTTTAAAACTTTACACTTTACCCCCTGGAATTTCTATTTTTAAAAACTATTTTTATTTATTTATTTTAATTTCAAAAATGCTTTTTAAATTATTTTTAATTTTTAAAATAAATCATCATTATTTAATTAATTAATATTAGTTGATAATTAATTATTTAATTAGTCAATTAATTTAAATATTAACTGATTAATTAATTTAATTAGTTATTAATTAATTTTAATTGATTTAATAATTACATTTAATTATTTAAAATTGATTTAAAAATTCCGAAAAATAGTTTCGAGCTTTAAAATATTATTTTAAATTATTTTCAAGACACTATAATTATTACAAAATTATTTTAAATTCCGATTCGGGTATTCGAACCCTATTATTTAATTATAAATTGATTCTGAGTCCCGTTTTAATTCCGAAAAATGTTCAAAAATTCGTATTAAATACCTGGAAAGTCATTTTGACCTTGAATCTTCTTTGAAAAATTATTTTGATCGAATATCTTGCGTGCTATGTGCTACGTGCTAACTGACTGGTGTGTTATATGCCTATGTGGTTATGGTTTGACTGTTTTAGTCATAATTTTTAATCCGTAAATCGGATTTGGGTGAAACAAAGGGTAGATAAAAGCTTATGACGTCTATGTGATGATTAGATTAATATGAGTATGAATAATTGATAGATACTTGTGATGCCTAGCAGATTCAGCGACATATAGAAAAGGAAACCAGTGATCTATAAATAGAATCAAAGCATAGAAAGAGAAGGAAAATGATTGATAAATAGAAGCAAGGCATAGAAAGAGAAGAAAAGTGGTTGATGAGTAAAACTGTTAGATGAGTACCAGTAAAGTGGAAATCGTGTGTGATAAGGCAAGTACCTCTGAACCTTTTTCAAGATATATTGCAAATATTTTTGAACTGTTTCATAATATGTCGCTATTATTCAAAATAACTCCTGTTTTATACTGCAAGCACTTTAAACTATTTAACCTTGAACCCTGATTCTTATTGATCTTGAGCCATAAGCCTTATTCTTCATAAACCATTGATTGTTGAATTTCCAGATACGAGCCAAACACATACGATACTACTCCATAAATACATATCTACCACATACTGATTTCTGATATTGTATTGCTTGACATACCAACCCTTATTCCTTGTTTATCAAAAGACTAATTATTGGAACTCTTGAACCCTTGGTCTTCTACTTTCTGGATTTTTTCCTTGATTGAAAGCCAATCTTTTTGAATTCCCTGTTATGCCTTCATGGTGTTATGAATCACACTATGCTTCAAGATAAATGTTGTTTATTATTCAGCTTATTGATTTACATTGGTTTTCGTATTGAATTGTTCTAGAATTGGATGGTTTTATACGTGTGGATCAGATTCATGGTCAGACCAGATTCATGGTCATAATAGGCCAATGTGTGCTTTGGATCCAGTATATAGAGCAAAGATGGGAGCCTTGCTCGGGGTTAATGCGTGACTGATCAGGAGCCTAACCTTGGTTTTTAAAATGAAAAGTGAATATCCAATTCTAATCATTGCTTATTCGGAAACTTGATTCTTCTGAATCACTTCAATTGATTATTGATTAACCTCAATTGCTGCTATTATGACTTGCTGAGCTAGTTAGCTCACTCTTGCAAACCTTTTTATGTTTTCAACAATTGAAAAGGAAAATTTGTTGATAACAAGGATTCCCAGTCCAACGTGCGAGCTAGGATTCCAGGTTAAGTTGGATCGAGCTAGAAGGAGCTTATATTGTAGATGGGTTATGCGAGATTGTAAGAATGATATCATTATCAATTGTAAGTTGAACTAGTTGGGGTTTACTATGATACAATAAAAGTTAAGGTTGTGACTTGTTTTCATATTTTAACCTGTTGCGATCTGTGGTTGTGTAAAAGGGTTAATGCATATAATACTTTATATACAGGTTTAAATATTATGGTGTGTATTATGAGCCCCAAACTTCTGACCCGAGTTTGGAGGGCGTCACACTTGGGCCAACCTTCTCATCGAATTCTGATAGCAGGGATTTATAACTATTCATATGTCCTGAGCATCCACTTTCAAAGACTAGAGCATTCCTCCTGTCACCCTGCAATCAGTAATTTGAATCAGTTAGTATTTTTAAGGACCCATACTTACTTGGATCCTTTGGCCTTTATAAGTTTATTAACATATGCAGCAGAAGACTTTTTATTAGAGTTTATGTTAACATCCTTACTATCAGTATTTATACATGCGGAAATAGATTTTGCTTTAATTAAAGAGGGTTTCAGTTTATAATAAATATAATACAAACTATGATACTCTTTATATGTATAAATAGAATTCCAAACACTTCCACAATGAAAACAAGGACTTTGTGCTTTATATCTTACTATTTTATTCCTAAACTCTGATTTAGAAGAAACAATATTTATCTTTTTATTCTTCTTATAAGAGTTAGCAAGATGATTAGTGCTACCACAGTTTGAGCATGTCTTTCTGGGTGCATTAGGTGGGGTTACATAATTTCTATTCTTATTAACACCTACCTTGCCATTCCTATTCTTTCTAGACCTTTTACTCTTGTCTTTCATGTGTAGATCCTTCAGCTTTTGCTTAAGCTATTTCTGAGTCATTGAACCAATATTTACTGAATTTGTGTTAACTTGTTCACTATTATCAGTAATTAAGTTTAATCTAGGTACTGAGGTTGTATCTTTCTCATGGATAGACTAGACTGTATTAGCACTAGGATTAAACTTAATGGTCTTTATTTGAACCTTGTTCAGTTTGACCTTGCTATCAATTTTTATTAGTACTATTATCTCAGTGTCTTTTCCACTTTTCTTATCAGAATTAGATCTAGTTAAATATCCTAATCCTGATCCCCAATAATCATTCTCTAAAATTTCCTGAGTTGACTTTCCTGAGTTAGTCTAAAGTTTAATGACTTCTCTTTCTTTAGCTAGCTCGATCTCTAGATAAATATGTTTTTCTAACAATTTTTCCTCAACATAAATAGCATTATCTCTTTCTTTTTGAATTTCTAGCATGGAAAGCAACTCAATTTCTAGGCAATCATTCCTTTTCTTTAACACGGAGTTTTCACTCTTAATTTTATTATTCTCTAAGGTTTGATCCCTAAAACTAACATACATAGACTTAAGAAATAATCTTAATTCATAGATATCATCCGTATCAAAAGTAAGAGTAGTCTAAGGTACCTTTAATTCAGCATTGTTATCATCGACATTCGCTTTTTCCATGAGAGCATAATTGACTCAATCATCTGAAATTGATGAATCATCCCATTTTCTCTTCCTTGAGATCAAGGCTTGTTTCTTCTCAGCTCTGGGTTTTCTGCATTCAGCTGCAAACTGTCCAAGTACATCACAGTTGTAACATCTCTCTTTTGACTTGTCAGGGTTTCCAGATCTTGATTCCTTCCCATCAGTATTTCTCTTGTTGTTCCTCTTATCAGAGTTTGATGAATTGGAACCTTTTCTAGAAAATCTTCTCCCTTTTCTGAAGTTCTTGTATACCATCTTCTTGAAGCTTTTAACCAGTAGGGCAGCCATTTGATCCATATCTTCATTGTTGTTATGATCATTGTCAGTATCTTATTCAGTATCCGTATTTGAGTCATCATCAGAGTTTGATGATTCAGTTTCTGACTTTACAATCATGGCTTTCCCTTTGGAGTAGCTTTTCCTCCTAGCTTTCTCATTTGGCTTCTCTTCAACCATGAGTGTAATTGGTCTAGCTTTTGATCCTTTCCTCTTGCTTTTTTGTTCCATCTCTAGTTCATGAGTTTTCAGAACTTCATAGATCTCATCTAGAGGTGTGTTGTCAAGTTGATAGTTGTCTCTTATTGATGTGACTTTAAAGTCCCACTTTTCAGGGAGAGCAAGTAGGAACTTCAGGTATGAGTCCTCCAAATCATATTCTTTGTTGACAAGGGATAAGTCATTCAGCAATTTATGAAATCTATCATAGATCTCAGTTAAGGATTCATTGCCCCTTGAGTCAAAGTGCTCATAATCTTGAGTAAGTATTGTCCTCTTGTTCTTCTTGATAGCAGTTATAACTTGACACTTTAATTCTAAAGCATCTCATATCTCTTTTGGTGTCTTACATCTAATGACTCTATTAGACATAACAATATCAAGACTGTTGTGCAGGATGTGTCTGACCTTAGCATCCTTCATGATAAATGAGATATCTTCAAAAGAGTAGTCCTTCCTGTCTTTGTCTATCATCTTCTATGGTTCTCCTGCAAGCAAAATAACTACCTTCATTGGTCTATGAGGACCATCATAGATCATGTTCAGATATTTAGGATCTATGGCTTCCAAGCACATGGCCATCTTAACTTTCCAGATTGGATATTCATGTATCTTCAGGATCGGCACCTTGATTGTTTCATACCTACTCATGTTGATACTTATCCGTGATGTGGCTGGGGTGGTGGCTTCGGATTCTATGTTTCTTCTTCTTTTTCTGACATGGTTGATTGATTTTTGGATCTGAAACTATTTGTACGTTAACAACAATCTCTGATACCAATTGTTAGGCCCTTAATCAACTGTAGAAGGGGGTGAATACTGTTAATTCAATCAATTCGAAAAAGTTTCAACAGAATCAATAGTTTTTTTATTAACTGATAAAAACTTATTACTAACGTACTCTCTCGAAAGGATGAACAAATATCCTTGAGAGCTTCTAGGTTATGCGAAAGATATAACAATGTCGCAATGCATATAACATGAACCTAATCTGTATTTTATATAGAGCACTTTTACACAATGTATAAGGAATCATATTCTATCAACAACATGATGAGTGGCATTTATGACACTTTTTAATGCTCCGTAAAGCTTTAAATTGATGTTTTGTACTCGAGTTATTAGTGTATTTAACGTGTTTTTGTAGTGTTTTTGCATTTCAGGTATTTATCAGGAATAAAGGTGATTTAACATAGTTTTGATGCTAATATGGTGTTAGGATGATGTCCAGAATAAAAGCTCGTGAAAAGACCCAATCAAATCACCAAGAAAAGAGGAAGTCAGGAAATTCTTTAGAGAGTCAGTGCGCCCGCGGTGTGATAGCGCACGGCCGCGCCCAAAGAGCAGAATGTCAGCACGCGGCCACGCTAGGTCGGGAAAATAAAATCATGTTTCTTCTGGAATTTTGATCTGTTGGAATTCTACCCTGTGTGGGCTGCTATATAAATATACTTTATGTTCATTTTTTACAAGGAGACGTACCAGAGCTTAAGGAGAAGGCGTAAAAAGACCGTTGATCATAATTCAACCAAGGCGAAGAAGATCTAGTTTATACTTATGATTCTTTGTTTTAAGTTGTAACTTTGGATGCTAGTTTTCTTGCATGTGAACCTATACTCTTGTTTTGTAATTGGTTTATTATTAATTTTGTATAAAGACTATGTTTATTATACCATGCTTTCATCGGAACCCACGTTGATGGTGAGTCCGATTATGGGCTAATCGTTATCGTAGGGTTCTTACGGATTTATTTATGGATTTCTTTAGTTAATTTGTTTCGATGCTTTAGTGTGTGGTGATTGTATGATAACCTAGTTTTGGTTGTTCTTATTCTTCTTATGAGCGTCACGAATTTATAAGATAACGTGTTAATCTTTAATGAAGCGAAAATGAATTTAAGGGTTTAAAACTTGCCATCCTAGCATAGATTCCTGTATTTGATATGCATGATTTGTAGGTAATTTTAACCATCTTACCTGCCCTATGTAATCACGAGAGATAACTTGTGTGTTAAACCATTATGTTGTCAAACTTTATAGACAAATATGGTCTAAATATAAATGGTGTC
Organism: Apium graveolens; assembly: GCF_009905375.1. Lineage (NCBI taxonomy): Eukaryota > Viridiplantae > Streptophyta > Magnoliopsida > Apiales > Apiaceae > Apium > Apium graveolens. The sequence goes on from NC_133652.1 coordinate 107,306,746, forward strand.
TATTCAGCTTCTATCACTTTTGTGGATGTCTGGTAGTATGGTAATCGTACAATGAAAGTTGCCGTTTATCAGTTTCATGTCATCTGATTAGTGTCATCACCATTACATGCTAAAGTTAAGAACAAAAAGGCTAATGAATGAAATATTTAATGAAGTTAGAATCCCATGTTTATGTCATATAATATTCAACTCTCTTTAATTCTCTTAGTTGATATCCTCTAGTATAATCTCTTAGTTAATTGTAGTTAACAACCTCAAATTGTTATTCATCTTAGCATTGGATAATAGCCATACCGATGTTGTATAGATACATAGATTGAAATTAACCTAAACCAATCCCTGTGGGAACGAACTACAATTTATTCTATATTACTTGTGATCACGTATACTTGCATAAATATTAGCGCGTGTTTCAGTCCTAACAAGTTTTTGGCGCCGCTGCCGGGGATTGCGGTGTTCATTTTTAGTTTATGTGTTTGTCATCGTTGGTCATTAAAATTCAGTGACTCAGACATTGTTACTTACTAAATTTCTTGTTGTGTTTCAGGTACTCTAGCGAGCTTGTATGCATATGCGTTCTCGGTCTCGTAAGAGAACACTGGATAAAGCTGAGGAAGAAGTTGTAGTCGAAGAGAAAGTTAAAGAAGAGATCTTAGTTGAGAAAGAAGAAGAAGTTCTTTTTGTAATGGGAGAACCAGAAACAAATCCAAAGGCTTTGATGGACTACTCTCAACCGAAGATAAATGATATTCAGTCTAATATTGTTCGACCAGCCATCTCGGCTAATATTGTTAGTCCCTAACAATGCAACAAGAATTACAGAAGGGGGGTTGAATGGAATTCTTGAAACTTTTTCTGAATTACAAAATGTTCTATCTTAATCATATATATAGGTGTTTGATTTGCTAAGTGCGGAATAAGAGTTAGTTAAATCAAAAGACAAAGTAATAAAAAAAAGTCTTTAAAACTTTCTGGTGGATTTGAATGTATCCACCAGAGATATATAAATACATCAAGAGATCCCTGTGAAGCTTGAATAGCTCACAGCTGCTTACAATAATAAGAATAACTAAACTTGCAGAGAAATACTAAGGATACATCTTACAATTATTTCTCTGAGAAAATATATTGCTTAGTCTTTTTGTTGTACTAATTGCTACTCTTGGTTTATATATCACAGAGATTACACAGTAATAAGACAAGATAATAAAACAAAACCTATCAAGTTTAATACTATGCTGCTTCATTACTCTATTCCAGCATCTTTGAATATCTTCATATTAGAATGGAAATGGCAATGCTTCTTTGTTCTCAAAAACCCAGTTGAATAGGCTTCCACATTCCTTTTGCATACACTCGACGCATGTGACTGTGTTGTCACTATCAACAGATGTTCAAATTGATTATCCGTTGGGTACATGATCATCCGTCGGGTTGCCTTGTTGATCATCCGTCGGGTTGCCTTGTTGATCATCCGTCGGGTTGCCTTGTTGATCATCCGTCGGGTAGGTTTGATGATCATCCATCGGGTAGCTATTTGGCACTTGACTTCATTTCATTTATGCAGAATTACAAGACATCATCTATGTATAATTAATCAACCTATTCTGCATATCTAATTAAATTCAACATGACTTATATGCTACTACAGAATCTAAACAAAGGTGTTTGCAGAAATGTGCTTCATGACTTATTATTACACAAGCTACTCACTCGATGGATAACAAATCATTATCCGTCGGGACTATATTAGTGTTAAGTGAGTGAAAGCTGACGATACTATTACCGGGTAAGTCTTTTATGGTCCCAGGAAGGCATATTGAAGGTGTGCGGGTAACTGCTTAAGTTCTACAGAAGGAGCCCTCAGTGCTAGAAGGTGGTGGCAACGCTTTCCGTTCCCCAAGATTTAAAAACTGCCTGCTCCCCGAAACTGCCAGCTAGATTAGCTGCATTAGCCGTAACCAGTGTGCTTCGCCTTCTGAGTCATCCGTCGGGACTATATTCCTTATCCGTCGAGTGCTACATTTTTCACTAAGTTAAATCTACTAAGGTGTTTTGTTAATGAAATCATCAAGTTCACAACATATTCACAACAATCTCCCCCAATTTATGTCTACTAGAATTGTAGCCATAAATTAAGAGAAACTGGATGATAACAAAACACCCTAAAAATACAAATTTAAATAGAAGTAGATAAAACTGTAAAGTGCTTCAATTAACAAAGTGTACAAAGATTTGCTCACAGGAATTTTCAAGGTGCTTCTCTAGCCTGAGCAGATTAATCTATTTCCTTGAAGATCTGGATCTTTTTCCAAGCTTTCTGTTGTTTTCTTCTATCTGATTTTGGAGCTGTCTATGGAATTCCAGTTCATCAGATTCTGAGAGATTTAACATTTTTTGCATATCCAAAAGAGTCTCATTGCTAGATATGCTCAATTGGTCTTCTAATCTGAAGAATCTTCTAACTCCTTTATCATCCATGAATTCCATCAGCCAGTAGGGCCTTAGATGCACTCTACTCCCTGTGTAATGAATAGTTAGAGTCTTTGGGAGTGCATCTTTGGCTCTAATACTCCTCAGTTCTTCAATCTTCTTTAGAAAAAGTATTCTAGTTGTCACATTGAATCCAAAGTTCTTCTTGAAGGATGAATAAACCTTTATCAGCATAGACTGGCTTTCTTGAAGGATTATGTGAAGTGGCCAATGTATCTCTTTTCCTCCCTTGTACTTGAATACTAACCTTTCAGGTAGATTCCTGTAAGCATCAATCCCTCTAACTTCTTCCAGTTCATCTAGATAGAGGTTTAAATATGAGAATTCCTTGATGTCACAGATGTACATGATGTCTCCCTTGTTGACTTTGGTTTGAGGTTTGGTTAGGGACTTGGATCTGAGAGTTGAGGGCTTCACTTTCTTGACTTCTCTGGTCTTTGTCTTCTTTGGCTTCATGAATTGCGATAGATTGAGTTCAGGTATTGGTAGACTATCCCAGTCTATTGGCTCATCCTTTGGAATGATAGGTTCACCATGAAAGTTCTTGGATGGATCTATCTTGAATTCTCTATGTGCCACAGAGGGCATGGATGTTTGAGTTGTTGCAGATGTAAACTCTTTAGGAAAGTACCCTTCCATCTCCTCATCACTGAAGTCCAATTTTCTCTTGATTCTTTGCTTGTACCTTGGCTTCTTTGTCTGTGGAGGTGCATTTTGCATTTCTTGATCTTGAGATACAACAATTTTAGATGGTTGTGTAGAAATTTGTTTTGAGGGTTTAACAGCTTGTAACTTGGCCAAGATAGCAGCTTGCTCCTTCTTTTGTTTGACCTTTTTAGCATCTAGAGCAGCTAGCTTCTTTTCTTGCTTCAATTTTGCCTTTTCTCCTCTCTTTTCTTCAGCAAATTGAGGGCGTCCAGCCACCACACAAATTTCCTTACCATTCCTGAAAACTTTAGAAATTCTCCTTTTCAATGCTGAATCAGCTGGATCCTTGTAGAATACTATAGACCTGGCTAACAGCTTCTTTTCATCAGGCTTTGGTGTCTCATACACTGTGTCCAAGGGGTTCTTTAGTGAAGATTTTGGATAGTTCACCCTTGGCTTCAAAATTAGCTTAGCCTTTGGAGATTTGATACAGGATGGCTGTCCTCTTTCCAGATTATTCATGCTCATTTCATTCACGGAGATTTTCCTGACTTGAGAGTGATGAATGGTTATTTTTCTGGTTTCTTTGCTAGCCCAAATTCCTTTTGTATATCTTCATCAATTTTTTCCCAGTTGATTGGAATCAACTGCTTCTTTTCAGCTGCTCTCAATGTGGCTGTTGCTTCATTAATTAGATCAATGATGTCTGTAGTTGGTGGCTTGGTGAAAGCAATTGTAGGCACAATTACTTTGCTAACTTGAATGTTAAGCTGCTTCTCCCCCTCACTTGAGCCTTTCTCCCCCTTTTTGTTATCATCAAGTTGTGTGGGAGGGAGTTGAGCAGCCATAAACTATTGAAGAAGTGCAGTCTGAGCTTCTTTATTGGTGAGTATCTTGGCCATTGACTTCTCTACAGTAGACAGTCTTGAGTCATGACCTCAACTTTCCTATTAAGATCAGCCTCCTTTCTTAGCTTTTGAGCAACTTCAGTCATGATGGTTGCAGGGAGTCTAGCATCCATCCTTTCTATAACATCTTGCTTGACTTCTGAGATTTCTTGCTTGATAGCATCCACACTTTGACTGTGTTTGAGGGCTTGAATTTTATGCAGCTGGAGTGCTTCAAGATGTGCTGTTAGTAGCTTCTTTGTGTTGGCATTAGTAGATGCCTGAATGGCTGCTTGGGTGTCATGAACTAGCTTAAATAGTGTTGATTGGAGATGTGAGTAGGAACATTCTTTTGTAAGCATCCAGGCAGGAACAGCTGCATCTCCCCCTATGTCCATGCTGTCTTCCTCATCATCCCCATCAGCATCCCCAAAAGAAGCTTCATCCAGTTCAAAATCACTGCCAATGTTGAAAGGCATAGCAGTGATTGCATCCTTTGCTCTTTTTAAAGATTGTGTAGTATGCACTAAGTTCAGCAATCTTTTAGCCTCCTCATTGCCCTGTACAACTAGAGTTTTGGTAAGCTATCACAGGGTGAGTAAATGTCTCAGCATCCAGGGAAATGGAATCTATAACAGCTTGATATTCTTGCTGAAATAGCATTTCCTTTTCTGCATCATTGACATTCATTGACTCACTTGCAATGGTTTCCATTCTTATCACTCATGTACCTGCATTTCCCTCTTGATCTCTTTTTTGTTGCATCAAGGTCTCACCTTGGCTCCCCACCCTCACACCTTCACCTTCACCATCTAAGGTGGGACTCCTCACACTCACTTTTGCCAATCCTGAAGAAATGGATTGCATTTGTTCACTCTTTTCCTTTCCTTTTTTCTGGGAGCAACCCAGACTCTCACTCATTTCACTTCCTTCCCTCAATCCTAGTAGTGATTGCACTACCACTAAGTCTTCTGCACTTGTAATAATTGATGAAATTTGAAGCTGTGCAGAGACACTCGACAGATAAGGGATATCCGTCGGGTTAACAGTTTGACTATCCGACGGATAACTGCTGTTAAGCTTATCCGTCGGTTATCCGTCGGGATACAATCACTACTCGACGGATGAACAATATCCATCGAGTGAGTAGAAATGAATGAGTTTGGAGTGGAAACTATTGTGGACTCTGTGGAGATTGATGAGAATTTTGGCGCAGATGTCTCAACAGTTTTAGAAAGAGATGGAAATTGAGCCAACAAATCATCTAGAAGATGATGCTCACTTGCTTGGATTTTTGGCTTCTCTAAGAGAGTTAAAGATGGAGAATTTGGAAGTGATGTGTTTATCATGTCAACATCCAAAGAGTGTGTGGGAGAGTTTGGTATTTCAGGGGCTTCAATTGTTAGAGATTTTGGTTGTGACTCCGCATTATTGGAGCCACATCAACCTGACTTTAAGAAGGTGCACGACTGTGTCTTTAGCACCAGCTTGCATGGTGTGTGAACCCTGTGCATCCCCAAGGGTCTTTGATTTCTTCTTTCTAGTGTAAGTTTGGGGTGGACTTGTATCCCTTACCCTTTTGGCCTGTGCACTTGGCTGAGAGCTTTGTTCAATAGTCACATCCTTCTGGGAGGATGCAACTAGTAATGAGCTTATATCATTATTAAGCACTGCAGTTTGTTGGGAAACTACAGTGTGGCTAGGCTGGGAAACACTCACCTCTGCAACCTTATCCTTAGGGTTTCTTTGATGTTCACCCTGTCTCACCTTTCTTACCCACCTTCACACTCCCCTCTTTAGGTTTGGTGGATTTTACAACTGGTATCTTTTGAGAGACACCAGAGGGGGCTTTCTTTGACTTTGTTTTTGAAATTTTGGATTTGGAAGCTTGGGTAGGCAACTGTTGGGTCAATGGCACAGTTTCCATAGCTACACTAGAATGCAAAGAAGTTTGTGAGGCTGGAAGAGTAGACAGTTGAACTTACCTCACTTACCTGAGGTGCCTCCATAACTGCAAAGTAGAAGAGTGGCACCTCTTTGTGATGGTTTGCCCTGTTCAAATCTGCAATGAATCTCCTTTCTTGAACCCAACAATCTAATTTGTTGGTTGGGTTCTCAAGCATAATATCCTCAGAGAGGTGGTTAGCAAGCATCATTAAAAATCTAGGATAGTAAACATTTTTACCCCTCTTATTTAGCTCTCCTAACTTAAACCCCAACTCAAATATGACAAGATCACTAAAGTTGAAAAATTTATCAGTAACTAGCATGTAAAACATGAAGATATTAACTGAATCAAAATTACTGATTTTACCAGAGAATACCTCAGTAACTACATCACATAGATAACTTCATTCCTTCCTAAGACCCAACCTCCTAATTTCACTTAATTTAGAAGTGGAGAGTGCATAGCCCATGGAGTTAAGCATATTAACAATGTTAGTGTCTGTGTGTGGTGAAGTTACAGTATTATCAGGAATTTTGAAACATGCTTTAACAATATCACTATTAACACAGAATTCCTTACCTTTAATAGTGAAAGTGATAGTCTTATCAGTTGAGTTGTATGTTGCAGTCATCCACATCTCTTCAACAATTTCACAGTAGATGGTGGGTGATTCCAGCATGGCATAGTTGAGTTTGCAGTTCTTCACAAAATCCATCATTTTGTGGTAGTCGCCAGACTGTTGAATCCCCTTGTTCACTAAAGTTGTGAAGTTGTTCTTCTCATAGATGAATCCAGTTTGAGACATGATCTTGACGACTGGTGCCATTGTTAGAAAATAAAAACTTGTAGAGAGAGATTAAGTGCTTTTGAGAAAGAGAGAAGTTAGAGCAGATAATTTGAGAATGATAAAAGAGAAGCAATGAAAATGAATTATGCTTTTATACTATCTCAAAAATAACTGTCAAAAATAATAAAGTAAAATAAAGTGACCAATAAAAATTGCCCAAAATAGCCGTTTTAAAAATAAACTGTAAAAATTCCATTAATTATCTGTCGTGTTATGCTTACAAACTGTAAGTATACTCGATGGATAATGTTCAGAGAATCAACGGCTAAAAAAAGACAATTCGACGGATGAGGATAAATCAGTTATCCGTCGAGTCATAAAATATTCCAGAAAAATAATTGATTTTATTAACAAATAGTATACCGACGGATGATCAAACTCGATGGATAATGATCATTCGTCGAGATATAAATTTTGACTTAACCAAAATTACATCCAAGACTGAAAAATTAATTTGATTTCTGGCTACATTACAACTTGCAAATTATCTGTAAAGATTCAAGAGTAATTAAGCATACCTAACTCACTTACCAACCTTGAAAAGGTGGATTCATCCAGTGGCTGGTAAATATATCTGCAAGCTATTTTTCACTTGGAACAAAATGTAGTTCCACAGTACCATTCATTACATGTTCCCTTATGAAGTGGTACTTGATGTCTATGTGCTTTGTTCTTGAATGCTGTACAGGATTTTCAGTGATGGCAATTGCACTTGTGTTATCACAGAAAATATGAATCCTTTCCACTTGTTGACCATAGTCTAGCAACTGATTGTTCATCCACAGAATCTGGGCATAGCAACTGCCACCATCAATATATTCAGCTTCAGCTGTAGAAGTAGAAACTGAATTTTGCTTTTTACTGAACCAGGACACAAGCTTGTTTCCTAGAAATTGACAGGTTCCTGTTGTACTTTTTCTATCAATTATACAACCTGCATAATCTGCATCTGAATAACCATTTAGATCAAAACCAGAATCTCTAGGGTACCAAATGCCAAGTTTTGGTGTTCCCTTGAGATATCTGAAAATCCTCTTAATAGCTACTAAGTGAAATTTTCTAGGATCAGCCTGAAATCTAGCACAAAGATATGTAGCAAACATTATGTCTGGCCTACTAGCTGTTAAGTATAGGTGTGAGCCAACCATGCCCCTATAACTTGAAATATCCACAGACTTTTCAGTAGTGTTTAATTCAAGCTTAGTTGCAGTGGTCATGGGAGTTTTTACAGATGTGCAATCCATTAGATCAAACTTCTTTAAAAGATCATAAATGTATTTAGTTTGACTAATGAATATTCCATCACTAACTTGCTTAACTTGCAAACCAAGAAAGCAGGTTAGTTCTCCCATCATGCTCATTTCATACTTATTTTGCATCAATTTGGCAAACATTTTGCAAAGTTTTTCATTTGTAGAGCAAAAAATAATGTCATCTACATAAATTTGAACAAGTATGCTAGAGCCATTAACATTTCTAAAGAATAAGGTTTTATCTACACTACCTCTAGTGAAGTGATTCTCTAAAAGAAACTTTGACAAAGTGTCATACCAGGCTCTAGGTGCTTGCTTCAGTCCATAAAGTGCTTTCAAAAGATAGTAGACATATCACGGAAAATTTGGATCTTCAAAACCAGGAGGCTGACTGACATAGACTTCCTCCTCCAAATCTCCATTCAGAAAGGCACTTTTTAAATCCATTTGATAGACTTTGAAATTGGCATGGGCTGCATAGGCTAAAAAGATTGTGATGGCTTCAAGTCTTGCAACAGGAGCAAATGTTTCATCAAAATCCATTCCTTCTTATTGACAATAGCCCTTAGCAACCAATCTAGCTTTGTTTCTGACTATTATGCCATTTTCATCCATCTTGTTTCTAAATACCCATTTGGTGTCTATTGGATTCTTTCCTTTAGGCTTGGGTACCAGCTTCCATTCCTTATTCTTTTCAAATTGGTTTAGCTCCTCCTGCATAACTAAAATCCAATCATGATCCAACAAAGCTTCTTCTACCTTCTTTGGTTCTTCCTTAGAGAGGAAGCTGCTATATAGACATTCTTCTTGAGTTGCTCTTCTTGTTTGAACTCTAGAAGATACATCACAAATGATGAGCTCAAAGGGGTGATCCTTTGTCCATTTCCTTTGTTGAGGTAGATTAGCTCTAGATGAAGAGGCCTCATTGTTATCTTGATATTTGATTGAGTTTTAATATTTAGAAACTTCCCCCGAATTAATGGATCTTTGATTTGAGAAAAGGGAACTTTCTGTAAGTGATCTATTTTGACTTCCAGCTTCTTTTGATGACCTGATAGATGGTGAATTTTGAGTACCGACGGATGAAGCTGGTTGTCTCCCGACGGATAAAGCAGATTGTCTCCCGATGAATGAAGCATTTTGCAACTCAACAGATGTTGAATTTTATGCTTCATTGGTAGTAGATTTTTCTACATTATCCTTTGATACTGTTTCTTGATCACTTTCATCATCACTGTCATCACTAACCATCTCCACATTGTCAAATTTGAGGCTCTAATGGTAATCTCCATCTTGCAGTCCTTCAATATTTTTATCATCAAACACAACATGTATTGATTCCACAACAATGTTGGTTCTCAGATTGTAAACTCTATATGTTTTACCAACAACATATCCAACCAAAATTCCTTCATCTGCTTTAGCATCAAACTTCCCATTCTGATCAGTTTGATTTCTCAAGATATAATATTTGCAGCCAAAGACATGAAGAAAATTTAGAGTTGGCTTCTTGTTCTTGAACAATTGATAGGGTGTCATGCATTTTGCTTGATTAACCAGAGAAATATTCTGAGTGTAGCATGCAGTATTTACAGCTTCAGCCCATAAATATGTTGGTAACTTAGACTCTTCAAGCATTGTCCTTGCAGCTTCAATAAGTGATATGTTCTTTCTTTCTACTACTCCATTTTGTTGTGGAGTTCTTGCTGCTGAGAACTCATGAAAAATCCCACTTTCTTCACAAAATACTCTCATGACAGAATTTTTGAACTCAGTTCCATTGTCACTCCTGATTTTTCTAACTTTGAAATCAGGATGATTGTTGACTTGCCTTATGTGATTGATGATGATTCACTAGCCTCATCTTTGGACTTAAGGAAATATGTCCAAGAGAACTTTGAGAAATCATCTATAATTACTAGGCAAAATATTTTCCTTCGTATGGACAACACATTGACTGGTCCAAACAAATCTATGTGTAGCAGTTGCAAAGGTTCTTCAATTGTTGAATCAAGCTTCTTTCTGAATGATACTTTAATTTGCTTTCCCTTCTGGCAAGCATCACACAGTCCATCCTTTGAAAACTCCATTTGAGGAATGCCTCTAACCAGTTCTTTCTTTACTAGTTCATTCATGGTCTTGAAGTTTAGATGGGATAGCTTCTTGTGCCATAACCAACTTTCATCCTAACTTGCTTTGCTGAGAAGACAAGTAACAGATTCTGCATTTGATGAGTTGAAGTCAGCTAGGTACACATTTCCTTTTCTCACACCAGTGAGAACCACTTTGTTGCTCCTCTTTTTAGTCACAACACAGGCTTCTGAGTTGAAGGTTACTGAATTGCCTTTATCGTACAGCTGGCTGATGCTCAACAAATTGTCCTTGAGACCATCCACTAAGGCAACCTCCTCAATGATGACATTGTCTTTTGAAATCAAACCATATCCCACAGTATAACCCTTGCTGTCATCTCCAAAACTAATACTTGGGCCAGCTCTTTCTTTGAACTCTGTGAGCAGGGTAGAATCACCAGTCATGTGTCTTGAACAACCACTATCAAAGTACCATAGATTCTTTCTGTTTCCCTGCACACATTAAATTCAAATGAAGTTGATTTTGGTACCCAAGTTTCCTTGGGTCCTGCCTTGTTAGCCTTCTTTTTCTGTGTCTTAGGGTTTGATCTCATTTGACTTGGGGATATCAGATTTATCCTTAGTCATTTGAGTTGGACCTTTGAAACCATTCATTATAACAGAATTATCATGCACATTTTGATTAACAGGAAATGGCATGTTATTAGTAAACATGTTATTCCAGTTGGGCATGCTAAATGGCATTTGAGGCATACTAAATGCAACATAATAAGGATTAGGTGCAAATGGTATATTAGCAAATTGTGCATTCATATTATGTGTAGACATAGCATTCACAGGCATAGAAGGCATGAAATTCATGTTAGGAGAAGGAGGTGGCACAGATATGGAAGTAGGCATGGTAGTTTTGCAATTAACAGACAGATGATTTACACTACCACACTTAACACGGATTTTTCTTGGAGCATACTTATCAGGTATGTAGTTGTTATGCTTGTTAATCCCTACTTTACCATTTCTATTGTTTTTCTTTTTAGCCTCTATTTTACCCTCAATCTTTTCTAGTCTGTCATTCAATTGCTTGATAGATAGATGACCAACATTCACTTTCTTTTCCTTCTTCACTTGACTAGATTCTCCTAAAATAAAGTATTTCGAAACTGATCCATATTTTTCATTTAACTTGGCAAGTTTGGCTTTACTTATAGGTTTGCTCACAGCCGACAGATGAGGATTTATGTCACTCGACGAATAATCCTTTTGATTATCCGACGGATGACTCTCATGATCCGTCGAGTCCACATCTGTTAGAAATTCTTCAACCAAATTGGATTACAGCTTCTCTTTATCCTTTTTCCAGGCTGCATCACAAAAGGACTCAATACCTTGAACTTTGGTGATTTGAGCATAAACATCTCTAGATGTTTTCCATGCCTTAATCACCTCTTGTTCTCGTTCAAGCTGCTTCTTCAAAATCTCTTCTTTCTTCAAGGACTCAGTTAACTCATCCTTAGTAATCTTACACTCAATTCTCAATTTTTCAAATTCAATGAACTTAGACTATAGCACATTATTTCTTTCACTAAAAAACAAGTTATTTTCTTTGATTTTAGCATTTTCCTTAGTGAGGGACTTAAGTGTATCACGCAAATGATATAATTCTTTAGACATGTCATTTATAGCATCATTACACTCAGCTTTAGATAAATGTGCAAGGTTAGTGGTGATTACCTGATTACTTGAAGAACTTGTCTCTATTTCATCAGACTTGGCCATTAGGGCTAGATTGACATAGCTGACATCCGCATCCTCATCCAGACCATCTGCTGCCCAGTCATTTGCTTGTGTAATGAAAGCCATTTCCTTTTGTTTGAGCAACTCAAAATATTTCTGTTTATAATCCACAGGCTCAAACTTCTTCTTGCTGGAATCTGACTTTCTATACTCACTGGCAAAGTGCCCTGCCAAGCCATATTTGAAACATTTGAATCTTGATTTATCCACCATGTTTCTATTTTCCTTGGCTGCTCCAAAGTTCTTCTTGAACATGAGCTTGGAAAATCTTCTGCAAATAAATGCAAGATGTTCGTCAATATCCTCCATGTCATCTTGGGTCAAAGAATCTTCATTTTCTACTACCAGCCCCTTGCCCTTGTTTTCACAGACCTTTGAAGTAGACTCAACAGCTTCTATCTTCATCTCATTCTCTTTCTCTAACTCAGCTCCAGTGCAATGGACCCTCTTTTCTTTCTCCCTTTCTCCATTCTTTCATCTTGCTCTATTTCAAGCTCATAAGTCTTTAGAATGCCATACAGTCTGTCTAGTGTAAACTCCTTGTATTCTTGTGAGTTTCTCAAGGAGACTGTCATGGGTTTCCATTCTTTTGGTAGGGATCTCAGAAACTTGAGGTTAGAATCTTTGGTTTGGTAGACTCTTCCATGCAGCTTTAGAGTATTTAGTAACTTTTGAGATCTACTAAAGATATCAGTGAGAGTTTCACCTTCTTCAAAGTGGAAATGCTCATATTGCTGAATTAGTATCTATATCTTGTTTCTCTAACTTGTTTAGTGCCATTACAGATAATCTGAATTATATCCCAAACTTCCTTGGCAGTTTTGCAATTGATGATGTTGTCAAACATGTCACCATCAACTCCATTAAACATAATATTGACGGCCTTCTTGTCCTTCCTGACTTGTTCAATATCAGGATCTGACCATTCATGCCTTGGCTTGGGAACTGATGGCTCATTTCCAGTTGCAGCTCTCATTGGTACATGAGGGCCTCTCTCTATGCAATCTACATAGGCCTCATCTTGAGAAAGTAAATGAAGATGCATCTTTACCTTCCAGTGATGGTAATTATCTTTGTCCAGAAAAGGAATCTTGACTCCAACATCCTTCTTGTTCATCTTGCTATTTGTTGTGATCTTTAAACTCTTTGTTCTTCAAGAGCTTGCCCTGATCCAATTGTTAGTCCCTAACAATGCAACAAGAATTACAGAAGGGGGGTTGAATGGAATTCTTGAAACTTTTTCTGAATTACAAAATGTTATATCTTAATAATATATATAGGTGTTTGATTTGCTAAGTGTGGAATAAGAGTTAGTTAAATCAAAACACAAAGTAATAAAAACACGAGTCTTTAAAACTTTCTGGTGGATTTGAATGTATCCATAAGATATATATATATATATATATATTAAGAGAACCCTGTGAAGCTTGAATAGATCACAGCTTCTTACAACAATAAGAACAACTAAACTTGCAGAGAAATACTAAGAATACAGCTTACAATTGTTTGTTTGAGAAAATGTATTGCTTAGTCTTATTGTTTTTCTAATTTCTACTTTTGGTTTATATATCACCAAGATTATACAGTAATAAGACAAGATAATAAAACAAAACCTATCAAGTCTAATACTATGATGCTTCATTACTCTATTCCAGCATATTTGAATATCTTCATATTAACATGGAAATGGCAATGCTTCTTTGTTCTCACAAAACCCAGTTGAATGGACTTCCACATTACTTTGCATACACTCGACGCATGTGACTGTGTTGTCAATGTCAACAGATGTTCAAATTGATTATCCGTCGGGTACATGATCATCCATCGGGTTGCCTTGTTGATCATCCGTCGGGTTGCCTTGTTGATCATCCGTCGGGTAGCTTTGTTGATCATCCGTCGGGTAGCTATTTGGCACTTGACTTGATTTTATTTATGCAGAATTACAAGACATCATCTATGTACAATTAATCAACCTATTCTTCATATCTAATTAAAGTCAACCTGACTTATATGCTACTACTGAATCTAAACAAAGGTATTTACAGAAATGTGCTTTATGACTTATTATTACACAAGCTACTCACTCGATGGATAACAAATCATCATCCGTCGGGACGATATTGAGTCATCCATCGGGACTATATTCCTTATCTGTCGAGTGCTACATTTTTCACTAAGTTAAATCTACTAAGGTGTTTTGTTAATGAAATCATCAAGTTCACAACATATTCACAACAAATACCTTTAAGATCAAGTTAAGCACGATTCAGATGATACATAATTCAGTTCAGTATAGGGGTTCTCCGACAGAAGACCCCAACATGCACATCAGAGATTTCATCGAGATCTGCGACACTTTCAAGTTCAATGGAGTTTCTGAAGATGCTATTAAGTTGAGGCTTTTCCCATTCTCTTTGCGGGATAAAGCTAAGTGCTAGTTACATTCTCTACCACCAGGTTCTATCACCAAATGGGAGGACCTTGCTTAAAAGTTCTTAACTAAATTCTTCCCTATGGCGAAGACTGCTGCAATCAGAAACACACTTACTCAATTTGGTCAGCAATCTGGAGAATCTTTATGTGAAGCTTGGGATCGTTATAAGGAGATACTTAAGAAGTGTCCTCATCATGGGATGCCTGACTGGATGATCATTAACTGCTTCTATAATGGATTGGGTACTACTTCTAGACCCATGCTTGATGCAGCATTAAGAGGAGCCTTGTGGGCTAAAAGCTATGATGAAGCTTATGAATTGATTAAACTAATGGCTTTTAATGAATACCAGAATCCTACTCAGAGACTAGCTCAGGGCAAGGATGCAGGCATTCTGGAGTTAGATATAGCTATTGCTATAGCTGTTCAGCTTAAGGGTTTGATAATGAAGGTGGATTCTTTGGCTAATTATGGAGTTAATCAGATCACTAGTGTCATTGAGCTTTGTGCTGGTACCCATGAGATGGAGCAGTGTGCTATTTCTAGTGAATCAGCTCAGTTCGTGAGCAACTTTTAGAGGTCGCAGTAACCTGTGCCAGCCACCTATCATCCTAACAACCGCAATCATCCTAACTTTAGCTGGAGCAGCACTCAGAATGCGGTTCAACAGCCTTATCAGCAGTATCCAATAAAGCAGTACAACCCTCCTGGTTTTTAACAACCGTAATATGTACCAAGACAACAACTCCAGCTACAACAGTCTAATAAAAAATCTGAATTGGAGGAGGTGAGGCTCATCTGCAAGAGTCGAGCGGTTTCTATCAAGACCTTGGAAAATCAAATTGGGCAAATTGCCAATGCCTTGTTAAATCGTCAACCTGGTACATTTCCTAGTGACAGTGAAGTACCAGGAAAGAGGGAAGCTAAGGAGCAAGTTAAGGCAAATACATTAAGGTCTGGGAAGGTTGCGAATCTGGAAAAATCTCAAGTTTCGGAAGAAGAAGTTGTGGCTGAAGAAGAAATACAGAAGGAAACAGAAGTGGAACCAAGGAAGACTATTGTTGACCACACTCCTCCTGAGGGTAATACAGGGGAGAAAAAGATCTATCCTCCACCTCCCTTTCCTAAGAGGCTGCAGAAGAAAAAGCTGGATAAGTAGTTTGAGAAGTTTCTGGAGGTGTTCAAGAAACTTCATATCAATATACCTTTCGCTGAAGCTCTTGAACAAATGCCCAGCTATGGAAAGTTTATGAAAGGTATTCTTTCTCGAAAGGTGAAGCTTGATAACTTAGAGACCATTGCTCTCACGGAGGAATGCAGTGTTGTGCTGCAACAGAAGTTCCCTCCGAAGCTTAAAGATCCGGGTAGCTTCACTATTCCATACACCATTGGAAAAGTATCTTTTGACAAATGCTTATGTGACTTGGGAGCTAGCATCAATCTGATGCCCTTGTCAATCTTCAAGAAGTTGGACTTACCTGATCCAAAGCCGACTTATATGACCTTGCAGTTGGCCGATCGTTCTATTACATATGCACGAGGCATTGTTGAGGATGTTTTGGTCAAGGTGGATAAACTTATCTTTCCTGCTGATTTTGTAATTCTTGATTTCAAGGAGGATAAGAAGATTCCCATAATCTTGGGAAGACCATTCTTGGCTACTGGTCGAACCTTGACTGATGTGCAAAAGGGTGAGCCTACTATGCGAGTGCTGGATCAGGATGTAACTTTTAATGTGTTCAATGCCATGAAATTACCTACGGAAAATGAGGAGTGCTTAAAAGTGGAATTGGTCGATTTTGTGGTTACTTCGGAATTGATCAATTGTTAAGGTCTGATGCCTTAGAAAAGGCCTTGTTGGGGAATTCCAATAGTAAAGATGATGAAGGTGATGAGCAGTTGCAATATCTGAATGCTTCTCCCAGGAAGAGGAAGATGGATATGCCTTTTGAATCTCTTGGAATGGAGGAGCTGAACAAATCTCCAAAGCGCCTCAAGCCATCTATTGAGGAAGCTCCTACACTTGAGCTTAAACCATTTCCTGAACACTTAAGGTATGTTTTTTTAAGTGATGCATCTACTTTACCTGTTATTATTGCATCTGACCTTTTAGGTAGTGATGAGAAAAAACTCTTAAGAATTCTGAGAGAGTTCAAATCGGCAATTGGATGGATGATAGCAGATATCAAGGGAATCATCCCTTCTTATTGCATGCATAAAATTCCGATAATGAAAGAAGTTGTGAAGAAGGAAATTCTCAAATGGTTGGATGCAAGGATAATATATCCCATTTTTAACAGTTCATGGGTGAGTCTAGTTCAGTGTGTACCAAAGAAAGGAGGTACCACCGTTTTTGCTAATGAGAAGAATGAGCTCATTCCTACTCGAACAGTCACGGGATGGATAGTTTGCATGGACTATATGAAGCTGAACAAGGCGACGAGAAAGGATCATTTCCCTCTACCTTTTATTGATCAGATGCTTGACAGATTGGCTGGGAATGAGTACTATTGTATCCTAGATGGCTATTCGGGCTATAATCAGATTTGTATCGCTCTAGAAGATCAGGAAAAGACTACTTTCACTTGTCCATTTGGTACTTTCGCCTTCAGAAGAGTTTCTTTTGGGTTGTGTGGAGCACCAGCCATATTTTAGAGATGTATGATGGCTATCTTTTCTGACATGATTGGTCAGAATGTGGAGGTGTTCATGGATGATTTCTCTATGTTTGGTGATTCATTTGATGAGTGCTTGCAAAATCTTGGCAATGTTCTTAAGAGGTGTGTTGAGACCAATCTGGTTCTCAACTGGGAGAAATGTCACTTTGTGGTACGACAGGGCATTATTCTTGAGCACAAGGTCTCTGTTAAGGGTCTTGAGGTGGACAAAGCCAAGGTGGGGGTCATTGAAATCTTCCTCCACCAATTTCTTTCAAGGGAGTTCGCAGTTTTCTTGGTCATGCGGGTTTCTATAGATAGTTCATCAAGGACTTCTCAAAAATCTCTAAACCCTTGTGCAATCTTCGGGAGAAGGATGTCCCGTTCAAGTATGATGATGAGTGCCTTGCTGCTTCTGAGTTCTTAAAAAAGTTTGATTTCGGCACCTGTCATTACTGCACCTAGACCTGATAATTCGGATAACCGGTTCGGTTTCAGATCAGATCAATTTCGGATCAGATCTACTTTTGGATTATGATATATTTGAAGACCATTCGGATCGGATCGGATATGATTCGGTTCAGGTCTAATTCTGATTAAAATCGGATAAAATTCGGATTAAGATCGGTCAAAATTCTATTCAGATTAAATTCGATTCGGATATTTTCGGATCATAACTTATTTATCTTTTCAATTTTTGATTAAAAATATCTTCTTTATTTAATTTAGTATTTTTAATTTAATATAATGTACTTTTACAAAAGAATATGATTAAATAAGTATGTTATTGTTATGGATTTTTAACTAATATATATGATTGCTGTGTTTAATAATAAGGAACGTGAGCTTCAAGGCTCGATTTGACTACTCTTGATGTTATGGATTTTTAACTAATATATATGATTGCTGTGTTTAATAATAAGGAACGTGAGCTTCAAGGCTCGATTTGACTGCTCTTGTGTTTCGTGACTCGATCTGCCTTACAAGATGCCTACGTACCTTGCTGATTGCCAAGGATCAAGTCAAAAAACGTAGTTCTGATTTGTGGGGTGAGGCCCCTTATATAGATGTTGGGAGTCCTTGAATTGGACTTGGTATAGGAGACTTGGTGGGCAAGTCTCATAATTAGAATGGACTTTGGAGTCCTAGATAGTAGGAAACTGATTCCTTTTCCTTTTAGGTCCCCTTGAGGCTAATCTATAAGGATTTATATCCTTATCGGGACTCTTCTCAACAACTGATTTTTCCCTTATTAATTAATTACGAAATTAATTAATAATCAGGGCTTTTGGGCCTTCTTTATTCCATCAGGACTGATCTGGTCCATCAGGCTTAACCTTTCTAGTCTGAATGTCATATATCTTTTTATTGGGCCTAGCAGTCCACACCTTGTAAAATTAATGCAGTAAATAAATCATGCTATCATAATTTATTTATCCCTATCATTTGCCCCCCAACTTTTGGGAAACATTGACTAGGTTTCGCAGAAGTTAAGTCTATTTGTTCCCTTACAGGGTTTCGTTTTTCCGTAAAGTGTGGAGCGACCTACACATTTACAATGAATTTTCCTTTTATTCAGGAATTATCTTAATTTCCTTATTTCCAGGATTTTTCCCTAATTTTCTGGATTTTCCCTATTTTTTTGGGATTTTTCCCAATTTTTTGCGATTTTCCCTAATTTTCTGGGATTTTTCCCAATTTTCTGGGATTTTTCCCTAATTTTATGGGATTTTTCCCAATTTTCTGGGATTTTTCCCTAATTTTCTGGGATTTTCCCCAATTTTTCTGGGATTTTTCCCTAATTTTCTGGGATTTTTCCCTAATTTTCTGGATTTTTCAGATTTCCAGCCCTTTTTCGACCAGGATCCTAGTCGGAATTTCGACCTGGATCCTAGTCGAAATAGGGGTCAGCCTTGCCATCCTGGTCGAAAGAATTCGACCAGGATCCACGACCTGGAATTCGACCAGGATCCTAGTCGAACTTTCGACCTGGATCTAGGTCGAAAACTCCCCCACTTTTCAGCTCCTGGTCTTGAGCCTCGACTAGGATTTCGACCAGGATTCTAGTCGAAATTTCGACCTGAATCCTGTTGGAAAATTCTTTGATTCTCTTGCTTCCTGGTCGAAGGATTTCGACTAGGATCCACAACCTAGAATTCGACCAGGATCCTAGTCGAACTTCGACCAGGATCCTAGTCGAACTTCGACCTGGGTTTTTAATCCCTATTTTTGAAAGGATGCTTGTTTATTCGACCTCATTCCTGGTCGAAGTTTTGATCTCAATTCAGTCCCGTTATTCCAGCTATTTTCGGGTGTCTGCTCGAAAGATTTCGGGCAGGATTCACGACCTGGATTTCGACATGGATTCTGGTCTTTATTACCCGTTATTTTCGGGTGTCTGCTCGAAAGATTTCGAGCAGGATTCACGACCTGGATCTCGACCTGGATTCTGGTCTTTTTCTAGCCTTCTCCATTGGGCCTTACATCTTTTAGGGCTAAAATTGAATTTTCCAAATCCTAATTGGATTTGGGCCTGGCTTTCTCTATTGGGCTTTTTCAAATATTACTGGGCCCCTCTTATTGGGCTTTACCAAATATTACTGGGCCCCTCTTATTGGGCTTTACCAAATATTACTGGGCCTCTTTATTGGGCTTAATATTGATATGGGCTTAATACACCCTGTTTAGAATGCTCTAGAATTCCTAGGAATATTCTGGAATATTCCTTTTTCTGGGCTTTTTCCTATGGGCCTTTGTCCTTAATGGGCTTTCGTCCCTTCAACTTCTTTTTCCTCTTATATAAAGGAATGAGGAAGGGCTACTACTCCTCACCTTCTCATTTTTAAGTTTTCTTCTTTCTCCTCCTACTAAGATTCTCAGAGCAATAACAGCAAGTCGGAGCTCAAAGCCTTTTTCAGGAGTGCTTCTTCAGGTAAAATTCCTCCCTTTGCTTTTCGTATCTATTTTTCCATTGTGTGCCGTTTTAAGATAGCCTATTTACGTGCCCCTTTCTTTTTTTTAGATGGCTGAAAAAAAAATGACTCGCCTGGCCAAGATGAACGTGGCTAGAAAGTCCAACGAATTGCCTATTCGATCGAGGTATACTTCCTTAATCGACATGATCAACACTCGAGGGGACGAGTACCCGTCTGATGCGCATCTGAACGCGCACGATCATATTAGTGCTTTACGGGATCCCAAGGAGCTGGAGAAGTTGAGCAGCTGCTTCAAAATCAAGGAGCCTTTTAAGCTGGTTCTTGCGGGTCCGGCCGACAGGGCCTGCCAGTGGAAAAAGGACGCACTATGCGTCTATAGGGATACTCTAAGGGCAGGTATCAGACTTCCTTTTCATCCGTTCATTCCCTTGTTACTGGCTGATGTGGGCGTCAGCCCTTGCCAACTCCCCCCCAACTCCTGGAGGCTTATTCTGTGCTACCTGTCACAATGTGCCAAGCACAAGGTCCCTACTTCTGTTGCTGTTTTCAGGAAAATTTTCCAGTTCAAAAATAGCCCTGATAAAAGTCCGGGTTGGGTTTCTCTAAACCAGCGCCCCACTATTCCCCACATAGTGAATGGGAAGTCCATCCCTGACAACAACTTGGGGTGGAAGAAAGATTATTTGTTCGTTGTTTGGGAGGGTGGAGATTGGGGCACCCTGTTTCGATCGTCCTTCGGGCTTGCCGTCGATGGGAGCCCAAGTGACATAACTTTGTCTGAGGAGGAGGCTAGAGCTTTCAACCTCCTTACACAAGATAATGGGACATCCCATTCTTGGGATCTTATCCGGGAGTCCGTTCTTGTAGAACGCAGCCTCTTTCCCGTCCCTAAGAAAAGTAAGTTTCCTCCCTTATATCTCGCTCTCTTTTCTTTATTTCATTTTCTATTCCGCTGAGTTTTCAACTTTGCTTGTTGCAGTGGCTGAGAAGATTGAGGAGGCTACCAAGCCTAAAGACCTGGAGACAACCAGGATGAAGAGGGCTGGAAAGGTCTTTAAAGACCCACGCCTTGGTGACCGATTCCCTGAGTTCCTCCTTCAAGCAATGGAACCGGGCGAGGAAGGCCCCAGCCAGGTTTTGCGCACCAAGCAGAGGCCAGGGGCCTATTTTCAACCTGCTTGGGGGATCCGGGGCAAGGATTCAATATTGGGCAGCACGACCCTGTCCAAGGAATGGTCTAAGCACTCCATCTCCCCGGTGGACTATCAAGATTTTGTCCTTCAACAGGACTTAGAGGGGAATGAGCTTTTCGGAGCCCAGGCTTTAGCGACGGTATGTCCTTTTCCTATTGCCCTTTATACTTGTCTTTTCACGTTTCCTTTCTCATACTTTTGCTGCTTCTTTTGCAGGCTAACGCCCATTTTCAAGGGGCAATTCACCAAGCCAAGGCTTGGAAGGTTGGCCTGGAGGACACTAACAAGAAGTTGGAGGAGGCCAACCAGAGAATAGAGGCCCTTGAAGCTCAACTGGCCCCTTCCACTTCTGACCTAGAAACGGCCCGGGCTGAAAATGTTATCTTGAAGGCACAGAAGGATAAAGCCTTTGACGGCTGGATGGACACCCAGGAGTTCAAGGACTTGATGGTGGAGCACGATGCCCTCCTGCACCCAGTTAGCTATAAAGAAGGCTGGGATGCTGCTGTGGAGGCCATACAAGATGAATTTCCAGAAGTCCTCGAGCAGTCCTCCTTTCCTTGCCCTTTGCGAGTTCCAGAGCTCGGGGGTGTTACTGAGAAGCTTGCTGATATGATCAATGACAGAGAGGAGGAAGATTCTTCTGAAGAGGAGTTTGAGTCTGTCACTAAGAAGGCCAGGGTGGAAAGGGCCTCCAAGAGCAGTGCCTTAACAGCCAGTATCTCCCGCAGAGGGAACCTCTACAGGGACTTCGGAGGGGACGACCGAGACGTCCGAAGGAACGACTGAAACATCCGAGGAGACTTCGGATAGTGGTTCCGAGGAATCTCAGCCTTCCAAGGCCTAAGTTTTTTTTTGTATATCTTCTTTTTGAACTTTATTCATATCAGAACTTGTTACCCTTCGGGGTTATATTTCATATGTTGCTTTTCTGAACTTGTTACCCTTCGGGGTTATATTTCATATATTGCTTTTCTTGCCTCTTTCTATTTTAACTTTACAATCTTAATATACATTTGAACTTTAAACATCCTTAGATTGAAATAATTTCAAACTCTTTAATATGAAGTCTGGTTCTCCAAAACCTTATACAGCATGGGTTCGACCCTAATCAACAATAACTAGATAATGTAAATTCTACTGGAATATAAAATCCTACGCAAGCAAAGCTTCAAAGTGCTTTTAAACCTACTTGTCACAATGACAAGTGAGAATCGTACTTCGCCTATCTTACACGTAGTAAACCTTCAGGTTTTGTGCATGCCAGGTTCTCGGGACTTCAAAACCCTCCATACTCTCCAGCTTGTAGGTTCCTCTACCCTGAACGCTCTTGACTCTGTACGGCCCTTCCCAATTTGGGGCTAGTTTTCCTTTCTGTCCTACACCAGAAGCTTCCACTTTCCTTAATACCAAATCTCCTTGCTTGAAGAATCTCTCTTTAACCCTTAGGTTGTAATAAAATGAAGCTCTTTTTTGGTATTCCACTATCTTTGCATGTGCCTCATCTCGCACTTCATCAATTAGATCCAGGGCTAACCTCTGCTCTTCCTCATTTTCTTCAGCATTGAAAGCCTGAATCCTTGGAGAGGAATGTGATATCTCCACGGGAACTACTGCTTCTACCCCATATGCCAACATGAAAGGAGTTGCTCCTGTCGTGAATCTACAGGTAGTCCTATAGGCCCATAATATGGGAAGTATCTCATCCACCCAATTATTTCTTGACTTCTCGATCCTTTTCTTTAGTCCATCCAGGATTATCCGATTTGCTACCTCCGCTTGCCCATTGGCTTGCGGGTGAGCCACAGAGGTGAACCGTAACTTAATTTCATTTTCTTCACAATACTTCTTGAATTCCTCATTGTTGAATTGTGTTCCATTGTCAGTGACGAGGATACGGGGAATTCCATACCGGCACATAATGTTTTCCCACAGGAATTGTGCAACGTGCTTAGTTGTGATCTTGGCCAAGGGTTTGGCTTCGATCCACTTGGTGAAATAATCAATGGCTACAATCAAAAACTTCCTTTGTGCTGTGGCCATGGGAAAAGGCCCCAAAATATCCATTCCCCACATAGCAAAAGGAATGGGCGAGTTGATAGAGGTCAGCATCTCGGGGGGTTGTCTAACAACAGGTGCATGCTTCTGACAGCGGTCACATTTCTTCACGTATTCTTTGGCATCAGCCATCATTTCTGGCCAATAAAAACCTAAACGAGTTATCTTATGAGCCAAGGCCCTGCCCCCCAAGTGTTGTCCACAAATACCTTCATGCACTTCTTCAAGAGCCAAGCGTGCCTCATCGGGCCTGAGACACCTCAAGTAGGGAACCATGAAAGATTTTTTGTAAAGAATCCCATCTATCAAAGAGTACCTTAGTGCCCGAACAATTAACTTCCGTGCTTCAGTTGCATCGCTTGGCAACCAACCGGTTTGAATATGAGCCTTAATAGGATCAATCCAGGATGTCCCCAGGCCTATAGGAGCCACAAGCTTAACATCTATGCTTCGTGTTTTCAAAACACGGAAGTACACACTTTCTGAACTTTCTTCTATCTCAGATGAAGCAAACTTTGATAGCGCATCTGCTTTAGCATTTTCTTCCCTTGGAATGTGTTCAACACGGCATTCATTAAATTGGGTCATCACAGCCCTTACTAGGCGGATATACTTAGCCATCGTATCATCCCTTGCCTCAAATTCTCCCTTTACCTGGGATATGATCAGCTTCAAGTCTCCACGGACCTTTAAGTTTTTGACTCTAGGTGTCCCAGCTAGACCAAGGCCAGCTATCAGGGCTTCATACTCTGCCTCATTGTTTGTGGTTGGGAAGTCTAGCTTCATAGCATACTCAATTAAGAACCCATCAGGACTTTGCAAAACCAACCCTGCTCCACTGGAATTTGTTTTTGATGCTCCATCAAAATAGAGAACCCAATATTCTTTCTCCTTATCATCCTTCTCTCTGTCCCCCTTATCGACTCACTTGTCTTGAGGTATGGTATCTTCCTGCCCCCCGACTTCTTGGTTGGGTATGGTACATTCCACCACGAAGTCCGCTAGTGCCTGGGCTTTTATGGCCGTACGTGGATTATACTTGAGATCGAACTCTCCCAACTCTATTGCCCACTTAATCAATCTCCCACTTGCCTTGGGACTGTGAATGATATTTCTCAGTGGCTGATTCGTTAGCACCTCAATCTGATGAGCCTGAAAGTAAGGACGCAGTTTTCTTGAAGCCATTACCAAGGCTAGAGCAAATTTCTCAATAGTTGAATAATTTAACTCAGCACCATGCAGAATTTTGCTGACATAATACACGGGTTTCTGGACTTTTAGCTCCTCCTTAACCAATACCGCGCTCAAGGCGCTCTCTGAAACAGCCAAGTACAGGAATAAAACTTCACTCAGAACTGGCTTGGCCAACAACGGGGCCTGGGCCATATACTTTTTTAACTCTTCAAATGCCTTCTGGTTTTCCTCACTCCATACAAAGCCTTTGATGCTCTTTAGCGACTTGAAGAATGACAAACACTTGTCCCCCGACTTGGAGATGAATCGTCCTAGCGCAGCAACCCTTCCTGTAAGCTTCTGAACATCCTTAACAGTTTTTGGTGGTTCCATGTCCAGGATTGCCTTTATTTTATCCGGGTTAGCCTCAGTTCCCCTCTTTGAGACCATCAGTCCCAAGAATTTTCCAGATCCTACTCCGAAAGCACACTTCGTAGGATTCAACATCATCTTGTGGTACCTCAGGACCTCAAAAGCTTCCCTTAAATGGGCTATATGATCAGTCTTTACTAGACTCTTAACTAACATGTCATCAACATAGACTTCCATAGTCTTACCAATAAGATCCTTAAAAATTTTATTTACCACCCTTTGATAGGTGGCTCCTGCATTCTTGAGACCAAACGCCATAACAAGATAACAATAAACACCAAAGTCAGTGATAAATGATACCTTTGGAATATCATCCTTATGCATTTTGATCTGGTTGTATCCGCTAAATCCATCCATGAAACTCAGCATCTCATGTCCAGCAGTGGCATCAATCAAAGTATCAATTCTAGGCAGCGGAAAACAGTCTTTGGGGCATGCATCATTCAGATCAGTGAAGTCTATACACATCCTCCACTTTCCATTAGCCTTCTTCACCATTACAGGGTTTGCTAACCACTCCGGAAATTGAATCTCCTAAATGAAACCAGTCTCTAAGAGCTTTTCTACTTCCCGTTTTATAGCCTCTTGCCTTTCCGGGGCAAAATTTCTTTTCTTTTGTTTCACTGTCTTCCGGCTTGGATCTACGTTTAGCTTGTTAGTAATTAACTCTGGGTCTATGCCTGGCATATCAGCTGCTGACCATGTAAACACATCACTATTTCCTTGCAAAAATTTCACTAACTTCCCTCTAAGGGGCTCCTCTAATGTGGCTCCATTGAAAGTCATCCTCTCGGGATTCTCGGGGTCTAAAGGAACCGAAACCAATTCTTCTGCTGGCCTTCCTTTATTCTCGTCATTTTCTCGAACATCCATATCTTCAATAGGAAGAACCTGCCCCCGACTCCATCTGCCCTCAAAGAGGCCACATAACAGCTTCTAGCCATTTTTTGATCTCCTCTCTCTTCTCCAATCCCGTTTCGGGTGGGAAACTTCATGATTGAATGGTAGGAAGAGGGGACTGCCTTGAAGGCATGTATCCCTGTTCTCCCCATGATAGCATTATAAGATGAACTAGCCTTTACCACCACGAAATCCAGCATCTGCGTTGCTTGCCTTGGTTCCGTACCTATGGTGGTCGGCAATTTGATTATCCCTTCCACAGAACATTCTACTCCGGCAAATCCATATATCGACATGTCGGTTGGTGTCAACTGAGAGTCGTTATACCCCATCCTTAGAAAGGTGTCGTGGATCAAGATATCCACAGAAGCACCATTATCCACAAGGACCCTCTTAACCGGGCTATTTCCTATTATCGGTGTTATGACCAGCGGGTCATCATGGGGAAACTTCACACCCTCTAGGTCGGAATCATCAAAAGCCAACGTTACTTCTGTCCTGGCCCTCTTCGGGGCTTCTCCAACAATATGCATAACCTCCCTAGTATATGCCTTTCTGGAATTTTTGGACAATCCAGCAGCAGTTGGACCTCCAAAGATCGTGTTTCTCCCCTGATCGTCTTGGTCCCTCCTATGATCTTCAAAGTTCTTCCTTCCATTATTATTTCTGTCCCCTCCATCTCCAGTATACTTGTTCAATCTTCCTTTTTGAATCAAAAACTCAATTTCATCTTTCAATTGCCTGCACTCATCGGTGTCATGGCCAACATCTTTGTGAAACCTGCAATACTTGCTCTTATCTAGCTTGGCGGGATCAGCCTTCAAGGGCTTAGGCCAGCGAATATCTCTATCTTTCTTAATCTCCATCAAAATCTGACTTCTAGGAGCATTCAGCTTAGCGTATTCAGTGAACTTTTGCCCAGTTCCTCCCTTCTTGGGGGTTGAATCAGGGTTTTGTTCGGTTCTAGGATATTTGTCCTTTGCAATATATTCTAAATCAGTTTTCCGCTTCTTGCCTCCAGTGGGCTCATTACTTACTACGGTCTTCCTCATACTTTCTTCAACCTTGATATACTTCCCTGCCCTCTCTTGGAGCTGCAACATGCTTTCAGGGGGACGTTTGGCCAAGGACATCTTAAAAAACTCGTCCCTAGTTCCTTGTTGCAGTACTATCATGGCTACCTTATCATCAAGGTCCGGGACTTTTAAAGCCTCCTTTGTGAAACGATTCAGGTAATCTCTTAAGGATTCCTTAGCTCCCTGCACAAGACTCATAAGAGATGCTGAACTTTTCTCATGGACTCTTCCACTGATGAATTGCTTAATAAAAGCCTGACTTAATTCTCTGAACGATCCAATAGAGTTTGGGGGCAGGCGACTGTACCACCTTTGAGCCATACCCGACAGGGTTTAAGGGAAGGCCCGACACTTTATAGCATCATTCACGGGTTGCAGCAGCAGTGCATTAGAGAATGTCCTAACATGATTAGCGGGGTCTCCCGTGACATCATAGGCTTTGATAGTGGGCATCTTGAATTTCCTTGAGATATGGGCATTCATTATCTCTTCTGTGAAGGGTGGAGTTTGATCATCAGGATCTCCAAGGGGAAGGAGATTGCTTGGATCAGTTCTTGGGACAGCAGCCCTTCTTCGTACCGGACCATCCAGGTCTATGACAGGAGGAGGATTTCTTCCCCTGGAAGGTATCTGGGGTCTGGTGGCCTGGTGAGCCTCCAAATCACGCCTCAGCCTTTGGATTTCAGCCTCATGAGCCCTGATCCTTTCCTGCACTTCTTGGGGATTCGCCCCTGGGGTGCTTTGGGGGCGTTGCCTTCCATCGGCCACTGGCTCTTTTCCAGGACGCCTCCTTCTCGGGGCCACTACATCATCCGAAGATTCGGAGTCTCTCTCAGTGTAAGGACCAGAAAATTCCCGATCCTCATGAATAGGACCCAAACCTCGTATATAGGGGGGCGACTACCCTCGTGCTTCGCTTCGCCCAGCATATCCGCTTCCTCCAACCTCAGGTGAAGGGGCATCCCATAAGGGGGGTTAGTAGTAACAATAGTTGAATATTCATACCCGACGGGTCGAGAATTCACAGGCATATGTACTTGTTGAACTTGAGGATTCGTACCTTGAATAGTCGGGGGAGTTGTCCCTTGTGGCTGAGGTTGAGTTGCCCCTATTTGGGCTTCCCCCTGAGTAGATGCATAAGTTGAATAGGCAGGAACCTCCACGGTTGACGAAATCACCTGGGTTGTCTCTGATGGTGTTCCTTCCTCTAGAGCTCTAATTGTTCTCCGTGTTCTCGCCATGGTTGTTGTTGTGCTTTCCCACAGACGGTGCCAAATGTTATGGATTTTTAACTAATATATATGATTGCTGTGTTTAATAATAAGGAACGTGAGCTTCAAGGCTCGATTTGACTGCTCTTGTGTTTCGTGACTCGATCTGCCTTACAAGATGCCTACGTACCTTGCTGATTGCCAAGGATCAAGTCAAAAAATGTAGTTCTGATTTGTGGGGTGAGGCCCCTTATATAGATGTTGGGAGTCCTTGAATTGGACTTTGTATAGGAGACTTGGTGGGCAAGTCTCATAATTAGAATGGACTTTGGAGTCCTAGATAGTAGGAAATTGATTCCTTATCCTTTTAGGTCCCCTTGAGGCTAATCTGTAAGGATTTATATCCTTATCGGGACTCTTCTCAACAGCTGATTTTTCCCTTATTAATTAATTACGAAATTAATTAATAATCAGGGCTTTTGGGCCTTCTTTATTCCATCAGGACTGATCTGGTCCATCAGGCTTAACCTTTCTGGTCTGAATGTCATATATCTTTTTATTGGGCCTAGCAGTCCACACCTTGTACAATTAATGCAGTAAATAAATCATGCTATCATAATTTATTTATCCCTATCATTTATCATAAACATAAAATTGTTTGAAGTATAAATTTTGCTTATTTTGGGTTGTATTCGGTTTAGGTAATAAATTATTCGGTTTTAATCGGTTCCAAGTTATAATCGGATCTTGTATTTCAGATAATTTTTGGTAAATTTTCGGTTCGGGTATTTATCGGATCTGTTTAAATCGGTTTTCAGATAAATATCGAATTGTATAATTCGGATCTCAGATCGGATCTTGGTTTCATGAATTTCGGTTCAATTCTTCGGATCCAGACCCATTTTGACAGGTCTAACTACACCTGATTGGAATGAACCTTTTGAGATGATGTGTGATGCAAGTGATTATGCAGTTGGAGCAGTTCTTGGAGTAAGACCCTCAATGGTGCTCAACTGAATTATACTACTATTGGCCATTGTCTACGGTGTTGAAAAGTTTCGATCTTATTTGCTTGGGACGAAGGTGACAGTTTTCACTAATCACACTGCAATTCGTTATCTCGTCTTGAAAAAGGACTCGAAGCCTAGATTGATTAGATGGGTTCTTTTGCTTCAAGAGTTTGAATTAGAGATCAAGGACATAAAAGGTACTGAGAATCAAGTCGCTGATCATCTCTCTCGTTTGGAAGATCCAAGTGCAACTTCACAAGATAAGACAATGATAAACGAGTCTTTCCCCGATGAGTAGCTGTTTGGAGTACAAGAGGAAGAATCGTGGTTTGCAGACATTATGAACTACCTTGTGAGTAATATCATGCCTCCAGACTTGTCTTATGCTCAAAGAAAGAAGTTTCTTCACGAAGTGAAGTGGTACATATGGGATGAACCCATTTGTTTAGGCAAGAAGCTGACCAAATCATCAGGAGATGTATTCCGTACAGCGAAACGGGGGGAATCTTACGAGACTGTCATTCGACTGTTTATGGAGGCCACTATGGTGGAGAGAAGACATCAGCTCGTGTCCTTCAAGCGGGATTCTTATGGCCTACATTGTTTAAGGGTGCACATCACTTTGTTTTGAAGTGTGATCGATGCCAGCATGTGGGTAATATGTCCAAAAGGGATGAGATGCCTCTTAATGTGCTTCTCGAGGTTGAAGTCTTCGATGTTTGGGGAATTGACTTCATGGGGCCGTTTATCTCATCTTGCAATAATCAGTATATCTTGTTGGCGGTCGATTATTTGTCAAAATTGGTTGAAGTCAAGGCTTTGCCGACAAATGATGTGAAGGTAGTGCTTGATTTTCTTTATAAGCAGATAATTACACGATTTAGGATTCCAAGAGTCATAATCAGTGACGAGGGATCGTATTTCTGCAATCGCAAGTTCACTGCCATGATGCAAAGGTATAATGTGAATCATTGCATTGCTACAACCTACCATCCTTAGACTAATGGGCAAGCTGAGCTTTATAATTGAGAGATCAAGCGTATTCTAAAAAAAGTTATGCATCCATCAAGGTAGGATTGGTCTTTGAAGCTTGACGAAGCTGCTTGGGCATATTGAACATCATACAAGGCTCCGTTGGGAATGTTGTCATTTCAGTTGGTTTATGGTAAGGGGTGTCATTTGCCTGTGGAGCTCGAGCATAAAGCGTATTGGGCTTTGAAGAAGTTAAACCTTGATTTGGATGCAGCTGGTAAGAAAAGAATGTTTCAATTGAATGAACTCGACGAATTTCGGCTTCAAGCGTATGCGAACAAAAAAATGTACAAGGAGAAAGTCAAGAGGTGGCACGATAGGGGTTTAGTGCTCAAATCATTTGTGCCGGGGTAGCAAGCTCTTTTGTTCAACTCTCGTGTCCGTCTTTTTCCTGGAAAATTAAAGTCGAGATGGTCCGAGCCTTTCATAATAAAAATTATGTTTCCACATGGAGCTATGGAGATTTTTGAGAATGATCCTGACCAAGCATTCGAGGTAAATGGGCAGAGGTTCAAGCACTACTATGGGAATATGGCAAACTGTGAGGTAGTTAGTGCCGTTTTATTGTCTACTTAATCTCGAGATTCTACGTCGAGCTAACGACATAAACCAAGCACTTCTTGGGCGGCAACCCAAGTTTGTTGTACATTAGTAGGTAGAGGAAGCAGATGAAAAAGAGAAAAGCAAAAAAAAAATCAGAAAAACAGAAAAAATCAGGGCCAACTACAGTAGCACGGCGCGCCCGAGCTGTAGAGCGGGGCAGTCGTGCTAAAAGTCCAGTAACTGAGCGCACCCGTGCTGCCTGGCGGGGTGGCCGCGCTGAAATTTCGGAATCACGGCGCGGCCGCGCCAAGTTAGTGCGCGGCTGCGCCAAGTTAGTGCGCGGCCGCACTGAGACCCTGTGTTCGAAAAAAAATAGCATAAAATAAGAGAAAATCGGGGACTTCATTCCAAAATCAATTCAAACCCGATTTTTACTCTTCCACATCCCAAATTTCCCTCTCCAAATCAAACCCATTATTCCCATTATTCCCATAATCAATTCTCACTCCTTTTCCATAACTAATTCTCTCCCAATCTCCTATATATACATACACTTATACACAAACTTCTCCATCACTTCTTAAAATTCTCAAACACACAAATCTCTCTGACAAACTTCTATTCTCTCAAACTTATTCAATCTCAATAGCACCAAAAAGACAACGAACTCAAGTAAGCAGCAGCACTACTGATTCTTCGAGTGCGGGTGGTGTGAGGCCCAGGTTTTCAACTCCCGAGGCTGAGGCAGAGTATGAAAGATTGCTTTTGAAGCCTATAGCCAATGAGCGTGGTTTTCTGCCCATCGGGGAATGATGGTAAGTTATTGGAGATGATCTTGGAGATGGGCTGGGTTGCTTTTTGTGAGATACCCGCTAATGTGCCCATGAGTGTGGTGTGTGAGTTTTATGCTAATGCTAAGGCGGAGAATAACAGCTTCACGGTGGTTAGGGGGTGACGTTGGAGTATAGTGCTGAGGCTATTCGTAGGGTGATTGAGCAGCTCGAGAGGAGGGAGGAGCAGGAGAACTGGAATGAGAAGACTGTAGAGGAGTTTGATTTAGATTTGATTGTTGCTACCATATGTGTGCCTGAGACTCATTGGAAATTCAAGAAGGGCACGAATGAGTACACCACATTCCCTGCTTCATGCATGAATAGGTTTGCACGTGCATGGAATTCTTTTATTTGTGCTAACATCATGCCATCTTCTCACGTGCATGAGATTACTGTGGAGCGTGCGTGTTTGTTGTGGGGGATTCTTTAGGGGGATTATGTAGGTCTTGGGATGACTATTCATCATGGTATGTTGAGGTTTTTGCGAGGGAGTACTACGGGTTCGATACCATATGCGTTTATTGTGACGAAGTTGTGTGTGGCGGTTGGCATTCATTGGCCCGCACATGAGTAGCTGCATCTCCCTAGTGCTCCGATTGATAGTTTGACACTGTTGAATATGAAAGAGTGGTATGGAAGGAAGCCCGATCCTAAGGGGCTTGGATATTCTTATGACCATCTTCCAGGTGGAAGGCCAGCGGATTAGACTTATGGTGGTGGGACTTCGCATGCTCGTCGAGCAGCTTGGAGAACTCAGTTAGGAGAGGAGGCTGTACCTTCGAGATCGCAGCAGCAGCAGCAGGAGGAAGCACAAGACAGTGCTGGTTTGAGTACGACACGATATAGGCGTTAAGCTCAGAGAATGGATGCGATGTATGACATTCATGGTAGTTTTGCACATGACCTCACCCAAGCGTTAGGGACTGCATTCAGAGCCACATGAGTTGACATTCGGTGGCTAGTATTCGGTGAGGATTCCGTGTATCCGCCTCCAGACACTCCACCCTTGAGGATGATGACCCTGGTTCCGATTAGGTATGCCTGATTCCTTTCTATTACCTTCACTGAGGACAGTGAATATTTTAAGTTTGGGGGTAGTAGTTAAGGATTAAGTATTTTGTGTGAGTCACATGTAGTTTGCATATTCATGCTAGTTTAGTTCATATAGTTGCATATTTTCCATATAGTTTTTTATTTTATTTTATTTAGTTTTCATGACAGTTTGTGCATATAGTTTCGTGCATTTGCATAATAACATGATCCCTTAGATGATTTTGCCGATTGATTTATGATATTGACGCTAGTGTAGTGATGTCGTGCTTAGTGATGTTAAGTCTTATTGAACTGATTTGCATGCTAGAGACAATTGTATTTCACTAAGTCTTATAGATTGCTTAAGTTCTAGATCATGGTCATAATTTATTTGTTTGTCGAAGTTTAATCGCTTGTTTATATTTAGAATTTAGGATATTTTCTGAATGATAAAATAACATAGATATTTTAAAATTAGAGAATATTGGATTTCATAGCTAGTTGTTGTGGCTAGGTGTTAAATGGCTAGTAGCCAGCTCATTTTATATGAGTAGTCTAGGGTTGAACGAGATGAAGCGAAACGCACTCGTTTAGAAAAAAGAAAAAAAGAAAAAAAAGAGAAGAAAAAGAAAAAAAATAAAAAAGAAAAAAATATGTGTTTATGTATAATTGATCACGAGTGGGCACTTTAATACTCGAGTTATTAAGTTCTTAGGGAACTTTGCACCTAGTGACCTAAGGCTTTTTATAGTTTGGGATCCACTAACCTAACGCTCGTTACATGGGTATTATTGTATAAGTCTTTTGTGGACCTCACTCATTGCACGGTCAAATAAACATATTTGTGTTGTTTTGTGATGTGAATAAAAGCATGAATCCATGAAAAACTCCGATATAAAGAATTGAAGTGTTATAAGTTCTTTTGAGTTTAGCTTTTATTCTATTTATAACCTTGCGATTGCTTTGATGAGTAGTGAGTCATGATTATTGATCTAGTTGCGATAGTATATTTGTAAGAATTTACACACATGCACGTTTCTGGTTTGTAAGTTGATTTGTGGGGCTTGATTGATCTTTGTGCGAATAACTGCATTTGCTGAGATGTTGCTTGTTGATTGGTTCAGTTCTTCTATGGGGATCATTGCATCCATGCATTTTTATTTCTTGTTCTTTAAGTCTGTTTATGCTTGAGGACAAGCATCGGTTCAAGTTTAGGGGTATGGTGAGTGGCATTTATGACACTTTATAACGCTCCGTGAAGCTTTGAATTGATGTTTTGTACTCGAGTTGTTAGTGTTTTTAACGTGTTTTTGTAGTGTTTTTGCATTTCAGACATTTATCATGAATGCAGGTGAATTAGCATTATTTTAATGCTAATATGGTGTTAGGATGATGTCCAGAATAAAAGCTCATGAAAAGACACTCAAATCAGCAAGAAAAGAAGAAGTCAGGAAATTCTACAGAGAGTCAGCGCTACCGTGTTGCGATAGCGCGCGGCCGTGCCCGAAGAGCAGAATGTCAGCGCCCGCGCTAGTCAAATACGCGGCCGCGCTAGGTCGGGAAAATAAAATCATGTTTCTTCTGGAATTTTGATCTGTTGGACTTCAACTCTACGTGGGCTGCTATATAAACATACTTTATGTTCGTGTTTCATATGGAGATGTACCAGAGCTTAAGGAGAGGGCGTAAGAAGACCGTAGAGCACAATTCAACCAAGGCGAATAAGATCTAGTTTATACTTGTGATTCTTTATTTTAAGTTGTAACTTTGGATGCTAGTTTTCTTACGTGTGAACCTATACTCTTGTTTTGTACTTGGTTCAGTATAAAGACTACGTTTATTATACCATGCTTTCATCAGAACCCACGTTGATGATGAGTCCGATTATGGGCTAATCGTTATCGTGGGGTTCTAACGGATTTATTTATGGATTTCTTTAGTTAATTTATTTCGATGCCTTAGTGTGTGGTGATTGTATGATAACTTAGTTTTGGCTGTGCAAATTCATATTTTGAGTGTCGCGAACTTATAAGATAGCGTGTTAATCTTTAATGAAGCGAAAGTGAATTTAAAGGTTTAGAACTTGCCATGCTAGCATAGGTTCAAGTATTTGATATTCATGATTCGTAGGTAATTTTAACCATCTTACGTGCCCTATATATTCATGAGATATAACTCGTATGTTAAACCGTTATGTTGTCAAATTCTATAAACATAGAGGGTCTCAATATAATTGGTGTCTATTCAGCTTCTATCTCTTTTGTGGATGTTTGGTAGTATGGTAATCGTACAACGAAAGTTGGTGTTTATCAGTTTCGTGTTATCTGATTAGTATCATCACCATTACATGCTAAAGTGAAGAATGAAAAGGCTATTGAATGAAACATTTAATGAAGTTAGAATCCCATGTCTGTGTCATATAGTATTCAATTGTCTTTAATTCTCTTAGTTGAGATCCTCTAGTATAATATCTTAGTTAATTGTAGTTAACAACCTCAAATTGTTATTCGTCTTAGCATTGGATAATAGCCATACCGGTGTTGCATAGATACATAGATTGAAATTAACCTAAACCAATCCCTGTGGGAATGAACTAGAATTTATTCTATATTACTTGTGATCGCGTATACTTGCGTGAATATTAGCGCGTGATTCAACCCTAACATAACAAGGAAACCTATACAATTTCTTCTGAGATATAGTCCTTCACTGCCTTGAGTTCGTATTTCCTTTTCCTTCTCGAAGATCAACTGATATGATAAATACTGATTTCATTATCCATTGACATCATCATCTGTCGATATCTTTATCCGTTGATGTCCTTATCCATCGATATCAACATCCATCGATGTCATCAATATCCATTGATGTAAGTTCTGAACTTCTGATAGTTTCTATTTGATATCATCAATTGTTCCTAACATATCAAAGCTTCGTATTCAGCTTCGTTGTTCATAGTTGGGTAGTCCAACTTCAAAGCATACTCAATCTTGAACTCTTCGGGGCTTTGCAAGACTAGGCCCACACACCTAGATTTTGTTTTAGACGCTTCGTAAAAATGGAGAACCCTATACTCTTTCATAGTCGCACCTTCATCTTTCTCTTCTCCTTCTGGGGTTACTATCTTGTAACCCCCCCGACTTTTTGGTCGTCAATGGTGCATTCAACCACGAAGTCTGCTAAAGCTTGAGCCTTGATGGGTTTTTGAGGCTTGTATTTGATGTTAAATTCTTTTAAATCAATTGCCCATTTTATAAGTCGGCCACTTGCCTTCGGGCTGTGAAGAATGTTCTTCAAAGGTTGGTCTATCAGGACTTCGATCTTGTGGGCCTAGAAGTATGGTCTTAACTTTCCTGACGTAGTGATGAGGGCAAGTATGAACTTCTCAATGGTGGAATAGTTCAACTCTGCTTTATGGAGTACCTTGCTCATATAGTAGACAGGCTTCTGGAATTTATGTTCTTCCTTTATCAGGACTACACTCACGGCTTGTTCAGATATCGCGTGGTATAAGTAATAGATGTCCTCTAGACTAGGTTTGACCAGCAACGGAGCCTCAGTCATGTACTTCTTAGCTGTTCGAAGGCCTCTTGGCTCTCAGTTGTCCACTCAAAATTCTTCACCTTCTTAAGGGTTTGGAAAAAGGGCAGGCATTTGTCTCTGGGCTTGGAGATGAACATCCATAGAGCTGCGATTCTACTGGTCATCTTCTGAAAATCCTTGATGGAGTGTGGTGGCTCTATGTCTAGGATGGCTTTGATCTTGTCGGGGTTGACCTCGATTCCCCTCTTCGAGACCATGTGACCAAAAATTTTCCAGACCCAACACCAAAACCACACTTGGTGGGTTTAACATCATCTTCTGGTGCCTTGATACTTCGAATGCCTCTCTAAGGTGATTAATATGATCGGCCTTGGCTAGGATTTTGACTAACATGTCATCAACATAGACCTCCATGGTATTTCCAATTAGATGGGAAAATATCTTATTTACCAATCTCGGGTAAGTAGCTCCTGAATTCTTGAGTCCAAAAGCCATAACAAGATAATAGAAGAGACCAAAGTCAGTTATAAAAGATGACTTGGGGGTGTCATCTTTGTGCATTTTTATCTGATTGTAACCGCTGAAGCCATCTATGAAACTTAGAATCTCGTGTCTAGCGGTGGCATCGATTAGGGTATCAATTCTTGGTAGGGGTATCAGTATTTAGGACATGCATCATTCAAGTCATTAAAGTTGATGCACATTCTACACTTTCCATTAGCCTTCTTGACCATTACGGGGTTGGCCAACAACTCAGAAAATTGCACTTCCTTTATGAATCCCGATTCTAGGAGCTTCTAGACCTCCTGTTTAATGGATTTCATCCTATCAGTGGCATAAATTCCCTTCTCCTTCTTCAAGACCTTCCGAGTTGGATCGACGTTCAACTTATGAGTTATAAGGTTGGTTTCAATCCCAGGAATATCAGCTGCCGTTCAAGCAAACACGTCACTGTTCTCTTCTAAGAAAGTTGTCAATTGGCCCTTCAGGGGCTTGTTCAAAGATGCTTTAATGTATGTGACCTTCTCATGGTCAAAAGAGTCTAGGGGAATTGGGACTAAGTCCTCCGCTGGCATCCCCCGAAGTTCTTCATTCTCACAGACATTCATGTCTTCTATGGGGAGAACCTTCCCCCAACTCCATCGGGTCTAAGTGCAGCAACATAGCAACTGCAGGCCATTTTATGATCTTCTTTATCTTACCGACACCGTTCCTAGTCGGGAACTTTAGCACCATGTGATAAATTGAGGGTACGGCCTCGAACGCATAGATCCATGTTATTCCCATGATAGCATTATAAATAGAGGTTGCCTTAACAACCTAAAAGTTTAATATATGTGTGGCCTCTCTGGGCTCTTCCCCAATAGTCTTGGGAAGTTGTATTGCTCCGTCGACTTGGTATTCCACTTGGTTAAACCTGTAAATGGGTGCGTCAGACGAAGTTAACTGGGAGTCATTGTACCCCATCCTTAATTAGTAATGTGTCATGGAATAGAATATCCATGGAAGCTCCGTTATCCATTAGGACCTTCATAATAAGACAATTTCCAATTATTAAAGTGATAACTAGAGGGTCGTCTTGAGGGAATTTTAAACCTTCAAGGTCGTGGTCACTGAACTCAAGCGTCATCTCTGACTTAAAATGCTTAATCGGCTCTCTGACTATACTCATTACTTCTCTTGCTTAAGCTTTTCGAGAGTTCCTTGTAGTCCCAGCTATTGTCAGGCCTCCTGAGATAATGTTGATTACCAGACCTTGGGGCTGTGGGTTACGGTCCCTGTCGTTACCTCTTCGGTTATCATCTCTTCGATCATTATTTCTTTTTTGGCCTCCAGCCTCTTCACCCTTGGTAAAGCGTCTGAATTTTCCTTTTCGGATAAAATACTCAATCTCATCCTTGAGTTGCCTATAATCATCAGTATCATGACCAATATCTTTATGGAACCAACAATATCGGCCCTTGTCTCTTTTTGCTGGGTCTTTCCTTAGTGACTTCGGCCATCTCAACTCTTTACCCTTCTCAATTTCTATAAGGATTTGGCTCCTTAAAGCATTCAACCTTGTATATTCCATGAACCTTAGTGGTTTATTCTTCTTAGAAGAGGAGTCAGAGCTTTTTCCAGTTCGAGGATACTTGTCCTCAGCGTCGTACTCCTTATCCGTCTTCCGCTTCTTATTGCCCACAGGCTCATTATTCACCACCTTTTTTTCATACTTTCCTCTACCTTGTTATACTTTCGAATCTATCCTTGAGCTATAGCATACTTTCAGGAGGGCATTTTTCTAGGGACATCTTGAAGAACTCATCTCTAGTCCCTTGCTGTAGAGCTATCATAGCTACCTTGTCGTCGAGATACGGTACCCTTAGGGCCTCCTTTGTGAATCGGTTCAGGTAGTCTCTAGAGGACTTCTTTGCTCATTGGAGTAAACCAATGAAAAAAACCGGACTCCTCTCCTGTACTCTGCCACTAATGAATTGGTTGATTAAAGCTTGGCTCAAATATTTGAAAGATCCAATCAAGTTTGGGGGTAGACAGCTGTTCCACCTCTAGGAGATGCCAGATAGAGTTTGGGGGAAGTCCCAACACATAATAGCGTCATTCACGGGCTGCAATAACAGGGCATCGACTCATTACATCTTTATGAGCCTTGATCCTCTCTTTTACATCTTGGGGAATTGTCCCTTGAGTGATCCTATGTTGTTGATAACCACTAGGAATCGACTCATTACCAGCATGTCTCCTCCTTGAAGCGACTTCATCATCTGACGAGTCGGAGTCTCCGGTGGAGTTGGGTCCAGAAAAATATTAATTTTTAGCGATGAGAGCCAAGCCACGAATGTATAGGGGTGTCCAGTCTTGTCCTTTGCCTCAATTAGAGGGTCCACTTCCTCGAACCTCGGGGTTTATCATTGCCTGTAGTTGTTGAAATTAGGTATTTGTCCCTTGAGGAGATCAGGATTTATCCTTAGAGGCGGATCTTGGATTGGGGGATTCGTCCCTTGAGGTTGAGCCTCAGATGCCCCTACAACGGTTCCGCCTTAGGTGGTGGCATAGGTTAAATGCGGGCGTATCTTCATGATTGATGAGATTGTTTGTGATGGGACGGGATCGTCAGTTCAACTGTTGTTTCTGCTCCGTATAAGTACCATAGTTATTGTTGTCTTCCCACAGACGGCGCCAAATATTGTGGAGTAAAACTAGGGTTCGTTAGTATGTAGTGCTAGGGTTGGTGAGCTTCGAGCTTGAATGGTTGTTCTCATGGTGGGGACTGGATGTCTTTGCTAGATGCCTTCGTATCTCTGTGTTGTAGAGAATCAAGCCAAAAATGTAGTTCTAGGTTGAAAGGTGGAGCCCTTTATATAGAGTTAAGTCTAGGGTTACACTCGTGTTAGGAGACTTGATGGACAAGTCTCCAACATAGATGGTAATTAAGACTCCTGTAAGGCAGGGGATTCTAAATTTTTCCTTGTAGGAGTTAATTTCCATGTTGGATGTCATGTCTCTATTTTTTCATCCATATTGGGCCTAGTCCTTAAATAACTTGTGTTCGTGGACCTTGACGATCT
Source organism: Apium graveolens (assembly GCF_009905375.1). Lineage (NCBI taxonomy): Eukaryota > Viridiplantae > Streptophyta > Magnoliopsida > Apiales > Apiaceae > Apium > Apium graveolens. The sequence goes on from NC_133652.1 coordinate 107,346,341, forward strand.
TGGCTCGTGGGCCTTGACGACTTAAGTCGTGGTTAGTCTGTAACAGGCTATGATCAACCTTGTTTATCTTAGACTTTGGACAAGATTTCCAAGCATAATGAATGTAACATTTAATGTATCTTTATAATATATTTTCTATCCATATCAGATATAATACATGATGATGATAATGCTAAAATCGTGGCATTGTACTCCAGCTTATATACGTGTGTGAATATTTCTAACTTTTGAGCTCAAGTCATAATGAAGTATACAGAATGTTAGATATATTTGATAATGTCATGGCTAATGTGATTTATGTTTAGTTTTCAGATCTTACTTAAACAGGATAAATCAGTACTTACTGGAAGTCGGGACTTAAGGATATCAGTACTTATATTATCAGGAGATAATTATCAGAAGATGGATATCAGAACTTAAGTACTGAAGGACGTTCAGATAAGGAAGGCAGCTGGTTAAAGGAAAGAAGATCGAGACAAACATAAGAAGAGATATGCATGAAGAAGGATTTCTATGAAGAATACAATACTTGGAAGAAAAGATATCTGATTGATATATTTTAGGAAGCAGAATTATATTCCATATCAATTAGCGATTATCTTGTAACTGTGTAGTATATAAACACAGACATAGGGTTTACACTATAAGTGTTATCACAATCGAGAAGATTATTTATTGTAACCCTAGCAGCTCTCATGATATTTGTTCATCACTAAGAGAGAACAGTTCCATACTGTAACAGAGTTTATTGTTTCAATAAAGTTTGTTTTCTGTTACTTGAGTTATTAAAGTTCGATTTGATTATACTATATACTGTATTCACCCCCTCTACAGTGTGTGTGTGACCTAACAAGTGGTATCAGAGCCTATCTGTTAACGCACAAACAGTTTAAGATCTAAACACAATCATGTCTGAAATAGAAACTCCAACTAAGCCCACCAAAACTGAAGAACCTCTAAAGACACAAATTCAAAGCTGATATGAGACTATCAGAGTTCCCATATTGAGACCATCTGAATATCCCATATGGAAGGTGAGGATGACCATGTTCCTGGAAGCGACAGATCCAGAATATCTTGATAAAATCAAGGAAGGGCCTCACAAACCAACCAAGCTCGCAGTTGCAGTTGCAGGTGAAGCAGCAAAGACTGTACCAAAGGAGAAGAGTGATTACACTGCTGAAGATGCTAAGGTACGACACTTACTGCATAGTGCCATTGATAATGTAATGTCAAACAGGGTAATAAACTGCAAGACTGCAAAGGAGATATGGGATGCCTTGGAAATAAGATGTCAGGGAACTGATACGATTAAGAAGAACAGGAAGACAATACTCACTCAATAGTATGAACACTTTGACTCAAAGGCTAATGAGTCATTGACTGATTTATATGATAGATTTGTCAAACTCTTGAATGATTTGTCACTGGTTGATAAGGAGTATGATCTTGAAGATTCAAACCTTAAATTCCTGTTAGCTCTTCCTGAATGCTGGGATTTGAAGGAAACAACAATAAGAGACAACTATAATCTTGATGAAACAACTCTTGATGAAATTTATGGGATGATCAAGACTCATGAACTTGAGATGGAACAAAGAAGCAAGAGGAAAGGAGGAAAGTGAAGGACAGTTGCTCTTAAGGCTGAAGAAGAATCCCCCAAGGCAGCTACCTCAAGGAAAGACAAGGGTAAAGCTCTCTTCACAAAGTCTGATACTGAGTCATCAAGTTCTGAAAGTGATGATGACTCAGAATCTGAAAGCTTGCCTAAAACGGATGCTGATGAAGAGATGATGAAGCTGTGTGCTCTTATGGTAAAAGGGATCACAAAGATTGCATACAGGAAGTTCAGGAAGGGAAAGAAGTTTTCCAGGAAAGGCATAAGTTCTGATAAGAAGAATTTCAGAAAATATGAGAGCAGAGGAGGAAAGTCTGACAGAGGAGATTATACCAATGTCAAATGCTACAACTGTGGTGAGAAAGGCCACATATCTCCTGATTTCAAGAAAGTGAAGAGTGACAAAGGCAAGGCTCTTGTTACAAAGAAGAAAAGCTGGACAGACACCTCAGATTCTGAAAGTGAGGAGAATTATGCCTTGATGGCAAATGCTGATAAAACAAGTGCTAAAAGCAGTTCTGAAGCTGCTGAATCAAAGGTACCTCAAACTACTTATGCTTTTCATACTGATGATATTAATGAGTTGAGAAAATATCTTAAAACCATGTTTATTAGTTATAGAGATCAAATTTTAACATGTGAAAGATTAACTTCTGAAAATCTTGCTTGTAAAAAGAGGAATGATTATTTAGAAAAGGAGTTAGTCATGTTCAATCAATCTCAGAAAGATAGAGATGATGCCCTCTATGTTAGAGATGAAGTACTTAAAATGAATGAATCTCTAAAAGCTGAGTTAGAAAAGGAAAGAGAGATTATCAGGACTTGGACTAACTCTGGCAGAACAACTCAGAATCTGTTAAGTAGTGAAAACTGGAAAGATGGCTTAGGTTATGGAGAGGATAAGAATGATAAAGGAACTGTAGATATTAAGCCTGTAATTGTTAAACAAAAGCCAAAGATAAAACCTGTTAAGTTTGTAGCTGTAAAGTCTGAAAATGAGAAATCAGAAGTTAAAAAGGAATTAACTTCTGACAAACTAAAACAGGAAAAGACAACTGAAGTAAACGTAGGCTTAATGACTAAGAAGCAGCTTAAGCATAAGCTGAAAGATGTTAAGAATGCAAACAAGGTAAAATCACCTAGGAAAAATAGGAATAGAAAGGACGGTGTGAATAAAAGCAATGATTATAAGCCTGTTCCTAATGCTCCTAGGAAAATGTGTCATAACTGTGGAATTTCTAACCATCTGGCTTCTTTTTGCAGGAAAAATAAGAAAATAAACTCCTTACCTTCAAAGTCAGGAGTTAAGAGTCAGTTTGTTAGATATAAGCCACAAAATCCTTGTTTTTATTGTGGTAGTTTATGGCATTCCATTTATACTTGTAAGGAATATCATAGTTTGTACTATGATTATTATCAAATAAAACCTTCTTTAAAGAAAGTTACCAGTGTTCCTTCTAGTGTAAGTTCTGATTCAAAGTCTGATAGTGTAAATGCTGATAAGAAAATTGTTAACATAAACTCTGATGCTAAATCCGCTGCATATGTTAACAGACTTAATAAGGCCAAAGGATCCAAGCATGTCTGGGTCCTTAAAACTAATCATTAGTGGTCTTTGTGATTGCAGGGCAACAGGAAAAACATCCTAGTTCTGGACAGTGGATGTTCAGGACATATGACTGGAAATAAAGCCCTGCTATCAGACTTTGTGGAGAAGGATGGCCCAAGTGTTTCTTATGGAGATGGCAACATTGGAAAAACATTGGGATATGGCAATATCAATCTTGGGAATGTCATCATTAAAGAAGTAGCTCTGGTCTCAGGACTCAAACACAATCTGCTGAGTGTTAGTCAAATCTGTGACAGAGGTTATCATGTGGATTTGTTTGAAGAACACTGTGAAGTTATAAGTAAATCTACAGGAAAAGTTGTTCTGAAAGGATACAGGCGTGGTAACATCTATGAAGCCAAGCTTTCAACAAGTACTAATGGTTCTGCAATCTGTCTGATGAGTAGAGCATCAATTGAAGAAAGCTGGAATTGGCACAAGAAACTCTCTCATTTAAATTTTAACAATATAAATGAGTTAGTCAAGAAAGATCTTGTGAGAGGACTGCCAAAGTCAATATTTGCTCCTGATGGCCTTTGTGATTCTTGTCAGAAGGCCAAACAAAGGAAATCTTCATTCAAGAGCAAGACTGAATCATTAATTTTTGAGCCTTATCACCTACTACATGTTGATCTATTTGGTCCAGTAAATGTCATGTCTATTGCATAGAAGAAATATGCTATGGTCATAGTGGATGAGTTCACCAGATACACATGGGTGTATTTCTTGCACACTAAAAGTGAAACTACATCTATCTTGATTGATCATGTCAGGCAACTGGATAAATTGGTCAAAGATTCTGTGAAAATAATAAGGAGTGATAATGGTACTGAGTACAAGAATTTGATGATGGAAGAGTTCTGCAAAAACCATGGAATCAAGCAGGAATTTTCTGCTCCTGGAACTCCACAGAAAAATGGAGTTGTTGAAAGAAAGAATAGAACTGTCATTGAAGATGCACTTACAATGCTTGATGAAGCAAAGCTTCCAACCTATTTCCGGGCTGAAGCTGTGTAGACTGCTTGTTTTACTCAGAATGCAACACTCATTAACAAGCAAGGAAAGACACCATATGAGATGGTGAAGAAAAAGAAGCCAAATCTGAAGTATTTTCATGTATTTGGATGCAAGTGTTTTGTTCTTAAGACTCATCCTGAACAGCTATCCAAATTTGATCTAAAAGCTGATGAAGGAATCTTTGTTGGATATTAACTTTCCACAAAAGCCTTTAGAGTCTATAACTTGAGAACAAGAGTGGTCATAGAATCTATCAATGTCTCTTTTGATGATAAGAAGATTATTGGACTTGAAGATTTTATTGATCATGATCAGCTGAGATTTGAAAATGAAGACTCAAATTCTGATACTGAAAATCCTGACAATCTAAATCCTGATACTGCAAACTCTGATGGATTAAACTCTGATGTTATTGAAACTGTGGTGACTACGCCAAAGGAAGATGCACCTATGCAGGTGGAGCATACTCAAGATATAACCACATCTCAAGAAGCATCAGAACATACATCTGGCTCTTCAAGTTCTGATTCGTCAAGTTCTGATAAGCCAAAGTCTGATAGTTCTGAAAATCTAAATTCTGAAGAATCTAACTCAGAGAGCATAGTTTCAGGGGGAGCATCAGAAAATGTTAATGAAGACAGCATGGATCATGGAGGAGCATCCAGTTCTAGAGAAAATCTTCCATCTACAAGGAAGTGGACTAAATCACGTACACCTGATTTGATAATTGGAAATCCTGATGCAGGTGTCAGAACTAGAATAACTACTTCAAGTGAATGTCTTTACAATTCTTTTCTTTCTCAGACTGAGCCAAAGAAAGTGGAAGAAACTCTTCAAGATGCTGATTGGGTGCAAGCAATGCAGGAAGAGTTAAATGAATTTGAAAGAAATAAAGTCTGGACCCTAATGCCAAGACCAAAGAACAGATCTGTTGTTGGTACAAAATGGGTATTCAGAAACAAAACTGATAGTGATGGCATAATTACAAGGAATAAGGCAAGGCTGGTTGCAAAATGATATTCTCAATAGGAGGGAATTGATTATGATGAAACATTTGCACCAGTTGCTAGATTGGAAGCCATAAGGATATTTTTGGCTTATGCTGCTCACAAAAAGTTTACTGTCTTTCAAATGGATGTGAAAAGTGCTTTTCTCAATGGAGAATTGGAGGAAGAAGTATATGTTGAACAACCTCCAGGCTTTGTAGGTTCCAAATATCCAGATTATGTCTACAGGCTTGATAAAGCACTTTATGGACTTAAGTAAGCTCCAAGAGCATGGTATGAGACTTTAGCTCAGTTTCTTCTGGAAAGAGGATTTAACAGAGGAACAATAGACAAAACACTGTTCTACCTCAACCATGGAAAGGACTTACTTCTGGTCCAGATTTATGTTGATGATATCATTTTTGGTTCTACAAATGACAGACTTTGCAAGAAGTTTGCCAAAATGATGCAGTCAAGATATCAAATGAGTATGATGGGGGAACTTAGCTATTTTCTGGGCCTTCAAGTCAAGCAGAATGAAGAAGGCACTTTTATTTGTCAAACTAAGTACACCAGAAATTTGCTGAAGAAATTTGGAATGCAAGATTGTTCAAGTGCATCCACTCCCATGGCCACTGCAACAAAACTGGACAAGGATACTGGTAAATCAGTAGATATTACTGATTACAGAGGTATTATTGGCTCACTACTCTATCTAACTGCTAGTAGACCTGATATCATGTATGCTACTTGTCTTTGTGCAAGATTTCAAGCAGATCCAAGAGAACCTCACTTAACAGCTGTGAAAAGAATCTTCAAGTATCTTAAAGGAACAGCTGATCTGGGATTGTGGTATCCTAGAGAATCAGATTTTAATCTAATAGGTTACTCAGATGCAGATTTTGCAGGTTGCAAAATTGACAGGAAAAGCACAAGTGGAAGCTTTTCTTGGAGGCAGATTGGTTTCTTGGTTTAGCAAGAAACAAAAGTCAATTTCCACATCCACTGCAGAAGCAGAGTACATTGCTGCAGGAAGCTGTTGTGCACAGATTCTTTGGATGAAGAATCAGTTACTGGATTATAGGTTAACATATTTCAAAATCCCTATTTACTGTGATAATCAAAGTGCTATTGCTATGACAGGTAATCCAGTTCAACACTCAATGACAAAGCACATCAGCATCAGGTACCACTTCATAAGGGAACATGTGGATGAAGGTATAGTGGAATTGCACTTTGTTCCAATAGATCAACAACTAGCAGATATCTTCACAAAACCACTGTGTGAAGCTACTTTTACAAGATTAGTAAATGAACTTGGAATGGTTTCAGGTTCTTTCTCTAAATCTGCTTAGTTTTATTTTGATGCATCAGACTTTATGATCAGTATTTACAGAAATTACTCTCTTTGTGTATTCTGTGCTTAATTGAAAATTGCTTAAGTACTGACTGGTGTCTGATGTGACTTTCTAAACTCTGATAGTGATATGTCTGTTTAAGTAACTATTCTATCCTATGAAGATACCTGTGCTAGATGCTGACCTAGTAGTCTTCAATAAACTAGAGATCCCATGTTAGAAGTAATTATTTCTGTGGAAATCTATTGACACAAGCAAATTCTGATATTGAGCTTAGTTGAGTTTATTTTGTCTATCTTATTACCAAGTCACAAACTAGAATAATGCTTCTCATCTGTTAAGTTCTGATGCTAGTAAATCTGTTGAATGTACTAAGTGCTGATAAACCTCACTTATCAAAAGAAAAAGAAAAAATGGGATCTACAATTACAGAATACCCTAATTAGTTATACCGACATGCTTGATATCCTCAAATCCTAATAACCCAAATCCAACAACCCGACTCGTATTATTATTATACACATAATCATGTAATCACATCTTTCGAGCATAAATAGGGATAACACGTAGAACATAATTATGCACGATTACAAATATATTTTTAAAAAATTTTGGCAGCAACTTCTTTATTTATAAGACTACCCGTCGATTATAATCGACGTCAACAATTCTCAACAATCCACAATATTATTCTGTACAACCCAACACCAACAAAAATTAAATATTTAAGTCCAAACATATTTTACATAATTATTATTTTTTATTTATTTATAGAATTTAGGACGCAGAACATCGTCATCACTGTCCACCGTTGACTCACCGAAGTTCATCGTCAACGGCGGCACAATTTATTGGCGCCCGATATAATACGGGTTCCCAAATAAATTATACCAATTAATATTATTTTCTCGCCACGAAATTCTTTTATTTCACAAATGATACTCATTTATTTTCCTGCAGAAAATTAAGTAAATAAAAAGAATCAAAATCAATTCACCATAATAAATCTGCTACACGAAGGCCCAACATAGGCCCAAACAAAATAATCCAAAATCCCAACTGCGAAAAACAAGCTCACAGAATAAGCCCTAAAGTAGAGCCCGACTGCAAGCCCAATAACCAGCCCAACCAAACACACAACCGCATCACTGCACAGGTGACACACGCGCCACCGCGCCACCCACCCACACACACACACATACACACACACACACACATACACACAGGGCACACACGTATATATATATGTATATGTATACCAACTGTATAAATCAAAGCCAAGCCAACCAGAAAACAGGGGCGGCTCACCGGAGAGATCGCCGAAAAACAGAGAACTGGAGAATCGAAGCCCAGGGAGGCAAAGTAAAAGGAAGAAGATGAAAGTCGAAGAAAGGAGCCGAGCAAAAGCAAGAAACAATCGAGAAAGAAAACAGAGAATCGAGAGAGTTCAAGACAACCGAATGACCAAAGGGAATAAACCAAGGAAATAACAGGGCAGCCACACGTGTCCTGTTAAAACAGGATACATGTTGGTTTATTAATAAACTGAATTTCTGAATTCCCGGAACCCAATTTATATCCCGACATATGTATTTTTAACGAACCAAGTAGTATTAAAAACATATTGAAATAAATTCCAACTAATCCAAAAAGATCCGAAATATTCCGAACTAATTAAAATATAATTTTCAAAGTTTTAAAAGCAATTCTGAAAGCGCACTTTATACCCGCTCTTTAACAAATAACGAAACGACACGCGGGTGAAACGATTCCCGAAAATTCCCAAAATAATTTTAAAATTCTCCGAATAATACGAAATTAATAAAATATAAATTTCTTAATTTTTAAAGATTCCCATAATTAAATATGGATTTTAACATTTTAGCACACTCAGAAAAACATTTAAAAATGAATAATTAACAAAATATTGATTTCTCAATTTTATAAAGTCCTAAAAATAATTATTGAAATTATAAAATTAGAAAACCAATTTTAAAGACAACCCAAATCTTTATGGAATTAAAATTACAATAAAATCACTTTTACAAGCAAAATAAAATCATGTAACTCACTAATAAATCACACAATTCAATTCCACATATCAACAAATCATAATTAATTAAATAACAATTAATAACCGCTGCCAAAATCAATACACATCTTTTATTTATTTACTTAAACTTTTATTACACTTCCAAATATTAGAAATAAAATAAAAATACACGAGTCGTTATATTCCTTCCCCCTTAAAAAGATTATGTCCCCAGAATCTAATTCAACTAAATAAATAAGGATATTTATCAAGCATGTCTGACTCCAATTCCCAAGTAGACTCTTCTACTCGAGGATTTCTCCACAAAACTTTTACTATAGGAATTGACTTATTCCTAAGGACTCGTTCCTTACGGTCTAGGATCTGAACAGGTTGTTCTACATAGGACAAATCTGGTTGAAGCTCAATCAGTTCATATTCTATAATTTGATTCGAATTAGGGACATAAGGCTTCAACATAGATACGTGGAACATATTATGAATGTGCTGCCACTGCGGTGGTAACGCTATCTCATAAGCGACCTTTCCCACTCTCTTCAAAACCTCAAAGGGTCCTATGAATCTAGGGCTAAGTTTACCCTTCTGACCAAATCGTACTAACCCTTTCCAAGGCGATACTTTTAGTAACACCAAAGCTCCTATCTCAAAGTCCATTTCTTTGCTATGCAAATCTGCGTATTTTCTTTGTCTATCTTGAGCTGCTTCCAACCTTTTCTGAATCAACACTATGGCATCCTTAGTCTGCTGAACCAACTTAGAGCCTAACACTTTCTTTTCTCCTACCTCATCCCAGTACAATGGTGATCTAAACTTTCGTCCATACAAAGCTTCATAAGGTGGCATCCCTATACTGGCATGGTAGCTGTTGTTGTACGAGAACTCAATCAAAGGTAGGTGCTCATCCCAATTACCTTTAAAATCCAAAACACAGACTCTCAACATATCTTCTATGGTCTGAATCGTTCTCTCACTTTGGCCATCCGTCTGAGGGTGATAGGCGGTGCTCATATTCAATTTCGCTCCTAAGCACTCTTGGAATTTAGTCCAAAACCTAGAATTAAATCTAGGGTCTCGATCCGACACTATAGAAACAGGAACTCCATGTTTGGTAACTATCTCATCCAAGTATAACTTCACTAGCTTTTCCAATGAATACCTCTCATTAATTGGAAGGAAATGCGCCGACTTAGTCAATCTATAAATAATTACCCAAATAGCATCATGATTCGCTCTCGTCTTTGGCAATCCCACTACAAAATCCATAGCAATGTCTTCCCATTTCCATTAGGGAATCTCCAAAGGTTGTAACAATCCACTTGGTCGTTGATGCTCTGCTTTCACCGTCTGACACACGTGACATTTACTTACCAATTGGCAATATCCTTCTTCATTCCTGGCCACAAAAAATTTCTCTTTAAATCTTGGTACATCTTGGTACTACCATGGTGGTTAGAAAACCTAGAGTTATGTGCTTCTTGCAATACTTCGTTCTTCAACTCTGTTACATCAGGAATCCAAACTCTGGACGAAAACCTATATAAACCTTGACTATCTTTTTGAGTACACAGCTCTTCTCCTGTCAAAGTATCCAACTCGTGTTCCATAACTCCTTCTTGACATCTTCTAATCTTTTTCATCAAGGCCGGCTGGAAAGTAATTTCATTTAGTTGCTCTTGACTTCCGTTAGATCCTCGAACTTCAATTTCCATTCTTTCCAAGTCTCGTTCCAATTTCTCCGCAATCTTAACCATATTTAACCTTTCCTTCCTACTTAAGGCATCAGCCACTATATTGGCTTTACCTGGGTGCTAATTAATCGAACAATCATAGTCCTTAATCAACTCCAACCACCTTCTCTGTCTCATGTTCAGATCTTTCTGCGTGAATATGTACTTCAGGCTCTTATGATCCGTGTAAATATCGCATTTCTCGCCATACAAGTAGTGACGCCATAACTTTAAAGCAAATACTATAGCCGCCAATTCAAAGTCATGAACCGAATATTTTTGCTCGTGGGGCTTTAGTTGTCTGGAGGCATACGCAATCACTTTATCATGCTGCATTAACACACATCCCAATCCTTTCAAAGAAGCATTACTATAAATTACAAAGTTTCCTGTCTCATCTGGCAATGCTAACACTAGAGCCGTCACTAGTCTTAATTTTAACTTTTGGAAACTCTCTTCACACTTTTCCGTCCAAATGAACTTCTCATTTGATAGGGATAAATAAATTATGATAGCATGATTTATTTACTGTATTAATTGTACAAGGTGTGGACTGCTAGGCCCAATAAAAAGATATATGACATTCAGACCAGAAAGGTTAAGCCTGATGGACCAGATCAGTCCTGATGGAATAAAGAAGGCCCAAAAGCCCTGATTATTAATTAATTTCGTAATTAATTAATAAGGGAAAAATCAGCTGTTGAGAAGAGTCCCGATAAGGATATAAATCCTTATAGATTAGCCTCAAGGGGACCTAAAAGGATAAGTAATCAGTTTCCTACTATCTAGGACTCCAAAGTCCATTCTAATTATGAGACTTGCCCACCAAGTCTCCTATACCAAGTCCAATTCAAGGACTCCCAACATCTATATAAGGGGCCTCACCCCACAAATCAGAACTACATTTTTTGACTTGATCCTTGGCAATCAGCAAGGTACGTAGGCATCTTGTAAGGCAGATCGAGTCACGAAACACAAGAGCAGTCAAATCGAGCCTTGAAGCTCACGTTCCTTATTATTAAACACAACAATCATATATATTAGTTAAAAATCCATAACATTTGGCGCCGTCTGTGGGAAAGCACAACAACAACCATGGCGAGAACACGGAGAACAATTAGAGCTCTAGAGGAAGGAACACCATCAGAGACAACCCAGGTGATTTCGTCAACCGTGGAGGTTCCTCCCCATTCAACTTATGCATCTACTCAGGGGGAAGCCCAGATAGGGGCAACTCAACCTCAGCCACAAGGGACAATTCCCCCGACTATTCAAGGTACAAATCCTCAAGTTCAACAAGTACATATGCCTGTGAATTCTCGACCCGTCGGGTATGAATATTCAACTATTGTTACTACTAACCCCCCTTATGGGATGCCCCTTCACCCTGAGGTTGGAGGAAGCGGATATGCTGGGCGAAGCGAAGCACGAGGGCAGTCGCCCCCTATATACGAGGTTTGGATCCTATTCATGAGGATCGGGAATTTTCTGGTCCTTACACTGAGAGAGACTCCGAATCTTCGGATGATGTAGTGGCCCCGAGAAGGAGGTGTCCTGAAAAAGAGCCAGTGGCCGATGGAAGGCAACACCCCCAAAGCACCCCAGGGGCGAATCCCCAAGAAGTGCAGGAAAGGATCATAGCTCATGAGGCTGAAATCCAAAGGCTGAGGCGTGATTTGGAGGCTCACCAGGCCACCAGGCCCCAGATACCTCCTAGGGGAAGAAATCCTCCTCCTTTCATAGACCTGGATGGTCCGGTACGAAGAAGGGCTGCTGTCCCAAGAACTGATCCAAGCAATCTCCTTCCCCTTGGAGATCCTGATGATCCAACTCCACCCTTCACAGAAGAGATAATGAATGCCCATATCTCAAGGAAATTCAAGATGCCCACTATCAAAGCCTATGATGGCACGGGAGACCGCACTAATCATGTTTGGACATTCTCTAATGCACTGCTGTTGCAACCCGTGAATGATGCTATAAAGTGTCGGGCCTTCCCTCAAACCCTGTCGGGTATGGCTCAAAGATGGTACAGTCGCCTGCCCCCAAACTCTATTGGATCGTTCAGAGAATTAAGTCAGGCTTTTATTAAGCAATTCATCAGTGGAAGAGTCCATGAGAAAAGTTCAGCATCTCTTATGAGTCTTGTGCAGGGAGCTAAGGAATCCTTAAGAGATTACCTAAATCGTTTCACAAAGGAGGCTTTAAAAGTCCCGGACCTTGATGATAAGGTAGCCATGATAGCACTGCAACAAGGAACTAGGGACGAGTTTTTTAAGATGTCCTTGGCCAAACGTCCCCCTGAAAGCATGTTGCAGCTCCAAGAGAGGGCAGGGAAGTATATCAAGGTTGAAAAAAGTATGAGGAAGACCGTAGTAAGTAATGAGCCCACTGGAGGCAAGAAGCGGAAAACTAATTTAGAATATATTGCAAAGGACAAATATCCTAGAACCGAACAAAACCCTGATTCAACCCCCAAGAAGGGAGGACCTGGGCAAAAGTTCACTGAATACGCTAAGCTGAATGCTCCTAGAAGTCAGATTTTGATGGAGATTGAGAAAGATAGAGATATTCGCTGGCCTAAGCCCTTGAAGGCTGATCCCGCCAAGCTAGATAAGAGCAAGTATTGCAGGTTTCACAAAGATGTTGGCCATGACACCGATGAGTGTAGGCAATTGAAAGATGAAATTGAGTTTTTGATTCGAAAAGGAAGATTGAACAAGTATACTGGAGATGGAGGGGACATAAATAATAATGGAAGGAAGAACTTTGAAGATCGTAGGAGGGACCAAGACGATCAGGGGAGAAATCCCCAACCCAGAGGGCCGGTTATAAATGCGATTTTTGGAGGACCGCGACGCCCTCGAGGACCTGTGATAAACACGATCTTTGGAGGTCCAACTACTGCTGGATTGTCCAAAAATTCCAGAAAGGCATATACTAGGGAGGTTATGCATATTGTTGGAGAAGCCCCGAAGAGGGCCAGGACAGAAGTAACGTTGGCTTTTGATGATTCCGACCTAGGGGGTGTGAAGTTTCCCCATGATGACCCGTTGGTCATAACACCGATAATAGGAAATAGCTCGGTTAAGAGGGTCCTTGTGGATAATGGTGCTTCTGTGGATATCTTGATCCACGACACCTTTCTAAGGATGGGGTATAACGACTCTCAGTTGGCACCAACCGACATGCCGATATATGGATTTGCTGGAGTAGAATGTCCTGTGGAAGGGATAATCAAATTGCCGACCACCATAGGTACGGAACCAAGGCAAGCAACGCAGATGCTGGATTTCGTGGTGGTAAAGGCTAGTTCAACTTATAATGCTATCATGGGGAGAACAGGGATACATGCCTTCAAGGCAGTCCCCTCTTCCTACCATTCAGTCATGAAGTTTCCCACCCAAAATGGGATTGGAGAAGAGAGAGGAGATCAAAAAATGGCTAGAAGCTGTTATGTGGCCTCTTTGAGGGCAGATGGAGTCGGGGGGCAGGTTCTTCCTATTGAAGATATGGATGTTCAAGAAAATGACGAGAATAGAGGAAGGCCAGCAGAAGAATTGGTTTCGGTTCCTTTAGACCCCGAGAATCCCGAGAGGATGACTTTCATTGGAGCCACATTAGAGGAGCCCCTTAGAGGGAAGTTAGTGAAATTTTTGCAAGAAAATAGTGATGTGTTTGCATGGTCAGCAGCTAATATGCCAGGCATAGACCCAGAGTTAATTACTCACAAGCTAAACGTAGATCCAAGCCGGAAGACAGTGAAACAAAAGAAAAGAAATTTTGCCCCGGAAAGGCAAGAGGCTATAAAACAGGAAGTAGAAAAGCTCTTAGAGGCTGGTTTCATTGAGGAGATTCAATTTCCGGAGTGGTTAGCAAACCCTGTAATGGTGAAGAAGGCTAATGGAAAGTGGAGGATGTGTATAGACTTCACTGATCTGAATGATGCATGCCCCAAAGACTATTTTCCGCTGCCTAGAATTGATACTTTGATTGATGCCACTGCTGGACATGAGATGCTGAGTTTCATGGATAGATTTAGCGGATACAACCAGATCAAAATGCATAAGGATGATATTCCAAAGGTATCATTTATCACTGACTTTGGTGTTTATTGTTATCTTGTTATGGCGTTTGGTCTCAAGAATGTAGGAGCCACCTATCAAAGGTTGGTAAATAAAATTTTTAAGGATCTTCTTGGTAAGACTATGGAAGTCTATGTTGATGACATGTTAGTCAAGAGTCTAGTAAAGACTGATCATATAGCCCATTTAAGGGAAGCTTTTGAGGTCCTGAGGTACCACAAGATGATGTTGAATCCTACGAAGTGTGCTTTCAGAGTAGGATCTGGAAAATTCTTGGGACTGATGGTCTCAAAGAGGGGAATTGAGGCTAACCCGGATAAAATAAAGGCAATCCTGGACATGGAACCGCCAAAAACTGTTAAGGATGTTCAGAAGCTTACAGGAAGGGTTGCTGCGCTAGGACGATTCATCTCCAAGTCGGGGGACAAGTGTTTGTCATTCTTCAAGTCGCTAAAGAGCATCAAAGACTTTGTATGGAGTGAGGAAAACCAGAAGGCATTTGAAGAGTTAAAGAAGTATATGGCCCAGGCCCCGTTGTTGGCCAAGCCAGTTCTGAGTGAAGTTTTATTCTTGTACTTGGCTGTTTCAGAGAGCGCCTTGAGCGCGGTATTGGTTAAGGAGGAGCTAAAAGTCCAGAAACCCGTGTATTATGTCAGCAAAATTCTGCATGGTGCTGAGTTAAATTATTCAACTATTGAGAAATTTGCTCTAGCCTTGGTAATGGCTTCAAGAAAACTGCGTCCTTACTTTCAGGCTCATCAGATTGAGGTGCTAACGAATCAGCCACTGAGAAATATCATTCACAGTCCCAAGGCAAGTGGGAGATTGATTAAGTGGGCAATAGAGTTGGGAGAGTTCGATCTCAAGTATAAGCCACATACGGCCATAAAAGCCCAGGCACTAGCGGACTTCGTGGTGGAATGTACCATACCCAACCAAGAAGTCGGGGGGCAGGAAGATACCATACCTCAAGACAAGGGAGTCGATAAGGGGGACAGAGAGAAGGATGATAAGGAGAAAGAATATTGGGTTCTCTATTTTGATGGAGCATCAAAAACAAATTCCAGTGGAGCAGAGTTGGTTTTGCAAAGTCCTGATGGGTTCTTAATTGAGTATGCTATGAAGCTAGACTTCCCAACCACAAACAATGAGGCAGAGTATGAAGCCCTGATAGCTGGCCTTGGTCTAGCTGGGACACTTAGAGTCAAAAACTTAAAGGTCCGTGGAGACTCGAAGCTGATCATATCCCAGGTAAAGGGAGAATTTGTGGCAAGGGATGATACGATGGCTAAGTATGTCCGCCTAGTAAGGGCTGTGATGACCCAATTTAATGAATGCCATGTTGAACACATTCCAAGGGAAGAAAATGCTAAAGCAGATGCGCTATCAAAGTTTGCTTCATCTGAGATAGAAGAAAGTTCAGGAAGTGTGTACTTCCGTGTTTTGAAAACACGAAGCATAGATGTTAAGCTTGTGGCTCCTATAGGCCTGGGGACATCCTGGATTGATCCCATTAAGGCTCATATTCAAACCGGTTGGTTGCCAAGCGATGCAACTGAAGCACGGAAGTTAATTGTTCGGGCACTAAGGTACTCTTTGATAGATGGGATTCTTTACAAAAGATCTTTCGTGGTTCCCTACTTGAGGTGTCTCAGGCCCGATGAGGCACGCTTGGCTCTTGGAGAAGTGCATGAAGGTATTTGTGGATAACACTTGGGGGGCAGGGCCTTGGCTCATAAGATAACTCATTTAGGTTTTTATTGGCCAGAAATGATGGCTGATGCCAAAGAATACGTGAAGAAATGTGACCGCTGTCAGAAGCATGCACCTGTTGTTAGACAACCCCCCGAGATGCTGACCTCTATCAACTCGCCCATTCCTTTTGCTATGTGGGTAATGGATATTTCGGGGCCTTTTCCCATGGCCACAGCATAAAGGAAGTTTTTGATTATAGCCATTGATTATTTCACCAAGTGGATCGAAGCCAAACCCTTGGCCAAGATCACAACTAAGCAAGTTGCACAATTCCTGTGGGAAAACATTATGTGCCGGTATGGAATTCCCCGTATCCTCGTCACTGAAAATGGAACACAATTCAACAATGAGGAATTCAAGAAGTATTGTGAAGAAAATGAAATTGAGTTACAGTTCACCTCTGTGGCTCACCCACAAGCCAATGAGCAAGCGGAGGTAGCAAATCGGATAATCCTGGATGGACTAAAGAAAAGGATCGAGAAGTCAAGAAATAATTGGGTGGATGAGATACTTCCCATATTATGGGCCTATAGGACTACCTGTAGAGTCACGACAGGAGCAACTCCTTTCATGTTGGCATATGGGGCAGAAGCAGTAGTTCCCGTGGAGATATCACATTCCTCTCCAAGGATTCAGGCTTTCAATGCTGAAGAAAATGAGGAAGGGCAGAGGTTAGCCCTGGATCTAATTGATGAAGTGCGAGATGAGGCACATGCAAAGATAGTGGAATATCAAAAAAGAGCTTCATTTTATTACAACCTAAGGGTTAAAGAGAGATTCTTTAAGCAAGGAGATTTGGTATTAAGGAAAGTGGAAGCTTCTGGTGTAGGACAGAAAGGAAAAGTAGCCCCAAATTGGGAAGGGCCGTACAGAGTCAAGAGCGTTCAGGGTAGAGGAACCTACAAGCTGGAGAGTATGGAGGGTTTTGAAGTCCCGAGAACCTGGCACGCACAAAACCTGAAGGTTTACTACGTGTAAGATAGGCGAAGTACGATTCTCACTTGTCATTGTGACAAGTAGGTTTAAAAGCACCTTGAAGCTTTGCTTGCGTAGGATTTTATATTCCAGTAGAATTTACATTGTCTAGTTATTGTTGATTAGGGTCGAACCCATGCTGTGTAAGGTTTTGGAGAACCAGACTTCATATTAAAGAGTTTGAAATTATTTCAATCTAAGGATGTTTAAAGTTCAAATGCATATTAAGATTGTAAAGTTAAAATAGAAAGAGGCAAGAAAAGCAACATATGAAATATAACCCCGAAGGGTAACAAGTTCAGAAAAGCAACATATGAAATATAACCCCGAAGGGTAACAAGTTCTGATATGAATAAAGTTCAAAAAGAAGATATACAAAAAAAAACATAGGCCTTGGAAGGTTGAGATTCCTCGGAACCACTATCCGAAGTCTCCTCGGATGTTTCAGTCGTTCCTTCGGACGTCTCGGTCGTCCCCTCCGAAGTCCCTGTAGAGGTTCCCTCTGCGGGAGATGCTGGCTGTTGAGGCACTGCTCTTGAAGGCTCTTCCACCCTTGCCTTCTTAGTGACAGGCTCAAACTCCTCTTCGGAAGAATCTCCCTCCTCTCCGTCCTTGATCATATCGGCAAGCTTCTCAGTAACACCCCCGAGCTCTGGAACTCGCACAGGGCAAGGAAAGGAGGACTGCTCGAGGACTTCTGGAAAGTCATCTTGTATGGCTTCCACAGTAGCATCCCAGCCTTCTTTATAGCTAACTGGGTGCAGGAGGGCATCGTGCTCCACCATCAAGTCCTTGAACTCCTGGGTGTCCATCCAGCCGTCAAAGGCTTTATCCTTCTGTGCCTTCAAGATAACATTTTCAGTCCGGGCCGTTTCTAGGTCAGAAGTGGAAGAGGCCAGTTGAGCTTCAAGGGCCTCTATTCTCTGGTTGGCCTCCTCCAACTTCTTGTTAGTGTCCTCCAGGCCAACCTTCCAAGCCTTAGCTTGGTGAATCGCCCCTTGAAAATGGGCGTTAGCCTGCAAAAGAAGCAGTAAAAGTATGAGAAAGGAAACGTGAAAAGGCAAGTATAAAGGGCAATAGGAAAAGGACATACCGTCGCTAAAGCCTGGGCTCCGAAAAGCTCATTCCCCTCTAAGTCCTGTTGAAGGACAAAATCTTGATAGTCCACCGGGGAGATGGAGTGCTTAGACCATTCCTTGGACAGGGCCGTGCTGCCCAATATTGAATCCTTGCCCCGGATCCCCCAAGTAGGTTGAAAATAGGCCCCTGGCCTCTGCTTGGTGCGCAAAACCTGGCTAGGGCCTTCCTCGCCCTATTCCATTGCTTGAAGGAGGAACTCAGGGAATCGGTCACCAAGGCGTGGGTCTTTAAAGACCTTTCCAGCCCTCTTCATCCTGGTTGTCTCCAGGTCTTTAGGCTTGCTAGCCTCCTCAATCTTCTCAGCCACTGCAACAAGCAAAGTTGAAAACTCAGCGGAATAGAAAATGAAATAAAGAAAAGAGAACGAGATATAAGGGAGGAAACTTACTTTTCTTAGGGACGGGAGAGAGGCCGCGTTCTACAAGAACGGACTCCCGGATAAGATCCCAAGAATGGGAAGTCCCATTATCTTGTGTAAGGAGGTTGAAAGCTCTAGCCTCCTCCTCAGACAAAGTTATGTCACTTGGGCTCCCATCGACGGCAAGCCCGAAGGACGATCGAAACAGGGTGCCCCAATCTCCACCCTCCCAAACAACGAACAAAAAATCTTTCTTCCACCCGAAGTTGTTGTCAGGGATGGACTTCCCATTCACTATGTGGGGAATAGTGGGGCGCTGGTTTAGAGAAACCCAACCCGGACTTTAATCAGGGCTGTTTTTGAACTGGAAAATTTTCCTGAAAACAGCAACAGAAGTAGGGACCTTGTGCTTGGCACATTATGACAGGTAGCACAGAATAAGCCTCCAGGAGTTGGGGGGGAGTTGGCAAGGGCTGACGCCCACATCAGCCAGTAACAAGGGAATGAACGGATGAAAAGGGAGTCTGATACCTGCCCTTAGAGTATCCCTATAGACGCATAGTGCGTCCTTTTTCCACTGGCAGGCCCTGTCGGCCGGACCCGCAAGAACCAGCTTAAAAGGCTCCTTGATTTTGAAGCAGCTGCTCAACTTCTCCAGCTCCTTGGGATCCCATAAAGCACTAATATGATCGTGCGCGTCCAGATGCGCATCAGACGGGTACTCATCCCCTCGAGTGTTGATCATGTCGATTAAGGAAGTATACCTCGATCGAATAGGAAATTCGTTGGACTTTCTAGCCACGTTCATCTTGGCCAGGCGAGTCATTTTTTTGTCAGCCATCTAAAAAAAAGAAAGGGGCACGTAAACAGGCTATCTTAAAACGGCATACAATGGAAAAATAGATACGAAAAGCAAAGGGAGGAATTTTACCTGAAGAAGCACTCCTGAAAAAGGCTTTGAGCTCCGACTTGCTGTTATTGCTCTGAGAATCTTAGCAGGAGGAGAAAGAAGAAAACTTAGAAATGAGAAGGTGAGGAGTAGTAGCCCTTCCTCATTCCTTTATATAAGAGGAAAAGGAAGTTGAAGGGACGAAAGCCCATTAAGGACAAAGGCCCATAGGAAAAAGCCCAGAAAAAGGAATATTCCAGAATATTCCTAGGAATTCTAGAGCATTCTAAATAGGGTGTATTAAGCCCAGATCAATATTAAGCCCAATAAAGAGGCCCGGTAATATTTGGTAAAGCCCAATAAGAGGGGCCCAGTAATATTTGGTAAAGCCCAATAAGAGGGGCCCAGTAATATTTGAAAAAGCCCCATAGAGAAAGCCAGGCCCAAATCCAATTAGGATTTGGAAAATTCTATTTTAGCCCTAAAAGATGTAAGGCCCAATGGAGAAGGCTAGAAAAAGACCAGAATCCAGGTCGAGATTCAGGTCGTGAATCCTGCCCGAAATCTTTCGAGCAGACACCCGAAAATAACGGGTAATAAAGACCAGAATCCAGGTCGAAATCCAGGTCGTGAATCCTGCCCGAAATCTTTCGAGCAGACACCCAAAAATAGCTGGAATAACGGGACTGAATTGAGGTCGAAACTTCGACCAGGAATGAGGTCGAATAAACCAAGCATCTTTTTAAAAATGGGGATTAAAAACCCAGGTCGAAGTTCGACTAGGATCCTGGTCGAATTCTAGGTTGTGGATCCTAGTCGAAATCCTTCGACCAGGAAGCAAGAGAATCAAAGAATTTTCGAACAGGATTCAGGTCGAAATTTCGACTAGAATCCTGGTCGAAATCCTAGTCGAGGCTCAAGACCAGGAGCTGAAAAGTGGGGGAGTTTTCGACCTAGATCCAGGTCGAAAGTTCGACTAGGATCCTGGTCGAATTCCAGGTCGTGGATCCTAGTCGAATTCTTTCGACCAGGATGGCAAGGCTGACCCCTATTTCGACTAGGATGGAGGTCGAAATTTCGACTAGGATTCTAGTCGAAAAAGGGCTGGAAATCTGAAAAATCCAGAAAATTAGGGAAAAATCCCAGAAAATTAGGGGAAAATCCCAGAAAAATTGGGAAAAATCCCAGAAAATTAGGGAAAAATCCCAGAAAATTAGGGAAAAATCGCTAGAAAATTGGGAAAAATCCCAGAAAATTAGGGAAAAGTCCAGAAAATTAGGGAAAAATCCCGGAAATAAGGGAAAAATTCCTGGAAATTAAGATAATTCCTGAATAAAAGGAAAATTCATTGTAAATGTGTAGGTCGCTCCACACTTTACGGAAAAACGAAACCCTGTAAGGGAACGAATAGACTTAACTTCTGCGAAACCTAGTCAATGTTTCCCAAAAGTTGGGGGGCAAATGATAGGGATAAATAAATTATGATAGCATGATTTATTTACTGCATTAATTGTACAAGGTGTGGACTGTTAGGCCCAATAAAAAGATATATGACATTCAGACCAGAAAGGTTAAGCCTGATGGACCAGATCAGTCTTGATGGAATAAAGAAGGCCCAAAAGCCCTGATTATTAATTAATTTCGTAATTAATTAATAATTCAAAAATCAGCTGTTGAGAAGAGTCCCGATAAGGATATAAATCCTTATAGATTAGCCTCAAGGGGACCTAAAAGGATAAGGAATCAGTTTCCTACTATCTAGGACTCCAAAGTCCATTCTAATTATGAGACTTGCCCACCAAGTCTCCTATACCAAGTCCAATTCAAGGACTCCCAACATCTATATAAGGGGCGTCACCCCACAAATCAGAACTATGTTTTTTGACTTGATCCTTGGCAATCAGCAAGGTACGTAGGCATCTTGTAAGGCAGATCGAGTCACGAAACACAAGAGCAGTCAAATCGAGCCTTGAAGCTCACGTTCCTTATTATTAAACACAGCAATCATATATATTAGTTAAAAATCCATAACATCATTCTTCCTGGTCAACTTGGTTAGTGGGGATGCAATCTTCGAGAAATCTTTCACAAACCTCCGATAATATCCTGCTAATCCAAGAAAACTTCTTATTTCCATTGGTGTCTTCGGTTGCTCCCGTTTTGATACGGCTTCAATCTTTACCGGGTCTACTTTGATACCTTCTTTACTTATTACGTGACCAAGGAACTGTACTTCCGTCAGCCAAAACTCACACTTAGAAAACTTGGCATACAATTGCTTTTCTCTTAACTTTTGAAGGGCAATCTGCAAATGCACTACGTGATCTTCTGGATTCTTCGAATATATGAGGATGTCATCAATAAATACAATAACAAATTTATCCAAATACTCCTTATATACCCTATTCATCAAATCCATAAAAGCTGCTAGCGCATTCGTCAATCCAAACGACATCACTAGAAACTCATAATGGCCATACCTTGTTCGAAATGCAGTTTTGGGGATATCTTCCGGCTTTATCTTCAGTTGGTGGTAGCCAGATCTTAAATCAATCTTTGAGAAGTAACATGCTCCCTTAAGCTGATCAAACAAATCATCGATTCGTGGCAAGGGATACTTATTCTTTATTGTCAACTTGTTCAACTCTCTATAATCAATGCACAATCTCATGCTTCCATCCTTTTTCTTCACAAATAACACTGGAGCACCCCACGGGAAAACACTGGGTTGAATAACTCCTTTATCCAATAATTCCTGAAGTTGCTTAGCCAATTCTTTTATTTCCATCGGGGCCATTCTGTATGGAGCCTTAGAAACTGGTTCAGCTCCAGGTACCAAATCAATGGAAAACTCTATCTCACGATCAGGTGGCAATCCTGGTAATTCTTCTGGGAAAATGTCAGGGAATTCTCTTACTATAAGGATTTCATCCAAAATAGGGGTCACTTTCTTCGTATCCACAACATGAGCCAAGTAGGCTTCACATCCTTGTCTCAACAATCTTCTTGCTTGCATCACTGAGAGAAACTTCCTATCTTGCCTCTGCCCTTGGTAACTGATCCTTCTATTATCTGAGGTGTACATAACAACTCTCTTTTTCTTACAATCAATATTTTCCCTATATCGAGACAACCAATCCATACCTAAAATAACATCAAAGTCTCCCAACTCGAAGGGTATTAAGTCAACAGGGAATATATATCCTGAAATCTCTAGGGAACAACTAGGACAAAATTGCTTTACCGGTACTTTATCTTTATTAGCCACTTCTATAGTTAGAGGTCCGTCTAAGTCTTCTAACATCAATTGCATTTTATTCACACAATTCACAGATATAAAAGATTTGGACGCTCCTGAGTCAAACAAAACGTTAACAGGTACGGAATTTAAAGTAAGCGTACCTGCAACCACATCAGAATCATGAACTGGAGACTTCTGGGTCATCTTAAAAGTCCTAGCTCTCGCAGTACTGGTTGCTGGTCCTTGGGACACACTCTTTCCAATATTACCTTGAGTCGCTGACTTGCAATTTCTAGCTATGTGTCCCACTTTGCCGCAACTAAAACAAGTAACTCCTTGAATCTCAGAGTTACACTCCGTGGAATAGTGACCTTTCTGTCCACACTTAAAACAATTAATATTCTCGTGGCACAGTCCACTGTGCTTTTTCCCACACGTCTTACAATCAACCACTAGCTTACTCATCCTCGTCAGGGCAGAGTTAACTGATGTTGTACCGGGCTTAACTTGGGGAAAGTTCTGCCCTTTAAACTTTTTATTCTTATTCCTTCCAAACCAACGCTGAAACTTCCGACTCGCTATCCCTGATTCTGACTTTGCAGGCCCACTTTCAAATTTCCTCTTCTTTTCACCCTGCTCCTTTGCAGCTAACTTCTGATCACTCTCTATCACCAAGGCAGCCTGGACTACCGAAGTATATGTCTTGAGTTGTAAGGCTACAACTCCACTCCTTATTTCTGGCTTCAACCCTTGTTGAAACCGCTTCGCTCGTTGGGCTTCTGAACTCACATATTCCGGTGCTATACGGGCCAACTCCGTAAACTTCGCTTCATATTCCGTGACACTCCTATTTCCTTGTTTCAGCTCCAAAAATTCCATCTCCATTTGACTTTGGAGACAGGCTGGAAAGTATTTTTCCAAAAACAATTCTGTGAATCTGGCCCAGGGAACTGGACCTTCTCCTTCTAGGGCTCGCGTAGATTCCCACCAATAATTCGAATCATTCCTCAGAAAATAACTAGCATAATCAGTCTTTAAATCCTCCCTCACCTTAGTGAGCGCAAACGTTTTTTCCATTTCCTTTAACCATATCCTGGCAGCAACAGGATCTACCTCTCCTTTAAACTCTGGGGGCTTCACTGCTTGAAAAGACTTAAAACTAACACCGTGATTTGCCCCTCTCATCTCATGCTGCTGTTGGATTTGTAGTTGCTGCTGTTGGATTTGCTGTTGTTGTTGTTGTTGTATGAGTTGCTGTTGCTGTTGTTGTTGTTGTTACAATTATTGCTGCTGTTGCTGGAATTGTTGTTGCTGTTGGGCCAGCTGTACAGTCTGCTGACGCAACAAGTTCATCAAATCACTCATGGAAGGATCCTCAGCAGATCCGTTATTGGGCTGAGAATTTCTCTTTGGTGGCATCTCCTGAAACATAATAGTCATATATAAGAAAATGGATTGCTCCAGCAGTTTATATTCATGCATCAGGAGAGCGTTGCCACTAAGACAATATTCTCATCCCCCATTATAATTGGATCCGTCCCGAGTGAATGATTATAATCTAAAAATGCTAGCAATAGAAACAACAGTAATACTAACAACAATAATAGCAACGCATAATATATAAAAACTGAACAATAAGATAAAGCAGCTGAATTACAGTAACCAACAGAATCCAACTAGTACAACTGAAAATCCAAATACAAAGAAACATCCGAATACACACCAAAATTGGCTGTCATTGTAATAACCCCAATTTTTGGAATTTTTGAAACCCTTATGAATAGTGATTTTGCTGATTATGCTAAATAAGAAAACTTTTCATGCCACACTATGTAGGGATTCTGTTATTGATATTCTGAGATTTTATTAGTACTCTATATGGTATATAAGTGTATGTAAAGATCGCCAGAATCCAATTCCGAACACTTTGATTTTTCCCGGAAATCCACCAGATACAGAAAGAAGTGAGTATAAGGTAACGGGATAAATAGGATTTAAATTCAAGGATTTTAAGAGGGGATCATAAAAAGGAATATAAAATATTGAGGAAGGTTTAGGGGAACCCAAGTGATAAGATATCGGATATGATTCCTCAAACGATAAACGAGAACGAAAGTTAAGCGAACCGTATAATAGATCAGCGGTCATTAGGCAAGCAATTAGGAGTTAATCAAGGAGGTTAGGGATGATGATGTCATCAAACCAACAAGAAGAAGACAAGTGTAACAAGGTGACCTAAGCTTGATGACCTAAGCATGACAAGTGGGAAGGATTGGTTGGTTGATTGTGAGCCACACATTTTTCACCATGGTAAAAATTTAATTTAATTCCAAGACAAAAGGAAGCAACCAACCAACAAATATCATAACACAAATACAAATTGAAAGTTGACTTTCCCATTTCAAGAAGAAAGCTCTCGGCTAAAACAAACCCAGCAACTTCAAACTGCCATATCTCCTTCAATACTCACTCAAATGTTGTGTTCTATAGCTCGTTGGAAAGGTATTGAGATGGCCTACAACTCTTGTTCACAAGTATCTTCCAAATAAGCATGATCAAGCTTGTAGGAGGCTCCATAAGGCTTCCTAGTAACTTTCCACCCTCCAAGAAAGGTTATCGGACCCACTCTAAGCTTAAGTCTATCCGGGAGCACTCAGGAAAGTTTTCTACCCGTTATACTGTTGTTGTGATGTATATGTGTATATGCATGATCTTGTGATAAATGCATATTTGTTATTAGCAAATTCTTGCGATATATTGTAGCATGTGATATGGTATATATGCATGCCTGTTTCGTATTCTTGATTTATATATCTGTTGGTTCAAATGCTTACAGTTGCATAATACCTATGCTAGAGATAAGCGGTATTTGAATTTACCCTTAGTATAGGGGATCAAAAGGTGAACATATTTCTAAACCGGGAGTCGATGTTCCCGAGTATAATATATATATTTTTATATATATGTGGTTATAGTTTTCAAAACTATTAATCGAATAAGGTTTATTCGATAACTTTAACTTTATTTTATTATTGAATATTATTTCGAATATTCATCCGAGGACTTATGACTCCTTTATATTATTATTGAATATTATTTCGAATATTCATCCGAGGACTTATGACTCTTTTATTTTATTATTGAATATTATTTCGAATATTCATCCGAGGACTTATGACTCCTTTATATTATTATTGAATATTATTTCGAATATTCATCCGAGGACTTATGACTCCTTTATTTTATTATTGAATATTATTTCGAATATTCATCCGAGGACTTATGACTCCTTTATTTTATTATTGAATATTATTTCGAATATTCATCCGAGGACTTATGACTCCTTTATTTTATTATTGAATATTATTTTGAATATTCATTCGAGGGCTTATGACTTCTTTATTTTATTAAATGAATATTATTTTGAATATTCATTCGAGGGCTTATGACTTCTTTATTTTATTAAATGAATATTATTTTGAATATTCATCCGAGGACTTATGACCCCTTTTATTTTATTATTTGAATATTATTTGAATATCCATTCGAGGGCTTATGACTCCTTTATATTATTTATTGAATATTATTTGAATATTCATTCGAGGGCTTATGACTCAGTTTATATTATTTAATGAATATTATTTGAATATTCATTTGAGGATCTATGACTCCGATTATTTGCTGAGATATATTCTTTATTTTATTAAAGAATAAGGTGTCGATAATCAAACTTAACTTTGATTATTCAAATAAAGATAGTACTTTCGTATAAGTATATCTTTGGTTATTTAATACTCATTTCAAGTATAAGTTTTAAAACTTCTACTTCAATTATTTTTATAAAGATTATTCTTTATGGGAATATTATTTAAATAATAATATTCAGATATTTTCTAATATATTGGGACTGATTTATTTCATTAAATCAGCATTACTCCAAACACTCTTTAAAGTGTTTTCGATTCTTCAAAATGATTTTTAAAAGTTAGAGCGGATCCCAAAACTCATTTTTATATTTAAGATCTTCCTTTTAAAGGGGATTTAAATACTCGTTCAAAACTTGAGGGATCCGGCTCAGTGGTGTATTTTACATTCGCAACGAGGTTGCTGTTTTGAGAAAACATCTTGATTACTTGCCCATCGTTCGGGAAGTAAGTTCATCTATTTGAGTCGGCATAAGCAACATTGGCTCAGTGGGCGTCCATGAAAGTGTAAGTGGCTCAGTGGAAGTCCATCAAATGCGTAAGTGGCTGAGTGGCAGTCCAGCATAAGGTCCTATTGCGGCCAGGGTGATGACCAGTGGGGAATTCGTCCATCTACTAGTAGAAAAGGTTACTTATTGGTATCTTTGCCTGATCAGCAAGATATCAGGTTTATGCCAAGGTTTTCTCCTTTCCAAATTCATTGGATATTGCAACTCTGTTTATAATTTTCATAACAGAGGTTTTCAAGGAGTGTATGAAATGTATATATATAGGTGTATATATATATCGGGATTTAATGAAGTATCTCGTAACTTCATTATTTATAATGATATTCAAAAATTGAATCTATTCAAATCTTGTCTTGTAGTCTCATCTATGTGATGAACTTTTGAACTGATTATAACTTGAACGGTGGTAGTTCAAGTAATATTTGGAAAAGATATAAGTATATTGGGGTATCTTGTAACTTCATATTTTCAACTTATATCTAGTTAATGATTATCTTATGCATATAAAAGATTTTCAGAAAAACGTTGAGACAAGGGTAGATATATGAGATCACCTTGCAACGATATTTTTATACAGTTATAAACTGGAACTCTGTGTATATTATGCATGGAAGAGGACTTCCCATATTTTGAAAAGTATATGTGTATATATATACTGAATATTTTGTGACTTCATCGCATTAAGATATCAACTTGGTTCATTTCTTTTGACCAAGACTTTCATGAGTACTACGAGAAGGCTCATATATTGTTAATCATTATACATATTATTTTGGTGGGCTTGCTGCTCACCCTTGCTTTCTTCTTTCATCACACAACAACAGATAGAAAAGATGAACATGACCAAGCTCCCGATTCGCAAGCGATTAGAAAACGTTCCGCAGTCTTCTGGAAGCGTTGATGCCGCCGTAGCTGAGGTAGGAGCTACCAATAGGCTAGGTTTTCAACTATTGATGAACCAGACTTATGTATAATATGAATTATAATATTGGCAAAGAATATGTAAATTTATTCAGAACCTTTTTAAGGTGTAACGGTTTATAATTGTGGAATATAAGGACTTGTGTTATTTTTGAGTGTTCATCTCTGAGACTATAACTTATGGTGTGTGTGTTTATTGTGGGGTCACAGTACAGAGTAGTTGATTATTTATTAAGATTGGGTGTTATTAAGGGAAATGGAACTCGTGACAACCCGGATCCCTAACCCCGGATTTGGGGGTGTTATAGAAGTGGTATCAGAGCTAAGCGTTATAAACCTCAGAGATGATGTGACGTTAAGATAATAAGTTCACTAAGATAATAAGAACTTTTGCCAAGTTCATAGTCGGACTACCTAACGTAGTACTGACAGTTAAAACCCTTATGGGAACCCTTATAAATATCATGATAGAAGCGTACTTCGTTATCGTATATGGTAGCGGGACTCCGAACCCTGAGGTTGAGGAGCAACAACGCGATGATGTTTTATTACTTATTGGAGATCAGATTATGGATCCGATAGAGCGTCCTAACGCGGGACCGGATGATGTTCATATTGAGGATGTAGCGGTTGAGGATGTTGTCCTAGAAGGGATTGTTGCTGAGAAGAATCCCGTGGAGGATCCTGACAAGAATGAATAAAGGACCACTGATGAATTGATGATTATGGTTAGGGCGACTACCAGAGGTAGGATTGGCCGGTTACTACCAGAGGTTCGTTCAAGTTCCTAAAGATAGTAGCCCCTTTAACGCGGCTTACTCGTAAGACTGAGAAGTTCGAATGGACAGAGAAATATGAGAACAATTTTCAAGAACTGAAGCAAAGATTGGTGATGGCCCCTATGTTGGCATTGCCGGATGGAAAAAGGAGATTTTATGGTTTGTATTGACGCTTCGCATAAGGAATTAGGGTGCTCTTTTACAGCACAACAAGGTACTCGCGTACGCGTCAAGAAAATTAAGGGAATATAAAATTCGATATCCCCACCTATGAGCTTGGGCTCATGGCAATAGTTTTGCCCTAAAGATTGGAGGCACTACTTGTATGGAGAAAAGTGCGAGAATTACCTAAGCCATAAGTGCTCTAGTACATTTTCACGCAGAAAAGAGCTCAACATGCGCCAAATGAGGTGGTTAGAGCTAATCAAGGATTACGATTATGAGATTCTTTATCATTCGGGGAAAGCCAATGTGGTGGCTGATGCCCTTAGTAAAAAGGAGAGACTCAAGATGATAATGTCTTTGAGAGAGTTTACAAGAGATTTTGAGAAAATGGAAATAGAAGTGAAGGTAACCGGAGCCGGTACCGAAAAGATGTTTGAGATTGCAATATAGTCCGAATTATCAGAAAAGAACATATTGTGCCAGAAAAAGTGATGAATGAAGGCAGAGAGCTAACAATTAGATAAAAGATTAATACCAAGAAAGATGATAAGGGAATAATGAGTTATTCCTACAGAATTTGGGTTCCAAATGTTCTAGAGCCTAAAGATGAAATCTTAGATGAAAGCTAGTTTGAGGAATAAGATTTAGAGCAAACCCTGAACGTGATAGTTAGGGAGGTCGCCATCAAGATAGAAGGAACCCATAACATAATGAAGTGGAAAATGAGGATTTTAACGTATAAAATAACCCCAAGTATGGGAGAAGGATGAAACATTTCATACTAAGGAAACAGAAAGTCGAGTAAGGAAAGGAGACCCGAGACGGTTTTCCTATACGGCAATTCATGGACCTGTCTAAAAAGAACTTAGACTATTATCCCCAACCACCACCTTGAGGAAATAATGCGGTAGGAAATTCTTTCATGACCTTTAAATCACTAAGCTCTCAGAGTTCCAAGGAACAGGTTGACCCAGTCGAGGCAAGAGCCTGGCTAAAGGAAATATAGGAATCATTTGAGATTCTAAATGATTGACGAATCACAAAAGACTGTTTTGTCACTTACCCTCCTAAGAGAGAGGCCACCTGCTGGTGAAAGGCCAAGGAAGGCACGGAGCCAGAGGTTAGAATAAACTGATTAAAGTTCAGTCAATTGTTTTCGGGAAAGTAACTCCCAAGGTTATGAAGGTAGTATAAAAAACTTTAGAGCTAGAACAAAAGCGGACAAGTATGATGAATTATGAATTTAAGTTGTAAAAGTTGTCAAGATTCGTTTTGAGGACACGAATCTTGAATGACGGGATGTTTGAAATCAATGCTTATGTTGTGTTTGTAATGGAAACGAAAATAAAAGACTGAAAAGGGTAGGAGTATAAAGGGATATAAAGGAAATAGAGTTGAGAAGTGATAAGGGAGTTAGGTATGGGAAACCCTAAGAAACCCTTGCAATAAATATAGAGAAGTGTGTCATCATCAGCGCGATGGTGACTGATCATGAGATAAATTCAAGGTTTGAAGACGTAAGGGATACGTATAGTTAATTCCCTTGAAGTTGACAGTATTCGATGAAACTTTGAGATAGATCGATTGATTAATAAGGAAACGCGGATGGACTGAGGAGTCAAGAAAGTAAGAAATTAGGAAAATTGGATGAAGGAAGTGACCTTCAAGAATATGAAGTGTAAGACCGGTGGCTTGATACCCATAAAGGGAGACGCCATGTATGAAAGATATCCCAACATTGAGATGACTGTTGAGATAAACAACAAAAGTAAATAAGGAATTATTAAGAAGAAGTTCATGTTGAACACGACCAATATCTTCTAGAACATCCCTGTTATCATTACTGAATCAGGCAAGAAAAGCAGATAACCGTTCTTATCTTTTAGAGGCCATATTGATTGACCTCATTTTGAATACAGATGTTATTGTGAAATTAGGCATATACTATCGAGGTGGGAATGATTGAATAAGATACCCTTATCAGGGATATATGACTTGATTTATCCATGGAAGGATGCATGTACCTTTTAAAGGTGGAATTAAGGATAGAACATCGGTAACTTAAAATGAATCATCGGGGAATGCATAAAGGTTAGAATTTCACCCTTAATAGGGATAATGTGAGTTTTGACAGTATGAATTGGAAAGGATTAAGGTAATAACAACCTTTAAGAATCAGTGGAGAAATTTTTCAGAAGTATATAGACAATGATTCTGGTATTAATAAATGGTATGTTGATATGCCCTGTATCTAGGGAATACAGGAGGAACGATTCGAGGATAACCTTAGAGGTTTTACAAGGAGAAAGGTAATATTCAAAATTCTCAAGAATAAAAATGTTAATAAAGGAAATATGACGTAATTATAATGATGCCAAGTGGGGCACGTGTTAAACCACGAGAAAGTATGGATTGAACCAGTAAAGGTCGAAATTGTTCAGGGCAATTAGGGCCTAGGATAAAAGATGTTCTAAGTATGATTGAGAGTCAGTCGTGACAGTGATTAACCTCTAAAGACTGAGGCAATAACTTATGGAAAAATGGTGATATTTTTTTTACTCATCAGATTTTAAGGAAAACATCTTCACACAAGCAGTGATTGGAAATGAGGTAGAAAATTTAGTGAAGGTGGTTAAAATGACATTGATTGTAAGGAAATATTACTATCAAGAAAGGCCAAAGAGGTGGCCGACACTTTAAGTGTAAGAGGACAATTATAGGCGCTCGTGCCAGAGGAATATAGTGATAATGGTTAAGGCTGTGAAGGTTGTATTATGGTGTGGAAGATTGACATTCCTTCTGATGATTGTGCGATACTCAACCGTGATAGTAGTTGGGTAAAGATTAATTTTTGTAATCACCGTGAGCGGGCTATCTATCTTAGAGGGTCATATCTTAAGATAAGCCAGGACCATGTTACGAAAGGACTAAATGAACCTTTGAGCTTCATGTCTCCTAATAAAGACATATGGTAAATAATAGTACTAACCTGCTATCTTTGCTTTCATTGAAACTCTTCTGCAATTTTATCTGCTTCATGTCATATGTACGTCAAGTTCAGGAGTGTTCTTCATGAATCATGAACGGTGATCATGTTACCTCCTTAGAAGAATTCGATACGAGATGTATGGACTCCGTATGGTTAGCTATTAAGACTTCTTGGAAAATAAATGACTATAGTAGGTCAACGATGGATCCTAGTAGTGCAGGAATGATTCTGCGGGTAATGAGCCAATTAATTACAACCGTAAGAGTTGTATTGGAATGGATGTTGAGATTAAGTACCACTAATCGGGTTGTGGTGATGTATAAGTTATCATTGATAGACTAATTAAGTCGATTATCTACCTATTGAATACTTATTCCTTCTTATCAATAGAGAGTCGTATTACTATACGAGGAAGGTTGCAGTGCAAGCATAGAATTCTAGTAACGGTGATGTCTAGAATGAAAACCCAGATTCGATTTTTGATGTCGAGGGAGTTTCATAGGTGATTGTGTATAAGCTCGAGCAAGAGCATGGGTCCATAGAATGATGGATGGAATAGTAAATATTTAAGCATGTAAAATACGATGCTATAATAATTGATGTTGATATAAATACACATATGTTTTGTTCTCCTATATCAAACCTCTATAGTTCAGAGGTAGGTTCCAAGCCAGATATTTGGTGGCAGTATATTTTTTTTTTCACATATACAATTCTCTTCAATTCGTTCTTTTCTCTTCTTTTCATTTCATATAAGCTGAGAAGAACAACCCTTCCAGAAGGGGAGGTATTGCCGAATGACTATCTATCTGTGTGATAGAAGCCGAGTAGGATACCATATATTGTTTAATTGCTTGTCAAGTACAAAAGGCTGGCCACCTTCTGTACTAACTATGCAATGTAACAAGTGTTCATGATCATAGTGATCTCTCAATAAATTATTTTACTTCTATATGAAGGACTAAGCTTTTAAAGATAGAAGCAGCTGAAAAAGGAGTAGTGAAGTTTTGGTGGTATGCGGAATGGAAACACATTCGTGATACTAAGTTGACGAGGTTATTAAAAGGTTATAGAATGCTAACGAGCAAAAGTATAACCAGTATAATATTAGGAACGAAAGGTAGTAGCGATTACGAACTGGAAAAGAATGGGTATTGAGAAGCAAAAGCTCTAATGCTAAAAGCTATAATGAGAGTCTGTGCAATAGACTTGAAAGAAATTGGAATGATCACTTAACACAGATTGAGTTTTCTTACGACAATAGATCTTATGTCATTATCGAGTTGTCGCCTTATGAGATCCTTGAGGGAAGACAATGTCGATCTCCCTTATGTTAGGATGAAGTTGTAGAGCGCAAGATGCTCGGACCCGCAGTAGTCCAAAGAACCAAGGATATAATAGATCTAATCAGAGGACGGCTGGTAGTAACCCAAGATGGACATAAGAAGTATGTTGATTTGACACGAAAGGACAAAGAATAGGAAGTAGGGGACCTAGTGTTGTTAAAGGTATCCCCTTGGAAACCCTTCGAAAGGATTGATGAGATTCGGAAAGAAAGGAAAGCTAAGTCCATAATTTATCGGACCCTTGGATATATTAAGAAGTATTGGGAAGTTAGCATATGAGCTAGCTTTACCCCAGAACATGTAGCAAGTCATAACGTGTTTCACGTATCAATGTTAAGGAAGTGTAATTCGGATGCCAGATAAATAGGGGCATATGAGCGCATAGACATGCAACCAGACGTAACCTATATGGAGCAACCAGGAAGGGTTATAGATTGAAAAAGGAACAAGTGCTTAGGAGAAGGGTTATCAAACTATTCAGAGTTTGATGGAAGAACCACAATGTGGGAAAATTTACTTGAGAGTTAGAAAGTGTAATGCTAAGAAAGTATCCCTATTCATTTTCTATCTGATTCCGGGACGGAATCCTTTTAAGGAGGGGAGACTGTAATAACCCCAATTTTTGGAATTTTTGAAACCTTTATGAATAGTGATTTTGCTGATTATGCTGAATAAAAAAACTTTTCATGCCACACTATGTAGGGGTTCTGTTATTGATATTCTGAGATTTTATTAGTACTCTATATGGTATATAAGTGTATGTAAAGATCATCAGAATCCAATTCCGAACACTTTGATTTTTCCCGGAAATCCACCAGATACAGAAAGAAGTGAGTATAAGGTAACAGGATAAATAGGATTTAAATTCAAGGATTTTAAGAGGGGATCATAAAAAGGAATATAAAATATTGAGGAAGGTTTAGGGGAACCCAAGTGATAAGATCCCGGATATGATTCCTCAAACGATAAATGAGAACGAAAGTTAAGCGAACCATATAACAGATCAGCGGTCATTAGGCAAGCAATTAGGAGTTAATCAAGGAGGTTAGGGATGATGATGTCATCAAACCAACAAGAAGAAGACAAGTGTAACAAGATGACCTAAGCTTGATGACCTAAGCATGACAAGTGGGAAGGATTGGTTGGTTGATTGTGAGCCACACATTTTTCACCATGGTAAAAATTTAATTTAATTCCAAGAAAAAAGGAAGCAACCAACCAACAAATATCATAACACAAATACAAATTGAAAGTTGACTTTCCCATTTCAAGAAGAAAGCTCTCGGCTAAAACAAACCCAACAACTTCAAACTGCCATATCTCCTTCAATACTCACTCAAATGTTGTGTTCTATAGCTCGTTGGAAAGGTATTGAGATGGCCTACAACTCTTGTTCACAAGTATCTTCCAAATAAGCATGATCAAGCTTGTAGGAGGCTCCATAAGGCTTCCTAGTAACTTTCCACCCTCCAAGAAAGGTTATCGGACCCACTCTAAGCTTAAGTCTATCCGGGAGCACTCAGGCAAGTTTTCTACCCGTTATATTGTTGTTGTGATATATATGTGTATATGCATGATCTTGTGATAAATACATATTTATTATTAGCAAATTCTTGCGATATATTGTAGCATGTGATATGGTATATATGCATGCCTGTTTCGTATTCTTGATTTATATATATGTTGGTTCAAATGCTTACAGTTGCATAATACCTATGCTAGAGATAAGCGGTATTTGAATTTACCCTTAGTATAGGGGATCAAAAGGTGAACATATTTCTAAACCGGGAGTCGATGTTCCTGAGTATAATATATATATTTTTATATATATATGGTTATAGTTTTCAAAACTATTAATCAAATAAGGTTTATTCGATAACTTTAACTTTATTTTATTATTGAATATTATTTCGAATATTCATCCGAGGACTTATGACTCCTTTATATTATTATTGAATATTATTTCGAATATTCATCCGAGGACTTATGACTCTTTTATTTTATTATTGAATATTATTTCGAATATTCATCCGAGGACTTATGACTCCTTTATATTATTATTGAATATTATTTCGAATATTCATCCGAGGACTTATGACTCCTTTATTTTATTATTGAATATTATTTCGAATATTCATCCGAGGACTTATGACTCCTTTATTTTATTATTGAATATTATTTCGAATATTCATCTGAGGACTTATGACTCCTTTATTATATTATTGAATATTATTTCGAATATTCATTCGAGGGCTTATGACTTCTTTATTTTATTAAATAAATATTATTTTGAATATTCATTCGAGGGCTTATGACTTCTTTATTTTATTAAATGAATATTATTTTGAATATTCATTCGAGGACTTATGACCCCTTTTATTTTATTATTTGAATATTATTTGAATATTCATTCGAGGGCTTATGACTCAGTTTATATTATTTAATGAATATTATTTGAATATTCATTTGAGGATCTATGACTCCGATTATTTGCTGAGATATATTCTTTATTTTATTAAAGAATAAGTCGATAATCAAACTTATCTTTGATTATTCAAATAAAGATAGTACTTTCGTATAAGTATATCTTTGGTTATTTAATACTCATTTCAAGTATAAGTTTTAAAACTTCTACTTCAATTATTTTTATAAAGATTATTCTTTATGGGAATATTATTTAAATAATAATATTCAGATATTTTCTAATATATTGGGACTGATTTATTTCATTAAATCAGCATTACTCCAAACACTCTTTAAAGTGTTTTCGATTCTTCAAAATGATTTTTAAAAGTTAGAGCGGATCCCAAAACTCATTTTTATATTTAAGATCTTCCTTTTAAAGGGGATTTAAATACTCGTTCAAAACTTGAGGGATCCGGCTCAGTGGTGTATTTTACATTCGCAACGAGGTTGCTGTTTTGAGAAAACATCTTGATTACTTGCCCATCGTTCGGGAAGTAAGTTCATCTATTTGAGTCGGCATAAGCAACATGGGCTCAGTGGGCGTCCATGAAAGTGTAAGTGGCTCAGTGGGAGTCCATCAAATGCGTAAGTGGCTGAGTGGCGGTCCAGCATAAGGTCCTATTGCGGCCAGGGTGATGACCAGTGGGGAATTTGTCCATCTACTAGTAGAAAAGGTTACTTATTGGTATCTTTGCCTGATCAGCAAGATATCAGGTTTATGCCAATGTTTTATCCTTTCCAAATTCATTGGATATTACAACTCTGTTTATAATTTTCATAACAGAGGTTTTCAAGGAGTGTATGAAATGTATATATATAGGTGTATATATATATCGGGATTTAATGAAGTATCTCGTAACTTCATTATTTATAATGATATTCAAAGATTGAATCTATTCAAATCTTGTCTTGTAGTCTCATCTATGTGATGAACTTTTGAACTGATTATAACTTGAACGGTGGTAGTTCAAGTAATATTTGGAAAAGATATAAGTATATTGGGGTATCTTGTAACTTCATATTTTCAACTTATATCTAGTTAATGATTATCTTATGCATATCAAAGATTTTCAGAAAAACGTTGAGACAAGGGTAGATATATGAGATCACCTTGCAACGATATTTTTATACAGTTATAAACTGGAACTCTGTGTATATTATGCATGGAAGAGGACTTCCCATATTTTGAAAAGTATATGTGTATATATATACTGAATATTTTGCGACTTCATCGCATTAAGATATCAACTTGGTTCATTTCTTTTGACCAAGACTTTCATGAGTACTACGAGAAGGCTCATATATTGTTAATCATTATACATATTATTTTGGTGGGCTTTCTGCTCACCCTTGCTTTCTTCTTTCATCACACAACAACAGATAGAAAAGATGAACAGGACCAAGCTCCCGATTCGCAAGCGATTAGAAAACGTTCCGCAATCTTCTGGAAGCGTTGATGCCGCCGTAGCTGAGGTAGGAGCTACCAATAGGCTAGGTTTTCAACTCTTGATGAACCAGACTTATGTATAATATGAATTGTAATAATGGCAAAGAATATGTAAATTTATTCAGAACCTTTTTAAGGTGTAACGGTTTATAATTGTGGAATATAAGGACTTGTGTTATTTTTGAGTGTTCATCTCTGAGACTATAACTTGTGGTGTGTGTGTTTATTATGGGGTCACAGTACAGAGTAGTTGATTATTTATTAAGATTGGGTGTTATTAAGGGAAATGGAACTCGTGACAACCCGGATCCCCAACCCCAGATTTGGGGGTGTTACAGTCATAACAGCCTCTCCTACTACAACCTATCAAAACATAATGTACATATATAAAGTAAACAACTGCAGAACTCCTAGAAGTCACTCTGAGCTCTGCATCTCTCTACTGCAGCTCTGTCTAGCCACTACCATTGCCACCAATGGAACCTAGCTCAAACACTAGCCAGTTCACTAGGTCTTGATACTGCACCGCTCTAAACTCTGAGCTAATGAAACGGTCAACAGATCTAGCCCTCTCTACAGCCATCTGGGTCAATGCTCTCACACGGGCTCACACCTTAGGAGAAGGGGCAGCAATACCCTGAAATGGTGCAATAGGTACCTGGTCCAACTAGGCAGCAAACTCTGGACTCTGATCTCTGATAAAGGAAGTATTCACCGCCCTATAGACATGATAAGGGATCGGTGAAGAAGTACCACTAGGGGCCATAGGAGGTACTGGAGGTCTCATCATGGAAGAACTGGGACCGCAGCCGGGAGGGAAATCCCTGACAGCAGACACAGACCTACGTACCCAACGGGGACGAGGACCAGATCTAGGGATGTCTCGAGGCACAAAAGAAGGGACTGGTGGAGGTGGCATAGGGGTCTCCTCGGTAACAGCATCAAGGGGTTTCTCCGAATCTGAGCTATCCGAATCAAAAGCCTAAGATGGAGAACTCGAAATCGCAATAGGCCACTGCCAGCATAATAAATATACAGGTAAGACACAACCAGGTCAAGGCAATTCTATCAATACATTTAATAGATGCCAGGGTAATGCCGTCGGAACCCTCGACTGACTCTAAAGGTTTGCTCCT
Source organism: Apium graveolens (assembly GCF_009905375.1). Taxonomy (NCBI): domain Eukaryota; kingdom Viridiplantae; phylum Streptophyta; class Magnoliopsida; order Apiales; family Apiaceae; genus Apium; species Apium graveolens. The sequence continues at coordinate 107,384,614 of NC_133652.1, forward strand.
CTATATGAGTTGCTGACTCACACTTATAGACTCACGTTATCACCTACTCGACACGATCCCTAACCTGAATCAGGGACTTGAACCTGTAGCTCTGATACCAACTGTGACGACCTCAACCCCGGGATCAGGAGTTGACGTCACTAAACATAATTACCAAAAATATAAACAACAGAATTATTATTAAAATATACTAACTTGACCCCGAACCAAGATCCGATCCAGGTTTAAGTATAATTCAGATTCTCATTATTACAAACTCTTTATTCACAATCTAAGACACACTAACTTTATTCAGCAACTCTTCAGATCTCATGGTCTGATACAAACTACCTCAGAGGAGCCAGGTCCAGTAGGGGCGGGAACATAGGTCGGTCTAACTGATCTTCTAGGCATCTGCGAAATATACATAACAGTTTGCAAGGGTGAGCATAATCGCTCAGCAGTACCAAATATGAATAACAGATTAAAACAGTAATGTAACAATAATGGGAACAGAGCTGTAATCATGATATCAACATTTCATAATGATAATCAAAGTAACTGGATATCACTAATTAGCATGCTTTGTGAAAACAACAATGTAGTGTGCTGCATAATACCAGAGTCCAATTTTAGCATGCTAACTATTTTATAAAACCGCTGTATCAATCAATCATGCTTTCATATAATTCGCAAATCCCAATCAGATACATAGCGGATATGTGAAGACAGCTGATCAGGCTATCAACACCAGACGGCTCTAACTGCCATCCCATTTACTTGTTCCAGAACTCAGAGACTAGCTAGGTCTCTGACCTGCTGGACTAATCGGTTTTATAAAGCGCGCAACTGAATTAGCCTCTTACGCCACCTCAATAGGCCTACTCTGGCCCCAATGTATCCCATATCAAACCGTTTTATCCAGTTTTCAAAACACTTGTACCTATCTCATTTTCAAAATCATTTATTTAGCCAGCACACATATAAAATCCGTTTCGCAAATCATTCCATTTGAGACAGGTACCTTTCGAAGTTACTTTTCCCCAAAACAATTCGAAAACAGTGATTTATAACTACAGGGGATACGTAACTTAAAACGTTTCTGTTCCATTACGAGAATAAAACATTTAGCTATTCATATGCACTAAACCATAAAAGAATGGTCAGGGGTACTTGCCTTGCAACGCTTTACAACCCTAATAGCTTTCACGCTGACTTTGATCCTGGAACAACTCGACTTGGATCTACAATTACAGAATACCCTAATTAGTTATACCAACATGCTTGATATCCTCAAATCCTAATAACCCAAATCCAACAACCCGACTCGTATTATTATTATACACATAATCATGTAATCACATCTTTAGAGCATAAATAGGGATAACACGTAGAACATAATTATGCACGATTACAAATATATTTTTAGAAAATTTTGGCAGCAACTTCTTTATTTATAAGACTACCCGTCGATTATAATCGATGTCAACAATTCTCAATAATTCACAATATTATTCTGTACAACCCAACACCAACAAAAATTAATTATTTAAGTCCAAACATATTTTACATAATTATTTTATTTTATTTATTTATAGAATTTATGACTCAGAACATCGTCATCACCGTCCAACGTTGACTCACCGAAGTTCATCGTCAACGGCGGCACAATTTATTGGCGCCCGATATAATACGGGTTCCCAAATAAATCATACCGATTAATATTATTTTCTCGCCATGAAATTCTTTTATTTCACAAATGATACTCATTTATTTTCCTGCAGAAAATTAAGTAAATAAAAAGAATCAAAATCAATTCACCATAACAAATCTACTACACGAACAGGCCCAACATAGGCCCAAACAAAATAATCCAAAATCCCAACTGCCAAAAACAAGCTCACAGAATAAGCCCAACAGTAGAGCCCAACTGCAAGCCCAATAACCAGCCCAACCAAACACACAACCGCATCACTGCACAGGTGACACACGCGCCACCGCGCCACACACACACACACGCACACACATACACACACACACACATACACACAGGGAACACACATATATATATATATGTATACCAACTGTATAAATCAAAGCCAAGCCAACAAGAAAACAAGGGCGGCTCACCGGAGAGATCGCCGGAAAATAGAGAAATGGAGAAACGAAGGCCAGGGAGGCAAAGTAAAAGGAAGAAGATGAAAGTCGAAGAAAGGAGCCGAGCAAAAGCAAGAAACAATCGAGAAAGAAAACAGAGAATCGAGAGAGTTCAAGACAGCCGAATGACCAAAGGGAATAAACCAAGGAAATAACAGGGCAGCCACACGTGTCCTGTTAAAACATGATACGTGTTGGTTTATTAATAAACTGAATTTCTGAATCCCCGGAACCCAATTTATATCCCGACATATGCATTTTTAACGAACCAAGTAGTATTAAAAACGCATTGAAATAAATTCCAACTAATTAAAATATAATTTTCAAAGTTTTAAAAGCAATTCCGAAAGCGCACTTTATACCCGCTCTTTAACAAACAACGAAACGACACGCGGGTGAAACGATTCCCGAAAATTCCCAAAATAATTTTAAAATTCTCCGAATAATACAAAATTGATAATATAAATTTCATAATTTTTAAAGATTCCCATAATTAAATATGGATTTTAATATTTTAGCACACTCAGAAAATCATTTAAAAATGAATAATTAACAAAATATTGATTTCTCAATTTTATAAAGTCCTAAAAATAATTATTGAAATTATAAAATTAGAAAACCAATTTTAAAGACAACCCAAATCTTTATGGAATTAAAATTACAATAAAATCACTTTTACAAGCAAAATAAAATCATGTAACACACTAATAAATCACACAATTCAATTCCACATATCAACAAATCATAATTAATTAAATAACAATAAATAACCGCTGCCAAAATCAATACACATCTTTTATTTATTTACTTAAACTTTTATTACACTTCCAAATATTAGAAATAAAATAAAAATACACCAGTCGTTATAGAACTTGCCGGGATTTGTCCAGAATCCGGCGAGTTCCCCGGACTCCGGTGACTTCAATACACCCTCAAATCAACACTGTTTGGTGTTGTTTTTGACTGCTTTTCATTCCAAATCACCCAGTAACATAACTCCGGCCAAAACTGTGACGGCCTCAACCCAGGGTCAGGAGTTGACGTCATCAACAACCACAATAACAAACATAATATAATCAACTTAATGATAGAATATAATTACGACCCCTTTACCAAGATCTTTTCCAGGTTTAAGTATGACTTAGGTTACAACTATTACAAGACTAGCTTATAACAAACCATCCTGACAAAAACTAACTTAATACAGTAACTCAACAGACCATCTTTGGTCAAACTCAACTAACTCAGAGGAGCCCGATGCGGAAGGAACTGGAACTCTGCCCCGACTACCACGGAAGAATCTCCTAGGCATCTGCAATACATATATAAAACATTCTGCAAGGGTGAACAATCAATTGCTCAGCAGTACCACTATATGAATAACAAGTTAAACATTCATAAACTGGATATTCAAAACTAGCATGCTCTGTAAAATAATAATGTCAGTAGTGTGTTGTGTATAAGTACCATAGTTTAATTCTAGCATGCCATTTTCATTTCCAAATCTACTGTATAAATTATTTGTTACGTTACGGGAACCACAAAGCCAAATCAGATACGTAGTGGATATGTGAAGGCAGCTGATAAGGCTATCAACACCAGACGGCTCCAACTGCCATCCCATTTACCTGTTCCGGAACTTAGAGACTAGCTAGGTCTCTAACCTGCTGGACTACTCAGTTATATAGTGCGTGCAACCGAATTAGCCTCTTACGCCACCTTAATAGGCCTACTCTGGCCCCTATGTATCCCATATCTGATCGTTTTATCAAGTTTTCAAAACACTTGTACCTATCTCATTTCAAAACCATTCATTTTACCAGCACACATATAAAATCCAGTTCGAAAATCATTTCATTCGAGATAGGTACCTTTCGAAGTTATTTTTCCCCAAAATAATTTGAAACCAGTGATTTATAACTACAGGGGATACGTAACTTAAAACAATTCTGTTCCATTACGTGAATAAAACATTTAGCTATTTATACGTACTGAACCATAAAAGAATGGCCAGGGGTACTTTCCTTGCAGAGCTTTACAACTAATACCGGTTGACTGAAAGAGATGTGTCCTAAGTCCAATCATGTATGATGATTTAGGAATAACTTTTATGTAATCTGTTTTGATTTCATTGATATTAATAAAAGACTTGTTTTGGTTTTATTGCGGGCTTTATCTATTTAAGTGTTTAAATAAGATATACCATAGTTTAGAGTAAAGCTTTTAATGGATTATGATGAGATCATAATAATGAGACCTAAAAGATGATAACTCTAAACTTAAATATTTCCTGGTCGTAGGATTACTAACTGGTAATTAGTAATCCGCAAAGATCAGTACATACTATGCTTGCTTCATTATGAAGGATGTATGTTCTCATAGACATTTGTGTGGTGACACTATAGCTAGTATATAGGTACTTATTATAGAATAAGTTCACTGAACATGACTCACACAGCTGAACAACTGATGGAGTTCACTCACGTGTCAGCAGTTGTTCACATAGTGATAGTTGTATAAGTATCCTTAGACTTGAGGTCATCATAGTCATCTTGTGTACACTGAACTATGCTTTGGTTTAGTTCTTAGTCTCCAGGGATAATTATAAGGGCTCTACTGAGTATAGGAATTTGTACACGAAGATAGTGTATGATCAATAATGATCTACCCCTTCTAGTGAAGGAAGAGAATGTTCAATGATGATCCACTTATGCTAGTTCAGGAATCTCTGGCCAGAGTGAATGAAATTAGAAAGGAGTTTCTAATTTACATTAAATAAAACTAAGCATAGTGAATGAGAAAAACAAATGATTAAATAAGATAGGCTTGACACAAGTTCCATGCCTTGTATTTAATCATGACATTGCAGGGTAGAAGGAATTGATTGTATGGTAACTACTCACTGAATAGGTTCTTGGTATTCTAAGCAGTGAATTCGTATTATCCGGATAGTCGCAATATGCTGAGAAGTATCCCTCACGATGTAGAATAAATATGATTAATTTATTAATTAATCATATTTTATGAATTAGAGAATTTATATAAATAATGATAAATTAGTTTTATTATTATTTATTTCTACTACCGGCTTAATATTGAACCTACAGGGTCACACCATAAAAGAGAATGATTTAATGGTGGAGGAATTAATTAATAATGGCTGGTAATTATTTATTTATAAAATAAATAATTAATTAGCAGATTTAATAATTGATTAAATGAGATTTAATTAATTCTTAATATTATTAATTAAGAATTTAATTTTTGAAATTAAATCAAGTGAGAGAATTATTTTTCTAAAGTGTTTAGAAAAGGGATTAATGATTAAAAGGTGTTTTAATTATTAGTTAATTAATTTAATAAGAATAATCAATTAAAGGGTTAATTATAATAATATTTTATGGAAAATTTTCAGCTGAAAATTTTGCCTATAAATATACTATTATAAACCCTATTTGCCTCAACCCAAATAATTAACCTTAATTCTAAAGTAGAACAAGAGGGAGGCAACTAATTCTCTCGACCTCTTCCTCCTCCATCACATTGTACTCTTGGTCGATACCGGTGGAGTGCTTCACACTTGAGGAGTAGCTGCTAGGGATTTCAGTTCATCGTTCTTGGATCGCTATTAAAGACCTCCATCTTTCCATTAACGTAAAGCTTCTTAAGGTAAACATACTGAACTACGAATTAAATATTATTTTTCACATGGATCCTGTGGAGGGTTTTGTTTTTTTTAAGATTTAAATTTACGTTTTCGTTGCGTTTATGTGCTAAAAACCCTTCAATGGCATCAGAGCTACTTGCCCGTAAACAGTGATTCTTGTTTTTCTGATTTGATTCTGATTTTTCTGATTTTTGTCATATTTTTTTTATGATTAGATCATTAATAATATGATATGTTAAGATCAGATTATGTGTTTTAACATGCTTTTATGTGTTGTATGAGCATGGTGGATGGTTATGGCCTTTCGACCATAGTGTAATGGTTTTGGTTTTGGTTTTAAATACGACTTGCATGTCGTCAATCTTTGTAATCATAAATCTCAAATGTAACTCGAGCTATTCTTGTAAGTTCATTAGATTAGTTTTACTTTCAATCTATGTAATGTAATTGAAGACTCAAGAAGGCTATCCAATGGAGGTGATACAAAGAAGAAGACGAGGCATACAAGAAGTCTAAACAAAGAAGAAGACTTATGTAATAAGTAGTTGTATTTATTTCCATCACCATATTAGATTGACCTTGATCTTTATCATGAGCTTGATAAAGATCACATAGGATGGGGCCATAACCAAACACATTTACTTTATTGCACTTTACATTTACTTGTTTATTTAATTTTATATATGAGATATATGCCTATGTTTACCATGCGATGATAGATTTAGATGAACTTAAATTAATATAAGGCGTGCTCTAGAAAATCTAGAATATGATCGTTTCTTGCCTTAACAATAATATTATGAATACAATCATGAGATTCTTGTGTTTATGAAACACGTAATTAAATATGAATTTTCAATATTGAGAGAAAGGATGATTCTGTCAAAAGCAGATTTCTATCTGTAAGAAAGGGGTATTAAGTGACGCCTCTTGATAATGCTCCCCCTGATATGGGAATCATCTGATTATCGATTATTGATTTGAAATATTTAATTTAAAAGGAAGAATCTCTTTATAATATGATTATGATTGTAACATAATATAATCCCTCTAAAATTAAATAATATCAAGTAGTAATTAGCCAATGACACAACGGCCTTGTGTCGGTCATAGCCTTCCAACATGATAGAAAGTGGTTCTTATTTTTAAATCATTGTTGTTTCGTGCTACAGCCGAGGGATTTGATTTCGAAATAAGAAATACTTGTCTATTACATAGAGATGTGTACATTGAATTAGAATCTAAAAATCATTACGTGCTACAGCCGTGGGCCGTTGGAGACTGATTCAATTGTACGAAATGTTGGGTTAGACTTGACTTAGAATATTGAGTTTGTCGTGCTACAGCCGTGACTCAATTATTCAAGAGGCTAAATTTTTATTAGGGAATAACATAAGATGTAATTGACAAGAGTTGTCTGCCTATTGAACATCACATGATGTTTCGTGCTACAGCCGAGGTTGTGTGATGGAATGTAGGATCCCTATTCCCACTAGTATTATGAATGCTTAATTTTCGCATAGGGGTTGTATAAATTAGATAAACTAGTGGGAGCCACTTATGAATAAAGACCTGATTCAAATAGTGTCTTGAAATGAAATTGAATATTTGCTAAGTGTTGTTATGTGTTCATCATTTACAGATTTAATAAATTCGTTATGTCTTCTGCACTATCACTCCGGAGTATACTAGATGCTCACAAGTTGACTGGTCCTAATTTTACAGACTGGCTTCGAAACTTGAGAATTATTCTCAGGGTTGAGAAGCTAGAATATGTGCTTGACTCACCTAAGCCTACTGAACCTGCTAGCGATGCATATAATGATGAACATGTTGTGTATCATAAGTGGATAGATGATGCAAATGTTGCTCAATGCATCATGCTAGCTTCCATGAACATTGAGCTACAGAAGCAACATGAGCATATGGATGCTCACACTATCCTTATGCATCTACAAGAGTTGTATGATGTGGCAGGGAGGACAGCTCGATATGAGATATCGAAGGATCTGTTCGGTTGTAGGATGTCTGAGGGATCATCTATGAATGACCATGTACTTAAGATGATCAATTTGATTGAACGTCTTGGACAACTTGGTTTTTCCATGGATGGGGAGCTGAGCCAAGACTTGGTCTTGCAATCACTTCTGAGTTCGTTCTCGCAGTTTGTTATGAACTTTCACATGAATAAGCTGGATGTCAGCCTGCGTGAACTCCACAATATGTTGAAGACTGCGGAATCGAATTTTCCCCCTAAGAAGAGTTCTGTTCTTCTAATTGGTGAAGGTTCCAATCCTAAGAAAAGGAAGAAGAACCCTTGCAAGAAGAAGAAAGTAGGTGAAAAAAGCCGGTTCCACCAAAAGCTGAAGACCCCAAGAACAAAGCTGTTTGCTTTCACTGTAATAAGGTGGGGCACTGGAAGAGGAACTGCAAGGTTTACCTTGCAGAATTGAAGAAGAAGGGTAGTGAGACTACCGCTTCTGATTCAGGTATGTTCATGATCGAAGTTAATATATCACTAAGTCAAATTTCTACTTGGTATTAGATACCGCCTGTGGTTCTCATATTTACAATTCGTTGCAGGGACTAAGGAGAAGTAGGACTCTTTAAGAAGAGGAGGTGATTCTACGGATGGGAAATGGAGCAAGAGTTGCTGCTGAAGCTGTAGAATCATTTCATTTACATATGCCTATGGGCAAGACTATTGTTCTAAATAATTGTTATTTTGTTCCCTCGATTGTGAGGAATATTATTTTTGTTCCATGTTAGACTTAGCTGTATTTTCATTTGTTATTCAGAATAATAAATGTTCAATTCTTAGAGATAACATTCTTTATGGAAGTGGTATTTTAAACAATGGTCTGTATGTATGTGACGTAGAGCATAATTTACTACAAATTGAACATACTAATAAAAGAAAAAGGGATGATGAAAATCTCACTTTCTTGTGGCACTGCGGACTTAGTCATATTAGTGAAAATAGACTACAGACATTGCATAAGGAAGGGTTACTTGACCCCTTTGATTTTGAATCATATCCTACATGCGAGTCTTGTCTATTGGGTAAAATGACCAAATCTCCATTTAGTGTACATGGAGAGAGGGCTGCAGATTTGCTAGGATTGGTACACACAGATGTATGTGGACCAATGTCTACGCAAGCCATGGGTGGATTTTCATACTTCATTGCTTTCATAAATGATCGATCTAGATTCAGATATGTGTATTTGATGAAACAAAAGTCTGAAGCCTTTGAAAAGTTCAAAGAATATAAGTATGAAGTGGAGAAACAAACCAAACATAGTATTATAACTCTTCGATCAGATCGAGTTGGTGAATACTTGAATGGAGAGTTTCTAGCTTATCTCAAAGAAAATGGTATAGTCTCCCAGTGGACTCCTCCATATACTCCACAGTTGAATGGGGTATCTGAAAGGAGAAATCGAAGTTTGTTAGACATGGTTCGGTCCATGATGAGCTATGCAAATCTTCCAGTATTCCTGTGGGGTTATGCATTGGAAACCTCAGCATATTTACTGAATAAGGTGCCTTCCAAATCTGTTCCTCAAACTCCATATGAGATATGGAAAGAAAGGAAACCGAGTCTTAAACACGTTAAGATTTGGGGATGTCCAGCTTATGTCAAGAAAGTTGACCCAGATAAGCTGGAATCTTGATCTGTAAAATATAATTTTGCGGGATATCCTAAAGAGACTTTAGGGTATTACTTTTACACCGATCATCGGGTGTTTGTCTCCAGACATGCTACCTTCTTGGAAAAGCAGTTTATCCTTGAAGGAAACAGTGAGAGCAAAATTGAACTTGATGAAGTTCAAAAAGCACAAACTACTATGGATCAAGTGGAAACACCTGTTCAGACTGAACAACCTTCTGTGGAACAGCCCATTCATAGGTCAGGTAGAGTGTCTCGCCAACTTGAGAGGTATTATGGCCTTGTCATTGAGAATGACAATGAGTTGTCAATCATTGATGATGACAACCCTGTGACCTATAATGAGGCTATAAGTAGTGTTGACTCAGAGAAATGGCATAGTGCCATGAAATCGGAAATGGAATCTATGTATACCAATAAAGTATGGACTCTGGTTGAGGCGCCTGAAGGTGTTAAGCCTATTGGGTGCAAGTGTGTATACAAAAGAAAGATTGGAGCAGATGGGAAGGTGGAGACCTATAAGGCCAGGCTCGTGGCAAAAGGATTCAGACAATGGCATGGGATTGACTTTGATGAAATTTTTTTTACCTGTAGCCCTGTTAAAACCAATTCGGATTTTGCTTGTGATTACTGCTTACTACGACTATGAGATCTGGCAAATGGACGTGAAAATGGCCTTTCTCAATGGAAAACTTGAAGAGGAAGTGTATATGACACAGCCAGAGGGTTTTCTTTCCAAGGGAAATGAACACCTAGTGTGTAAGCTGCTGCGAACCATATATGGTTTAAAGTAAGCTTCTCGTAGATGGAACATCCGTTTTGATGAGACAATCAAAGAGTTTGGTTTTATCAAAAACAAAGATAAACCATGTGTCTACAAAAAGGTTAGTGGGAGCGCGGTAACATTTCTTATATTGTATTGAAAGAGGAGACGTCAAGAGAGTTGACACACATAACAACGTAGCAGACCCACTCATAAAGCTAGTTTCTCAAAGTCACTTTGATCGTCATAAAGACAAGATGGGTATTAGATACCAGAGTGATTGGCTTTAGTATAAGTGGGAGATTGAAAGAGATGTGTCCTAAGTCCAATCATGTATGATGATTTAGGAATAACTTTTCTGCAATCTGTTTTGATTTCATTGATATTAATAAAATACTTGTTTTGGTTTTATTGCGGGCTTTATCTATTTAAGTGTTTAAATAAGAAATACCATAGTTTAGAGTAAAGCTTTTTATGGATTATGATGAGATCATAATTATGAGACCTAAAAGATGATAACTCTAAACTTAATTATTTCCTGGTCGTAGGATTACTAACTGGTAATTAATAATCCGCAAAGATCGGTACATACTATGCTTGCTTCATTATGAAGGATGTCTGTTCTCATAGACATTTGTGTGGTGACACTATAGCTAGTATGTAGGTACTTATTATAGAATAAGTTCACTGAACATGACTCACACAGCTGAATAACTGATGGAGTTCACTCACGTGTCAGCAGTTGTTCACATAGTGATAGTTGTACAAGTATCCTTAGACTTGAGGTCATTATAGTCATCTTGTATACACTGAACTATGCTTTGGTTTAGTTCTTAGTCTCCAGGGACAATTATAAGGGCTCTACTGGGTATAGGAATTTGTACACGAAGATAATGTATGATCAATAAAGGATCTACCCCTTTCAGCGAAGGAAGAGAATGTTCAATTCTGATCCACTTATGCTAGTTCAGGAATCTCTGGCCAGAGTGAATGAAATTAGAAAGGAGTTTCTAATTTACATTAAATAGAACTAAGCATAGTGAATGGGAAAGCAAATGATTAAATAAGATAGGCTTGACACAAGTTCCATGCCTTGTATTTAATCATGACATTGCAGGGTAGAAGGAATTGATTGTACGGTAACTACTCACTAAATAGGTTCTTGGTATTCTAAGCAGTGAATTCGTATTATCCGGATAGTCGCGATATGCTGAGAAGTATCCCTCACGATGTAGAATAAATATAATTAATTTATTAATTAATCATATTTAATGAATTAGAGAATTTATATAAATAATGATAAAATAGTTTTATTATTATTTATTTCTACTACCGGCTTTATATTGAACCTACAGAGTCACACCATAAAAGAGAATGATTTAATGGTGAAGGAATTAATTAATAATGGCTGGTAATTATTTATTTGTGAAATAAATAATTAATTAGCAGATTTAATAATTGATTCAATGAGATTTAATTAATTCTTAATATTATTAATTAAGAATTTAATTTTGGAAATTAAATCAAGTGAGAGAATTATTTTTCTAAAGTGTTTAGAAAAAGGATTAATGATTAAAAGGTATTTTAATTATTAGTTAATTGGTTAATAAGAATAATCAATTAAAGGGTTAATAATAATAATATTTTATGGAAAATTTTCAGCTGAAAATTTTGTCTATAAATATATTATTATAAACCCTATTTGCCTCAACCCAAATAATTAACCCTAATTCTAAAGTAGAACAAGAGGGAGGCAACTAATTCTCTCAACCTCTTCCTCCTCCATCACATTGTACTCCGGTGGATACCGGTGGAGTGCTTCACACTTGAGGAGCAGCTGCTAGGGATTTCTGTTCATCGTTCTTGGATCGCTATTAAAGACCTCCATCTTTTCATTAATGTTAAGCTTCTTAAGGTAAACATACTGAACTACGAATTAAATATTATTTTTCGCATGGATCCTGCGGAGGGTTTCATTTTTTTTAAGATTTAAATTTACGTTTTCGTTGCGTTTATGTGCTAAAAACCCTTCATTGACCTTGGACTGACTTGGACGCTCGGCATTATCGCCTTACTAGCAGACTATCTTCTATCCGACTTTGACACTCAGGTCCTTCGGTTGGGAATCTGCTGAGCTCGTCGACTGATCACTAGGTTATCTTTAGTCCAACACCACTTCTCGAGTCATTCGACTAACACCTACAGGGTCGAACTATTCTATGTTAGACATCTAGGTATGCTTGACATATCCTCAGTATCAAACCTACCCATTTGATATCAAATCCCGACTCGTACTTCTGAGTATTATTATAATACATACAGCAATCAGGGTTCACATACTCAAAACTCGACTCGATATTCATTTTCGGAAAACACATATACTCATCGTTTTAGAAGATGGATTGTCATCTATGTTTTATAAAAATATTTTATTTATAATTACATATAACTATACACATTTGACTGCTATATCCGATATTTTACAGGATACGTTTCCGAAAATTGGTCAGCATTCCCTTTGATTATCATACTACCCGTCGAAATAATTTGACGTCAATCACCATAATCAACCACCACAATCCAATCACACAAATCCCAATCGCAATCATAACTTAATTCAAGTACAATTAAACAATTACAATTCCCAATAACCTCGAATAATAATATTCAACTACTATTTTGCATCGAACTTATAAATAAAATTTATATGTTTATTATTTATTTATTATATATTAGGACTCATATAACGATCAGCACAGTCCACCGTCGGCTCGCCGAGGCTCATCGCCGAAAACGGTTGAATTCATGGGTACCCGATTAATCTTCGGGTTTCCAACACAAAAATCACATCGATTAATTTGAAATTATACCGCACGAATAATTATTTCATGCATATCAATCAATTATTCTCTGCAGAGAAAAGAAAATAAAAGAAGAATAAGAATTCCAAGCAGAACACCCGAACAAACAAGCCGGAAAAAAAACAAGGTACGGAGAATAGGGGAACACAGCAGCATATACACGGATACATATAACACACACGCAAATACACACTAGCATACCAGGCCACCACCACATCACCGGAAAACCGAGAAAGGGCGGCGTTAACTGGCCCACAACCGAATTACACAATACACACAGAGAAGATTGTATTTGCATGTATATATAATTCGAAGAAAATCAAACGAAACCAGGACAACAATCGAACATGAATGGCCGGAAAAAGGCAATGGTGAACTCATCGGAGCAGAGAACAAATCGGGGGTAAAAGAAGAGGGATCAGGAGAGACTAAGGGAGATTAAGAGAGAGATTGAGAGAAGTTGTTATCAAGAGAGAAAATAGGGATATAGCTGATGCTTCTGTTTGTGTACTTTAATTTTTATTTTTTTTTTAAAACTACAACATTGTGACACGTATATCAGCATAGTTTGAGAAATTGACACGTAATTACATTACATGACACGTATACTTTCTCTCCTGGAAGCCTGATGATAAGTGGATTTGATATCCACTTGGAACGCTTTATTACAAGCTTAAATTAGTGTTTTGGACTCAAGTTATTGGTATTTTGATATGTTATTGCATTTCAGGTATCAGTAATATTAAGAAAAGAGCTTTTAAAGGAAATATGATAAAACGTGATCAGAATTGGAATCCAAGGCCATTTTCAAGTTGTAGACAATCTCAATATCTTCGCGTGGGCAGTTGAATCGCCTAATTCTGACGAGTAGAACTCAAGTTATGGCCAAAACAAGATTCATCAGAAATTTTTCCAGACAGGCTCCAGGCGCCCGCCCGGAGAGCTGAGCGGCCGCCCGGGAGCTGAGGCACCCGCCCGGAGAGCTGAGCGGCCGCCCGGGAGCTGAGGCGCCCGCCCAGAGAGCTGAGCGGCCGCCCGAGGCGCGGCTGGTCGCTGATTTCGCTGAAAAGGCCTTTTTTGAGTGGAATTTGACGATTTTAAGGGTCCAGGTCCACTAGGGGCGATACTTAAAAAAAAACGTTTTTATCATCCGGGAAGATTGGGATACCAAGGAGAAGACCTAGAAGCACAAAACAACTCTGAAAAAGATCTTGTTTTCAACTTGTGATTCTTTGAATTAGTTGTAACTTTGGATGCTCATTTTCGTTCTTGTTGAACCTAGATCTCGTTTATTCATACTTTGATTATTATTCAGTTATTAAGACCTTATTTTATACCATGCTTTCATTGGAACCCATGGTGATGATGAGTTCGATTATGAGCTAATCGTTATCATGGGATTCTAGCGGATTTACTTATGGATTTCAATAATTAATTTGTTTTGATATCTTGGTGTGTGGTGATTGATTGATATCCTAGTATTGGTTGTGCTTATTCGTCTTATGTGTATAGCTAACATATAAGATAGCGTGTTAATCTCTATTGAAGCGACAGTGAATATAGAGGTTTAGAACTTGCCATGCTAGCATAGGTTCATGTATGTGTATGCATGATTAGTGGGTAACTCTAACCATTTTACTTGCCCTATGTAATCAAGATAGATAACTTATGCTGAAACCGTTATGTTGTCAAATTCTATAGACATATGGGGTCTCAATATAATTTGTGCCTATTCAGCTTCTATCTCTTTTATGGATATCTGGTAGAATGGTAATCGTGCAACGAAAGTTGGCGTTTATCAGTTTCGTGTTATCTGATTAGTGTCATCACCATCACATGCTAAGGTTAAGAACAAAAAGGCTATTGAATGAAGTATTTAATGAAGTTAGAATCCCATGTTTCTCATATATATTAATTCAACCATTCTTGTTCTCTTAGTTACAATTATTTAATATAATCTCTTAGTTTAATCAAAACTCAATTTGTTATTTGTCTTAGGATTGAGCGATAACCATACATTGTTGCATAGGTGCATAAATTGAACTTAACCTAAACCAGTCTCTGTGGGAACGAATCTGATTTATATCTTATACTACTTGTGAACGCGTATACTTGCGTGAATATTAGCGCGTGTTTTTGCCCTACCAAGTTTTTGGCGCCATTGTCGGGGACTCGGTGTTAATTTTTAGTTTATATGCTTGTCATCAGTGGTCGTTCAGGTTCACTGACTCGGATTCTTTTACTTTCACGGTTTATCTATTTATGTTTCGGGTACTCATTACAATGGGAGATCCAGCAGCAGGAACGAAAGCCTTGATGGATTTTTCTCAACCCAAGATCAATGACATTCAATCTAGCATTGTTCGGCCAGCTATCACAGCTAATACCTTTGAGATCAAGCCTAGCATAATTCAATGGGTGCAGAATTCAATCCAGTTTGGGGGTTCTCTAACTGAAGATCCCAATATGCACATTAGGGACTTTATTGAGATCTGCGACACCTTCAAGTTCAATGGTGTTTCTGAAGATGCTGTGAAGATGAGACTGTTCCCATTCTCTCTGAGGGACAAGGCTAAGAGCTGGTTATACTCTCTACTAGTTGGTTCGATTACTACTTGGGAAGATCTTGCTCAGAAGTTTCTCACTAAATTCTTTCCTATGGCGAAGACAGCTACATTCAGAAACGCTATTACTCAATTTGCGCAGCAAATGGGAGAATCTTTGTGTGAAGCTTGGGAGCTCTACAAGGAGATGCTTAGGAAATGTCCTCATCATGGAATTCCTGATTGGATGATCATCACTTGTTTTTACAATGGGTTGGGAGCACAGTCCAGACCCATGCTCGATGCAACAGCAGGTGGAACATTATGAACAAAGAGCTATGAGGAAGCTTATGATCTAATTGAACTGATGGTTGCTAATGAATATCAGTATCCAGCCCAGAGATTTCCACAGAGCAAGGTAGCAGGAGTTCTTGAGGTGGATACAGCTACGGCTATCACTGCTCAACTAAAGGCGTTGTCTATGAAGATCGATTCTCTGGCTAACTATGGTGTTAAGCAGATAATTAGTGTTTGTGAGCTGTGTGCAAGTTCGTATATGATATAGCAATGTTCTATATCTAGTGAATCAGCTCAGTTTGTGAGCAACTTTCAGAGATCACAGCAACCAGTTCCAGACACTTATCATCCTGACAACTGGAATCATCCTAACTTCAGCTGGAACAACAATCAGAATGTGATGCAACAGCCGTTCCAGCAGTTTGGAAATAA
Source organism: Apium graveolens (assembly GCF_009905375.1). NCBI lineage: Eukaryota > Viridiplantae > Streptophyta > Magnoliopsida > Apiales > Apiaceae > Apium > Apium graveolens. Next base: position 107,400,986 of record NC_133652.1, read on the forward strand.
GCTATTCAACCCTCCTGGTTTTCAGCAACAAATTGCACCAAAACAACAACAACAAATTCAACAACAAAATCATGATGCAGGTCTATCTTGGAATGAAAAATCTGAATTGGAGGAGTTGCGGCTTATGTGCAAAAACCAGGCTCTTATATACCGAAGCCAGGCTATTTCTATCAAGACTTTGGAGAACCAAATAGGGAAAATTGTTAATGCCTTATTGAATTGGCCACCAGGAATGATTCCTAGTGATACAGAAGCCAATCCAGGCAAGAGGGAAGTTGAAGAACAGGTGAACGCCATCACCTTAAGGTCTGGAAAGGTTGCAAGCCCCCAAATTCAGCAAGAGGAAGAGCCTAAAAAGTCTCAAGTTCCAGAATCTGAAGTTTTGGCTGAAGAAGATGTGCAGAAGGAAGTAGAGGTGGAACCAAGGAAGACTACTATGGAACACACTCCTCCTGAGGGTAATAAAGGGGAGAAACAGATCTATCCTCCACTTCCTTTTCCTAAGAGGCTGTAAAAGAAAAAGCCGGATAAGAAGTTTGAGAAGTTTTTGGAGGTGTTCAAGAAACTTCATATCAACATACCTTTCGCTGAAGCTCTTGAACACATGCCTAGCTATGCGAGGTTTATGAAAAGTATTCTCTCTCGAAAAGTGAAGCTCGATGACTTAGAAACCGTTGTTCTAACGGAGGAATGCAATGCTGTGCTGCAACCGAAGTTGCCTCCGAAGCTTAAAGATCCTGGAAGCTTCACTATTCCTTGCACCATCGGAAACTTGTCGTTCGACAAGTGTTTATGTGATTTAGGAGCTAGCATCAATCTGATGCCCTTATCTATCTTCAAGAAGCTTGGTCTGCCTGATCCGAAACCAACATACATGTCATTGTAACTAGCAGACCGTTCCATCGCTTATCCACGAGGTATAGTGGAGGATGTCTTGGTCAAGGTGGATAAACTCTTCTTCCCTGCTGACTTTGTAATTCTTGATTTCGAGGAAGATAAGAAGATTCCCATCATCTTGGGAAGACCATTCTTGGCTACAGGCTGAACTATGATCGATGTGCAAAAAGGAGAGCTTTCGATGAAGGTTTACGATCCAAAGGTCACTTTTAATGTGTTTAAGGAAATAAAGTTACCCACAGCTAAAGAGGAGTGCTTTAAAGTACAGCAATTGCAGGTTTTGAATGCACCTCAGTGTAAGAGGAAGTTAGATATGCCCTTCGATTCTCTTGGGTTAGCAGAGTTAAAATTTACTGAGGAGCGTTTTGAACCATTTATTCAAGAAGCTCCCACACTTGAGCTCAACCGAATGCCAGATCACTTGAGTTATTCATTCTTAGGTGCACCCCATGACAAGGGGTTTAGATATACTTTCGATGATGTAGAGGGTGACCGACCGGTTTCTGCCGTGCCTATAGAGGGTTCTTCTTATGTGCAACAGGTAGTTGATAGGACTGGTATTGGTGATGCACAATATAGAAGATCGACTAGGCGGCCATGCATGGCATCCACCGATATTTTGCTAAAGATTTGACACACGCTTTCGGTACTATTTTCCAAGACACTAGTGGGCAGGTTGATTGGCCACCTGATCCTCCACCCGAAGAGGGTGATCTTTCCGATGACTAGTGCCTGAAATCCTTATTATTACCTTCAATGAGGACATTGAAAATTTTAAGTTTGGGGGTGATAATGTAAGTATTAGTAGTGTGTGTCCATATAAATTCATATAGATTCATATTGCATGTTCAGTTGTAGTTCATTCATATTTTTGTATGATTGTTCATTTAGGACATATTTGTTTGTTTTTATGTGATTTCATATAGTTGCATTTGCATGCATATTTAGCATGATCCCTTAAGATGAACTATGATATTTGATAAGTTGATGTTGATTTCAGTGTGGTGATGAAGAATAGAGGGATGAAGTCTTAATGAATTGATTTGCATGCCAGAAACAAATATTTTCACAAAGTCTTATAGGGTTGCTTTTGATCTAGATCATGATCATACTTGTTTGTTGTTGAGATTTAATCACTTTGTTATATTTAGAATTTGTGATATTCTCGTAATGACGTAAAAATACTGATTTTTTTTATCTGGAGAAAAACTTGGATTTTATTGCTAGTTGTTGTAAGGCTAGGAGTCAAATGGCTAGTAGCCGACTCATATTTTTATGAGTAGTCTAGGGTTGAATGAGATTGAGCGAAACACACTCATTCAGAAATTATTGAAAAAAAAAAGAAAAAAAAAGAAAAAAAAAGAAAGAAGAAAGTATGTCTTTATGCATAATTGATCAAGAGTGAGCTCTTTAATACTCGAGTTATTAAGTTCTAGGGGATTTTGTGCCTAGTAACCTAAGGCTTTTATAGTCTGGGATTCGCTAACCTAACGCTCACTACATGGGTATTATTGCATAAGTCTTTTGGGACCTCATTCATTGCATGGTCAAATAAGCATCTTTGCTATGTGTTCAATAATAGTGTGAATCCTTGTATAACTCTAGTAGAAAGGAGGTGTTGTGAGTCTTAATGCGTTTATTGTCTATTCTGTTTATAAACTTTTGATTGTTTCGATGATAGATAAGTTATGGTTATTGATCTAGTATCGAGAGATATCTGTTAAGCATTCCACATACGCACGTTTCTGGTTTGTGAGTTGGTTTGTGGGATTTATTCGAACTCTGTTTTAAGTTATTGCATTCTTAGAGGCATTGGCTTAATCATCTGGTTATGGTTATTCTGAGGGGATCGATTGCATTATCATTTAGTTGCATTCACGTAGTTGCATTCATGCATTAGGTTTTTTTTATAGTTTTGAGTCAGTTTATGCTTGAGGACAAGCATCGATTCAAGTTTGGGGGTGTGATAAGTGGATTTTATATCCACTTGGAATGCTTTATTACAAGTTTAAATTGGTGTTTTGGACTCAAGTAGTTGGTATTTTGATGTGTTTTTGTGTTAATGCATTTCAGGTATCAGTTATATGAAGAAAAGAGCTTTTAAAGGAAATATGATAAACAGTGATCAGAATTAGAAGCCAAGGCCATTGTCAAGTTTTAGATAATCTCAATATCTTCGCGTGGGCAGTTTGAAAGGAATATGTCCTAAGTCCAATCATGTATTAGGATTTAGGAATAACTTTTATGTAATCTGTTTTGATTTCATTGATATTAATAAAGACTAGTTTTGTTTTTATTACGGGATTTATCTATTTAAGTGTTCAAATAAGATATACCATAGTTTAGAGTAAAGCTTTTTATGGATTATGATGAGATCATAATAGTGAGACCTAAAAAGATAATAACTCTAAACTTAAATAGTTCCTGGTCATAGGATTACTAACTGGTAATTAATAATCCACAAAGATCGGTACATACTATGCTTGCTTCATTATGAAGGATGTCTGTTCTCATAGACATTTGTGTGGTGACACTATAGCTAGTATGTAGGTGCTTATTATGGAATAAGTTCACTGAACATGACTCGCCCAGCTGAACAACTGATGGAGTTCACTCACTTGTCAGCAGTTGTTCGCTTAGTGATAGTTGTACAAGTATCCTTAGACTTGAGGTCATCATAGTCATCTTGTGTACACTGAACTATGCTTTGGTTTAGTTCTTAGTCTTCAGGGACAATTATTAGGGCTCTTCTGGGTATAGGAATTTGTACACGAAGATAGTGTATGATCAATAAAGGATCTACCCCTTCTAGTGAAGGAAGCGTATGTTCAAGGCTGATCCACTTATGCTAGTTTAGGAATCTCTGGCCAGAGTGAATGAAATTAGAAAGGAGTTTCTAATTTGCATAGAACTACGCATAGTAAATGGTAAGCAAGTGATTGAATTAGATAGGCTTGACATGAGATCCATGCCTTGTATTTAATCGGAACATTGTAGGGTAGAAGGAGTTTATTGTACGGTAACTATTCACTGACAGGTTCTTGGTATTCTAAGTAGTGAATTCATATTATCCGGATAGTCGCGATATGTTGAGAAGCATCACTCACGATGTAGAAAAAATGTGATTAATTAATTAATCATATTTAATAAATTAGACAATTTATATAAATAATAATAAAATAGTTTTATTATTATTTATTTCTACTACCGGCTTAATATTGAACCTACAGGGTCACACCATAAAAGAGAATGATTTTTTTGGTGGAGGAATTAATTAATAATGGCTAATAATTATTTATTTGTGAAATAAATAATTAATTGGCAAATTTAATAATTGATTAAATGAGATTTAATTGATTATAAATTAATTAAGAAAAATTCTTAATATTATTAATTAAAGGATTTAATTTTTGGAAATTAAATCAAGAGAGAGAATTATTTCTAAAGTGTTTAGAAAAAGGATTAATGATTAAAAGGCGTTTTAATTATTAATGAGAATAATAAATGGGATAATAATATTATTTATGGGAAAATTTCAGCTGAAAATTTTGCCTATAAATACACTATTATAGACCCTATTTTATTCTAACCCACATCTAACCCGAAAACCCAAAAAGTTTGGAAAACCCAATTCTCTCCACCTCCTTCCTCCTCCTTAACATCGTTTTCTTGGTGGATACCGGTGGAGTGCTTCACACTTGAGGAGCAACTGCTAAGGATCTCTGATCGTTGTCTCCGAATTATTTTAAAGGTTAGATTCGATCCCTCAAATTTTTATTCATGATTTATATGCTTTTATTTGGATTTTGTATGTGTAAAAGTGTTTTGCCATGACCCCGCTGCGTTAAAAATCCAACAATGGTATCAGAGCATAGGTTGTATGCATATAGATCTGTGGTAAAAATTTTAGAGTTTTATGCGCTTGTATGAATTAATTATGATTTTTACAAGTTATATTATGGATTAATTTTGTCTGATGAGAAATCGTTTCTCAGAATAATTTTGAATGTTGATCTGGATTCTACAAGTGTTGTAGATCGTCTGGGTATTTTTTTCATAATTTTATGATGTATAGATTTTTTATTATGAATTTTTGAAGTTGTTTCAATTAAAATTCGTAATTAAATAATTATATATATATATGAATTGTATGTATGTATATATCTGTCATCTGCATGTTTAGTTATCTGCTGTTGAAACTGTGATGCACGGACAGAGGTACAGAGAACAGTCAGGCACGCTGATCGAGAAAGAAAGCAAAGGCGGCTGAAAAAAAAATAAAAAAATAGGGGTGTAACGCATTCTGGGAATGCGTTACATACCTGTGACGCATTCACGGAATGCGTTACACCCTTTAATGGCTTAAAAGGGGTGTAACGCATCACCGGAATGCGTTACAGGGCTTGTAACGCGTTCATGTAATGCGTTATAGCCCGTCTGTTGATTTTAAAATTGATTTTCTGGGAGTTTCGTAACTCCGTTTTAGGCGTGCAATATACCGTTGGATTCGTTTTTTCGAGACAGATCTAATGGAGTGATCAATTTTAGTTTATATAAAAGTTTTGAACTGTTTATATTTCCATGAAGTGTTTTAAAGCTATTTTTAACTATTTTATTTGCTTTTAAATGCTTCATGTGATATATCGAGATGTATAATGCTTAGAATAATGTGCTAGATGATATAACATGCCTACCTTGATGTTTATTCATGTTGATATATGTGATATATGCTTAGTTTATCACGCGATGATAGATTTAGGTGAACTTAAATACACATAAGGCGTTTGTTAGACAACCTAGTATAGTGAAATTATTTCATAACCTTAAGAACAATATTATGAATACAATCATGAGATTCTTGTGTTTGTGAAACACGTAATTGAATATGAATTTTCGATATGAGAGAAAGGATGATTCTGTCAACAACAGATTTCTATCTGTAAGAAAGGGTTATTAAGTGACGCCTCTTGACAATGCTCCACCCGATCTGGGAATCGTCTGATTATTGATTATTGATTTGAAATATTTAATTTAAAAGGAAGAATCTCTTTATAATATGATTATGATTGTAACGTAATATAATCCCTCTAAAATTAAATAATATCAAGTAGTAATTGGCCAATGATACAATGGGCTTGTGTCGGTCATAGCCTTCCAACATGGTAGAAAGTAGTTCTTATTTTTGAATCATTGTCGGTTCGTGCTACAGCCGAGGGCTTTGATTTTGAAATAAGAAATACTTGTCTATTACATAGAGATGTGTACATTGAATAAGAATCTAAAGGTCGGTACGTGCTACAGCCGTGGGCCTTTGGGGACTGATTCAACTGTACGGAATGTTGGGTTAGACTTGACTTAAAATATTGAGTTTGTCGTGCTACAGCCGAGACTCAATTATTCAAGAGGCTAAAGTTTGATTAGGGAATAACATTAGATGTAATTGACAAGAGTTGTCTGCCTATTGAACATTACACGGCGGTTCGTGCTACAGCCGGGGTCGTGTAATGGAATGTAGGATCCCTATTCCCACTAGCATTATGAATGCTTAATTTTTCACATAGGGGGTTGAATAAATTAGATAAACTAGTGGGAGCCACTTATGAATAAAGACCCGATTCATGTAGTGTTTTAAAATGAAATCGAATATTTGCTAAGTGTTGTTATGTGTTTATCATTTACAGATTTACTTTGTACGTTATGTCTTCTGCACTATCACTTAGGAGCATACTGGATGCTCAAAAATTGACTGGTCCTAATTATGCTGACTGGCTTCGAAACTTGAGAATTGTTCTCAGGATTGAGAAGCTGGAATACGTGATTGACTCACCTAAGCCTACTGAACCTGCTAGTGATGCACATAATGATGAACATGTTGTGTATCGTAAATGGATAGATGATGCAAATGTTGCTCAATGCATCATGCTAGCTTCCATGAACATTGAGCTACAGAAGCAACATGAGCATATGGATGCTCACACTATCCTCATGCATCTACAAGAGTTGTATGATGTGGCAGGGAGGATAACTCGATATGAGATATCGAAGGAGTTGTTCGGTTGTAGGATGTCTGAGGGATCATCTGTGAATGACCATGTACTTAAGATGATCAATTTGATTGAACGTCTTGGACAACTTGGTTTTGCCATGGATGGGGAGCTGAGCCAAGACTTGGTCTTGCAATCGCTTCCGAGTTCGTTCTCGCAGTTTGTTGTGAACTTTCACATGAATAAGTTGGATGTCAGCCTGCCTGAACTCCACAACATGTTGAAGACTGCGGAATCGAATTTTCCCCCTAAGAAGAGTTCTGTTCTTCTAATTGGTGAAGGTTCCAATCCTAAGAAAAGGAAGAGGAACTCTTCCAAGAAGAAGAAAGTAGGTGAAGAAAAGCCGGTTCCACTAAAAGCTGAAGACCCCAAGAGCAAAGTTGTTTGCTTTCACTGTAACAAGGTGGGGCACTGGAAGAGGAACTGCAAGGTTTACCTTGCAGAATTGAAGAAGAAGAAGGGTAGTGAGACTACCGCTTCTGATTCAGGTATGTTCATGATAGAAGTGAATATGTCATTAAATCAAATTTCTACTTGGGTATTAGATACCGCCTGTGGTTCTTAAATCTGCAATTTGTTGCAGGGACCAAGGAGAAGTAGGACTCTTGAGGAAGAGGAGGTGATTCTACTGATGGAAATGGAGCAAGAGTTGCTGCGGAAGATGTAGAATCATTTCATTTACATATGCCTACGGGCAAGACTATAGTTTTAAATAATTGTTATTTTGTTCCCTCGATTGTGAGGAATATTATTCCCATGTAAGACTTGGCTGAATTTTCATTTATTATTGAGAATAATGAATGTTCTATTCTTAGAGATAATATTCTTTATGGACGTGGTACTTTAAATAATGGTCTGTATGTATGTGACATAATTTACTTCAGATTGAACAAACTAATAAAAGAAAAGGGATGATGAAAATCTCACTTCATAGTGACACTGCAGTCTCCATTTAGTAGACATGGAGAGAGGACTGCAAATTTGCTAGGAATGGTACACACAAGTGTATGTGGACCAAAGTCTACGCAAGCCATGGGTGGATTTTCATACTTCATTACTTTCATAGATGATAGATCTGGATTCGGATATGTGTTTGATGAAACACAAGTCTGAGGCCTTTGAAAAGTTCAAAGAATATAAGTATGCAGTGGAGAAACAACCAAACATAGTATTATAACTCTTCGATCAGATCGAGGTGGTGAATACTTTAATGGAGTGTTTCTAGATTATCTCAAAGTAAATGGTATAGTCTCCCAGTGGACTCCTCCAGATTGGTATCTGAAAGGAGAAATCGAACTTTGTTAGACATAGTTCGGTCCATGATGAGCTATGCAAATCTTCCAGTATTCCTATGGGGTTATGCATTGGAAACCTCAGCATATTTACTGAATAAGGTGCTTTCCAAATCTGTTCCTCAAACTCCGTATGAGATATGAAAAGAAAGGAAACCGAGTCTTAAACACGTTAAGATTTGGGGATGTCCAGCTTATGTCAAGTAAGTTGACCCAGATAAGCTGGAATATCGATCCGGAAAATGTAGTTTTGTGGGATATCCTAAAGAGACTTTAGGGTATTACTTTTACACCGATCATCGGGTGTTTGTCTCCAGACATGCTACCTTCTTGGAAAAGGAGTTTATCCTTGAAGGAAACAATGAGAGCAAAATTGAACTTGATGAAGTTCAAGAAGCACAAACTACTACGGATCAAGTGGAAACACCTGTTCTGACTGAACAACCTTTTATGGAACAACCCATTCATAGATCAGGGAGAGTGTCTCGCCAACCTGAGAGGTATTATGGCCTTGTCATTGAGAATGACAATGAGTTGTCGATCATTGATGATGATGACCCTGTGACCTATAATGAGGCTATGAGTAGTGTTGACTCAGAGAAATGGCATAGTGCCATGAAATCCGGAAAGAAATCTATGTATACTGGATACAAAAGAATGATTAGAGTAGATGGCCAGGTGGAGACCTTTAAGGCCAGCCTTGTGGCAAAAGAATTCAAACAAAGGCAATGGATTAACTTTGATGAAACCTTTTACCTGTAGCCTTGTTAAAATCAGTTTGGATTTTGCTTGCGAATGCTGCTTACTACGACTATGAGATCTGGAAATTAGCCAGATGGTTTTCTTTCCAAGAGAAATGAAAACCTAGTGTGTAAGCTGCTGCGAACCATATGTGGTTTAAAGCAGGCTTCTCGAAAGATGGAATATTCGTTTTGATGAGACAATCAAAAAGTTTGATTTTATCAAAAACGAAGATGAACCATGCATCTACAAAAGGGTTAGTGGGAGCGCGGTAACATTTCTTGTATTGTATTAAAATAGAGTTGACACACATAACAACATAGCAGACCCACTCACAAAGCTACTTTATGAAAGTCACTTTGATCGTCATAAAGACAGGATGGGTATTAAATACCAGAGTGATTGGCTTTAGTACAAGTGGGAGATTGAAAGGAATATGTCCTAAGTCCAATCATGTATTAGGATTTAGGAATAACTTTTATGTAATCTGTTTTGATTTCATTGATATTAATAAAGACTTGTTTTGTTTTTATTACGGGATTTATCTATTTAAGTGTTTAAATAAGATATACCATAGTTTAGAGTAAAGCTTTTTATGGATTATGATGAGATCATAATAGTGAGACCTAAAAAGATGATAACTCTAAACTTAAATAGTTCCTGGTAATAGGATTACTAACTGGTAATTAATAATCCACAAAGATCGGTACATACTATGCTTGCTTCATTATGAAGGATGTCTGTTCTCATAGACATTTGTGTGGTGACACTATAGCTAGTATGTAGGTGCTTATTATGGAATAAGTTCACTGAACATGACTCGCCCAGCTGAACAACTGATGGAGTTCACTCACGTGTCAGCAATTGTTCGCTTAGTGATAGTTGTACAAGTATCCTTAGACTTGAGGTCATCATAGTCATCTTGTGTACACTGAACTATGCTTTGGTTTAGTTCTTAGTCTCCAGGGACAATTATTGGGGCTCTTCTGGGTATAGGAATTTGTACACGAAGATAGTGTATAATCAATAAAGGATCTACCCCTTCCAGTGAAGGAAGCGTATGTTCAAGGCTGATCCACTTATGCTAGTTCAGGAATCTCTGGCCAGAGTGAATGAAATTAGAAAGGAGTTTCTAATTTGCATAGAATTACGCATAGTAAATGGTAAGCAAGTGATTGAATTAGATAGGCTTGACACGAGATCCATGCTTTGTATTTAATCGAAACATTGTAGGGTAGAAGGAGTTTATTGTACGGTAACTATTCACTGACAGGTTCTTGGTATTCTAAGTAGTGAATTCATATTATCCGGATAGTCGCGATATGTTGAGAAGCATCACTCACGATTTAGAATAAATGTGATTAATTAATTAATCATATTTAATAAATTAGAGAATTTATATAAATAATGATAAAATAGTTTTATTATTATTTATTTCTACTACCGGCTTAATATTGAACCTACAGGGTCACACCATAAAAGAGAATGATTTTTTTGGTGGAGGAATTAATTAATAATGGCTAATAATTATTTATTTGTGAAATAAATAATTAATTGGCAAATTTAATAATTGATTAAATGAGATTTAATTGATTATAAATTAATTAAGAAAAGTTCTTAATATTATTAATTAAAGTATTTAATTTTTGGAAATTAAATCAACAGAGAGAATTATTTCTAAAGTGTTTAGAAAAAGGATTAATGATTAAAAGGCGTTTTAATTATTAATGAGAATAATAAATGGGATAATAATAATATTATTTATGGGAAAATTTCAGCTGAAAATTTTGCCTATAAATACACTATTATAGACCCTATTTTATTCTAACCCACATCTAACCCGAAAACCCAAAAAGTTTGGAAAACCCAATTCTCTCCACCTCCTTCCTCCTCCTTAACATCGTTTTCTTGGTGGATACCGGTGGAGTGCTTCACACTTGAGGAGCAACTGCTAAGGATCTCTGATCGTTGTCTCCGAATTATTTTAAAGGTTAGATTCGATCCCTCGAATTTTTATTCACGATATATATGCTTTTATTTGGATTTTGTATGTGTAAAAGTGTTTTGCCATGACCCCGCTGCGTTAAAAATCCAACACAGTTGAATCGCCTAATTCTGACGAGTGGAACTCAAGTTATGACCAAAAAAAAATTCATCAGAAATTTTTCCAGACAGGCTCCAGGCGGCCGCCCGGAGAGTTGAGCTGTAATATCCGGGAAATTTCTGTACATATTTTACAATATATATGATAAATATTCTCTGGTTATTTAAAAATTTAAAAATGTGTTTCCATGATTTATTGTGCACTAGGTATTAAATTAGTCCTGCGAGGACCAAGATATTTTTCGAATAATTATTTGGTGTTTAAAGTGCAATTATATGAATCGAGACGCAATCTGGACACATATCAGATTACGTTTCTTTCGTGTTATGTGTTAAAACTTGTTTGGTGTACGTTTGCGTGTATTATAAGTGTTTCCGGGGTTTATTTTAAATTTAAAAATTATTTTATTTTCATCGAACCGGGACCCGACTGGGACGTAAAAAACCACAAAATCCGTGCATTTATTTTTATAAAATCTAGGACTCTTTGAATAGCCCGTATTTTTGTATTTTTTTAAAATATACCTAATTTTCAGGGAATTTTTGATATAAGAATTTTAATTATATATAAATTATATTTTAAAAACATTTCCCTGTAAAGTATTATTTTGGGCGTATGATTTCAGATTATGAAATAAAAAGGTACCGAGTTATGATCTACCGGGAATATTATTACGTATATAAAAAGCCTACATGTTTATCTATACAGTTATATAAAAATAAAAAAAATTCAACATATTAAGCTTATCAGTTTCTTCTTATCCTGTAAAAATTTCGAAGCTTTGGTTTCAAAGAATCAATCGAAGCAGACGATTCAGCCACCCGTTTCAAGTGATTTTGATTTCAAAATAAAGATTGTGATTCCCCGATCAATTTGGCACCAAGAACACGAACTAAGGTTCGATATCTTGTTTGTTCTGCGTTCGTCGGAATCGACGGATTCGGAGCTTCTGTTGTTAAGCGTTTATATGATTGTTTAAATGATTATATGTTGTAGTAGAGTTTGTAAGGATGATTTTGATGCAAGATTTGTTGGATTTTGTTAAAGATTCATTAAACACCAAATTTGGTTTATACTAAGTATTTTAATTTGAAATTTTGGATTATATGGATGATTTTTGTTTGTTGTGATTGCTGGAATGGATTGTTGTTGATTAGGGCTTTAATTTGGTATATCATTCGTTAATTTTGGTGCAAAACGGGTAGGATTAGTTGTTCGCCGGATTGTTCATCGAGGTCACCGGTTTTGCTTGAATCTTCGTCGGAGAAGACAAAGTGGTGGCGGTTTTGGCGGTTGCAGGGGGTGGTTCTGTTGCTGGGAGAATCAGGAAAGGGATGAGGGTTGGAGGAAGTCGAACGGGGTGATGGGGGGCGTTTATTGGCCTCGCCGGAGTCCGGCTAGAACCACCGGAAACTGGGTTTAATCCCGGAAACCGGTGAGTTCATTCCCGACCCGGACGGGTCATGAACGACCCGGTTTAAACCCGTTCCCCTGACCCGCCTTTGATCCCCTTACAACCCTAAACCCAATTTCATACCTGTTTGTGACATTTCTTTTTACTTTTAATTCAAAAATTCATTTTGTTTTTCTAAAAATCATTTATTTTAATTTTAAAATCATTTACCTATTATTTTAAATTCTAAAAATTGTGTATTTAATTATTTTAAATTCTAAAAATTATTTTCTTTAATTATTTTCAAAAATACCATTTGATTTAATTATTTATAATTTATTTTAGTTAATTATTTATGAATTTAACTAATTGATTAAAAATTAATTAATCAATTAATTTTATTTATAAATAGTTAAATAAATGTAAATTATTTATAATTAATTCAAATAATTCCTAAAAATTATTTTTAAACTTTTAAAAATTATATTTTGGGTTTTAAAAGTCAATTATTATTATTATTAATTGATTTAATTCTATTTATTTCTTATTTTATTCATAATAATTAAACCGTTCGTCCGTTTATTACGAAACGAACGCGTATAGACTCAGAAAAATATTACGCTTTCAATAAAAATACTTTTAAGTCCTAATTTCTTTTGTATTACAATGTCATTTGATTTGTATATCTGATTGAGTCGGTATTGTATCGGTAAATGCTAATATTGACCTGAATTTAGTTCTGAACGCCCTGAGACGTATCTTTTAATGATCTGACTTATGTGTTACATAAAATATGTGATTACGTGTTATACGAATGCCATGATTATGTGTTACGTGATATGTATGCTATCTGTTTATAGTTTTAAAATGCCATGTTTAGTTATAAACGATCGGGTAGATGTTAAGACGTATAGTTACGTCGATTGAGTTTGGTTCTGTCAATTAAGATAGTTCTTTTGTTTATAGAATCGAGTAGCAAGGAGTGCAGTCAAGTGTTAGACGGAGATAGTAGCCAACAGTTATAAGCAGAGTTATAGTAAGAGGTTATCGGGTATACCAGGAAAGTACCCCTAACTTCACTTATTGTTCAAGTGACGTTTATTTGGAATCATATTATGCAAGTACTTATATCTTCATTTATCATTCAATTGGTATTGACGTTGGACTTTATTCTTTCAATATCCATACTATTCTAAGTTCAGAATAGTTAAACCTTTTATATTTCGCTATAAATTACTCTATACAGTGGAACATTGAATTGAGATTAGCGAATAACTAATTGTTCTAGTTATTTCGCCATCGATTGTTGAGATAACTCTGGACCATGAGAAATGGAGAGTTACATGGTTAAGGATGTCCTTTGATTCGGCTCATTTGATCAAAATGTTTTATGGATTGGATGAATGCGTAAGTGACCGGGACGGACGGTCTAGCGGAGGGCTATTTCTATGTGTTGTATGAAATATTATGACACCATTTTTGCCACAGGTAGGTATATTGCCTTTTTATTTGAGTACTCGTGTTTTGGGGACATGTTTCTATGAATCATAACCTTGTGCTATCACACGGGCTGATCGGCATGTGATAGTACGTCCGTCGGAGTTAGATTCCAATCTAAAAATTATCGTTTATTGTTGATAGGTGAAGCTTTTATTATTGATCAAATATTATTGATTTTATCATGTTGTTCAGTTATTACCAGAATGTGGTTATCATTTTAAGCACATTTTATATTTCTTGATGAGCATTTCTTTTGCTCATACTTGTTTATCAATCTAACCTTTCAGCTAAGCTAGAGCAGGCTTGAGATCCAGGTTTGATCAGAAGTCGAGTGCTTGTAAATAGTTGGGTGTGTTTTCCAGGTAGACTGTTTTGGGATGCTTGAATAAGTCTAGAGGTTTGTAATAAAATTTGAATAATTTGTAAAACTAATTAGACTTATGGTTTGTAATAACACTTGGTTTGTATTAGTGCCTGTTCCATACTATAACCTGTGATCGATCTAGTTGCATGTAAGAGGTGATATTTATTATATTATTCCGTTGTGATTATTTTATTATGATTTATTAGCTAGTGACCCCCAAATCTAGACCCCGGGTTTGGAGGGCGTCACATGAGCGGCTGCCTGGGAGCTGAGGCGCCCGCCCGGAGAGCTGAGCGGCCGCCTGAGGCACGGCTGGTCACTGATTTCGCTGAAAAGGCCTTTTTTGAGTGGAATTTGATGATTTTAAGGGTCCAGGTCCACTAGGGGCATTTATATACTTAAAAAAAGGTTTTCATCATCCGGGAAGATTGGGATACCAAGGAGAAGACCTAGAAGCACAGAACAACTCCGAAAAAGAAGATCTTGTTTTCAACTTGTGATTATTTGAATTAGTTGTAACTTTGGATGCTCGTTTTCGTTCTTGTTAAACCTAGATCTCGTTTATTCGTACTTTGATTATTATTCTGTTTATTAAGACCTTATTTTATACCATGCTTTCATTGGAACCTATGGTGACGATGAGTTCGATTATGAGCTAATCGTTATCATGGGATTCTAGCGAATTTACTTATGGATTTCAATAATTAATTTATTTTGATATCTTGGTGTGTGGTGATTGATTGATATCCTAGTATTGGTTGTGCTTATTCGTCTTATGTGCGTAGCTAACATATAAGATAGCGTGTTAATCTCTATTGAAGGGACAGTGAATATAGAGGTTTAGAACTTGCCATGCTAGCATAGGTTCATGTATGTGTATGCATGATTAGTGGGTAACTCTAACCATTTTACTTGCCCTATGTAATCAAGATAGATAACTTATGCTTAAACCGTTATGTTGTCAAATTCTATAGACATATAGGGTCTCAATATAATTGGTGCCTATTCAGCTTCTATCTCTTTTGTGGATGTCTGGTACAATGGTACTCGTGCAACGAAAGTTGGCGTTTATCAGTTTCGTGTTATCTGATTAGTGTCATCACCATCACATGCTAAGGTTAAGAACGAAAAGGCTATTGAATGAAGTATTTAATGAAGTTAGAATCTCATGTTTGTCATATATATTAATTGAACCATTCTTGTTCTCTTAGTTACAATTATTTAGTATAATCTCTTAGTTTAATCAAAATCCAATTTGTTATTTGTCTTAGCATTGAGCGATAACTATACAGTGTTGCATAGGTGCATAAATTGAACTTAACCTAAACCAGTCTCTGTGGGAACGAATCTGATTTATATCTTATACTACTTGCGAACGCGTATACTTGCGTGAATATTAGCGCGTGTTTTCGCCCTAACACCTGAATGTATTCCGCGTTTCCTATTTTTAACAAACAACTTGCGGGTGAAAATAACCCGAAAATCACCAAATCAATTTTAAAAATTTCTGGAATATTTCAAAACTAAGAAAATAAAAATTTTATAATTTTTTAAAGCATTTTTGAATCTTGCTTCATACCCGCAATTCACAATTAAAGAACCAAGTTGCACTTAAAACAAATTCAGAAAATTACGGAAATAGTCTTAAAATATTGTAAATATCCCGAAGTTCATAAAACATAAATTTCGTAATTTTAGGACAATTTTTGAAACGCAATTCATGCCTGCTTTTAACAATTAAACGAATCAACGCGCGGGTGAAATAAATCCCAAAAACTTTCAAAATAATTTTAAAATTATCGGAATAATCCAAACTTAATTAAATATGCGTTCCATAATTTTTGAAACATTCTGGAATTTTATATGGAATTTACACTTAAATACAATCAGAAAATCATTCAAGGATAAATAGTTGACAAAATATTGATTTCTAAATTTTATAAATCCCCAAAAATAATTACTAAAATTATAAAACCATAAAAATAATTTTAGAGACAATCTAAATATTTATGAAAATAAATCTACCATTAAAACCACTTTTAAAAGTGAGACAAAAACAATACAGCTCAATAATTAATTATACAAATATTCCTCGGGCACCAATAACTCACACATAAATAATAACAACACCCAGTTATCAAAACCTACGCCCATATTTTATATATTTAATTATCCAACAATTATACTTGTAATTAATTATTACAAAATTATACGAGTCGTTATAAAAACTGTAAGGTCCTGTAAGAGGGCTATTTTAAGCTAGAAGGGGGGTTGAATAGCTTAATTACCAATTTAAAATTTTTTGTGGCATTTTAAAAATATTTTATCTCTTTTTAAAACTTTATCGAGTGGTTATGCAGTTTATATGTGCGAAAGATAAAGTGCAAGGAAAGAAAATACCACACGGTGATTTTATCCCGGTTCGCGATGGCGCAACCTCTAATAGATTCGATCACCCCTACTCCGGTCCCCGAGCTCCTCTCCCGGACTCGGAATTTTCCCTTATAATAAACTCGCTCCTTTAGTAGGCAGAGAAGCCTTAACACCCTTTACAAATATTTGTCTTGGTGCGTAATACAAGGGTCACCACCTCAAAATAAATGTAATACCTACACAACTTATCTTAGACAATAACTCCCCGCTATTTCCTCAAAATTGTTGTAGAGCCTTTGTGTGGACTTGGCTTGCTTAGCTTTTGTCGGTCTTGGATCTTAGTGATCCGGACTTGGGTCTTTCCTCTTCTTCACGGTGCGAAGACTACTAACTCCTCATTAGTACGTCTAGGACTTGGGTCTTAGAACGAGAATCACCTCACGTCACTTCACCTCACTACAAAACTAACAAGACAATCCACGAAATAAACCACGTATAGAAAATATGGTTTGAACTAGTATGTTACTGTACTAGCTCACAAATAATATAATATTGAAATAAGAATATTAAAACTGAATAAGAATACTTGACTTAGGATAATAAATGGTAGTCCAAGTATTTTTATAATTACTCCTTTATAGATTTAATGAAGTTGTGGAGTAATATGAGAAGTCTTTTATATAAAGCACGTATAGCTTATGACTTCTTTAGTATTCTTCCTCTTTCAATTACGTATTTATAAATCGAAGAATACTTTAGTTACAATCTCGGAATTGTAACTTATTCTTTACGCTCGTAGGCTTAAGGATTTTAGTATACTTATGTTTTGACACTTATGTGGTCAAAGTATACTTTTAATTTCAACCACTTGTATAAGTTTTATGATTCTTAGCCAAGATCCAAATAATAGAAGTTCAAGTAATTGGCGTAAGACCGTGCTTTTGAAGTATAGACGAATAATTACGAGTAGTTTATATATATCGAATAATAACCCCACAGAACACTAAAAGATATTAGAAGGGGCTTATACGATATGTCTCGTAATTGTTTATATACACGATATGTGTTAGCCAAGATCCAATTAAAGAGCGTGAAAATAATTGGCTAACTCGTGGATTTGATTCGTCTTTAAATAACGGATGATTACGAAGTAGTTTATATGAAACAAGCTATAATCCCCCGGAACACTAAAGATGTTAAAAGGGATTACACTTTTACTTCGTAATATTTTATATGTATGTTATTAGGTAGACAAGATCCAATTAAAGAGCGTTAAGTAATTGTCTAACTCGTACGATCCATTTTAAGATTTGACAAATTATGAAGTGTTTATATGAGACAAGTAATAATCCCCCGGAGAGCACTAAAGATGCTAAAAGGGATTACACTTAAACTTCGTAATTATTTTATGAGCACGAATGAGTGTTAGCCAAGATCCAATTAAAGTGGAAGAAATAATTGGCTAACTCGTACTTGTGTCAAATATAATCTCTCCCTGGAGATAAAGTACTTTTCTTTTTAGATCTTCTCGTTGAAATGATTTTTATGAAGATCAAGTACTTATTCGAATTCCGAGTTTGAATCTAAGTTCTCCCTGAGAACTTCATTTATAAGAGAGCTTGTATTAGAGCTTAAGATGAAGTAGAGAAGTTAAGTACAAAGCTTAAATACAAAGGACTCAAATAAGAAGCTAAAACTAACCACTTTTGAAAAATGGTCGGAAAAGTTCGCTGGAGGTTCGGCCGGATTTTGGCACTTTGGTGGAACTTGGGCAGCCCTTCGGGAGGCCGGGAAGTGGTAGTGGATGATCTCACTTGGTGGGATAAAGCTTGGTTGGGTGAAGCTAAGCTTGAGTTTCAAAAACCTTGTATATATGTAAGTATATAGAAGAGAGATAAGGTTTTTGAGAAGAAGTGTGTGTATAGAATTTGAAAGAGATGAAGAGAAGAACTTCTTGAAAAATTCCCAGCAACTTTGTGGCTCTTTAGATTAAAAAAAATGGGTTGGGGTGGGGGTTTATTTATAAGAGAAGTTGGGTGGAATGAATGGTGGAGATTTGAAAAGGAATGAATGGTGGATGGAGTGTATCACATGGATTGATGACATGGCAAGTAGGTTGTGTTTCTTTGCAAGTGGGAAGGAAGCACAAGCTAATATTCATTCAAATCTCAGCTGATATATATATATATATATATTAAATATATGTTTTCCTTTTCTTTTAATCATTCTTTAATTACTTTAATTAAAGATTAAGCACAATTAATTATGACCACCCCAAAAACTCTTAAATAAATATCATAAAAAATATAATAATTATCTAAATATTATTTAATGATGTCCTGCAAGTTTTGGTCAACTTTAGTCAATGGTAACTAGGTCAAACTTGGTCCACTGTGGGACAACTACCTCGATTTTCGTGCCCGGACAAAAATTCTCTGAATGCTACGAAATTTTTACCATCCTTAGAAAATACCATTTAAACGATCCATACCAAATTTCAAGTCATTCTAGCATGTGAAAGTATTTTATCTAAAAATGATACTATTCTGTCAGCCTTTCTTCCGAATAAAAATATCGTTGGTCTTGAAATAAAGGAGATGAATCTTTTGACCAAAGTTTTGACTTATATAAATACTTAAAATATATTTCCTAATATATAAAATATATTTGGATGATAGGAAATGTGTTTGAGTATTTTTGAATAATTTTCTCCAAGAAATGTTGATTTTACGAAACGGGAGAAAATTACTGTAAGTATTCATAAATGAGTTGCAGAACTGGATATTAATATTCCAACCTTGAATATTAATAATATTTGCATAAAAACTCTTTTAATATATTTAGAGATATATTTTGGAGTGAAGACTTAAATATTTTTGATATAGCACGAGACCTCTAAAGAATATTTCTGCAATATTCCTTATTCGAGCTTGTTGCTATATTCCGGTTGTAACACAGATCTGAGAAATATCATATCTTGATGTTTCTTCTTTGATCATATTGCCTTAGAGATATACTCCATAAAGACATAGTTTTTGATATTTTGCATAAATGGAATATCTCTTTTATCTGTTTAAAAGACATGATTTTGCTAGTTTGACTTTTTGACTCTGATTTGGATCAATTAAATTCATGTCCTAATGGAGAGGATCTACGTGTTTTTAATTTTATGTTTAATCGTATAAATACCAAATAAATAATATATCGAAGATATCCTTTCAATCTTCCCCTTTTTGGTATTTTCTAAATAAAAATAAAATTAATAGTGCGTGCTTCCCCTTGGTGTATGCATGAATTTTTGAAAAATATTTTGCACATAAAGAACTTATGTACTTAGAGATTAAATTTCTTTCTTGAGATCCTGTAAAATACTTTGTTAGATGTATCATACAATAATAGAAGCACATATATAGATCCTTGTATATAAAAAGATATCAATATTCAAAAAATTTGAATTTTTTTTAACATTAAGGCATTAAAGGGTCCAATTTCCCTTCCCCTTTTGTTTGGTACATGCGAAAAAGAATATGTAGAATTTTATCTAAAAAATATTAACGTTAGAAAACATGACATTTTGATTAATATTTCTAGTCAAATACATGTATTTGAGTATGTAGAAATAAATAAAATGATATGCATGGTAAGTTTGGTCTGTTTTTGTATGTATGGAAAGAAAGCAGTTAAAATAATACTTTTGAGATATAATACATGTAGTTTAGCATTAGGAAGAGATTCTTATACATGCATGGTTTGACTGAAAATATAGCATATTATTTGTACAAAATCCAGTGTTTGATTATATCTATTTATGATGAGTCCTTTTTCACTATTATTGATTACAAAAGATTGCAGTTTAAAAACAGTTTTTATAAGTATGATGGTGTGACTTAGTCGTCTAATAAAACTATACTTAAATCAATGACCAGTCAATTTAGTTTTAGCAAGTTCTTTTCAGTTTGATAGAATTCATGTAGCTTTAGACAAATTGGATTTAAGCCAATCTTTAATTTTTTTCAATCTTTAAAGACAATAATTCATGTAAATACTTCCTTAGTGATTGACATTCTAACATAAATAATTTTCAATCATAATTTACAAAAAATGTCACTAATGCAAACAATGTTCATGTTACAAGGTCTGAGATCTAATACATTCTATTCGATCAAATCGACTTTGCCAGCTACTGTCATATTACAATATCTAATTACTAATACATTCTATTTCTATTTCAGAGCCAAGTAGCAGATTATACATTTTGGAAAGCTAATACATTCTAAGGAGCTGGACATTTCGAAACAATCTATTACACATACAATGAAACTCAATATCTTTTACTCATTCACTTACCACAAAAGATTCAGTTGGATTGGTTTAATACTGGGACTTGCTACAACAGCCTGATGTGTGTGTGGAAATAGGATTATTATAGGTTAAGAAAATATACCTGTCATACCTTAGGAGAATGAGATTTGATGATGTTGACATAATGTTTCCATAAGCTAAGCTTGATCAGTTTTGAGCTGTGCATGCGTGTGGTTAGCCGACATATGAGTTAGATAATACACACATATACCAGTTACCAAATTGCTTAACTTTCAACTGATCTGAAAGAGACAGGAGCAAACATTTATAGAAAGTTAATTTGATAGTCAATTTGGTAGATAAGATTAAACTGACAGAGTAATCTAAAGAAAATTTTTAGAAATAATCAACTTCACAGATTAGTGACAGAGCTGATTAGGGAACATCATAGAACATGACACTAAACCAGAATGCATCACCAACAGTAAACACAAATTTATATTCTAATACCAAGACTTAGAGAATTTTAAAGTCAGAATTGACTGTGTTCCTGCAGAGATTTGTTAGTGAATTTAAGAGCAAAAAATTATAGTACTAGTATGATAGAGTATGCAACACCAGATGTAGTAGAATGTAGATTATATTACATTGAACAAAAGTGTTCATATCAATCAGTGTGGTTCACTGATTAAATAGAACAAAGTTCTGCTCCTGTCTTACAGATTACAAAGCATTAGAAGTGCATACACTCCAGTAGGTTCAACCAAATTACAACATAGTTAAGGTTACAAACATCAAATCAGAAATCCAAAGGTTTAATTCAAATTACACCAAAAGAAATTCAACAGATCAGTAAGAGATCAGCAAAAAGGGTGCAGAAGCAGCAACACAGCAAGGCACTTAATCATTCAGTAGCAAGAACATCAACACAGATCATCCAATAACATTACCATCAGCATCACAGACATGGATTAAATCAGGAAGATTATCAATCAATTGACCTCTAGCTTTCACACCTACTTCTTCTAACTCATGAATCATTGCAGTGTTCTCACTCAAAGGAACTTGAAAGAAATTGACAATTTCTTGGTCAGACATGCAATTTGTTCCTAGTGTAAATGCAGCTAAGTTTTCTAAATATGCAATCCTATGTTTACAAGATACAGTGATGCCTTCTAGTTCTCCTACCTTTTCCTTATCCTCATCATTTTTAGATTTTACTCCTTAAGTTCCATTTTTAGTTCATTAAACATGGCCTTGATAGACTCAAATTTAGAGAGTAAGACATCTTCCTCTCTGATGAACTGAGGAATGACAACAGGGGTGACCTCTTGAGGTTCACAGTGCATCAGGGGTACTTGTGGCCTAAAATGGTCATTGGTGATTTGTGAATCAGCCAGATTTGCAAAGATTTCAGGCATTGGAATATTGCAGATTGCAAAGAGAGAAGTAATTAACATACCATATGGCATATAATCAACAAGATGGGCATTTATCATGTTCAAGAGAATGACATAGGAGATACTGAAATTGATTTTTTTATTAGCAAGCAGATGCATGATTTTCATATCAAAGATGTCAAAATATTTGCTCTGATTAGGCTTAGGCATAACATTAGACCGAATTATGAGAGCTAGGTGTTGGAAAGTGCTAGTGAAATGTTTAAAATGAATACCACAGTTGACATCACAGAGACCATCAGGTACATCAGATTTATAAAACATTCCTACCATAAGTTCAAATTCAGACTTATTAAACACAAATAGAGAAAATATGTCCTCACATGGCAACTCACATAGATGAAGAGGTAAATGCAGTGCTCTATTTATGCTCTTGTTATCTACACAGATAACTTTCATATTCACTGTAGTAGTGAAATGCAGGATGCCCTCTACCCCTTTAATTATGTTCATGTTGTAATAAAATTCCCCCATGAGATGAGTGAAATATTGTTTGCCTAGATTGTACATTAAACCATCCCATTTAGCCCTTCTAATGATGAACTCCACTTCACCTTTAACATCCACACAAGTGCCAGGTTGGACATTTTTTATGAGGTCAAGAAACTTTTTGGAGTTTGATGGGTTAGATAGTTTTGGTGGTGGAGGTTTTGGTTTGTTCATGTTTGGGCTAGGGTTTGGTTCTTGTCTGAGATTGGCTTTCCTTGTATAGACTTGTGATTGGAAAGGCTTAGTTGGTCTAGGGTTAGGGGATGAGGGTTCTGAAATTTTCTACTTTGGTAGAAAGGAATGGTGTGATTTTTGTATCCATTTCTGAGCTGTTTAGGTGGAAAAATGTCTTTTATGATAATGTTTAGGATATGAAGATTGAACAGTTTTGAAAGCAGAGGTTTTGTGATGGTGAAACTGATTTTTCTCCATATCTTCAAGAAGATATGGGTTCTCAATCAGTGGTCTGGGTTTAGGGTAAAATGGGTTAGCATTTGGGTTCATGTTGCAGGGGAAGTGGAGTAATGCAAAATGAACTGTGTTTTTGTGTGTGAATGCAACAAGTTAAACAAGTATATATGCATGCACATAGCACAAATTTCAATTTAAGTTAGAAAAATAATTTTCTGGAAAATAACTTTCACTTTTCATGAACAGTGATTTTCATTAAATGCAGTTGGCAAAGAGTTTGATGTGTAGAGGCATGGTTTACATAATTCCAAATCCTAGGTATGTAATAAAGCATTTATAGTATAAAGTTTGAGGGCTGACATAAGCAGATAGTACTAGAAGACACTATTTTAGTACTTTTAGAAGTACAAAAAGTACACAGATTTGGGAGAATGTGTGATATAAAGGTGAAAAGCAGCTCACTCTAGCACATAGACTCTAGCAAGTGACAAACAAAGCATTTAAGAATGTTCAGTTTTGAGAAAAGATCGGTGCAGACAGATTGTCACCTTTTTGAACTGAATTTAATGTTCTGAAAAATTTGAATGTTTAATAAAGAATGTAATATTTATTTCTCAAGAAACTATGTTCTTAATGAGATGCAACCAAGAGAATGCCATGCACATTTAAACACAGAACAGGGCATGCACAATTAGTGTTTATTTAATACATATAGCATTCAAGGCAATATATCACTCAGATCATTTATATCAGATATAAAATTTTAAATGTAGTAAGTTAAACTAAAAATTCACATATATTTTCTAAGTGGCCATTAATCATACCAGTGATCCAGATACAGGGATGCTCAAGGCCCCCCTGCCAGGTCTTACTGTGAGGGCTGATGTTTGAATGTATTATTTATTTTTGTTAATCTGAGATTACACAAACCAGTTATTAATAATACCTTATTTGATTACTTGTAAGACAAGCAAATAAAAAATGCACAGAATAGTACACAGTTCAAATAGACATGTAGGAATTGCAGTCAACAAGACATTTCTTATCCAGATTCAATGTATTCAGCTTAAGACAGCATACAGGACAGCTTTCAAATACATTTGGACACACACATATACAACCTTAATATCTCAGTAATCTTAGATCAATTTGCTGTAGTTTGAATAGACTAATATTAAACAACCAATATATTATCAAGGACAATTACTGTTAACATGTAAGAATTCAGTTCAACCAAGTAACCCAGGAAAACAAGTGATAGCATATTCAGGGTTCATTTCACACATATTTTATTACTAAAGAAATAAAAGACTTGTGTTAAGGTTATTCTTGATTATACATTGTTCTTTGACAGACAATGAACACAAGAGTTTGTTTTCCTTTTAAAGAAATAGTGACTGTTAAGACAGAATTGTGATTTATTAACCAAGACAGATCATAATTGAAGTACTATTGAACAGTATTGTTTGTTAGTTCAGTTAATAACTTAAGTAATATGCTTTAATAACACACAGATCATAATCACATATACTTATAGTTCCGCAATGATTAATCAGGTAATTAGATTATAAATACAAACAGCATTGTTAAAGACTCAATTCAACAGGATTTATACCTAGGTAACTCCATCATTTGGTAAATAAGAATTTATGAAGTACATAGAGTTATCAGGGAACTTAAAGTCAAATCAACTAAGACACTGACTCTCTTGGACTTAAATTAATTGACCAAGCAAATAGACCTTACTTTAAAAATGTCACAGAGATTGTTGAACAAACATTTTCACAGATTATAACTTTAACCAAGCATGTTCTTTAACAGATTATTAATACGAATTTACCACTTTAAGCAACCATTAAGATACAGTTCAGATTAATTAACAAAATTTCTTGACTGAACTTCATAATCAACAAGTAATCACCAATCTAACAGACAATCACAAATCCAACACAGTCACAAATCCACCAGATAATCACAAATCCAATAAATAATCATAAATCCAACACAAACTCTATATCAATAATCCAAGCTTTATACTGTTATCAAACACAGAGTAGTATTAATTCTTAGCTTCATCAAAACCATATCACAGAACACTCATATCATAACTAAGGTGTGATTTAATCAAATAATGTTCGATTCAACTTCAGTTAAGTCCCTTAACCACAAAAATCAATCAAATGGGATTGAAAGAAATGCAAAATTCTCACCTGAGCCTAGAGTCTGTGTAACAACCCAAATCCGGGGTTCAAGATTTGGTGTCACAAAACAATCTTTACATAAAATAAAAGAATAATCAATTAACCCCTTTTTTCGGATCGTTTACAGGTTATGGTATGAAACAAGAGTCTAACCTTCTACAACTCACCTCAACTATAATACAAGTGTAAATGCCTTTGAACTAATGCTCTTGTCACATTCTTCTAACACCTTCAACCTCTCGCAGTTGAAATTTCTCTAAATTCTGCTATCTATCAAAGCTATTCACTTTTATCCTTATTTGTTTCTGGCTGAAATAAGAATTGACAAAGCAAGAGTGAGCCAAAAATGCCCAGCAAGTATATATTTTGAGTTTCAAACATTAATATCAAAGAAAACTTCCGGGCAAAATCTCTGAAATATTTTGAAGAGCGAAACATGAAATCATTTAAAGGATATACTTCATCGACTTATAATCAATTTGATTTGCATTGCTATAAATCACATAGGAAATAATGACATTTTTGTAAGAGCTACAGAATTGCGTGTTTTCAAAATAGCTTCTGGTAACACTTCATACCTGAGCAACGAATGCAACAACTATTCATAAAACGACGTTCAAGAAATTCCTAATTATTTAGTATCCATCATTATCGACTAAGTTTCCATAGACTTAGCCCGCTAAACCAGCCTAATAAGGACGGGTTGAATAATTAAGAAGATCTCAATTCATTCAAGATTCTAATTATCACTGAGCAACTAATGCTGCAGCAACAATCTGAACCTCGAATTTATTTAGAAACATGGAAATTTCCCGAAACTGAGTGCTAAGAAAGAATAACTTTAATTCATAATCACATTTTTTTCAAGAAGGAATGCCATTAATGGCGATCAATAACAAATTAGACTGGACACTAGTTCGCATCTATATTCTGCTGATCAGTCAGAATATAATGCGGATCTATATCTCAATATATAGATCTAGTCGGGTCCCAGGCATTACGGCCCATCTTGAGGCACCAGTCATCCCGGTCCTCAGGATTAAGTAAAACTCAATCCCCGAAATATCACTATCCAGCCCGTAGAGTGTTTTGATGTCAAATCATTTTGAATTCAAAACATCCCAATTCAGGGTTCGCAAATAACCCGAAAGAATGGGTATTTGCTCAAGAGAGAAATCGAATTATAGGAACCAGAATAAAAGAACATGTATAATCAGAGTAATTGCAGTGAAATGTAAAACAGTTAACTATTCTGAACTTAGAGTAGGAGCGAATAAATATTTGCAGTATTTAAAAGAAAATTCAAGAATACTTGCAGTATTTAAAAGAATGTTCTGGAATACTTGCCTCAATAAGCTTTAACCGCTATTGACTTTTGTTTGACTTGAACGTTAGGCTTCATCGTCAAACTACTATCTTATTTTGGATACGATCCTAACATCCAGACTCTTCGGTTGGAACTTGGTTGATCTCGACGTCTAGTCACTAGATCGTTCCTAGTCCGATGTCACGTCTTGGTCTTTCGTCTAAAACCTACAGGGTTGAAATACAACAATTCAGATAACCGTTTGAAGCTTAACATCAAATCATTACCCTATTCTACCCATACGATTTCATATCCCATCTCGTATTTATAGTTATTATTGAAATACATATAGCAAGTATGGCTTGCATCTTCGAAACTCGGTTCGGTATTTATTTTCGGAAAATACATATATTCGTCATTTTGAAAAACAGGGCAATCGATTATTTTTAAATTATTTTGTCTCAATTGCACTTAAATTCATATAATATAACTATATATGATTATTCGACCTCTCCGATAATTATAGGTTACGTTCCCGTAATTTCGGAATTAATTTTCCGAAAATCGGGCAGCCTCTCCTTTGTTTATCGGCCTACCCGTCGAAATCAAATCGACGTCAAACGCAATTACAACAATCACAACCACAACAACCAATCCCAATTTGCAATCCCAATCACCGATACTGATTTAATCATTAATTATTGTTATTCATATTTTATTTTTCTTTTCGTTTCGAAATTAATGTTATAACTAATTTTATTTGATTAATAAATGTAGGACTCAGATAATAATCATCATCGTCCACCGTCGGCTCGCCGAGGCTCATCGCCGACAACGATAAAACTCGCGGGTTTCCATTTATCAGAGGTCCTACACGAGTTTCATCGATTAATTTTCGGAATAATCAAAAATTACAATTAAAATTCGATAAATCACAGAATACTTCATTCGAACTTTTCACCAAAAACGAATTAAAAATCCGAACACCAGCAAGACGAATCACAACAAGCAGAACCCACGCGCCTACGCGCTGCTACCGGAGCTGCCACACCTCTCGGAAATACGAGAGGCGGCAACCAACACAAGCATGCATCTATCACAGAGTTACACAGACACAAACACGAATACACACACAAGCACGAACACACACACACGAAACCTGAATCGTGCCCCACGCGCCACCATTCTCTCGCCGGAAACAGAGAGGCGGCGACGGGGAGACAAAACAGAGAGAAACCGCACACCACAAAGTATGCAGCAAAACACAGGCCAAGGACAACTCAGAATCAAGTTGCAATTAACGAAAATAAACAGAGGTAAAGGCGGCGGTGATATATCGTGAAGAAGAAAAGGGACAGAGTCGACGAAGCAGAGAGATTGAGACACAGGGCACAACCAAGTTCCTGTGTGCATATATTTATTTGTGTTTATATCTATTCTCTTTATTCCAATTAACTCCTGACCCGTTTGTTCGCAATTTAGCGAAATATTTGTATTGCAATTATCGTTTTAAACAAATAACCTACGAGTAATAATAACCCGAGAATTTATCGAATATTTTTTAAAAATTCTCGAGATAATTAAAATTAATTATCCTAAAAATTTTATAATTTTAAAAATTATTTTTGAAACGCGCATTCAGACCCACATTTATCATTTAACGAATGCACTTGCAGTTAAAGAAAATCCAGAAAATTCCCGAAGAAATTTTTAAAATTCTCAAAATATTTGAAAGTTAATAGAACCAAAATTTCCATAATTTTTGAAGTATTTCCGAATTAATTACTGATTTTACAATTTAATGAAATCAGAAAATCCTTTTAAATTAAATAATTAATAAAATATTGACTTCTAAATTTTATAAACCCCTAAAAATAATAAATAAAATTATTAAACAATAAAAATAATTTTTAGAAACAATTTTAGCATTTTTAAGAATAAATATTCAATAAAATCATTTTAAAATGAATTAAATTCATACAGCTCAATAATTAATTATAAAATTAATCTTTCCATCCAACAATTCACAAACAATTGACAATACAGCAACACATAGCTGACAGAACCATCACATATTTTATTTATTTAATAATTCGATAATTACATTTACATATTGGATCCGCAAATAGGTTATTTAGCCGCTAAGTAACTAAAAGTCGATACGATTTTTAATACCAGAATTGGATAATTATCAAAACAGAGACTCTTATAAAATACTTTTGGAAAATGAGGTAATAATATCTCGCCTTTTGGAAATACGGATTTTTATCGATCTCTAAAATGATTTGGGTATCGAAAATTTCACACCGGGACTCGTACAGGTCAAACCGTACCCCGGATCGAAAAAGTCAAAACATGAAAAGTGTTCAGAATTATCAGATTAGGTTAGAAAGGAATTTTCGAGAGAGTTTCGGGTTGTAAAAACGCAAAAAACGATTGAAGTGGAATGATTTCTGATCCTCAAAAGTAATTTTATATTTATGTAAAAATAATCATTATTAATCCTATAAATTCTCATAAAATCATATAATAATCCAAAAATTACCAGAAAAATATCAAATTATCTAGATTTAATTCTAGATAATTGGAAATTAAAATATCTAAATTTTATCAGAAATAACATCCAAATATTGTTATTCATCATCAAATAATTCACCAAAATTCACATAAAAAAATCACTTAATAATTATTTATTAATAAAAATAATTACATAAATTTTCCCAGGCGTTACATCCTTCCCCCCTTAAAAGGATTCTGTCCTCAGAATCATGCTAAGACACAAACCATGATGTTTTCCAAGTATCTTTCTTATAATTTCTCAGTCCTCATCACCTTTATCACAATTCAACGGCCTTTTACCGTCATCAAATTTATCAGTTGCTCATGCAACCTCTATCTCAATCTCTACTTTATACATTTGAAGCTAAATGAATTGTCGTATTCATACACACATGAATGTCTTATAGATTCATTATACGTGTGACAACAAGATCAACTCATTCACAATCGTTCTATCTATCTCATTGTCTCAAAGGGCTAACTTAATTCACACAAATTTTCTTTTCTCTCTAATTCTAATAGTTCGTGTTCATGAACTTTCTATTTTCACTAACTGTTCTATTCTACTCTCCATGTCTCCTTCTGTTCGATTAGCCTGACCTATGATCAATTTTAATCGTATTCGAGAATCTTTAATCGGTCTCTTGCATTTTCTATTCATCTGCACCCGATGTCCTGAGCTCATGACGTCTGATGCTTCAAAATATTCTACATCTATTCAAAGGCTAAAAAGAAAAATTTCGGCAATAGCATCTACTCACCACTTGGTAGCATACTTCTATCTCTTTTCAATTACTATCAAGTAGATTCATCGAGTGAGAATCTGCTACTATCTACAAGGATATATTAATTTTTGGAACGGAATGAATCATAACTTTATTCAAAACCCGGTCTTTTGGCACTAATACTCATTTTGTTGTCCTATCAAATTAGATATCAATACGAACTTTGATGCTCACAACGTTTCATACTGAAGTCAACATCAATCATCTGCATTAATACCACCTTTGATATTCAACAACAAAGTAAATATCAACATAACCCAGAAGACGGATCAAAACCTATTTTTCAATTCCTAACTTTTCCAATTCTTTTAGCCATTTCCCAACAATCTTAATGGTATTCACTCTTTTCTTCCTAGTCAAAATAGTTGTCCTTAAATGGACCTTTCCTGTTTGGTAGTTAATCATAAAATCATAGCTCATAATCTATCATAACAAGAATTCATACCCTTGAAGCTGAAAATGCAGTTGCTATTTTTCAATTCTTCGTAAACATATCTTCAGGCGTTCAACTTGATTTTCCTTAGTCCTTGAATTAGTGAGGATGTTATCAATAAATACAATTACATTATCCGAATACACCTAGTACATTGTGTTCACTTAGTCTTCAAATTTACAATTTCTGATAATCAACACGTAACTTCATACCTCTATTCTCTTTTTCATGACCACTTTTGTGCACAGCGCAAACTACTCTTTATCTCATTATATTCTTTCATTCCACACTTCTGAAGTTTTCCTTCACTTATTATTTCATCCCTATTGAGTTAGACGATACAGGGTTTTTGACACCAGCTTGACTCTATGCAGTAACCGACGAGAAATTCTTACCTCATTCCCTGAGGTACCCTTGGTAAATTATTTGTTCGAACCCCCGGGACTTCACTTTAATTTTAAAGAATTCCGATATGAGATTCATTACAACGTTCTTCTCTAGTAGTCCTCCATCAATACCTTTGTTTAATCATCCCTGTTTACACGCATTTTTGGAACGAATTCCTATCTCTAACTATTGACGTTTCACCTCATTCTCCTAATAGTTCTGGCACAACCGACATTCCCAACTTGCATATTTTCTGGATTATTTTATAAAATTTCTTTATCATCCTTTTGATTCCACTTCTTGTCTTGATTAGTTCTTCATTCTCATTATTCATTATCTTTTTCATACATAACGAATTTCTTTTTCTTAGTAATATTACTCTGTTTATTACTGGATAGGTCATTTCTGAAGTTCACACTGGAATGAAGGCTTTTATTTGTACTATTTAAATTCTTACTAACAGAGTTATCGAATTTCCTTGGTAGCTATTTCCTTAGCCTTGCCTGACGTATCACATATCGCGTGTTTGACTTCCCTTCATTGACCATCATCTCTTTTTCCTGAATTCACATGCGGACTCCATTAATCTCCGTCTTTCATTGGGTGCTTGAATTTGTGAGCTTTCCATTATTCTACCGTAACTTCCATTCAATCGCCGTTCAAAAGAAGTGTACATTCCAATCTTTCATTAATTTGTCATTCAATATGGGTATACATTCAAGTTCTTCCTGGAACGCTATTGCAGATGATATAATCCCTTTACTTTATCTTGAACCCTTCAGTTCTTAAAAATATTCTTCTTACTATCGTGTACCAGTAACTTCCTGTTCCTCTTACTCATCGAAAAAATGTATTCTTCTGGATCACACCTTGCACCTGATCACAGTAACATCACACTAATTGAACTAAGCCTTCAATTTACGTTAACGCCATTACTTTTTCCAAATTTCTTATTGCTTTGATTTCGAAGCTGGGAATTATGTTAGAGCTTGACTCAATTTAATTGGAATCGATCTCTATTTAACTAACCATTAGTTGGTAAAGTTGATCAATTAACTCCTTTAGCTGATCACTTAAACCAAATGTTGACTAGCTAACTGGAATCAAAGACCAATTATATAAAGTCGGTTTGGTCATAACAACTTTCTCAAGAACCGAGATCGCAATTGTTTGGAGTACTGACGAGAACGACAATATACTTCTTTATCCTTAACTATAGGGTAATTTCTGAAAATTTGGGCAGCACTTCCCCTATACCATTGAGTACCAGTCGGACTCACGCCGACACCATCAATCAACCAAATCATCCACAATCATATCCACCCACTTTCATCCACCAAAATCATCAATTCCCATAATTCACCTTTGATCAGCATCTGACTGGCCTAGCATATCTCTTCTTAATTGGGATTGGGTCTGAAACCCACAATGATTAATATAACCATACATTTCTCAATTCTTTTTAGAATATTACCTCGTTGTTTTTCAAGTATTTTATTTCGCGATTCTTTTAACTTATTTCTTATCATTACCCATTGTGTATTACTTTTAAGAATTAAGCCACATCCTTCCATCAATCACAATAATCATTTATCTTGAACGATACACATTTAATTTTATTAACTAACCTGTTTAACTTTTAATAACCACACATGGTTTTCATTATTATCGTCGTAATCTGATGGAAACTTAATCGTTATCTAATTATTTCTAAAAATTTCCACAGTCGAATCACCATTGCTTCATCTCCACTTATGTTCCCGTATCAAACTTTCGTTACTGACCGGGATATGAGCATTAAATTCACCATCACTTGTTTACGCAAGTTAGGGATCTTCACAACTTCTTGAAGAACACGTTCGAAGTTCGATTTCATTTAAGATTTCTTCCATCTTGAATTTTCACGACTAATATCTTTTCATGACGAAGGGATGCCTCGTGTATTAACCGCCTGTCTGAGTTATCGTTCAGAATTTCCTTGATCTTTGATCATTGTCCCGGTACTCGTTTACTTCATCTGACGCATACAACTTCGCTTCCTTATTTTGTAACTAATTTATTCGTTACGATTCACTAACGATTTTATTTTTCATCGAAATCTTCTGATTTGAAGTGTATCGCATTAACGTACTCTACCGTACTGATGAGATCCCTGTAGCAAGAACAACCGTCTGACTTGATGTCTTTGCCATGTTCACATTTGTCGGTGCATCCATTTTTTCCTCGCTCGCAGAGGTCCACCATTTATCAATTTGCAGTCGTATCTATGTTCGTTGTATGGTTCCACGGATCACAATATTTCATTTCTTATGAAATCGTCCGAGATCAGACTTTGCGTAAAAGGAGAGTTTGTGAATATGATTAGGATTGAAGACTGAATAGGGAATAACAATGCCACAAATGATTGGGAGAATTTGTAAATCAGAAAATTGAAGGAAGAAAAATGAGTGATGAATGAGACAACCATATTCGTACTCAAGATGGCCAGTCTTTCATACTATATGGCATACAACACATGATTAGGTGGCGTCCCACCCGACTCTTCATCATTTCGACAAAGCGTCATACCACAACACTGTTGTCTCAATCAGGATTCAAGAAATTGGAGAAGAGAAACAATTTAGAAGGAATATAAGAAATTTTCTTTCGTTTTTGCCTCATATAATTTATCAACAGAAGAAGCTCCTACATATTCAAAAATCAAGAAAAACATATACTGTCGTATTAGAAGAAAGAATGTCAATGCCGATCACCTCCACGCTTCACTTACGTATGTCTTCAGGATCGTGCGGATACAGGTTCACGATTCAAGTCACATCATTGCTTCGAAATGCTTCCTGAAAATGCCTTCACATCAACTACTTCAATAATTTGATCTTAATCGCGTCCTTCCGGAATTTATAACCATTGCTTTAGATTCCATTTATTCCGCATAAAATAACCATCGATCACGCAACGCCTCAGTTTTGTCGATAAAATATGATTCTTCTGCCCACCGTCTAGAAGATTCTGCCATTTCCTTCAATCATCCTCCGTCCATTCGAATCACAAATCTCGTTAACTTTTAATAATTTTATAAATTGGGTAAATAATATTTTTATATATTGATTCAATTATTGATTTTATTAAACAATGTTTATCTTTGTCTTTCATATTCTTGTCGTCGTCCCTGACGTTATGCTTACAACCGCGCATGTGATTCGATGTTCTATCCGTAGGTAAGGGCGCACCTTTTTGCTAGTCTTACCTGTACCTAGTAAGGTAGATATTATTCCAAACGCATCTCCCGATAAGTGATAAGAATCTTCTCGCAAGTGGTGCCTTCGAAACGCGCAACGTTATTTCTTCATCAGCTTCCATCAACTGGTTGCCTTCGACGTGGAACTCGTCCTAATACCTAATTTTAAATTAGATCATACCAAAATTCACCTAGCATTCCTTTCACAAGTGCTCACAAGAATCAATCGCATTTTTCTCAAAACCGCATGAGCAGTTGGGTAACATACTTCATCTCCGTCGATCTGAATTCAATATACCTATAGCATTGCGACATTCACCTTACACTTTCTCAGCAATCCTATCTTAGCAACTCCATCTCAGATCTACTAACCCTAATTCACACTCAACTCAATTTATCCTGAATGTGCCTAGGGTCTTTCCTATCCTGTACGACCTATCATTCCTATCTTACTCTCACCTATTCTTATTTCAGTGACCAATAACCTGCAGCTCTGATACCAACTTGTAACAACCCAAATCCGGGGTCAAGATTTGGTGTCACAAAAAAATCTTTACATTAAATAAAAGAATAATCAATTAAACCCTTTTTATCTGGATCGTTTACAGGTTATGGTATGAAATAAGAGTCTAACCTTCTACAACTCACCTCAACTATAATACAAGTGTAAATGCCTTTGAACTAATGCTCTTGTCACATTCTTCTAACACCTTCAACCTCTCGCAGTGGAAATTTCTCTAACTTCTGCTGTCTATCAAAGCTATTCACTTCTATCCTTATCTGTTTCTGGCAGAAATAAGGATTGACAAAGCAAGAGTGAGCCAAAAATGCCCAGCAAGTATATATTTTGAATTTCAAGCATTAATATCAAAGAAAACATCCGGGCAAAATCTCTGAAATATTTTGAAGAGCGAAACATGAAATCATTTAAAAGATATACTTCATCGACTTAAAATCAATTTGATTTGTATTTCTATAAATCACATAGGAAATAATGACATTTTTGTAAGAGCTTCAGAATTGCGTGTTTTCAAAATAGCTTTTGGTAACACTTCATACCTAGCAACGAATGCAACAACTATTCATAAAATGACGTTCAAGTAATTCCTAACTATTCAGTATCCATCATTATCGACTAAGTTTCCCTAGACTTAGTGATAGGGGTAAATAAATCCTGATTACATAATTAAATATTACAATAATTATAAATGGTTTGGGCTGCAAGGCCCAATAAGAAGATGTATTCAGACCAAAAAGGTCAACACACTGATCAGGCCTGATGGACCAGATCAGGCCTGATGGAACAAAGAAGGCCCAAAAACCCTGAATATTAATTAATTTCATAATTAATTAAAAAAGGAAAAATCAGTTATTGAGAAGAGTCTCGATAAAGATATAAATCCTTGCAGATTAGCCTCGGAGGGACCTAAAAGGATAAGGAATCAGTTTCCTACTATTTAGGACTCTAAAGTCCATTCTAACTATGAGACTTGCCCACCAGGTCTCCTATATCAAGTCCAATCAAGGACCACCAGCATCTATATAAGGGGCCTCACCCCACAAATCTGAACTACATTTTTTGGCTTGATTCTCTAATTCACAGAGATACGTAGGCATCTCGTAAAGGCAGAGTTAAGCTACGAAACACGAGAGCGGCCATTAAAGGCCTTGAGCTCCCGAACCTTAGCAATAAATACAGTAAATAATAACCTTAGTTTTTTATCCATAACATTTGGCGCCGTCTGTGGGAAAGCACAACAATAACCATGGCGAGAACACGAAGAACAGTTAGAGCCCTTGGAGGAGAAACACCAACGGGGACAATCCACGTGATCTCTTCAACTGTGGAGGTGCCTCCTCACTCAACCTATGCAGCCACGCTAGGAGAAGCCCAGATAGGGGCAACTGAACCTCAGCCACAAGGGACGATCCCCTCGACTACTCAAGGTACGAATCCTCAAGTTCAACAAATACATATACCTGTGAATTCTCGACCCGTCGGGTATGAATATTCAACTGTTGTTACTACTAACCCCCTTATGGGATGCCCCTTTACCCCGAGGTTAGAGATTGCGGACATGCTGGGCGGAGTGAACCACGAGGGCAGTCGCCCCCATACATACGAGGTTTGGCTCATATTCCTGAGGATCAGGAATTTTCTGGTCCTTACACTGAGAGAGACTCTGAATATTCGGATGATGAAGTAGCCCCAAGAAGGAGACGTGCTGGCAAAGAGCCGATGGCTGAAGGTAGCGAACGCCCCCAGAGCACCCAAGGGACGAATCCCCAAGAAGTGCAGGAAAGAATCAGGGCTCACGAGGCTGAGATTCAAAGGCTGAGGCGCGACCTGGAGGCGAACCAGACCACCAGACCCCAAGCACCTCCTAGGGGGATAAATCCTCCTCCCATCATAGACCTGGATGGTCCGGTGTAGAGAAGGGCTGTTGCCCCAAGGGCTGATCCAAGCAATCTTCTTCCCCTTGGAGATCCTGATGATCCTACTCCACCCTTCACTGAAGATATAATGAATGCCCATATCTCAAGGAAGTTCAAGATGCCAACTATAAGAGCTTATGATAGTACGGAAGATCCCGCTAATCATGTTAGAACATTTTCTAATGCACTGCTGTTGCAGCCCGTGAATGATGCTATCAAGTGTCGGGCCTTTCCTCAAACCCTGTCGGGTATGGCTCAAAGGTGGTATAGTCGCTTGCCCCCAAATTCTATTGGGTCGTTCAGAGAATTAAGTCAGGCTTTTATTAAGCAATTCATCAGTGGGAGAGTTCATGAGAAAAGTTCAGCATCTCTTATGAGCATTGTGCAGGGAACAAAGGAATTCGTGAGAGATTACCTGAATCGTTTCACAAAGGAGGCTTTAAAAGTCCCAGACCTGGATGATAAGGTAGCCATGATAGCACAGCAACAAGGAACTAGGGATGAGTTTTTTAAGATGTCCTTGGCCAAACGTCCCCCCGAAAGCATGTTGCAGCTCCAGGATAGGGCAGGGAAGTATATCAAGGTTGAAGAAAGCATGAGGAAGACCGTAGTGAGTAATGAGCCCACTGGAGGCAAGAAGCGGAAAATTGATCTGGAGTATATTGCTAAGGACAAGTATCCTAGAACCGAGAAATACTCTAATTCAACCCCCAAGAAGGGAGGACCTGGGCAAAAGTTCACTGAATACGCTAAGCTGAATGCTCCTAGAAGCCAGATCTTGATGGAGATCGAGAAAGATAGAGATATTCGTTGGCCTAAGCCCTTGAAAGCTGATCCTGCCAAGCTAGATAAGAGCAAGTATTGCATATTTCACAAAGATGTTGGTCATGACACCGATGAATGTAGGCAACTGAAAGATGAAATTGAGTTTCTAATTCGAAAAGGAAGATTGAACAAATATACTAGAGAAGGAGGGGATAGAAGCAACAACGTGAGAAGGAACTTTTATGACCGAAGGAGAGATCAAGAAGATCAGGGGCGAAATCCCCAACCTAGGGGACTGGTGATAAATACAATCTTCAGGGGACCGCGCCCCCAAGGGCCTGTGATCAACACAATTTTTGGAGGACCAACTGCTGCTGGGTTATCCAAGAACTCCAGAAAAACGTATGCTCGAGAAGTTATGTATATTGTTGGGGAAGCCCTGAAAAGGGCCAGGACAGGAGTAACAATGTCTTTTGATGATTCTGACCTGGTGGGTGTGAAATTTCCCCATGACGACCCGTTGGTCATAACCCCGATAATAGGGAACAGCCCGGTAAGAAGGGTCCTTGTGGATAATGGTGCTTCAGTGGATATTTTGCTCCATGACACCTTTTTAAGGATGGGATATAATGACTCTCAATTGACCCCAACCGACATGCCGATATATGGATTCGCATGAGTGGAATGCCCCGTAGAAGGAATAATCAAGTTGCCAACAACCATAGGACAGGAACCAAGGCAAGCAACTCAGATGTTAGACTTTGTGGTGGTGAAGGCTAGTTCGACCTACAACGCTATCATGGGAAGAACAGGGATACACGCCTTTAAGGCAGTCCCTTCTTCTTATCATTCAGTTATGAAATTTTCGACTCGAGATGGGATTGGAGAAGAAAGAGGAGATCAAAAAATGGCTAGAAGCTGTTACGTGGCCTCTTTGAGGGCAGATGGAGTTGGGGGGAAGGTTCTTCCTATTGAATATCTGGATATACGAGAAAATGATGAGAAAAGGGGAAAGCCAGCAGAAGACTTGGTTTCAATTCCTTTGGCCCCCGAAGACCCTGGGAAGGAGACTTTTATTGGAGCAACGCTCGAGGAACCTTATAGAGGGAAGTTGGTGAAATTTTTGCAAGAAAATAGTGATGTTTTTACATGGTCAGCGGCTGATATGCCAGGCATAGACCCAGAATTGATTACTCACAAGCTAAATGTGGACCCAAATCGGAAGACGGTAAAACAAAAGAAAAAAAGTTTTGCTCCAGAAAGGCAAGAAGCTATAAAACAGGAAGTGGAGAAGCTCTTGGAGGCTGGTTTCATTGAGGAGATTCAATTTCCAGAGTGGTTAGCAAATCCTGTAATGGTGAAAAAGGCTAATGGAAAATGGAGGATGTGTGTGGACTTCACTGATCTAAATGATGCATGTCTTAAGGACTGTTTTCCGTTACCAAGGATCGATACCTTGATAGATGCCACTGCTGGGCATGAAATGCTGAGCTTTATGGATGGATTTAGTGGATACAATCAGATCAAGATGCACAAGGATGACATCCCAAAGGTATCATTCATAACTGACTTTGGTGTTTATTGTTATCTTGTTATGGCATTTGGTCTCAAGAATGCAGGAGCCACCTATCAAAGGTTGGTAAATAAAATTTTTAAGGATCTTATTAGCAAGACTATGGAAGTCTATGTTGATGACATGTTAGTCAAGAGTCTAGTAAAGACTGATCATATAGCCCATTTGAGGGAAGCTTTTGAGGTCCTGAGGTACCACAAGATGATGTTAAATCCTACAAAGTGTGCTTTCGGAGTAGGGTCTGGAAAATTTTTGGGATTAATGGTCTCCAAGAGAGGGATCGAGGCTAACCCCGATAAAATAAAGGCAATCCTGGACATGGAACCACCAAAAACTATCAAGGATGTTCAGATGCTCACAGGAAGGGTTGCTGCTTTGGGACGGTTCGTCTCTATGTCAAGAGACAAGTGCCTATCATTCTTTAAGTCACTAAAAAACATTAAGGACTTTGTATGGAGTGAGGAAAACCAGTAGGCTTTCGAAGAATTGAAGAAATATATGGCGCAAGCCCCGTTGTTGGCCAAGCCAGTTTTGAATGAAGTTTTATTCTTGTACTTGGCTGTTTCAGAGAGTGCCTTGAGCGCTGTATTGGTTAAGGAGGAATTGAATGTCCAGAAACCCGTATAATATGTCAGCAAAATTCTGAATGGTGCTGAGTTAAATTATTCAACTATTAAGAAATTTGCTCTAGCCTTGGTAATGGCTTCGAGAAAGCTGCGTCCTTACTTTCAAGCTCATCAGATTGAGGTGCTAACGAATCAGCCCCTGAGAAATATCATTCACAGTCCCAAGGAAAGTGGGAGATTGATCAAGTGGGAAATAGAGCTGGGAGAGTTCGATCTCAAGTATAAGCCACGAACGGCAATAAAAGCCCAGACACTAGCTGAATTCGTGGTGGAATGTACCATACCCAACCAAGAAGTCGGGGGGCAGGAAGATAGCATATCTCAAGACAAGGAAGTTGATAAGGGGGATAAATAGAAGGTTAATAAGGAAAAAGAATACTGGGTTCTCTATTTTGATGGAGCATTAAAAACGAATTCAAGTGGAGCAGGTTTGGTTTTACAAAGCCCTGATGGGTTCTTAATTGAGTATGCCATGAAGTTAGACTTCCCAACCATAAACAACGAGGCAGAATTTGAAGCTCTGATAGTTGGTCTTGGCTTAGCAGGGACACTTAGAGTCAAGAACTTAAAAGTCTGTGGAGACTCGAAGTTGGTCGTATCCCAGGTAAAGGGAGAGTTTGAGGCAAGGGATGAGACGATGGCTAAATATGTCCGCCTAGTAAGGGCTGTGATGACCCAATTTGATGAATGCCATGTTGAGCACATTCCAAGGGAGGAAAATGCTAAGGCAGATGCGTTGTCAAAATTTGCTTCGTCTGAGATGGAAGAAAGTTCTGGAAGTGTATACTATCACGTTCTGAAAACACGAAGCATTGATATTAAGCTTGTGGCTCCTATAGGCCTGGGGACGTCATGGATTGATCCCATTAAGGCTCACATTCAAATCGGCTGGTTACCTAACAATGCTACTGAAGCACGAAAATTAGTTATTCGAGCACTAAGATACTCTTTAATAGATGAAATTCTGTATAAGAGATCTTTCGTGGTTCCCTACTTAAGATGTCTCAGGCCTGATGAGGCTCACTTGGCTCTTGAAGAAGTACATGAAGGCATATGCGGGCAACACTTGGGGGTGCAGGGCCTTGGCTCATAAGATAACCCGTTTAGGCTTCTATTGGCTAGAAATGATGGTTGATGCCAAAGAATATGTGAAAAAATGTGACCGTTGTCAAAAGCACACACCAGTTGTTAGACAACCCCCCGAGATGCTGACCTCTATCAACTCGCCCATCCCTTTTCTATGTGGGGAATGGATATACTAGGGCCTTTCCCCATGGCCACGACACAAAGGAAGTTTCTGATTGTTGCCATTGATTATTTCACCAAGTGGATTGAAGCCAAGCCCTTGGCCAAGTTCACAACTAAGCAGGTTGCACAATTCCTGTGGGAAAGTATTATATGCCGGTATGGAATTCCCCACATTCTAGTCACTGACAATGGAACACAGTTCAGCAACGAGGAATTCAAGAAGTATTGTGAGGAAAATGAAATTGAGTTACGATTCACATCTGTGGCCCACCCGCAAGCTAATGGGCAAGCGGAAGTGGCAAACCAAATAATCCTGGATGGACTAAAGAAGAGGATCGAGAAGTCAAGGAATAACTGGGTGGATGAAATACTCCCCGTACTATGGGCCTATAGGACTACCTGTAGAGTCACGACTGGAGCAACTCCCTTCATGTTAGCATATGGTGCAGAAGCAGTTGTTCCTGTAGAGATATCACATTCCTCCCCCAGGATTCAAACTTTCAATGCTGAGGAAAATGAAGAAGGACAAAGGTTGGCCCTGGATCTAATTGATGAAGTACGAGATAAGGCACATGCGAAGATAGTGGAATATCAGAAAAAAGCTTCGTTCTACTACAACCTAAGGGTTAAAGAAAGATTCTTCAAAGAAGGTGATTTAGTTTTGAGGAAAGTGGAAGCTTCTGGTGTAGGGCAGAAAGGGAAGCTTGCCCCAAATTGGGAAGGGCCGTACAAAGTCAAGAGCGTTCAGGGTAGAGGAACCTACAAGCTGGAGACTATGGATGGTTTTGAAGTCCCAAGAACTTGGCATGCACAAAACCTGAAGGTTTACTATGTGTGAGATAGTTAAAGTACGATTCTCACTTGTCAGTATGACAAGTAGGTTTAAAAGCACCTTGAAGCTTTGCTTGTTTAGGTTTTTTCTATATAGAAAATATGTTTATCAGGGTTGAACCCATCTTATGTAAGGTATCCAGAATACCAAGTTATAATATAAAATCTTCGACTTAATCTAGGCCTATTAGATTTGATTGCTTTATGAAAGATAAAACCAAGTTATAAACTTGAGTTTGAAAAATCAAGAGAGAAATACGTCAATACTTGGACAAAATACGAAAAGTCAATTACAAAGTTCAAACATTGTCTAATAAAGAAGAAATACAAAAAAAAATGTAGGCCTTGGAAGGCTGGGATTCGTTGGAACCACTATCCGAAGTCTCCTCGGACGTCTCAGTCGTCCCCTCGGACGTCTCAGTCGTCGCCTCGGAAGTCCCCGTAGAGGTTCCATCAGAACTGCCTTCGGACGCTTTGGATGCTGCAGGAGACGCTGGTTTCTGAGGCGCTGCCCTTGGAGGCTCTTCCACCCTGACCTTCTTTGTAACGGGCTCAAACTCCTCTTCAGAAGAAGCTTCCTCCTCTCCAGAGCTGGACTCAAGCTCCTTCCTCTTTTGGCCTTGGCTCCCCGACGGGCCGTCCTTGATCAGGTCAGCGAGCTTGTCTGTAACACCCTCAAGTGGTGGAACTCGCACAGGGTAAGGGAAGGAGGACTGTTCAAAGACTTTTGGAAATTCATCCTGAATGGCCTCCACAGCAGCATCCCAGCCTTCCTTATAACTATTTGGGTGTAGGAGGGCATCGTGATCCACCATTAAGTCCTTAAACTCTTGAGTGTCCATCCAGTCGTCAAAGGCTTTATCCTTTTGAGCCTTCAGGATAACATTTTTGGCCCGGGCCGTTTCCAGGTCAGAAGTGGAAGAGGCAAGTTGGGCTTCAAGGGCCTCTATTCTTTGGTTGGCCTCCTCCAACTTCTTGTTCGCATCCTCCAGGCCAACCTTCCAAGCTTTGGCTTGGTGAATCGCCCCCTGAAAATGGGTGTTCGCCTACAAGAAACATAGCAAGAGTATGAGACGAGAAAATCAAAAAGGCAACTATGAAGGGCAAAGGAAAAAGACGTACCGTCGCCAAAGCCTGAGCTCCACAAAGCCCGTTCCCCTCTAAGTCCTGTTGAAGGACAAAGTCATGATAGTCCACCGGGGAGATGGAATGTTTAGACCATTCCTTGGCAAGCGCTGTGCTGCCAACAATTGAATTCGTGCCCCGGATTCCCC
This sequence comes from Apium graveolens, assembly GCF_009905375.1. Classification (NCBI taxonomy): domain Eukaryota; kingdom Viridiplantae; phylum Streptophyta; class Magnoliopsida; order Apiales; family Apiaceae; genus Apium; species Apium graveolens. The sequence continues at coordinate 107,444,018 of NC_133652.1, forward strand.
AAGCAGGTTGAAAGTAAGACCCTGGCTTCTGCTTGGTGCGCAAAACTTGGTTGGGGCCTTCTTCGCCTAGTTCCATTGCTTGGAGCAGGAACTCCGGGAAGCGATCCCCAAGGCGCGGATTTTTAAAGACCTTTCCAGAACCCTTCATCCTGGTTGTCTCCAGGTCTTTAGGCTTTGTAGCCTCCTCAATTTTCTCAGCCACTACAACAAATGAGATAAGTAAGTTGAGGAATCAGCAAAATAGAAAATTAAGGGAATAAAAAGAGCTAGATAAGGAAGGAAGCGTACTCTTCTTAGGGACGGGAGAAAGGCCGCGTTCTACAAGAACGGTCTCCCTGATAAGGTCCCACGAATGGGAAGTCCCATTATCTTGCGGGGGAGATTGAAAGCTCTGGTCTCCTCCTCAGACAAAGTAATATCATTTGGGCTCCCATCCACAGCTATCCCAAAAGATGAGCGGAATAGGGTGCCCCAATCGCCACCCTCCCAAACGACGAACAAAAAATCTTTTTTCCACCCCAAATTGTTGTCGGGGATGGACTTCCCATTCACTATATGGGGAATGGTTGGGCGCTGGTTTAAAGAAACCCAACCCGGATTCTTATCAGGGTTGTTCTTGAACTGAAAAATCTTTCTGAAAACAGAAACAGAAGTGGGGACATTGTGCTTGGCGCATTGTGATAGATAACATAGAATGAGCCTCCAAGAATTAGGGGGGAGTTGGCAAGGGCTGATGCCCACATCAGCTAGCAGTACGGGGATAAACGGGTGGAAGAGAAGTCTGATACCTGCCCGTAGAGTATCCCTATAGACGCATAATGCGTCCTTCCTCCACTGACAGGCCCTGTCGGCCGGACCTGCAAGAACCAGTTTGAAAGGATCCTTGATTCTGAAACAGCTACTCAACTTTTCCAGCTCCTTTGGATCCCGCAAGGCACTGATATGGTCGTGCGCGTCCAGATGCGCATCGGACGGGTACTCGTCGCCTCGGGTGTTGATCATATCGATCAAGGAAGTGTACCTTGATCGAATAGGGAATTCGTTTGACTTTCTGGCCACGTTCATCTTGGCCAAACGAGTCATTTTCTTATCAGCCATCTATAAAAAGGGCACATAAAGAAATAATTTTAAAAGCGCACGCTATGTAAAAACAGGCACAAGGAGTAAATGGAGAAATTTTACCTGAAGAAATGCTACTAAAAAAAGGGTTTGATACTCCGACTTACTATTATTGCTCTAAGATTCTTAGCAGAAGAAGAAAGAAGAAGAATTTGGAAATGAGAAAGTGAGGAGCAGTATACTCTCTTCACATATATATATAGGAGGAAAAGTAAAGTTGAAGGGACAATAGCCCAGTAAGGATAGAGGCCCAAAGAAAAAAGCCCAGAAAAAGGAACGTTCCAGAATATTCCAAGGAATTCTAGAGAATTCCAAACTGGGTATTTTGGTATATTAGCCCAGATTAATAAGAGGCCCAATAAGAGTTAAAAGGCCCAAATCCAATTAGGATTTGGAAAAATACAATGCCATAATTAAAGCCCTAAAAGATGTAAGGCCCAAAAAAGAAGGCTAGGCCCAAACAGGGGCCCGATCAAAAATAGATTAGATGAAAGCCCAAAAAGACCAGAATTCAGGTCGAATTTCAAGTCGTGAATTCTGCTCGAAATCCTTCGAACAGACACCCAAAAATAACGGGTATAAAAGGCCAGGATTCAGGGTGAATTTCAAGTCGTGAATTCTGCTCGAAATCCTTCGAACAGACACCCGAAAATTACGGTTATAACTGAATTGGATTGACGCCGAAATTAATACCAGGATTGAGGTCGAAACCAAGACCAGGATTGAGGTCGAATCAAACACAACATTTTTCAGGTATGGGGTTCAGCAAACCTAGACTTAAATCCAGATCGAAGAGTCGACTGGAATCCTGGTCGAATTCCAAGTAGTGAATCATAGTCGAAACTTTTCGACCAAGAAGAAAATATGCATAGAATCTTCGAACCAGATCCAGGTCGAAGGTTCGACTAGGATCCTGGTCAAAATTCAGGTCGTGAATCCTAGTCGAAACCTTTCGACCAGGATTGCAAAGCTAGCCCAAATTTCGACTAGGATCCGGGTCGAAATTTTGACTAGGATCCTGGTCGAAAAAGGGCTGGAAATTTGAAAATATTTGTGGAAAATTGCAGAAGATTTGGGAAAATCCCGGAAAAAGGGAAAATTCCTGAAAAAATACAAGAAAATTCCTAAAAATAGGGAGAAGGTAAGAAACTAGGGAGAGAAGTTTTTTAACAAACCCTGGAGCCACGTACAAGGCAAATCATTGTAAACGTGTAAGTCGCTCCACACTTTACGCAAAACGATACCCTGTAAGGGAATAAATGAACTTAACTTTCGCAAAATCTTATACGGTTTCCCAAAAGTTGGGGGGCAAATGATAGCGATAAATAAATCCTGATTACATAATTAAATATTACAGTAATTATAAATGGTTTGGGCTGCAAGGCCCAATAAGAAGATGTATAACATTCAGACCAAAAAGGTCAACACATTGATCAGGCCTGATGGACCAGATCAGGCCTGATGGAACAAAGAAGGCCCAAAAATCCTGAATATTAATTAATTTCGTAATTAATTAATAAGGGAAAAATCAGCTATTGAGAAGAGTCCCGATAAGGATATAAATCGTTGCAGATTAGCCTCAGAGGGACCTAAAAGGATAAGGAATCAGTTTCCTACTATTTAGGACTCCAAAGTGCATTCTAATTATGAGACTTGCCCACCAGGTATCCTATATCAAGTCCAATTCAAGGACCACCAGCATCTATATAAGGGGCCTCACCCCACAAATCAGAACTACATTTTTTGGCTTGATTCTCTAATTCACAGAGATACGTAGGCATCTCGTAAAGGCAGAGTTAAGCTACGAAACACGAGAGCATCAATTAAAGGCCTTGAGCTCCCGAACCTTAGCAATAAATACAGTAAATAATAACTTTAGTTTTTTATCCATAACACTTAGCCTGCTAAACCAGCCTAATAAGGATGGGTTGAATAATTAAGAAGATCTCAATTCATTCAAGATTCTAATTATCACTGAACAACTAATGTTGCAGCAACAATCTGAACCTCGAATTTATTTAGAAACACTGAAATTTCCAAAAACTGAGTGCTAAGAAAGAATAACTTTAATTCATAATCACATTTTTTTCAAGAAGGAATGCCATTAATGGCGATCAACAACAAATTAGACTGGACACTAGTTCGCATCTATATTCTGCTGATCAGTCAGAATATAATGCAGATCTATATCTCAATATATTATAGGTTACGTTCCCGTAATTTCGGAATTAATTTCTCAAAAATCGGGCAGCGTCTCCTTTGTTTATCGGCCTACCCGTCGAAATCAAATCGACGTCAAACGTAATTACAACAATCACAACCACAACAACCAATCCCAATTTGCAATCCCAATCACCGATACTGATTTAATCATTAATTATTGTTATTCATATTTTATTTTTCTTTTCGTTTGGAAATTAATGTTACAACTAATTTTATTTGATTAATAAATGTAGGACTCAGATAATAATCATCATCGTCCACCGTCGGCTCATCGCCGACGGCGATAAAACCCGCGGGTTTCCGTTTATCGGACGTCCTACACAAGTTTCATCGATTTATTTTCGGAATAATCAAAAATTACAATTAAAATTCGATAAACCACAGAATACTTCATTCGAATTTTTCACTAAAAACGAATTAAAAATCCGAACACCAGCAACATGAATCACAACAAGCAGAACCCACGTGCTGCTACCGGAGCCGCTACACCTCTCGAAAATCCGAGAGGCGGCAACCAACACAGGCACACACCCATCACAGAGTTACACAGACACAAACACGAATACACACACAAGCACGAACACACACACACGAAACCTGAATCGTGCCCCACGCGCCACCACTCTCTCGCCGGAAATAGAGAGGCGGCGACGGGGAGACAAAACAGAGAGAAATCGCACACCAGAAAGTATGCAGCAAAACACAGGCCAAGGACAACTCAGATGCAAGTTGCAATTAACTGAAATAAACAGAGGTGAATGCGGCGGTGATATACCGTGAAGAAGAAAAGGGACAGAGTCCGAGAGATTGAGACACAGGGCACATCCAAGTTCCTGTGTGCATATATTTATTTGTGTTTATATCTATTCTCTTTATTCCAATTAACTTCTGACCCGTTTGTTCGCAATTTAGCGAAATATTTGTATTGCAATTATCATTTTAAACAAATAACCTACGAGTAATAATAACCCGAGAATTTATCCGAATATTTTTTAAAAATTCTCGAGATAATTAAAATTAATTATCCTAAAAATTTTATAATTTTGAAAAATTATTTTTGAAACGCGCATTCAGACCCACATTTATCATTTAGCGAATGCACTTGCAGTTAAAGAAAATCCAGAAAATTCCCGAAGAAATTTTAAAATTCTCAAAATATTTGAAAGTTAATAGAACCAAAATTTCCATAATTTTTTAAGTATTTCCGAATAAATTACTGATTTTATAATTTAATAAAATCAGAAAATCCTTTAAAATTAAATAATTAATAAAATATTGACTTCTAAATTTTATAAACCCCTAAAAATAATAAATAAAATTATTAAACAATAAAAATAATTTTTAGAAACAATTTTAGCATTTTTAAGAATAAATATTCAATAAAATCATTTTAAAATGAATTAAATTCATACAGCTCAATAATTAATTATAAAATTAATCTTTGCGTCCAACAATTCACAAACAATTGACAATACAGCAACACATAGCTAACAGAACCATCACATATTTTATTTATTTAATAATTCGATAATTACATTTACATATTAGATCCGCAAATAGGTTACTTAGTCGCTAAGTAACTAAAAGACGATACGATTTTTAATACCAGAATTGGATAATTATCAAAACAGAGACTCTTATAAAATACTTTATACGAAAATGAGGTAATAATATATCGCCTTTTGGAAATACGGATTTTTATCGATCTCTAAAATGATTTGCGTATCGAAAATTTCACACCGGGACTCGTACAGGTCAAACCGTACCCCGGATCGAAAAAGTCAAAACATGAAAAGTGTTCAGAATTATCAGATTAGGTTAGAAAGGAGTAGAGTTTCAGGTTGTAAAAAAACAAAAATGATTGAAGTGGAATGATTTCTGATCCTCAAAAGTAATTTTATATTTATGTAAAAATAATCATTATTAATCCTATAAATTCTCATAAAATCATATAATAATCCAAAAATTACCAAAAAAATACCAAAATTATCTAGATTTAATTCTGGATAATTGGAAATTAAAATATATAAATTTTATCAGAAATAACATCCAAATATTATTATTCATCATCAAATAATTCACCAAAATTCATATAAAAAAAATCACTTAATAATTATTTATTAATAAAAATAATTACATAAATTTTCCCAGGCGTTACAGTCTAGCCTGACTCATATGTCTTACCTGGTTGACTCAGTCGTGGACTGAGTGAACATCCAATCCGTTGATTCAAGCCGCATGTATCTTTGTATCTTCTTCTCCAAATCGATTTTGAATCGATTTGGTCTTCTCATGTTGTGAAATTAATAAAATGTTAGGGTTTCATAGAATTGATCAACCAAAACTGTAGATATATATATATATATATATATATATATATTAATTTATCAGTTTAATGTCCGATTTGATGATTCTCGTTCGATTTATATACAAATCGTCAATTTTTATCATTAAAATCGATTTGATTTTACCAATCCAATCATGATTATACATTAATCGTATGTTCTTAACTACGAATAATGAAATATAACTATAATATCTGATGAATTTCATCGAGAATCGAAGAGAAAAATGAAGAAATCGATCTAGGCTTCTTCGAAAGAGGCGGAAAGAAGAAGAGAGACGAGAGAGTGTTTAGAGATTAAGGTTTAAACTGAACCGTGTCAAAATGACACTGTAGACATAAAAATAGGTTTATATATTTTAGTAAATTAATGGTTGAGATTGACTTGATCTATGAATCAATGGCTAGGATTTGTAGGGTTTTGTAGTTTGGGCTTAAACATAAACATGGGCTGGGTTTTTGATTGGGCTGAAATTGATATTTTTTATAAATTAAATACATAGGCCTGATATATTTAATTGAATTGGGCTGGTTAATAAGGGACCAATTTATAAAACGTAATTCTTTTATAAAACTATTTTAAAAAATAGCCGGATTATTTTATCCCTATATATATATTTTGTAAATTTGTTTTTGCAAAAATATATATTACATAAATTATTTAAAAATAACATATATTTATATATCTGTAAATGTATATATATATATATTAAATACTAAAATAGGTATATATATTTAAATGAGGGTGACTTTTATAAATCTCATGGAATAATAATTATTCACTCGATTAAGTTTATTTTCCCGGTTAATCTGGGCTATTTTAGTTATCTTAACCCGATCAATAAATTTCTTTATTGATGAATCTGACTTCAAGACAAATTTAATAACTTGATCGGGAAAATATCCTTATCGTTGAGATTTCTTTATAACTCTCTTTTTATAAACCATTATTTCACAGATTCTAACATTCCTAAATCCAAGCAGAGTTTAGTGAATCTTTCGGAATTTAATGGCTTTGTGAATATGTCAGCGAGACTGATCTCAGTATCAATATGAGTCATTTTTATATCACCTTTATTGACATGATCACGTAAAAAATGATGTCTCACATCTATATGTTTAGATCTTGAGTGTAATACAGGATTTTTGCTAAGATCAATAGCACTCGTATTATCACATAAGATTGAGATCACATCAAATTTTATATTATAGTCAACTAGTGTTTGCTTCATCCAAAGTATTTGAGTACAACACTTTGCAGCTGCTATATACTCAGCCTCGGTTGTTGAGATGGATACGGAATTTTGTTTCTTTGAAAATCAAGAAACTAAACATCCACCGAGAAACTGACAAGTACCACTAGTACTTTTTCTGTCGTCTAAATGCCCGGCATAGTCCGAATCAGAAAAACATACTAAGTCAAATAGTATTCCTTCTGGATACCAAAGACCAACATCAGTGGTTCCTTTAAGATATCTCAATACCCTTTTTACCGCGGATAAGTGAGATTCTTTCGGTGCTACTTGAAACCTAGCACACTTACAAACACTATATTGAATATCGGGACGACTTGCAGTTATATAAAGCAAGCTACCGATCATTCCTCGATATTTCTTTGTGTCTACGGGAATTCCTTTTAGGTCTTCCGTTAATTTATCAGATATAGACATAGGAGTAGAGATGGGTTTGGCATTATCCATTTCGATTTTTTTCAACATCTCTTTACAATAATTCGATTGAGAGATATGGATGCCTTCATCAGATTGCCTTATTTGCAATCCCAAAAAGAAGTTTAATTCACCCATCATACTCATCTCGAATTCTTTACTCATATTTTCAGAGAATTCTTTACATAGTGTATCATTTGTTGAGCCAAATATGATGTCATCTATGTATATTTGTACGAGCAATATATCATCTTTTTCTTGCCTCGTAAATAAGGTTTTATCGGCCGTTCCCATTTTAAATTAATTGTCTAGTAAGAACTTGCTCAACCTTTCATACCATGCTCTTGGGGCTTGTTTTAAGCCATATAGAGCTTTATATAATTTATAGACATAGTCGGGATGTGTTGCATCTTCAAACCCGGGAGGTTGTTTCACATATACCTCCTCTTCCAAAATCCCATTTAAGAATGCAGATTTTACATTCATTTGATAGACTTTTAAATTTTTATGACAAGCATAAGCCAATAGCATTCGAATTGATTCAATTCTTGCTACCGGTGCATATGTTTCATCAAAGTCTATGCCTTCCATTTGGGTATATCCTTGTGCAACTAATCTTGCTTTATTTCGAACTACCGTTCCATTTTCGTCTAATTTATTTCTTGCTTTATTTCGAACTACCGTTCCATTTTCGTCTAATTTATTTCGAAATACCCATTTAGTACCAATTATGGAAGTATCATGAGGCTTAGGGACAAGTTCTCACACTTTACTACGAGTAAATTGGAGCAATTCATCTTGCATAGCAAAAATCCAATCCTCCTCTAATAAAGCCTCTTTCGCGGTCTTAGGTTCTATTTGAGATAGAAAACTGAGATGATTCACAACATTTTGAACTTGTGACCGCGTTTGAACTCCCTTCCTTAAGTCTTCAAGCACATTATCTAACGGATGACTTTTTATAGTGGGAATTGCTTGAGGAAGTTCATCTTCCTTTTCGTCCAATTCTAATGGATTTTTTTGTATGGGAGTCCCGAGATCCATGTTTTTGAATTGTCGAATAACCTTTTCAATATCATCTTGTTCAACATTTTCTTGGTCAACAAGATCTTTATATTTCGCCGGTGGTTTACTTTCATCAAAAGCGACATTCATAGATTCTTCCACCACAAGCGATTTGAGGTTAAACACTCGGTAAGCTTTACTATAGTTCGAGTATCCAAGAAATATACCTTCGTTTGATTTAGGATCAAACTTCATAAGGTACTCTTTTGAATTTAATATGAAGCACTTGCTTCCGAATACTCGAAAGTAGCTTAGTTTCGGAGTTTTGCCAAAATATAACTCGTATGGAGTCTTTTGTTTTATAGGTCATAGAAAAACCCGATTAAGAATATGGCAAGTGGTTGACATAGCCTTGGCCCAAAAATATTTAGGTCGACGATATTCATTTAGCATTATGCTAGCCATTTCTTGGAGTGTTCTATTTTTCCGTTCAACTACTCCGTTGGATTGAGGAGTGTATGGAGCGGAAAAATTATGTGTGATGCCATGTTCATCACAAAAGTTGGTGAAACTTGAATTCTTAAATTCTTTACCTTGATCAGTCCTTATATAGACTATGGTTTTATTTTGTTGATTTTGAATCCTTTTACATAAGGATGAGAAGGATTCAAAAGCATCACTTTTGGCTTTGAGAAATTCAGTCCATGTGAATCGTGAATAATCATCCACAACTACCAATGTATATGAGCGACCTCCGAGACTTTGTATTGGAACCGGACCAATAAGATCCATATGTAGTAGCTCGAGAGGTCTCGAGGTAAATACCATAAACTTTGCTTTGTGAGAAGCTCGAATTTGTTTACCAATTTCTCAAGCTTCACAAGTATGATCTTTATGATAGTTTAGTTTTTTTATACCTTGGACATGGTCTTTAGTTGATATATTCTTAATCAACTTCATGTTGGCATGTCCTAATCTTCGATGCCATAGCCATGGATCATCATTTATAGTGATTAGGCACACGTTCACTTGCTTGCTCATGTCACATGTATAAACATTTTTATTTCTAGGGCAAGTGAGAACCAACTTTCCAAATTTATCTAATATAGAACAATGAGTAGTGTAGAAAATTACCTTGTAATTATTGTCACAAACTGACTGATGGAGAGAAGATTGTACCTTAACCCGGTGACCAATTGGAACTTCGGAAATTTTAACTTTCCCATTTCCGATATCTCCGATGCCGACAATGTTTCCTTTACTACTATCACCAAATGTTACGCTCCCCGCGGTAACCTTTTTAATGTTGTTCAAGAGTGACTTATTACCGGTCATATGTCTTGAACATCCACTATCAAGGTACCATATGTCTTGTTTCACGGCAAGACAAACCTCTTCATTTGTAGAGGAGACTTCCCTAGATGTAGTTTCTTCTCCGAGCGCCATCAAGCATAGATTCACCACTTCTTCACTAACTTCCGGAGCTTCTTCGTCTTCACTTAGATCCCAACCATTTTTTGCTACGAGACTTCGTGCCTTTAAAAGTTTAGGACATTCTCTTTTATAATGATCGGGTTGTTTACACTCAAAACACACATCTTGTGTTTACTCTGGAGATGGATCTTTAGGTTTTGGAGGACTGTAAACCGGATGGTTTGTGGAGGCATTGGCATTGCTATAGGTATTTATATTTTGATTGCCTTTGCCTTTATTGTAGCTCGTTGACGGATAATTACTTTTACAGTTGGAAGAATAATTTTGAGAGTAATTTGGCCTTCCGTTAGAGTTAAAAACTCTTTGTTGATTATTTGATTTTAGGAAGCCTTTTCCGTATCTTTGAGCTTTGCTTTGAAGAACATGACGAAGTTGTCTCGTGAGTAGAGCAATTTCACTCTCATCGAGATTTTGGAGTTCCTCGTTTAACTCCTCGTCGTTTTCATCTTCATCAATTAATATGGCCTTTAGAGCCATATTTTTCTTTTTATCCTCCACTTTTGGAGCAACCTTTTACAGAATATTATCTTCTTCGTAAGCACGAAGATTTCCGAATAGGTTATCAATCTTATACTCATTTAAGTTGTGCATCTCTTTTATAGTAGTGACTTTCACCTTCCAACTAGGAGGTAGAGATTTGAGCACTCTTCTCTTCTTTTCATTTTGAGTATAATTCTTTCCAAGTTGAGATAACTCATCGATAATACGAGTAAATCTTGTTTCCATTTCGATAATATTTTCTCCTTCTTGGAGTTTAAAGTTCTCGTATTCTTGGATCAATGTATCCATCCGAGAATCTTTTATATCAGTGGTTCCTTCATAGGTTACCACTAATTTGTTCCACATTTCTTGTGCCCACTTGCAATTATTTACTCTTTTATATTCTTTTTCTGCAAGTGCACTTGTGAGAACCATTTCCGCCTTTGCGGTTATATTCATTGTGGCTTCTTCCTCTAAGTTGTATTCACTAACCTTCTTTTCGACGATGATGTCATCGATAGTTTTGGTAGGAATGCGAACACCATCTTCGATAGCCATCCAAACTTTGACTCCTTGAGATCTAGCAAAAATGTGAAACCTCATTTTCCATGTTGCAAAGTTGGTGCCATGAAATAGAGGAGGTCATGAGCTAGATAGACCTTCACCACATCCAACGGGATTAATATACGCCATTCTGGATCACTTTTTGTTGTGCCTGTAAATCTGCAAATCACTTAACAAACACGTTAAAAAGCACTGCTCTGATACCAATTTTAAGGTCCCGTAAGAGGGCTATTTTAAGCTAGAAGGGGGGTTGAATAACTTAATTACCAATTTAAAATTTTTTGTGGCATTTTAAAAATATTTTATCCCTTTTTAAAACTTTACCGAGTGGTTATGCAGTTTATATGTGCGGAAGATAAAGTGCAAGGAAAGAAAATACCACACGGTTATTTTATCCTGGTTCGCGATGGCGCAACCTCTAATAGATTCGCTCACCCCTACTCCAGTCCCCGAGCTCCTCTCCCGGACTCGGGATTTTTCCTTATAATAAACTCACTCCTTTAGTAGGCGGAGAAGCCTTTACACCCATTACAATTATTTGTCTTGGTGCGTAACACAAGGGTCACCACCTCAAAATAAATGTAATACCTACACAAATTATCTTAGACAATAACTCCCCGCTATTTTTTTAAAGTTGTTGTAGAGCCTTTGTGTGGACTTGGCTTCCTTAGCTTTTGTCGGTCTTGGATCTTAGTGATCCGGTCTTGGGTCTTTCCTCTTCTTCACGGTGCGAAGACTACTAACTCCCCGCTTGTACGTCTAGGACTTGGGTCTTAGAACGAGAATCACCTCACGTCACTTCACCTCACTACAAAACTAACAAGACAATCCACGAAACAAACCAAGTATAGAAAATATGGTTTAAACTAGTATGTTACTGTACTAGCTCACAAATAATATAATATTCAAATAAGAATATTAAAACTGAATAAGAATACTTGACTTAGGATAATAAATGGTAGTCCAAGTATTTTTATAATTACTCCTTTATTGATTTAATGAAGTTGTGGAGTAATATGAGAAGTCTTTTATATAAAGCACGTATAGCTTATGACTTCTTTAGTATTCTTCTTCTTTCGATTACGTATTTATAAATCGAAGAATACTTTAGTTACAATCTCGGAATTGTAACTTATCCTTTACGCTCGTAGGCTTAAGGATTTTAGTATACTTATGTTTTGACACTTATGTGGTCAAAGTATACATTTAACTTCAAGCACTTGTATAAGATTTATGATTCTTAGCCAAGATCCAAATAATAGGAGTGCAAGTAATTGGCGTAAGAACGTGCTTTTGAAGTTTAGATGAATAATTACGAGTAGTTTATATATACGAATAATAACCCCACGGAACACTGAAAGAGTTAGAAGGGGCTTATACGATATGTCTCGTAATTGTTTATATACAGGATATGTGTTAGGCAAGATGCAATTAAAGAGCGTGAAAATAATTGGCTAACTCGTGGATTTGATTCATCTTTAAATAACGGATGATTACGAAGTAGTTTATATGAAACAAGCTATAATCCCTCGGAACACTAAAGATGTTAGAAGGGATTACACTTTTAATTCGTAATATTTTATATGTACGTTATTGGTTAGACAAGATCTAATTAAAGAGCCTTAAGTAATTGTCTAACTCGTACGATCCATTTTAAAATTTGACAAATTACGAAGTGTTTATATGAGACAAGTAATAATCCCCCTGAGAGCACTAAAAATGCTAGAAGGGATTACACTTAAACTTCGTAATTATTTTATGAGAATGAATGAGTGTTATCCAAGATCCAATTAAAGTGCAAGAAATAATTGGCTAACTCGTACTTGTGTCCAATATAATATCTCCTTGGAGATAAAGTACTTTTCTTTTTAGATCTTCTCGTTGGAATGATTTTTATGAAGATCAAGTACTTATTCGAATTCCGAGTTCGAATCTAAGTTCTCCTCGATAACTTCATTTATAAGAGATCTTGTATTAGAGCTTAAGATGAAGTAGAGAAGTTAAGTACAAAGCTTAAATACAAAGGAATCAAAAACTAACCACTTTTGAAAAACGGTCGGAAAAGTTCGCCGGAAAAATTCGCCGGAGGTTCGGCCGGATTTTGGCACTTTGGTCGAACTTGGGCAGCCCTTCGGGTGGGCGGGAAGTGGTAGTGGATGATCTCACTTGGTGGGATAAAGCTTGGTTGGGTGAAGCTAAGCTTGGGTTTCAAAAACCTTGTATATATGTAAGTATATAGAAGAGAGAGATGGTTTTTGAGAAGAAGTGTGTGTATAGAATTTGAAAGAGATAAAGAGAAGCACTTCTTGAAAAACTCCCAGCAACTTTGTGGCTCTTTAGCTTAAAAAAATGGGTTGGGGTGGGGGTTTATTTATAGGAGAAGTTGGGTGGATTGAATGGTGGAGATTTGAGAAGGAATGAATGGTGGATGGAGTGTATCACATGGATTGATGACATGGCAAGTAGGTTGTGTTTCTTTGCAAGTGGGAAGGAAGCACAAGCTAGTATTCATTCAAATCTCAGCTGATATATATATTAAATATATATTTTCTTTTTCTTTTAATCATTCTTTAATTACTTTAATTAAGGATTAAACACCATTAATTATGACCGTCCCAAAAACTCTTAAATAAATATCATAGAAAATGTTATAATTACCTAAATATTATTAAATGATGTCCTGCAAGTTTTGGTCAACTTTAGTCAATGGTAACTAGGTCAAACTTGGTCAACTGTGGGACCAACTGCCTCGATTTTTGTGCCCGGACAAAAATTCTATGAATGCTATGAAATTTTTACCATCCTTATAAAATACCATTTAAATGATCCATACCAAATTTAAAGTCATTCTAGCATGTGAAAGTATTTTATCTAAAAATGATACTTTTCTGTCAGCCTTTCTTCCGAATAAAAATATCGTTGGTCTTAAAATAAAGGAGATGGATCTTTTGACCAAAGTTTTGACTTGTATAAATACTTAAAATATATTTCCTAATATATAAAATATATTTGGATGATAGGAAATGTGTTTGAGTATTTTTGAATAACTTTCTCCGAGAAATGCTGATTTTACAAAACGGGAGAAAATTACTGTAAGTATTCATAAATGAGTTGCAGAACTGGATATTAATATTCCAATATTCCAACCTTGAATATTAATAATCTTTGAATAATAACTCTTTTAATATATGTAGAGATATATTTTAGAGTGAAGAGTTAAATATTTTTGATATAGCACGAGACCTCTAAAGAATATTTCTGCAATATTCCTTATTCGAGCTTGTTGCTATATCCCTGTTGCAATACAGATCTAAGAAATATCATATCTTGATGTTTCATATTTGATCATATTTCCTTAGAGATATACTCCATAAAGATATAGTTTCGATATTTTGCAAAAATGAAATATCTCTTTTATCTGTTTAAAAGACATGATTTTGCTAGTTTGACTTTTTGACTCTGATTTGGATCAATTAAATTCATGTCCTAATGGAGAGGATCTACGTGTTCTTAATTATATGTTTAATCATACAAATACCAAAATAAATAATATATCGAAGATATCCTTTCAAAAACAACTCGGAATAACCCCTAGAACTCCATCTCCGATCAAATCGACTCAAACTCTGGCCAAACATCGATTTTCTTCATTTGTACATGAAACTTTGATTTTAATATCTCAAATCAAAGCTTGTAAGTTGTACAATCAAAGCCCTAACCTCTAACAAACCAAAGATTCTTCAAAATCAAAAACGTATACATCAAAAACTAACATAAAACCTAATAATCTAATTCACTTATACACGAATCGTTTGTTGAATTAACTAGCATAAATCGATTGTAAACATTCAAACAAAGCTATATCAATCATCGAATTACTCTAATAACCCCAGAATCAAAAAGTCATAATTCGAACATAAACCCTAGAAATCGAAATTGAAAAATAACGAATCAAAACATGAAATTGATACCAGAAATTGAAAGAACGGATCGAGAGGATCAATTTGAGTATTCACATTGATCGATTTGGTGCCGAAAATTTATCAAAATCACGGTTTGATTGCACGATCCGAATCCGACTTCCCGACCCGATTTCAGAGAATTAATCTGATTTTTCTGATTTTTAATAATTAATTATAAATAATTAAATAAAAATTAGGCTATTTATAGTAGTAAAAATAATACCCCTAATTAAAATTAATGCCCTAATTATACATCTAATAAAATTAATTGACCCCTAATTTTATAATTTTTTAGTATTAATTTCTAATTTTTAAATATTTAATATATACAATATATATGCCAAAAATTCCCAAAAAATGTGAATAATTCAAAAATGCAAAGAAATGGAATATTTGAAAGTCCCATAATTTAATAAAAATATAAATGTGATTTTTTGTGGGGCTTTTGACACCCGAAGGGTCCCGAAAAAGTCATTTTTCGCGAAATGAGAAAATTTATAAAATAACTGGATGTTCAGAATAACGTAATGGTACAAGCCATACTATGCAAAATAAGGCCAATTATTTTATTTGAAATATCAGCTATTAAAAAAAAGATCGGGTCGTATAAGTTTTTATATGAAAGCCTTTAACACGAAACAAAATTCCCGATAAATACCCAGAAAATATCTTGACGTCACCGAACACACATAACATATAATAACTAGGATTTTATGACTAAATACACTTAATTAACATAATAAAACACATAATTTAACCTTTATTATGATATAATACAAGCGTAATTTTCCAGTCATTACACCTATTCAATTAACAACAAGGAAACATAATATATTGCTTCTGAGATAAAGTCCTTCACCACCTTGAGTTCATGTTTCCTTTTCCTTATAGAAGATCAACTGAGGTGACAAATACTGATGACATCATCTGTTGACATAATCATCCGTTGATATCATCATCCGTTGATATCATCATCATCCGTTGATATAAGTTATAATGTGAACTTCTGATAGTTTCTGCTGATATCATCAATTATATCTAACATGAGCACTTTGACTCAAGAGATAATGGGTCCTTAACCGAGAACTATGACAGATTTTAGAAGCTATTGAATGACTTATCTCTTGTTAACAAGGAATATGATATAGAGGACTCAAACTTGAAATTTCTACTTACACTCCCTAAAAAGTGGGACAATAAGGTCACATAAATAAGGGATACTTATGAACTTGATGAAATACCTCTAGATGAGATCTATGGCATACTGAAAACTCATGAACTATAAATGGATCAAAGAAGCAAGAGAAAAAGATCCAAGTCTAGACCAGTTGCACTTAAGTTTGAAGATAAGCCAAATGAGAACTCTAGTAGAAAAAATTACTCCAAAGGAAAATCTATGATTGCAAAGTCTGATATTGCGTCATCAAACTCTGATGATGACTCAAATACTGATATTGAATCAGATACTAACAGTCATCATGACAACAATGAAGACATGGAATAAATGGTTGCTCTATTGGTTAAAAGCTTCAAGAAGATGGTCTACAAGAACTTCAAGAAACGGAAAAGGTTTTCCCGAAAAGGTTCCAATTCCTCAAATTCTGATAAGAGGAATGACAGAAGAAATACTGATAGGAAGAAATCAAATTTTGGAAAATTTGACAAGTCAAAGGAAATATGTTACAATTGTGATGGAATTGGATACTTTGCAGCTGACTGTAGAAAACCAAAAGATGAGAAGAAACAATCCTTGATCTCAAAGAATAAAAACTAGGATGATTTATCAGATTCAGATGATGGTGTGAACTATGCTCTCATGGAAAATGCTGATACTGAGGCTAACAATGCTGAACTAAAGGTACTTACCTCTGACCACCCTTACTTTTAATACTGATGATATCCATAAATTAAGATTGTTTCTTAAATCTCTGCATGTTAGTTATAGGGATCAAACCTTAGAGAATAATAGAATCAAGGGTGAAAACTCTGAGTTAAAGAAAAGGAATGATCACCTAGAAATTGAGTTGGTTTCCATGCTAGAAATTAAAATAGAAACAGATAATGCTGTTTATATCAAATAAAAATTATTAGAAATGCATGCTTATCTAGAAAAGGAGTTAGTTAAAGAAAGAGAGGATATTAAGCTTTGGACTAACTCAGGAAAAACAACTCAAAAAATTTTAGAGAATGGCTGTTGGGGATCAGGATTCAGATATGCTAATAGATCTAATTCTGACAAGAAAATTGGGAAAAAACTGAGAAAACTAAACCAGTAAATACTGATACTAAGGCCAAACTGAACAAGGTTCAGTTGAAACCCATTAAGTTTAATCCAAGTGTTGATGCTGTTAAGTTAGTTAATGTGGTAGGTTCAACCTCAGCACCTAGATCAAACTTAAATACTAATAAGAGTGAACAAGTTCACACAAGATCAGTAAGTATTTGTTTAATGACTCAGAAACAGTTTAAGCAAAAGTTGAAAGAATTATACATGAAAAATAAGGAGAAAAAGCCTAGGAAAAATAGGAATGGCAAGGTAGGTGTTAATAAGAATGGTAATTATGTAACTGCTCCCAATACACCTAGAGAGACATGCTTGAACTGTGGTAGTACTAATCATCTTGCTAATTCTTGAAGGAATAATAAAGAGTTAAATATTGTTTCTCATAAATCAGTGTTTAAGAGTAGAACAATTAGATATAAACCACAGAGTCCTTGTTTTTATTATGGTAGTGTGTGGCACTCTGTTTATACATGTAAAGAGTATCACAGTTTATATTATGATTATTATAAACTGAAACCCTCTTTAAATAAAGCAAACTTTGATTCTGCATGTGTACATACTGATAGTAAGAATGTTAAAATAAACTCTGATATGAAGTCTTTTGCTGCATATGTTATCAAACTTAAAAAGGCCAAAGGATCCAAGCAACTCTAGGTCCTTAAAATCACTAACTGATTTTAAATACTGGTTTCAGGGTTACAGGAGAAATTCTCTAGTCTTGGACAGTGGATGTTCAGGACATATAACTGATTATAGATCCCTACTATCAGAATTTGAGGAGAAAGTTGGCCCAAGTGTTTCTTATGGAGATGGAAACTTAGGAAAAATCTTGGGATATGGCAAAATAAAATTGGGAATGTCATCATTGAAAATATAGCTCTGGTTACAAGACTCAAGAATAATCTGATCAGTGTGAGTCAGTTCTGTAACAGAGGTTACCATGTAAACTTTTATGAAGAACATTGTGAAATTGTCAGTAAGTCTAATGGCAATATTGCAATGACTGGTGTAAGACATGGTAGTTTAAATGAAGCCAGGGTCTCCATAAATATTGATGAATCAAAAGTTTGTCTACTTAGTAGAGCATCTGTGGAAGATAACTGGAACTGGAATAAAAGACTTTTTCACCTCAATTTCAACATTATCAATGAACTTGTGAGAAAAGATCTTGTTAGAGGATTTCCCAATACAGTGTTTACTCCTAATGGCTTATGTGATGCATTCCAGAAAGCCAAGCAAAGGAAACAATCTTTCAAGAGTAAAACTGAATCCTCCATTCTTGAACCATATCATCTACTTCATATTGATCTCTTTGGTCCAATCAATGTTATGTCAATTTCCAAGAAGAGGTATGCACTTGTAATTATTGATGAATATACAAGATACACATAGGTGTACCTTCTCCATATCAAGGATAAATCTCCATCCATTCTTCTTGATCTTGTGAGAGATCTGGAAAAAGGATCAACATACAAAGTAAAGATAATCAGAAGTGATAAGGGAACTGAATTCAAGAATAGTTATATGGAAGAGTTCTGCAAATTCAAGGGGATAAAACATTAATTTTCCACTCCTGGAAATCCTCAACAAAATGGAGTTGTTAAAAGAAAGAATAGAACTCTCATAGAAGCTGCAAGAACCATGCTAGAGGAAGCAAGATTGCCTACCTACTTCTGGGCTGAGGTTGTGCAAACTGCTTGTTTCACACAAAATGCAACTTTGATAAACAGGCATGGGAAAACATCATTTGAAATGGTGAAAGGAAAAAAGCAAAATTTGAAGTACTTTCACATTTTTGGTTGCAAGTGTTTTGTTCTCAAAACTCATCCAGAGCAGCTTACCATATTTGATTTAAAAGCTGATGAAGGCATTTTTGTTGGATATCCAATATCTACAAAAGCCTTCAGAGTTTACAACATGAGAATAAGGACAGTCATGGAATCTATACATGTATCTTTTGATGACAAGAAGATTACAGGTCTAGAAGATACAGATGACCATGATAAGTTGAGATTTGAAAATGAAGTACCATATGCTGAACAGTTAAATCCTGATTCACTAATGAATCCTGACACAGTAATCCTGAAATCACTCCAAGCTCTGATGATCCACGTGGCAGTGGAAATTCTTCAAATACAGAAGCATATGTTGAGGGGGAGCAACATGATCCAAATCCAAAGTCTTCTACAAGTGATTCAACTCAAGGAACATCAGTAGATAAGTCATCAAATTCTCATTCTTCAAATTCTGATAAGTCAAATACTGATAACAATGGGAACACTGATTCAAGGGGAGCATCAGGACATGATAGTGGTACAAGTCAAAGAAATAACATAGAGTTCATGGATCAGGGGGAGGTTCTTCTTCAAGGAGTCAACTTCCATCTGCAAGAATATGGTCTAAGTCACACACAACTGACTTAATCATCAAAAATCCTGATAGTGGTGTAAGAACCAGGAAAGCCACTAAAAATGAATGTTTTTACCATTCTTTTCTATCTCAAACTGAACCCAAGAAGGTGGAAGAAGCTCTTCAAGATGCTAACTGGATAACAACAATGCAAGAGGAGCTAAATAAATTTGAAAGGAACAAAGCCCGGACTCTTGTGCGAAGACCTAAGGACAGATCAATTATTGGTATAAAGTGGGTGTTCATAAATAAAAATAATAGTGAGGGCATTGTTACAAGAAATAAATCAAAACCGGTTGTAAAGGGCTATTCACAGCAAGAATGCATTGATTATGATGAGACTTTTTCTCTACTTGCAAGGCTTGAGGCAATCAGAATTTTTTAGCATATGCTGCTCACAAGAAGTTTAAAGTGTTCTAAATGGATGTAAAGAGTGCATTTCTAAATGAAGAACTCGAAGAGGAAGTTTATGTTGAACAGCCTCCAGGGTTCATTAATCCAAAATATCCAGATTATGTCTACTTACTGGATAAATCACTCTATGGACTAAAACAAGCTCCAAGGGCCTGATGTGAAACACTTGCTCTATTCTTGTTCCAACAGATCAACAATTAGCATATATATTCACCAAACCTCTCTGTGAAGCTACTTTCACGAGACTGGTGAATGAATTAGGAATGATATCAGGCTCAAACTCTGATAAATAAGGGATAACTACTGATAGTTAGAGTATGGTATCTTATTATTATGTATCACTACTTGCTAGATATTGATTATTGTGTTAAATTATGATGCCATGAAAGCATGCAATTAACTTATGTTAATCCCAGTCAATAGTTGCATGTTAAACTCTAATTATATGTATAAGCTCTGATATTGGTCAAACTTGTTTTGACTGATAGATCCTGACAGTAGTTGTTAAATTCTGATTTTGGTCAAACTTGTGTTGATTGATAAATCCTGATAGTTGTTGATTAAATACTGATAATGGTCAAACTCTGATTGACTATTATATTCAGATGATAATTTTTGAATTTATTCAAATATTGTTTTAATCAGTATTTTAATTACAGGTTTGAAGTTATTTGCAAGTAGGTAATTTTTCCATGATTACAGTTTTTTACACGATGGCGTGAGGATATGGAAAATGTTCAGTTAATACAAAACTTTATTTTCGGGAACTGTGCATGTCATAACACACGTTTACATGATTACTTTTACAGTCAATCGTATACTATGACATGTCCCACTAAATTAAATTGTTTCTGAATTAGTGGAGTGATGTGTTATACAAAATCAATTCTTGATTTCAATTAACACTTTACTTATCTCTATTACTTTTCTCTCTACTACTTCACCTTCTCTCACCCGTACACTCTGAAACCCTTAGTTCTGTTTGAAACTTTTTCTTGCAAATTAACCATGACTTCGCTTATTACTTCTAAATCATTTGATTATGATGGTGCAAAGTTTGTGACTAACAACTTTTCTGCTATCCTGAATAACAACATTGTGAATGTTGATCTTCACATTTTCAGGACTTTCTTAGATCCAGTGAGATTGGGTTTGCTCACACAG
The DNA here is from genome assembly GCF_009905375.1 of Apium graveolens. Lineage (NCBI taxonomy): Eukaryota > Viridiplantae > Streptophyta > Magnoliopsida > Apiales > Apiaceae > Apium > Apium graveolens. Next base: position 107,465,147 of record NC_133652.1, read on the forward strand.
CTCCACCCACAATCTCTGGTAACCAGGTGCTTGCTATCTGAAGGAATGGAGTCTATGATGATGGAGGATCTAATGGGTCTCTAAACCTTGTGTTTGAATTTGATAATAAAATAAGGATTGTAACTCCTCAAACTGTAAGGGATCCATTGCAGTTGCTTGCTCATACCTCCTACACTAAATTCATGGGAGATACTGAAATGAGGAGATTCTTTACTGAGATAGGCTATGACAAGGATCTAAAGAACCTTGGTCACTTGAAAAGGAATGGGCTCAGGAAGGAATGAAACTTCTTCTTTGACTGCATCACAAAGGTATTCAGCAATAAATCTTTTAATTTTGATGCCCTGCCCATCATGACACAAAATATATGGTACTCTCTAATTCATGGTTCAAATTATGATTACGGTAGAATAGTCTTATCTTTTATAGGTGATAGAATAAATTCTGATAGAACTATAATATATTATGCTAGATTCTGTCAGTTAATTTTCAATGTTTGTTTTCTAGATACCCCTATCCCCTATAATCAAATAGTTTCAGTATTTAAATTGACAAAAAAGGCTTTTTCTGACTTAATTTCACAAGATGAAAAATAGTTTAATTTAGCTCCCTTTAGGTTGCCATTGGTTGCTAGGAACTTGATCATTACAAGGCTCCCTGAGACTTATGGTTTTCGTAGAGTGTTAAGCTGCAAGAAATTACCATTGGGAACCCTCCTGTAGCTCACCCCAGCACAACAACCCAAATACAAACTCAACCATCATAACAATTACAAACAGAAGCCACCTCAAGTCTCTCCCAAAAGACACATGTTGTAAAAAGAAAGAAAGAATTAGCTAAGAGAGCTACAAATCCTACTGTAGCTAAGTCAAAAGCTGAAGTAAAACAAGTTTATTATTCTTCTAAACCTTCAGAATATGTCAAGAAGAAACTTGTGCTTGCTGGATTAGAATCAGATTCAGATGAGTACAATGCTACCTTATTTTCTTGATTTCCAAACCTTTTATCTGGTTCTTCTCCAAGACCAGTTGTACTACCAACTGAAGAGGGCACAACTACTGATGCTGGTACAAGCCCAAGGCCGAAGAAAAGAAGATTGGTCAAAGCATACTACAATCAGAACTTGCTCAAGGTCAAATAAGAAATTGCTGAGGAGACACGGAGTGCATCTATTCCAAATCCTGAATTCCAGACAACTTCTGATGCACCTGTGGAACTGTTTGATTCTCCAATAAAGCAATACAGCAAGAGATCAAGAGAAATTTCTCATGAACAAGTTGAAGAGAGTGTCAAGAGGTTATAAGAGAAAAAGGTCTTTTCCCTGGATCAAGCACACAAGAACCTGTATCTCAAAGGGGTACAACAGCTACATCTCCTGATCCAATCCCACAAGATCATGCACCTCAAAGTGGTGCAACATATGTTGAAGAACAAGAACCTCTGAATAAAAAGTCCATTCAACAATGGCATGATGAAGAAACTGCCAGAATTTACACAGATGTCTCAAAGGTCAAGGACTTATGTAGGCAATTTGATCCTGTAAGGTTCAGTCAGAAAACTGCTTTTTAAGAAGAACTTGCTCATGAGTCTATCACTGCAATTATGGAGAAGAGTACACAAGAACCTGGGTGTCAAAGTCATCCAGCAATTTTTGATTCTCCAGCCACATAAGAACCATTGCATCAAAGTTGCAATGAAGGCTTCACTCCTGCTGCAGTTACTATAGTCATAGATGTTGAAGGTAGAATTTACCTATCTCCACCATCTGCTGATATCTTATCAGTACCTCCACTGAATGTCTGCAAAAAAGCTGAATCTTCAGATTCACAAGGCATAAATATTGATTACACCTTATTAGTATTTATTATACATGTTATAAATGTGGCACCCTCCAAACCCGGGTCAGAAGTTTGGGGTCCACAACACACACCCATCATATATAAACCTTCTTATATAATAATATTATATGCAAAGACCCTACTTACCATAACCACGGATCGCAATAGTTCAAAGTATGTCCACAAGCCATAACTTTATTTATTACAACGTACCAAATCCCAAATTTATTTATCTTACAACTGAAGTAAAACTTTATTACAAACTTTCAACACAAACTAAGCCACACATCTTCCTCTAGCTTATTCCATCTCAACCTGGAAACCTAGCTCGCGCACTCGACTGGGGATCCTCGCTAACATCAGTTTCTTTTTTAACTGGAAAAGAACATAAATAGATTTATAAGAGTGTGATAACTAGCTTAGCAAGTCATAATGACAATCACTGAGATTAGTAATGATCAATTAAAATATTATAAGGAATCAAGTTTCCTGATAAACAATATTTAGAATTGGATATTCACTTTTATTTTTAAAAACCAAGGTTAGGATATTGATCAGTCACGTACTAACCCTGAGCAAGGCTTCTAGCGTTGCTCTATATACTGGATCCAAGGCACACATTCGCCTATTATGGCCATAAATGTAATATCTGTGAAAATTATGTGAATATTATATGCTAAATGAATAGATATTATGTGTTTTATAAATTTAAAGTGATTATTGCCATGGTATTAGATGTTATAGCTGTTATTTGTGTTCCCGTGCGAACCTGAAAATTTTTCGATTGATTATCATGTGTTTAAACTGCAATTATGTGAATCGATCCGTGATCATGACTCGTATTTAATTGTATTTGTATCAAGGTACTCATTCTATTTCCTTTTATGTGCATCTGAATGTATTTTATGTGTGTTCGGGTTTTTCTGTTAATTTAGGAATCATCTTCGTGTTTCAAAAATAAACGGGCCGGGACCCCACCGGGACGTTAAAATTCATAAAATTCGTACTTTTATTTTTATAGAATTATTCGTATTTCAAACATCCAATATTTTTGCATTTTTGCATTATTCGTAATTTTTGGGAAATTTTGGTACAAATTTTATACTTTACTATTTTTAAAATTATTCCCCGAAATTATAATTTTGGGACTTAATTAATTTAATTACGGGAATAAAAGTACCCTTATTTGATTTTGGGTATGTATTTTTCAGATATTATAAATAGCAGGTTTTATTATTTTCTTTTATTTTTATTTCATTTATTTTCCGAAAATTCACAAAAATCCAAGATTAAGCTTTGGGGGTGAAATTCTCTGCACAAACTTGAATCACTGTTTTTAATTGATTCCGGGAACCAAATCGAAAGCTCTGCACACCAAAATGATCCTTATTTCAAGCTCTATCTATTGATATCATTTTTAGAATCTGAGGTGGAGTATATTACAAAATCGATTTTTGATTTATGTTCTTGAAATTTGATTTTCATTTTGGGTGATTATTGATTATTTTTAAGGTTATAATTAGCTTTAGGATGATCATTAGAGTCGATTTCAGTATTTATTTGCATTGTTTGATTCTCGGAATGATTCCAACGAGTTTTTGTTTTTTTGACTTTTTGATTTCGAATATTTGATTGATTTTGAGGTTCTACATGATTTTTGATGATTAGAATAGTTTTCAAGTGATCTAGGCTTTATTTTGGTACTAGAATCTTCAATTTTGGATTTGATTTGATTGGAACTCGTGTTTTTCAGTCGTTCGCCGGAGTTGAGTTCGGATTTTGGCGGGGATTCATTTCCGTTGTTGATTTGAGGTTGATGATGTGTTTTCTGGACTATAGAACTGATTTGGAACGGTTAGGGGTCAAAAACGGAGGCAACCGGCTGGGTTTTTGGCCTCGTTGTGGCTGGCCGGAGGCATAGAGGACTCGCCGGATTTCGGGAGTTCATCGGAGAAGACGACGGAATTTGGGTTTTCCAGATTCCGGCGACAACTCCGATTAAACCCGAAGGCAGTTTATAAGGATCCGGGTTTTAACCCATTTATCTTTTATTCGATCCATGTTTAATCTGTTTTCCCCCAAATCCCCCACCCCAATTCTGTTTCTGCTATAATTTTTATATGTTTATTTTAAAATCTATTTCTAAAATTCTAAAAATCATTTACTAATTATTTATAATTCTAAAAATTATTTTCTTAATTGTTTTAAATTTCAAAAATTATTTATTTTATTATTTCCCAAAAATCTTTAATTATTTTAATTATTTATAATTTGTTTTTAATTATTTATTTATAGATTTAATTAATTGGTTAATTCATTTAATCAGTTAATTTTATTGATAAATAGTTAATTAAAACACAATTATTTATGATTAATTCAAATAAATTCTCAAAATTGTTTTCAAGCTTTTAAAAATTATATTTTAGTGTTTAGAAATCAATTAATATTATTATTAATTAATTTATTCCCATTTAAATCTTATTTTATTCATATTAAATGAACCGTTCGTCCGTTTAATACGAAACGAACGCGTACAGACTAAAAAAACATTACGATTCCAATAAAAATACTTTCGAGACCTAATTTCTTTTGTATTGCAATGTCATTTGATTTGTTAATTCTTTTGAGTCAGTATCTGATCGGTAAACACTATTATTGACCTGATTTTGATTCTGAACGTACTGAAACCTATGTTTTGATGATCAGACTTATATGTTACATGAAATATGTGATTACGTGATATATAAATGACATGATTATGTGTTATGTGATATGCATGCTATCTGTTTACAGTTTTAAAATGCCATAATTTGTTATAAACGATCGGTTAGATGTCAAGACGTGTAGTTACGTCGACTGAGTTTGGTTCTGTTAATTAAGATAGTCCTTTTATTTATAGAATCGAGTAGCAAGGAGTGCATTCACGTGTTAGACGGAGATAGTAACTGTTAGATATATTTGATAATGTCATGGCTAATATAATTTATGTTTAGATTTCAAATCTTACTTAACAGGACAAATCAGTACTTAACCGTTGATCAGTACTTATACTGGAAGTCAGGACTTAAGGATATCAGTACTTATATTATCAGGAGATAATCATCAGAAGTTAGATATCAGAACTTAAGTGCTGAAGGACGATCAGATAATGACAGTAGCTGATTAAAGGAAAGAAGATCAAGATAAACATAAGAAGAGATATGCATGAAGAAGGAGTTCTGTGAAGAATGGAATACTTGGAAGAAAAGATATCTGATTGATATATTTTAGGAAGCAGAATTATATTCCATATCAATTAGCAATTATCTTGTAACTGTGTAGTATATAAACACAAATATAGGGTTTACACTATAAGTGTTATCATATTTGAGAAGATTATTCATTGTAACCCTAGCAGCTCTCGTGATATTTGTTCATCACTGAGAGGTAACAGTTCCATACTGTAACAGAGTTTATTGTTTCAATAAAGTTTGTTTTCTGTTACTTAAGATTTTAAAGTTCGATTTGATTGTATTATACACTGTATTCACCCCCTCTACAGTGTGTGTGACCAAACAAATGGTATCAGAGCCTATCTGTTAACACACATACAGTTAAAGATCCAAACACAATCATGTCTGACACAGAAACTCCAACTAAGCCTACCAAAACTGAGGAACCACCAAAGACACAAATTCAGAGTCGGTATGAGACCATCAGAGTTCCCATACTGAGACCATCTGAATATCCCATATGGAAGGTAAGGATGACCATGTTCCTGGAAGCAACAGATCCAGAATACCTTGATAGAATCAAGGAAGGGCCTCACAAACCAACCAAGCTAGCTGTTGCAGTTGCAGGTGAAGCAGCAAAGACTGTACCAAAGGAAAAGAGCGATTATACTGCTGAAGATATAGCATCAATTGCTAAGGATGCTAAGGTACGACACTTACTGCATAGTGCCATTGATAATGTAATGTCAAACAGGGTAATCAACTGCAAGACTGCTAAGGAGATATGGGATGCTCTGGAAACAAGGTGTCAGGGAACTGACACAATTAAGAAGAACAGGAAGACAATACTCACTCAAGAGTATGAACACTTTGACTCAAAGACTAATGAGTCATTGAATGATTTATATGATAGATTTGTCAAACTTTTGAATGATTTGTCATTGGTTGATAAAGAGTATGATCTTGAAGATTCAAACTTTAAATTCCTGTTAGCTTTTCCTGAATGCTGGGATTTGAAGGCAACAACAATAAGAGACAACTATAATCTTGATGAAACAACTCTTGATGAAATCTATGGAATGCTCAAGACTCATGAACTTGAGATGGAACAAAGAAGCAAGAGGAAAGGAGTAAAGTCAAGGACAGTTGCTCTTAAGGCTGAAGAAGAATCCCCCAAAGCAGCTTCCTCAAGGAAAGACAAGGGTAAAGCTCTTGTTATAAAGTCTGATACTGAGTCATCAAGTTCTGAAAGTGATGATGACTCAGATTCTGAAAGCTTGCCTGAGACTGATGCTGATGAGGAGATGATGAAGCTGTGTGCTCTTATGGTGAAAGGAATCACAAAGATTGCATACAAGAAGTTCAGGAAGGGAAATAAGTTTTCCAGGAAAGGCATAAGTTCTGATAAGAAGAATTTCAGAAGATCTGAAGGCAGAGGAGGAAAGTCTGACAGAGGAGATTATACCAATGTTAAATGCTATAACTGTGGTGAGAAAGGCCACATATCTCCTGATTGCAAGAAGGTAAAGGGTGACAAAGGCAAGGCTCTTGTCACAAAGCAGAAAAGCTGGACAGACACCTCAGACTCTGAAAGTGAGGAGAACTATGCATTAATGGCAAATGCTGATAAAGAAAGTGCTGAGAGCAGTTCTGAAGCTGCTGAAACAAAGGTACCTCAGACTACTTATGCTTTTCATACTGATGATATTAATGAGTTGAGAAGATATCTTAAAACCATGTTTGTTAGTTATAGAGATCAAACTTTAACATGTGAAAGATTAACTTCTGAAAATCTTGCTTTTAAGAAAAGAAATGATTTCTTAGAAAAAGAGTTAGTCATGTTTCATCAAACTCAGAAGGATAGAGATGATGCTTTCTATGTTAGGGATGAAGTGCTAAAAATGAATGAATCTCTAAAAACTGAGTTAGAAAAGGAAAGAGAGATTATCAGGACTAATTCTGGCAAAACAACTCAAAATTTGCTTAGTAGTGGAAACTGGAAAGAGGGCTTAGGTTATGGAGAGGATAAGAATGATAAAGGAACTGAAGAAATTAAGCCTGTTGTTAAGCAAAAGCCAAAGTTAAAACCTGTTAAGTTTGTAACTGTAAAGTCTAAAAATGAGAAATCAGAAGTTAAAGAGGAATTAACTTCTGACAAACTAAAACAGGAAAAGACAGTTGAAGTAAACATAGGCTTAATGACAAAGAAGCAGCTTAAGCATAAGCTGAAAGATGTTAAGAATGCAAACAAGGTAAAATCACCTAGGCAAAATAGGAATGGAAAGGAAGGTGTGAATAAAAGCAATGATTATAAACCTGTTCCTGATGCTTCTAGGAAAACATGTCATAACTGTGGAAGTTCTAATCATCTGGCTTCTTTTTGCAGGAAGAATAAGAATATTAACTCTTTACCTTCAAAATCAGGAGTTAAGAGTCAGTCTGTTAGATACAAACCACAAAATCCTTGTTTTCATTGTGGTAGTTTATGGCATTCCATTTATACTTGTAAGGAATATCATAGTTTGTACTATGATTATTATCAAATAAAACCTTCTTTGAAGAAAGTTTCCATTGTTCCTTCTAGTGTAAATTCTGATTCAAAGTCTGATAATGTAAGTTCTGAAAAGAAAAATGTTAACATAAACTCTGATGCTAAATCTGCTGCAAATGTTAACAAACTTAATAAGACCAAAGGATCCAAGCAAGTCCGGGTCCTTAAAACTAATAATTAGTGGTCTTTGTGATTGCAGGGCAACAGGAAAAATATTCTAGTTCTGGACAGTGGATGTTCAGGACATATGACTGGAAATAAGGCCCTGCTATCAGACTTTGTGGAGAAAGCTGGCCCAAGTGTTTCCTATGGAGATGGCAACATTGGAAAAACATTGGGATATGGCAATATCAATCTTGGGAATGTCATAATTAAAGAAGTAGCTCTGGTCTCAGGACTTAAACACAATCTGCTGAGTATAAGTCAAATCTGTGACAGAGGTTATCATGTTGATTTCTTTGAAGAACACTGTGAAATTGTGAGTAAATCTAAAGGCAAAGTTGTTCTGAAAGGATACAGGCGTGGTAATATTTATGAAGCTAAGCTTTCAACAAGTACTGATGGTTCTGCAATCTGTCTGATGAGTAGAGCATCAATTGAAGAAAGCTGGAATTAGCACAAGAAACTCTCTCATTTAAATTTTAACAATATAAATGAACTGGTCAAGAAAGATCTTGTGAGAGGATTGCCAAAGTCAGTATTTGCTCCTGATGGTCTTTGTGATTCATGTCAGAAGGCAAAACAAAGAAAATCTTCATTCAAGAGCAAGACTGAATCATCAATTCTTGAGCCTTATCATCTACTACATGTTGATCTATTTGGTCCAGTGAATGTCATGTCTATTGCAAAGAAGAAGTATGCGTTGGTCATAGTGGATGAGTTCACCAGATACACATGGGTGTATTTCTTGCACACAAAAAGTGAAACTGCATCTATCTTGATTGATCATGTCAAACATCTGGATAAATTGGTCAAAGATTCTGTGAAAATCTTAAGGAGTGATAATGGCACTGAGTTCAAGAATTTGATGATGGAAGAGTTCTGCAAAAACCATGGAATAAAGCAGGAATTTTCTGCTCCTGGAACTCCACAGCAAAATGGAGTTGTTGAAAGGAAGAATAGAACTCTCATTGAAGCTGCACGTACAAAGCTTGAAGAAGCAAAGCTTCCAACCTATTTCTGGGCTGAAGCTGTGCAGACTGCTTGTTTTACTCAAAATGCAACACTTATTAACAAACATGGAAAAACACCATATGAGATGGTGAAGAAAAAGAAGCCAAATATGAAGTACTTTCATGTATTTGGATGCAAGTGTTTTGTTCTCAAGACTCATCCTGAACAGCTATCCAAGTTTGATCTAAAAGCTGATGAAGGAATCTTTGTTGGATATCCACTTTCCACAAAAGCCTTCAGAGTCTATAATTTGAGAACAAAAGTGGTCATGGAATCTATCAATGTCTCTTTTGATGACAAGAAGATTACTGGTCTTGAACATTTCATTGACCATGATCAGCAGAGATTTGAAAATGAAGACTCAAATTCTGATACTGAAAATCCTGACAGTCTAAGTCCTGATACTGTAAACTCTGATGGATTAGACTCTGATGTTATTGAAACTGTGGTGACTACGTCAAAGGAAGATGCACCTATGCATGGGGAGCATACTCAAGATCCTACCACATCTCAAGAAACATCAGAACATACATCTGGCTCTTCAAGTTCTGATTCGTCAAGTTCTGATAAGCCAAATTCTGATACTGCTGAAAATCTAAATTCTGAAGAATCCAACTCAGAGAGCATAGTTTCAGGGGGAGCATCAGAAAATGAAAATGAAGACAGCATGGATCATAGGGGAGCATCCAGTTCTAGAGAAAACCTTCCATCTGCAAGGAAGTGGACAAAGTCACATACACCTGATTTGATAATTAGAAATCCTGATGCAGGTGTCAGAACTAGAACAGGTACTTCAAATGAATGTCTTTACAATTCTTTTCTTTCTCAGACTGAGCCAAAGAAAGTGGAAGAAGCTCTTCAAGATGCTGATTAGGTGCAAGCAATGCAGGAAGAGTTAAATGAATTTGAAAGAAACAAAGTCTGGACCCTAGTGCCAAGACCAAAGAATAGATCTGTTGTTGGTACAAAGTGGGTGTTCAGAAATAAAACTGACAGTGATGGCATAATTACAAGGAATAAGGCAAGGCTGGTTGCAAAAGGATATTCTCAACAGGAGGGAATTGATTATGATGAAACATTTGCACCAGTTGCTAGGTCAGAAGCCATAAGGATATTTTTGGCTTATGCTGCTCACAAAAAGTTTACTGTCTTTCAAATGGATGTGAAAAGTGCTTTTCTCAATGGAGAATTGGAGGAGGAAGTATATGTTGAACAAACTCTAGGCTTTGTAGATTCCAAACATCCAGATTATGTCTACAGGCTTGATAAAGCACTTTATGGACTTAAGCAAGCTCCTAGAGCATGGTATGACTCTTTAGCTCAGTTTCTTCTTGAAAGTGGATTCAACAGAGGAACAATAGACAAAACACTGTTCTACCTCAACCACGGAAAGGACTTACTTCTCGTCCAGATTTATGTTGATGATATCATTTTTGGGTCTACAAATGACAGACTTTGCAAGAAGTTTGCCAAACTGATGCAGTCAAGATATCAGATGAGTATGATGGGGGAACTTAACTATTTTCTGGGCCTTCAAGTCAATCAGAATGAAGAAGGCACTTTTATTTGTCAAACTAAGTACACCAGAAACTTGCTAAAGAAATTCGGAATGCAAGATTGTTCAAGTGCATCCACTCTCATGGCCACTGCAACAAAACTGGATAAGGATACTGGTAAATCAGTAGATATTACTGATTATAGAGGTATGATTGGCTCTCTACTCTATCTAACTGCTAGTAGACCTGATATCATGTATGTTACCTGTCTTTGTGCAAGATTTCAAGCAGATCCAAGAGAACCTCACTTAACAGCTGTGAAAAGAATCTTTAAGTATCTTAAAGGAACAGCTGATCTGGGATTGTGGTATCCTAGAGAATCAGATTTTAAACTAATAGGTTACTCAGATGCAGATTTTGCAGGTTGCAAAATTGACAGGAAAAGCACAAGTGGAAGCTGCCAATTTCTTGGAGGCAGATTGGTTTCTTGGTTCAGTAAGAAACAAAAGTCAATTTCCACATCAACTGCAGAAACAGAGTATATTGCTGCAGGAAGTTGTTGTGCACAGATTCTTTGGATGAAGAATCAGTTACTGGATTATGGGTTAACATATTTCAAAATCCCTATTTACTGTGATAATCAAAGTGCTATTACTATGACAAGTAATCCAGTTCAACACTCTATGACAAAGCACATCAGCATCAGGTACCACTTCATAAGGGAACATGTGGATGAAGGTACAGTGGAATTGCACTTTGTTCCAACAGATCAACAACTAGCACATATCTTAACAAAACCACTGTGTGAAGCCACTTTTACAAGATTGGTAAATGAACTTGGAATGGTTTCAGGTTCTTTTTTTAAATTTGTCTAGTTTTGTTCTATTTCATTAGACTTTATGATCAGTATTTACAGAATGTAATCTCTTTGTGTATTCTGTGATTAATTGAAATATGCGTTCAAGTACTGATTGTTGTCTGATATATGTTTCTAAACTCTGATAAGTGATATGTCTGTTTAAGTAACTATTCAATCCTATGAGGATAACTGTGCTACATACTGACCTAGTAGTCTTCAATAAACAAATGATCCCATGTAAGAAGTAATTATTTCTGTGGAAATCTTATGACACAAGCAAATTCTGATAATTGAGCTTAGTTGAGTTTACTTTGTTTATCTTATTACTAAGTCACAAATTAAAATAACGCTACTCATCTGTTAAGTTCCGATACTAGTAAATCTGCTGAATGTACTAAGTGCTGATAAACCTCAATTATCAAAAGCAAAAGCAAAAAGATCAAAGAATAAAATCAGGTACTCCTTTGAGATCTAGAGTAAAAATGTGGAAGGGACAACCCAAGTGCATTACTGGTATTAAGTAAATATGCATTAGAAAAGCAAAATATTTTCTTGGTGACTTTTCACACTCTATGATTACTGGAGAAATACTCTGATAATAGCATAAATTCTGATAAGCAGTCGTGACTCACTTACACTGAGAAGCCACTGTAAAATAGAATTTAAAAAGATGCATAAAATTAACACAAAACAGTTGAGGTGGACTCAAGCATGAACTCATTCATCAGTAGGTTTCAGGATAATGACAGCTCTTTAGCAAAATTTTAGTTATGCCTTATTTCTAAGATGTACTGAAGTGAATCAAACTTTACTCCTTGTCTGAAATTTAGCTTAATGCACACACTAATCACTCCATCTGAATGATGAAAATTACTGTGGTGGTCTATGTTGTTTTAGATAAACAGTCATTGTGTCATTTTGCACTAACTCTGAGGACAAGTTCTGGTTGCATATTATGACGATTAAGTTCTGAAGAGTATAACTCAGAACTTGTATGAGGATTTACTCAGATAGGCATTCCTTTTTCGAGTTAAGAAATTATGTTCTGATGACTGTTAAGTTCTGATATTACAGTCTAATTCTTTACTTGACTTATCTGTGGATAAAATTTGATAACAGTCTCGGTTCAAACTAGAATATGTTGAAGTGGAAGATTAATAGTCACTATGGTTAGGGTTAATGATATTCGTACTTGAACAGTCCACTTTTACTTGTTTCTTGTGCGCATTCAACCATGTTCTCTCCTTCCAATGAATGTTATTCTTTTTCCAAGTCTGGGGAGACGAGGTAAAATTAATTCTACCTGTCAGCATTAAATACTTTTACGTCTCCTGGCATTCTCTTGCCTATATAAGCAGCCACTTCACATCAGCCTTCCCATCAAATTCTTTCTCACAAACTTACCTTCATACTTTTTCATTTAAAAACACAATGGTCAGATACAACATGTTTTTGAACTACCAAAACTTCAATATGGAGCTAAGTTGTGCCGATTGGCAGCAGGAATGGCACGTCACGGCCATTCCTGAGGAGATATGGGACTCTGTCCTACAGGAGGTACTGGCCCACCTCCTGTTCTTCTATATGGACTACCATCGCCTTCTGGAACGATTGGAGGAGGAAAGGCTGGAAGCTCTCCGCCAGCAAGAGCGAATCATCCGACTCGCCATTCTGTTTGTCGAGAGTAGGAAGAAGAAATGATTTAATCTCGTCTTCTTCCTGTTTTTCTTCATCATCAGCTTTGTCAGGCTTCTTAGCTAGGACTAAAGCTGTTGATGTTAGGTTTAGCAGCTTAGGGAAATCTTGTATAAATTCTGATGTAATCTCAATTTCATGAATGTATTCACTTGATATATTAATGAAATTTGTTTTTGTTTCAAGATTTTGTCTCTAAGATATTTTGTAATGTATTGATAAATCTTGATTGATATTTTGATGACCATATAAATTCTGTTTTAATTTAAGTTCTGACTTTTCTTTATCAGTACTTACTCATATGATTTATCTTGGTCATTTTCACTTGATTTATTTTCAGAATATTAATGTTGCAGTGAAAAATAATTCAATAAGTGGGAACGGCTTCACTTTTGAATTAAAACTGTTTCACCTTAATTAATGGAATATCTGGGTAAGTGGAACGGTTTTTTCCTTGAAAACAGGCGAGTGAGTAAGTAATAATTACCGTTTTCTCGAGCCCAGTAACTATCCGTTATTACTGCATGTCTGACAGGTGTCCAACGGTAACATTTTTTTTCAGAGTATAAGTACGACAGAGAGAGGATTTTTTTAATCTTTTATTTCCTTCATATTTTTTCTCTCTACTTGCTTTTACTCTCACTTTCTCTCTTCTTCTCTCGTTGGTTTTTCATACAGACATTTTATCAAACACCTAACAGGCACTTTTTCATCTCAATTGTTCACATGGCACCTAAGGATTTAATCATTGATGGAGCTAAGTATGTTCCAAACAACTATGCTGCAATTCTTGATCATGCTGAAGCTCCATCTAAATTGCATTTTGTGCAAGATCTTCTTGCACACAGTGAGATTGGGTATGCATTAACCCAGCCTTCAGTCTTTTTGAGCCAACAAGTTCTGACGTTTTGGCGGACTGGGCACTTTGATGATGGTGGTAAACATGGCACTCCCAGTATTGTTTTCGAAGTGGGTGATTCATCTTATGCAGTTACTCCTGGTACAATACGCAGGGCTCTACATCTCCCAGAAGAGTGTACTTTTTCAATTCCAAAGGAATCAGCTCTTCAGAAGTTAATGGCTAATTTGGGATATGAAAAGAGTTTGGCAAAACTTGGGCAGTTGAAATGGGCTCATATCAGAAGAGAATGGAGCTTCTTCTTCGACTGCATCACCAAAGCTTTTGGGAACAAATGTTCGAATTTTGATGCTATCCCAATTCTGAGTCAGCACATCGGGTATGCTATTATCAATCAAACTCATTTTGATTTTGCAACTGGTATAATTGGTTTTATTGGGGATAGGATGACAGAGGATAAGAATGTTGTCTATTTTGCTAGATTCTGTCAACTTATTTATACTTTTTGTACTGATGAACCTCAATTAGTCAGTTCCTCAACCCCACCTTTTAAAGTTGCAAAACGCTACTTTAATGACCTGGTAAATGCTGACACTAAGAAATCAGTGGTTAGACCATTACAGATTCCTCAGTCTGTAAAACAGATCCTAGTAAATGCTGATCCTGATACATATAGATTTGTTTACTCTGATGTCCAACCAACAACAAACACCCAAAAACCATCATCCTCAGCACCTACCACTCATTCTACTCAACCTACCCTCCGGACATATCTCAAATCCTATCTCTCCACTTCACAGACTGTTCAACCCTCATCCTCAGCACCTACTATGAAGCCTTCATCCTCCAAGCCAAAGAGGACAAAGACTGTTCCTCAAACACCTCAAAAGAGAAGGAGGATTGCCTTGAGAGATGAATCTGATACTGAGGAACAGGTTCCTTCTTCAGAACCTGTTGTATGTGAAGCTGAGAAAGAGACTTCTCAGAAGGATTCTGGAATTGGGGGAGCTAGGCTTCTCAAGAGGCTTAGAAGAATGACAGTTCCTGAAACTCCCAAGGAATCCAAATCAACAAAGAGATACAAGAAACAGAGGGTACACAGGCCAGTTTCAGATGATGAAGAGGAAGCAGGTAAGGAAGGGGATCGGGAATCTCTGATCTCACAAGACAAGGAATTTGCTCCAGTCACTTCTTCTCCATCAACTCCATCTAAGGAAGTTGTTTCTGAAAAGGCTACCACCCCATCTGTGTCTCCTGTTGATCCAGGCACAAGTGCTGATATTGATGTTCAAAACTTGGTTGTGCCTGAAGTAATTTTCTTAGAAGCTCCAACAGCAACTAATCCTTCAACAACACCTGTTATTGATGCTGTTCAAACTCCAGAGTTATCAACAACACCTTCTCTGCATCATGATGCTGATGATCAGCCTTTAGGTGAGCATCAGGATTTGGCTGTTGATCAGAACTTAGAACCAGATCAGAAATTAGAGGATGTTGAAGCCTCCATTGCTACTCACACTGTTGTCTTATCAGAAGATACTGATTCTTTAAGTTCTGATGCTGCAAATGCTGGAGAAACTGGTGATGCTGCTCCAACTGCAGATGCTGATGCAGCAGGTCCTTCAGGACATGCTCCTCAACAGACTATTCTAAAGTCTGAACTGGTTAAGAAGTTTGTTACCAGAGAAGCACCAGTACCTTGGAGTGAAACTCCTGCAGGACTGGAGTGGACTAAGGAATGGAACTCAGTTTCATGTGTTCCAACTGAAAAGCATCTTGCTGAGCACTTGACTAAAGCTGATGAAATGTTAAATTCTGATGATTTCAAAACCCATCTTAGAGTCACTACATTGAGTACTAAACATCTACAAGGTCTTCACTCAACTACTCATACAGAGCTACACAAGATTCAGGAAGAATTTATCAAACATGAACAAGTTTGGAAAATTGATAAGAAAAAGTTCTTCCAACCTACCTTTGACAGAATTGCTTATATTGAGAAGACTCAAGATCATCAACAAGCTCAGCTTGATGATATTCTGAAAAATCAAGCTTCTCAGCAATCACAACTGACTGAAATCCAATCCTCAGTGGAATTGCTTATCTCTCTCATACTACCTGCTGATGCCAAAAAGGGGGAGAAAGTAATTAAGTCCAAATGCAAGACTGACAAGACACTGACAGGGAAGGATGATGAAAAAGATGATCAAGGAAATCCTGGAATGGGTAGAGGTCATAGTCAAGGTAGAAGATTCACATCAAGAAAAGCTGAAATCACAAGTCACAGGACAAGTTCTGATACTGGGAAAAGAATAAGTTATGCTGCTGGTAAAAGGATAAGTTCTGATAAACTTTTAGATTTTGATGAGGAAATGTCAAGACAGTTATTTCTTCAGGAAAATCCAAGAATGGACTTGGAAAGTTTAATGGAAGAAGAAGCCAGGCTTAAATCAGAGAAAGTCACATCTAAATCTGAAGCTTCTGGTAAAAAGCCACTTCCAAAACTCAAAGGCATTGTGATCAAAGAAAGGACACATACTGAAGCAACATTGGAAAGATCACAACCGCAGATAGATCCAAGATCCAAGGGTAAAGAAAATGTTGGTGAACCTATCTAGGTTTATGTGCCTCCTGAGGATGAAGAAATTACTGATGAAAAGGATAATCTTGCTCTAACTTTAAGAAAAGTTCTTAAAACAACCTCTGACATGGCTCAAGTTGTTCAGAGTCAAGAAATTGTAAGTTCTGATATTCAGAAGAAGCAAGTAACCTCTGACATAGCTCAAGTTAACTTGATATCAGAAGATAGATCAAAGACACTCCTACCAGGATTCACTAAAGCAAAACAGACTCAACCTTTGAAGACTACTACAAGTGGCTTTAAAGCAAGAGTAGTTACTGGAAAGGAAGCAAGAGATAAAACTGGATTGGGAAGTGCTGATGAAAGAAGAATACATAACACTACCAATGATCCAACTTCCTTGAGTGAACCAGGTATTGGAGCAACTCCTGAGAGATTGAACCAACTGGAATCTGTACAGATGGTTTACCATACCTACTTGAAAGAATACATCTTGTTGTATTTCATGACAGATGGTAGGGTTTATCATATAAGACAAAATGCCATTCCATTAAAGTATTCTGAAGAATTGGAGCATGTACTATTCTTACTTTAAGTGGATGACAGAATAACAGGAACTGCTGCAAACTATTTGAAAGAACAGATTTAGAGACAGAAAAGGCTTTATTATGTTAAGTCTGACAGTATATACGTTCCAAAGTACAGAGATCACAATGGTGATATAGTTGAAATGAAGCCCAACACTGCTAAGATTATAACTACCTTTCTGGGTACAGGGCTGTTGAATTCAATCTTGAGTCTGATAAAGCTTATTTGATCAGACTGGATCAGGATATAAGAAAAGCAAAGATCAATGATCTCAGAGCTACAATCTTTCAAATTGGTGAAGATACTGCAGAGCTTAAAGATGCCAAAAGGAGAATGATTGATGAACTCAGATATGCTGAGAAATGTTTGTTGAAGAACTATCTCAGAACAACTCCTAACATCAGAGAGGTCAGATGATGAAGCCAAGTCAAAGATCTACAACTGCTTAAATTCTGATATTTGTACAGACTGAAGTTGTTATCAGAAGTTGAATATTGGTAAAGCTTTAAGGACTGTAAGTTGTAGTTATCTAGTCTAATTCTCATGCATTTGTACTTAATGTTTTTGACATCATCAAATATCTGTTAAACTTCTATATTATGCTAATTTACAAGTTGGGGGAGATTGTTAGATATATTTGATAATGTCATGGCTAATATAATTTATGTTTAGATTTCAGATCTTACTTAACAGGACAAATCAGTACTTAACCGTTGATCAGTACTTATACTGGAAGTCAGGACTTAAGGATATCAGTACTTATATTATCAGGAGATAATCATCAGAAGTTAGATATCAGAACTTAAGTGCTGGAGGACGATCAGATAAGGACAGTAGCTGATTAAAGGAAAGAAGATCAAGATAAACATAAGAAGAGATATGCATGAAGAAGGAGTTCCGTGAAGAATGGAATACTTGGAAGAAAAGATATCTGATTGATATATTTTAGGAAGCAGAATTATATTCCATATCAATTAGCGATTATCTTGTAACTGTGTAGTATATAAACACAGATATAGGGTTTACACTATATGTGTTATCATATTTGAGAAGATTATTCATTGTAACCCTAGCAGCTCTCGTGATATTTGTTCATCACTGAGAGGTAACAGTTCCATACTGTAACAGAGTTTATTGTTTCAATAAAGTTTGTTTTCTGTTACTTAAGATTTTAAAGTTCGATTTGATTGTATTATACACTGTATTCACCCCCTCTACAGTGTGTGTGACCTAACAGTAACCAGCAGCTATAAGCCAGAGTAATAGTAAAAAGTCATTGAGCATACCAGGCAAGTATTCTTCCCTATTCTAAATTCAGAATAGCTTATTGTTTTACATATTCAAAATATAAGAACTGTTTATAAATACTCTGATAGCGTATCGAATATCAGTACTCTTATGTTTATTGATCTTTAACTGGTGATACCCCGATCTCAAATCAATCTTAGAGAAATACTTGGATCCTTTCAGCTGATCAAACAAATCATCGATTCGAGGTAATGGGTACTTATTCACAATTGTAAGCTTATTAAGTTCTCGATAGTCAATGCATAATCTCATGCTTCCGTCCTTCTTCTTAATAAATAATACCGGGGCACCCCATGGGGATACACTAGGTCGAATCACTCATTTTTCTAACAATTCTTGCAATGGGTTTGCCAATTCCTTCATTTCCACCGGTGCCATTCTATACGGGGCCTTAGATACTGGTTTCGTTCCAGGTGATAAGTCGATTGCAAATTCGATTTCTCTATCTGGAGGAAGTCCTGATAATTCATCTAGAAACACATCTGGAAATTCATTTACCACTGGAATGTCTTCCAATTTTGCTGGCTCCTGACTTCTGTCTATCACATAAGCAATAAAATGCTCGCATCCTTATGGTAATAACTTCTTTGCTTGAATCATCGTCAAGAACTTCTTCGCTTGTCTCTGACCTCTAAACGTCACCATTTTCTCGTCTAGCATCTTCAATATTACTTTCTTATTACGACAGTCTATCTGAGCATCGTGATTAGATAGCCAGTTCATTTCTAAAATGACGTCAAACTCTCCTAACTTAAATGGTATCAAGTCAGCATCAAACTTATTGCCAGAAATCTCAATCTCACAACCCTTACACACTTGGTTAACAAATACATGCTCCTGATTTGCTAATTCTACCGTCATAATTTCACTTAGCAATTCAACTGAACAATTCAACTTATCAATAAAATCTTGAGAAATAAATGATCGAGTTGCTCCTGAATCTACTAGCACTTTAGCACATAAAGAATTCAAAGTAAGCGTACCTGTCACTACATCAATGTCCATGATAACATCATTCACATACCTGTTATAAACTCTAGCTCTGGGAGGTTCATTCACTGTTGGAGTAGCTCCCATAATTCTCAGCGTATTATTTACTGGAACTGGTGTCTTGCAATCCCTTTCTAAATGTCCTGGCTTTCCGCACTTGAAACATGTAAACCAAATTACTGGAACTTTGCCTGCCTGATTCCTGGTTGGCTGATCCTTGCTGACTGGTTCTCTGGTTGGCTGATTACGGCACTCCCTTGAATAGTGCCCCCTCTGGTTGCATCTAAAATAGACCAGATTCAACTTGTTGTAAACTCCACCATGTTTCTTTCCACAGACCTGGTAGTCTGGTAGAGCTGGCCTCTGCTGGGTTGGCTGGTTCCCAGTGGCTGGACAGTTACCTTGGTCTTCGTTCCCTGTATTATGTCTGTTAAAATTCATTCCGGGCTGGAACTTGCCTTTCCTCTAATTAAAATTTAGAAACTTCCCTGCTTGGGACTGTCCTTCACTTCCCTCAAACTTCCTCTTCTTACTATCCTTCTCCTTTTGAGACATTTCACTTTCCGTTTCAGCAATCATAGCTTTCTGCACAACTCTCGCATACGTATCCAACTCAAATATGGCCACCTTTCCTCGAATCTATGGCTTGAGTCCTTGCTGAAACCTCTTAGCTTTCTTCCTATCAGTGTCCACATATGATGGTACAAACCGGGATAACTCCTCAAACTTACTTTCATAATCTGCCACTGACATATTCCCCTTCTTTAGCTCCAGAAATTACAATTCCATTTGATCTTGAACAAACTGAGGGAAATACTTCTCTAAAATCAACTCCTTAAATCTAACCCACGTAACATCATATGTATCTTCCAACATCTTAACAGTTTCCCACCAGTAGGTGGCTTCATTCTTCAAATAGTAACTCGCAAACTCAGCCTTCTGCTCCTCTCTCATCTTGAGTAAGGCAAATGCCTTCTCAATTTCCTTCAACAAGACTCTTTCCTCAATACGATTTACAAAACCTTTAAATTCCGGTGGATTCACCGCTTGAAAGGTCTTAAAGGTTACCTGAGGATTGGTTTGCCTCTGCTGTTGTTGAGTCAGGTGAACTATTTGTTAGGCCAAGATCTGAAAAATCTGGGCTACAGTTGGGTCTATGGGACATGGATTGGCATTCTGGTTATTGTTGTCTTGGGTGTTGTTGTTGTTGTTGTTGTTAGTTTCTTCATTTTGGTTGGTAGAACGAGTATTTTTTCTAGGAGGCATTTTGTGGAAAGAATCAAACAACTTATTTAGACTTTAAATCAAAACCCTTTTTATGAAAAACTTTTCTAAAATAGAAATATCTCTTTTTGAAAACATTTTTGATAGTTGAACTAAGTAAATTGCATGCTTCCTTATAGAATGTAAACAATTAGGAAATAAGGTACATGATATCACAAGAGTTTTCTAACTGGTGCAGTAAGAAACAATAGGTATGGTAAAGTAGATGACAATGCTAGAAAAGAAAAGGTACTGATATATATACCAAAGTTTGATAGTACAAGTGCGAAACATTTTATTAAAGGCAAAGGTACATCAGGCCTATCCATTATTCAGCAAGTCTAGTTTATTTATATACCCACCAAAAGTCTGATAACACACATTACACACGATTATACATATATCAGCTGTTACATCATTTCTGTCATTTAGCGTTATGGAAAATCGGTCCACCAAGCCTCTCAAAATCCTCCAATACCTCTCTGGCCCACCCCATAAGAGCATATGGTGCTGCATACTCGCAAGTAGCTCCATGAAGTCTAGCTTCAAGTATTCTCCGGGTCACCTGAATCTCATTCTGAATCTCCTTAACTTTCTTGTCAACATTTATAGTCTTTATGATGTGCTGTAGCTCCTAAATCTGGGCCAACAAGGCTTCTCGCTCTAAAAGAAGAGCCTCATACTTATGGTAGGGAACAGGGTGTGGAGTAAACTGAAAAGATGCACCCGCAACCGAATGTCCGGTAGAGTCAGAATCAGCAAGTGGGGGTCCTCGAATAGGTGGTCTCACGCTAGGAAGTAGCTTGCAGAGGTGCAACCATCACAACTGGTATTATAGCTATCACTGGTGGAAGAGCAGGGCGTGAATCAGATGACAGTCTTCCGACTGATGGCTCCGAGTGATCAGATGATAATGGAATAAAGGAATCTGCCATCGCCGCTATCTGGAAATTACGCTGCTAGATAAGAATCTCAAAACTCCTCACGAATCATATTAAAACCTACCATTTAATCACACTCAACCTCTCGATGTTCTATTTTTCTATTTCTTAATTCTAATCTTCACCCTCTGCCCATTCCTGATAATCTAGGCTTATGGCAGTGACTTTTAAACTGTTGCTCTGATACCAAACCTATGGCACCCTCTAAACCTAGTTCAGAAGTTTGGGGTCCACAAGACACACCCATCATATATAAACCTGCTTATATAATAATATTATATGTAAAGACCCTACTCACCACGGATCGCAACAGTTCAAAGTATGTCCACAAGCCACAACCTTATTTATTACAATGTACCAAATCACAAATTTATTTATCTTACAACTGAAGTAAAACTTTATTATAAACTTTCAACACAAACTAAGCCACACATCTTCCGCTAGCTTATTCCATCTCAACCTGGAAACCTAGCTCGCACACTCGACTGGGAATCCTCGCTACCATCAGTTTCCTTTTTAACTGGAAAATAATATAAACAGATTTGCAAGAGTGAGCTAACTAGCTTAGCAAGTCATAATGACAGTCACTGAGATTAGTAATGATCAATTGAAATATTATAAGGAATCAAGTTTCCTGATAACCAATATTTAGAATTGGATATTCACTTTTATTTTTAAAAACCAAGGTTAGGCTGCTGATTAGTCACACACTAACCCCTAACAAGGCTCCCAGCTTTGCTTTATATACTGGATCCAAGGCACACATTGGGCTATTATGACCACGAATCTGGTCCGACCACGAACCTGGTCAACATCTAAAAACAATCCAATTCTATAATAACAACATGATAAAAAATGTAATTCAATAAACTGAACCATAAACAACAATTATCTTGAAGCATAAGGTGATTCACAATACCCTGAAGGTATAACAGGATAAACATGAAGATTGACTTTCAATCCAAGGAAAGAATCAGAATGTAGAAGACCAAGGGTTCAATGGTTACAAGAATTGGTCTTCTATTATACAAGGCATAGGGGTTCGTATGTTAAACAATGGTATATCAAGAATCAGTATGTGGTAGATATATATTTGTGGAGTAGTATTGTATATGTGTGGTTCATATCAGAGAATTCAACGATCAATGGTTTACAAGAAATCAGGCTTACGACTCAAGATCAATAAGAATCAGGGTTTAGGGTTAAGTACTTCAAAGTACTTGCAATATAGAAAAAGAACTATTCGGAATATATAACAACATATATGAAGAAATTTTGAAAATACTTGCAATAAATTACAAGAGAGAGTAGAAACACTTGAAATATAGCAAGAAGGATCGAGAGTACTTGCAATTATACTACAAGAAAGTTCGAGGATACTTGCCTTAATAATTATCTGCTTCTACTTTACTAGCACTTGTCAATTGGTTCCCACTCACTGACTATTTGCATTCCCTTTCTACGTCTCGCTTCCTCTGTTAGACATCACATGTACTTATCAATATTACTTCTCATCTCAATCTATTCGTTACAAGCTTCTATCTACCTTTCGTTTCACCCAAATCCGACATACGGATTGAAAGTTACAGCAAAAACTGTCAAACAATGCACATACAGTCATATTATACATCAATCAGATCACATGTAGCATATAGCACGTAAGATATTCGATCAAAATATTTTTTTCAAAGAAGATTCGGGGTTAAAATAATTTTTCAGGTATTTAATACGATTTTTGAACATTTTTCGGAATTAAAATGGGTATCCAAATCATTTTATAATTAAATAATAGGGTTCTAACACCCGAATCTGACTTTAAAATCATTTAATATTAATTATTGAGCCTTGAGAATAATTTAAAATAATATTTTAAAACTCGAAACTATTTTTCCGAATTTTAAAATCCAAATAAATAATTAAATCTAATTAAATAATCAATTAAAATTAATTAATAACTAAATAATTATTTAATCAATTAATATTTAAATTAATTGACTAACTAAATAATTAATTATCAACTAAAATTAATTAATTAATTCATTAAGATTTATTTTTAAATTAAAAATAATTTTCAGAAAATAAATAATGAATTTTGGATTTTTTTTCAAATAATAAAAATCAATTTCTGAAAATATTATAAAAAGAAATATAATTTCGGAAAATAATAATACAGAAATCTGATATTTGAAATTTTTGTAAACAGAAATCCAAGTTTTGCAGACTTTTGAAACGAGGGGTGCAAACGGTAATTTTACCGTCTTCCCCGTCGTCCCGCCGTCGCCGCCGGCAAGTCGCCATTAACGGCGACTGAAGCTTTTCCGTCCACCTGCAAAACCACCCAGAAATTCACCAAATTAACAGGAAATGTTGCTATTGCTTCATGAACGTATCTGCATAATCAATTCACTCAAATAATCGACGATTTAACCGGAAAACTAGATCGAAGTTCCGCCGCCGGCGAACCTTCAAACTCCGATCCTCGCCTTCCCGTTATCTTCTGTTAATTTCAAATATACCATTCGAATCGTTTTTCAACGATCTACACGTTGGTAACATCAATTTCAGCTAATAACCCCTAACAAAGAAACGCCTAATTTCCAATTAAGAACATTTAAACACATAAACCCTAATTTTATTAATCTGAGAATCAAACTCAATTTTTTATATGTTATTGAACTCCAAATTCATCATATAATATACCAAAATGGCCAGGATAAAATTATTTACAAGATTAAGCCATCAAATCACATAAACAACCTCAACATCAAAAATTCCTATTTTAATCATTAATTAAATCGAAATAAAACAAATAAATAAGATCAAAACCATTATTTCTGCAATAAATAAGAGCTTTTCGAGAGCTTTGATTCGGTTTATGGCACGCTCGATTCCAAGTTCGATAACGCCTTCAGATTTGAGTTTGATTTTCAAGAACGGGGCGATTAATTAGGGTTTTCTCTTTATTTTTTATGTTTTTACTGATCAATTATGATTATACGAATAAAATGAAATAAGAAATAGGCTATTTATATTTATGGAATATTAATACTCGTTGGATCGTATTGGATCGAAAAAATAAGTTATGTAGCCGCTAAGTAACTGCAAAAAATGATCCGTTTTGGATAATTATCAACCTGTTTTGGATAATTATTAAAACTTTTGGATAACTATCAAAACTTTTGGATAATTATCAAAACTGGGCTTCTTATAAAACACTTTATAGGAAAATAATGTAATAATATCCCGTTTTTCAAGAATACGAGTTTTTTTTATCTATCGAAATGGTTATCGTATCAAAAATTTTATGCCGGGACGCATAAGGGTCAAACCGTACTCCGGATTCAAAAAGTCAAAACACGAATAATGTCCTGAATAATTAGATTAGGTTAGGAAGGTGTTTTTCGAAGAGTTTCGGGTTGTAAAAATGCAAAAACGGTTGAAGTTGGACGATTCCCGACTTTATAAAATAGTTTTATAATTATGCGGAAAATAACTAATAAATTCATAAATCATTATAAAATCATATAACAGTCCAAAAATTACCAGAAAAATAGCGTAATTATTTATATTTTATTTCGGACATAATAAAATTAACATACATATACTTTACCACACATAAACATCCACATATCAACACCAATCATAAGATAATTCACCAAAAATCACATAATAATCACATAATATTTATTTATTGATAAAAAAAATTACACGCTATGTCCCGGATATTACAATAAATCCTGCTGGTATGATTATTTCTAGACCTTATTTAAGGACTATCTCTAGTTGTATGACCACATACTACCCTTCTTTAGCCGCCTCTTATTTTTGTAGGATAAATTATCCGAGCTTTTCTGTGAGTTGTGTGAAAAGATTTAGAGAAAAACAGAATTAAAGAGAGGCATGATCCTTCCCGGAAAAAGGAGAGGTAGACGAGAGTCAGTATTTAGTAATCCTTGTAAGGAAACTCTAACTACTGAAAGTTATGAGTTGTGTGGTGTGAGAAGTAGTGAGACTACTTTAAAAAAATATAGAGATTATGTGTTACTCGTTATATTTTGCAGGTGCACAGAGTACACAAGAAACAGTTGTTGAATAACAGTCTGTTGACCCTTGGATAAACTCTGATGTACCAAGTGCTGATAATTTCTCTGCAGGTCTAACATTGATACTTTCCTGCAGTCCATTCAATCTACTATTTCACCATCTGTAGAAATCCTTGTTTTTGTTAAAAAAACAGTCCATTTATTCTACTATTTCATCACCTAAAATTCTCCCTGTTGTTGCTAAAGATATAATAGCACAACAGTCCATTCACAAAAATCTATCCACTACAGAGTCACCACAGCACTCCACGGTACCAAGATTCTAAAAAGTAAATTCTGAAGCTCCAGTTCATCCATCTACAATTTTTGAAGATGTGGAGCTCAATGCTGATGGTATAGAAGCTTCTAAAGCTGCTGGATCACATACAACACCAATTTCTGAATCTATCTTACATGCTGAAGCTAAAGATGCAGTTCATCGTATAGTTCAAGATCCAGTTGCAAATGAAGAATCTAGTGATGGTGAAGAAGCTGATACTTTAAATGCTCTTATAGATCTTGAGGATGATCTATTCTTCCCTGAAGATATGCCTAAACATATGAGGCAACAGAAGTTGAAGGAGTTAGATGCTAAAATGAAGCAGGATTATTTTGATGATATCTGGAATACAAAATGGAAAGATGTTGCATATCTTATTTCCAGTACCAATGTTGTTAAACATCTGGAAACAGCTGAACAGAGAATTCAAAATCCTGACATGCTAAATTATTTAAAAGCGTCTTCTCTAATAGTAAGGTCTTTGCATACAACTCAAGAAGCAATTACTTCTCAAATCAATCAGATAAAAGAATCCTTGATTACTTCAAAGCTGACTACTCATCAGGAAATTCAGAAGCAGATTGCACCAATTATTTCCAGACAGACTACAATTGAAGCCAATCAAGCTAGATTGGAAGCTAAAAAACTCAAATGTCTGAATAACTTACAGAGGTACAGAATTCAATGGAGCTGATTCTTTCTCAACTTCTTGGTGATGATGCCAAAAAGGGGGAGAATATTGTTCAATCTAAATGCAAGCAGCTGACATTGACAAATACTGATGATGAAAGTCCTGATGGAGTTAATAAAGAGGGACAAAAGGACAGTGTAAGGAGAAGAGGTGAAGAGCTAGTTGGAATTAGTGACTGATCAAAAACTGTCACTAGGTCTCAATTTGGACAAGGTGGAGAAAGTAGGAGAAGTGAAAGAAGAGCTGACATTGACAATTACTGATGATGAAAATCCTGATGGAGGTAATAAGGAGGGACAAAAGGACAGTGTAAGGAGAAGTGGTGAAGAGCTAGTTGGGATTAGTGGCTCATCAAAAATTGTCTTTAGGTCTCAGTCTAGACAAGGTGGAGAAAGTAGGAGAAATGACAAAAGAGTTAAATCTAAAGAACTGATTGTGACTATAACAACTCAACAAACTTTAAAAGTTACAACTGCTGATGAAGACCAAGGTATTCTGGAGATAGAAGCTGGTGCAGAAGCAAGTGGGTATCTTCAAACTCTAAAGTAAAAGGTATAAAGACAACTCTATTCTATAAGAATCCAAAGATTCAAGCATTTGGATCTGAGGTGAGTACAGAATCTTTCAGAAGGAAAATCCCGGAGTTGATCTAGAACAACTAAGGCAAAGGGAGGAAGATTTCAAGAATTGCATGAAGACAGCAAATACTGATACTGTTATTATCTCTCAAGATCCATATGAAGATGATCCTTCTATCAGACCAACCAAAGGGGTAGTCATAAGGGAGGTGAGTCAGGAAAAGGATGAAAGACCTCTTAGGTCCCAAGCTATCTTAACTGCTGACAGGAGTCATAAGGGGAAAGAGAAGATAAGAGAGAAGTCCAAGCCTTCAAAGCCTAAAATCAAAGTTGTTGCTAAGAAGAAATTAGTATCTAAGGCAACTAAATCTCAAACAATGATAGATCCGGTCTATACAGTAGCTCAAGCATTTGATACTGAAGAAATTGCTGAAGAAGAAGAAGTCAGTCAAGCTCATCAAAGAAAGAAGATTCATGGAGCTAATTAGGCTAAAAAACTGAAGTTAACCTCTGACATTGCTCAAGTTGATGAAGAAGCAAACGCTGTTATTCAACCAATCATAACTCTAATACTACTCATGTTGTTGATTCTTCAAACCCAATTAAAGCTGATTTATCAAATCATAGGATTCTGAAAACATAGTCTCTGATAAGCCAGAACTTACTCTTGAAGAGAAGAAGAAGCTACTATGGGGAAGCAAGAAACTTGCACCTAGAAGAGATTCTTTTGAAACATTAAAGAAGATTTATAGTGGAAGTTCTCATTCTAGAAAAACTGGAATCACAAGTGGTCTGGGAAGGTTAAATGTTGATCCATCTGTAGGAGATGCTTTCATTCAAAGGAAGCATGCTAATCTAATAGAAATTGAAGACAATGTGATGCTTGATGACTTACAGAAGATCATATTAGTATAAATTGTTATTGATCTTGTTGGAGAGAAAATGAATTATTTTCTGGAGTCTGGGAGAAAATTAACATTGACTCAAGAATAGTTAAGAGACAAACCATGGTAGGAGTTAGAACTTATTGCTACAGTTCTTGAGGTAACTAATCCTGTAACTGTCCAATGGTCTGCATTTATAAAGAACCTGATACAGTTAAAGTAGAGAGGAATGCTTTACAAATCAAACTACATTCCAAAGTACATTAATCAAACTGAATATGTTGTTGATATGGCTATTGGAGAAGCTAAGATAGAAATGAGTGTAGGAAGAGAAGTCTTAACTTTTAATCCTGATGGAAAGAAGATTGGGTTTCTGAAACTGGATGATCTATCTCTTGGAAATTCAAAGTTACATGACCTCAATGCTGCCATCTATCAGAATGATAAATCAACAGATGAACTGAAAGAACACAAATATAGGATGTAATGGTATTTGGATGTAATGGAAGAAAAACTGCTGAGGAAGTTTCTTGAAGATTTTCCGGACTGTGTTAGAGTTCAGAATGAAGATTAAAGTCTGATATTTACTGAAGTAAGAATGAATATGTTTACTTGATTTCCGCATTTAGATAGTTTTGACATCATCAATTGGAACTTGTACATATTTTCATAATGCACAAGTTGGGGGAGATTGTTAGATATAATTGATGATATCAGGAAAAAAACTATCAGGAGTTCTTATCAGGACTTAATATCAGTATTTACTGAAGAGTGATGTCATCAATATTTATATCACTGCTTGATGATCAGCAGTTGATGTCATCAGGATTTGTCACTTCAGTAGATATTCGAGGAGGAAAAGGAAAGCAAAAATTCAAAGCGGTAAAGGACTTTATCTCATAAGCAATCATACATGGATATGTAATAGGTTTCCTTATTGTAAAAAAATAGGATTCCTTATTGATTGTGTAACTGTTCTCTATATAAAGCACATATTAGGTTTATGCTATATGTGATGCGTACATTGATATAGCATTCACATAACCTAGCAGCTCTCAAGGATAATTGTTCATCCTTTGAGAGAGTACCTTTGTAATAAATTTTTATCTGTTAATATAAAAATCGTTGATTATGTTGAAGCTTTATCGAATTGTTTGCACAAACTGTATACACCCCCTCTACAGTTGATTACGGACCTAACAAAAGGCTTAATTTGCATAAAATGAGTGAAAAAGATGAAGATCTAATGAATCTTCAATCAAAAACCCAGGAATATGATGGATGAAGGAATACCGGAAATTGCCTCAAGGTGGATCCCTAACCAAAAGGATTAGGTGTTGTGGAGGAATCTTCACCGGAAATCGCCTTTCTGGGAGAAAGAATATGAGAATTTTAAGAATAGGAAAGAATGAGTGAAGAATTACACTTCAGTTCACTCTTATATAGCTTTGAAAAAGGAATTTGATTCGATTAAAAGCCCATGAGGTCAAGGCCCAAAAAAGGGGGGATGCCCATGAGAAGAAACATCTAGCAAACTCTAGAAAATACAAGGAGAAGTGAAAAGGGGGGGGAATCCTGGTCGAAATTTTATTTGACCAGAATAATAAAACAACCCATATTCCGATGAGAGTATACGTCGAAAGAGGGGAGAATCCTGGTCGAAATTTCTTTTGACCAGAATGATAAAACAACCCATAATCTGATGAGAGTGTTCGTCAAACCAGGGGAGAATCTTAGCCGAAGTTTCATTCGACCAGAATGATAAAACAACTCATAATCCAACGAGAGAAATATGGGAGAATCCTGGTCGAAATTTCATTTGACCAGAATAATAAAACAACCTATAATCCGACGAGAGAGCTCATCGAAAGAGGGGAGAATCCTGGTCAAAATTTTATTCGACCAAGATTAAAAATCAGCCTATAATCTAACCAGAGTTCTAGTCGAATACCGACCATGATGTATCCTGGTCGAGTTAGACCCAGAATCCTCGTCAAAAATATGGGAGTATCCTGGTCGAAATCTCCTTCGACTAGAGTGACAAAATGGCTTATAATTCGACCAGAGTTCTAGTCGAATTTCGATCAGAGTGCATCATGGTCGAAAATTGACCAGAAACCCTCGTCGAAATAGAAATGTATCTTGGCCAAAAATCAATTCATCCAGGATGGGGAAATGATGGATAATCCGACCAGAGCTTTGGTCGAATTTTGACCAGAATGCATTCTCATCAAAATTCGACCAGGAATAATGGATTTTTTTAAAAAAAATCCCAGAAATTAGGGAAAAGGATGGAAAATTCTTAAAAAATATGGAAGAATCCCAAAAAAATCAAGAAATAATTTTTAAAATCATTTCTGGAGTTTAAGATATTTTCTGATAAATTGTCAAAAATTTAGGAAAAATACCAGTAGATACCAAAAAATTCCCGGGAAATTTGGAAAAATAATCTTGGGGCCAGTAACAAACCAGGAAAGTATTCTCTAGTTATCTACAATGGTAACTAGGATGATAAGAATAATTCTATCTGGGGAGCTGAATAGGTCGCGAAGCCCAAATCTGTTCCGCTAAAAGGGACAAGAAACCCTCTCAAGAATCTTGACATTCTTAGAGAGTGTGGTCTCAGTAATCTTGACATTCTTAGAAGAAAGCGTGATCTCAAGAATCTTAACATTCTTAGAAGAGAGTGTGATCTCAAGAATCTTGACATTCACAGAAGAAAGTGTGATTCAACTTAGAAGAACATATGAAGCCTCAAGAATGGAAAATTGTTGTTAATATTTAGGTCGCTCCACACTTTACGCTAAAAATGATACCCTGCAAGGGCATATAGAAACTTAACTTCTACAAAATTTTATATATTTCCTAGAAGTTGGGGGAAAATGATAGGGAATAAAATAACCCTAATTGCGTAATGAATAGGTGCGCTAATTAGACCTGATTTGTTCCAAAGATGAAACCCAGTTATTAAGACCAAGTGATTAATACATCATTAATCGGGCTTGAAGGGCCCATAAACCAAGGATTTATTATTAAATTCGTAGGTCATAAATCAGACCAAATTATGGTTGAGAAAACAAGTTCAAATCAGAATCAAACTCTCAAAACAGTAGTCCTCAAGCCACCCATATAACGACTCATATATTTGTAATTAGTTAAGTGTAATTAGTAAATAAATAAAATAAGTTATGGTTCTGTCAGCTGAATATTGTACTTGATATTAGTCGTATGTGCTCCGTGATATTCAAGAATTATTTGTGCGATTAATTGTTGAGTCGTATTGGCTATTTTTACTTTTAAAAGTGATTTTAATGAGAATTTATTTTCATAATATTGGAATTTACTCTAAAATTATTTTTATTACTTTATAATTTATTTAATTATTTTTAGGAATTTATAAAATTTAGAAATCAATGTTTTGTTAATTATTTATCCCTGAATGATTTTCTGATGGTATTTTATGTAAATTTAGTATTAAATTCCAGAATATTTCAAAAATTATATAATTCATATTTTATTAACTTTGGAATATTTTGATCATTTTAAAATAATTTTGGAAAATTTTCGGATTAAATTCACCGACACGTTTGTTCGTGAAATCGTTAGATGCAGGTACATTGCGCATTCCAAAAATTATTTAAAAATTATGAAAATTTTATATCATTAATTTTAATTTATTCCGGGAATTTTAAAGTTATTTTGGTAAATTTTGGAATTATCTTTACCCGTAAATTGTTCGTTGAGTTGTTAATTACGGTGTCAGTTCGGGTTAATAAATCAGATAAGTATTATTTCCTTTCTTCTTATCTTCTGTGCAACCTCTCTCTCTCTCACCGCCTCTAATCTCTCGCTTCTCTCTCTCTCGCAGTCTTTCTCTCTCACTCTCCTAATCTCTCTCTCGATCCCTATGTTCCCTCTCCCGATTATTTCTCCCTTCCTTCCTTCCTTTTCTCTCCGGTTTCCTTTTCTTCCGTCGGGTCCTCGCATCTCTGTTTCCGCCGTGGCACTTTTCGGTGACTTTTTCCGGTTCGTTTCCAGCTATTACCCCCGGATTGGCTTCCTGTGGTTTTCTTTTCGTATGTATATATATACCGTGTGTATATATGCGTGTGTGTATTGATTGTGTGTGTGTATCGATAGTGTGTGCGTGTGTCAGGTGGCGCGTGAGGCGTGTGAGTTTGTTGATGTGTTGTGTTCGACTGTGTTGCTGTTGTTTGGCTTGGTTATTTTTGGACTGAATTTTTATTATTTTTGCAGGGAATAATTGATTGATTTTGTGTAAATAAAATTATTCGGTGTTTGCAAGATTTAATTTTATTTATCGGTGAAACTCATGTTGAAAACCCAAATTTATCGCGAACCCGCGAATTTTACCGCCGTCAGCGATGAGCCTCGGCGAGCCGATGGTGGACGGTGATGTATAATTTTGAGTCCTACAATTTAAAATAATAATAATAATAATTAATAATTGAAGTTTGTATTGGTGACTGGGAATGTGAATTGTGGTTTATTGTTGGTTGTGACGTCGATTATGTTTCGACGGGATAGTCTGATAAATAGAGGAAACGCTGCCCGATTTCCGAGAATTAATTCTGGAAATACGGGAACGTATCTTGTAATTATCGGAAACGTCAAACGAATATATATATATAAATACTTTATATGAAATATGATTGCATGATGTGATGAATATTTTGATAAAAGATATCCAATAACCCTAATTTCCAAAAATGACGGGAATACGTATATTCCGAAAATGAATACCGAGCCGATTTTTGAGGACGTGGACCCTAATTGTTATGTGTATTACAATAATACGTATAATTACGAGTCGAGTTTTGATAACATTTGTGTAGAGTGTTAGCGAGGATATGTCAAGCATATTCGGTCGTCTAATTTAGGGTATTTCGGTTCTGTAGGTCCCAATCAAAAGCTCGAGCATCTAGGTCAGTTCAAGGCCAGCCAGTAATAGTTATAAATCGTATCAAGGCAAGTACCCCTGACCATATCTTTTATGGTTCAGTAATATATGAATAACTGTTGATTTAAATTTCGTACTGGAACAGAGCGTTTTAAGTTACGTATCCCCGGTATTTAAAAATATTTATTAAATTGTGTTTTGGGGAAAAGTAAATTTTGAAAATTCCTATCTCTAAACTGCGATTAATATGAAAAAGATTTTGGAGAGTGTGTTGTGATAGAACTGTTTTGAAAAGAGATAGGTATAAGTGGTTTGAAAACTGGATAAAATTGATCAAATAATTAGATGCGCGTGCGCAAGTGGCCCATAATGGCCAGGAAGATGGCGTAAGAGGCTAAGTTGGTTGCGCACCCTATTTAAACCAGTTAGTCCAGCTTGACAGAGACCTAGCTAGTCTCTGAGTTTCGGAAAAAATGTTATGGGATGGCAGATGGAGCCGCCCGGTGATGATAGCCTGATCAGCTATCTTATCATTGATCATCCAGTTTATATATGAGCGAGATTTTGTGGTTCCCTTAACGGAACAAATGGATTTTGGTTCCCGTAACGGAACAAATGGTTTTGGGTTCCCGTAACGGAACAAATGGTTTTGGGTTCCCGTAATGGGACATATGATTTTGTGGTTCTTGTAATAGAACCGATGATTTGAAAATGAAAATAGCATGCTAAAATTTGACTCTGGTATTTGCACAACACACGACTGATGCTATTATTTTATAGAGCATGATAGTGGTTGATATCCAGTTTACACTTGTTTTTCATGAACTAGTTATGATTTATGTTCCTATAACTATTTATCGTAAATTATTTTACTTGTTCTTCATATAGTGGTACTACTGAGCGATTGATCGCTCACTCTTGTAAAATGTTTTGTATATTCATATCTTATAGATGTCTAGGAAACCCTTCTGTCATAGGCAGGGCCAAATTCCAGTTCCTCCTGCATCGGGCTCCTCTAAGATAGTTGTGTCAGACCAGGTGTGGTCTATGAGTTGCTGTAAAAAGTTAGTTGTGTTTGGATTTTCTAAATAAGTTGGTTTGTATTAATTGTGTAACCTAAATCATACTTGAACCTGGAAAGATCTTGTGAAGGGGTTATGTTTATATTAAAATAAGAATTAGTTGATTGTAATATAATTGTGGTTTGATGTGTTAGTGACGTCAACTCCTGACCCGGGGTTGAGGCCGTCACAACCCAGTCCCATAAGGAAGCAAATCCTTACATTATAGGACTCCAAAGTCCATTATAAATCAGAGACCTACCCACCAAGTCTCTTAACCCTAAATTAACTCAAGGCGTCCCACGCCTATATAAGGGGATTCACCCCACATATCAAAACTACGTTTTAGACTTGATCCTTGACATACAGCAAGGTACGTAGGCATCATATGAAAGCAGATTAAGTCACGAAATACGAGAGCAGTCAAATAGAGTCTTGAGCTCATGAACCCTAGCATTAAATATACTCTAGTCTTTTTACCCATGATACGGGTTATGATATATTTAGACCGAGAGTCGGTCGGTATAAGTTGATAAAAAACCCAAAGCATTCGGGAGGTGTTTATATTTAAGAATGTTAACGCTAGTGAGTAGCGTGGTATTATATATGTAACACCCCCAGATCCGGGGTCAGGGATCCGAGTCGTCACGGTCTTTCTTTCCACAATTATCACTTAACTTAATTAATAATAAACAACCTCATGCTGTGACCCCACACTAACACACACCACCACACGTCATAGTCTCAGAGATGAAATTGAAATAAGTACAAGTCCTTGAATCCACAATTAAAAGTTATTACAACCCAAAATGATTACTTGATAAGTTTACAGTTAATTGCCATTATCTGCCACAAGTTATAATTATACATAATTGATTCTCAAAAGTAGAATGTCTGATCTACAGATAGATCTACCTCTGCAGCTATAGCAGCTACGATCTCAATGGGAAGGCGCGGGGCGCTTCCCACGCTCTTGCGCTGGGTCTGCTTGAGCCTGGCCATCTTTCTTAACTGTTGTTGTGTGATGAAGAAATGAAGCAAGAGTGAGCATTACAGCTTGCAAGATAATATATAGTGTAATCAATAATGCAAGTATCTAAATAGATAACTTACTGAAAACCTTTATCAAGTGTAAGATAATTACTTACTGGATATAAGCTTAAAGGAAGATGAAGTTACCAAATACTTCACTATACTTATATCATTTTAGAAAACCACTTGAACTACCACTGTTCAAATTATAATCAGTTTTCAACAGTTCATCACATAGATGAAACTACAAGACAAGATTTGAATAGATTAAATCTTTGAAGTATTATTGAAGGAAATAAGTTATGATATACTTCATTAAGTTCCGATATATATATCCACATATACATCTTCTTTATACATTTCTTGAAAACCTCTGTCATGAAAACTATGGCCATAGTTTGTAACATCCAATAAATTTTTGGAAGGAAAAAGAATTGTGGCATAAACCCGATATCTTGCTGATCAGGCAAAGATACCAATAAGTAACTTTTTCTAATAGTATATGGACGAATTCCCCACTGGTCATCACCCTGGCCGCAATAGGGCCTTATGATGGACTACCACTCAGCCACTTACGCATTTGATGGACTCCCACTGAGCCACTTACACTATCATGGATGCCCACTGAGCCCATGTTGCTTATGCCGACTTGATAGATGGACTTACTTCCCGAACGTTGGGTAAGTAATCAATTAATTTATCAAAACAGCAACCTCGTTACGAATGTAAAATACACCACTGAGCCGGATCCCCCAGGTTTTGAGCGAATATTTAAATCCCCTTTGAAAGGAAGATCTTAAATATAAAAATGAGTTTTGGGATCCGCTCTAACTTTTAAAAATCATTTTGAAGACTCGAAAACACTTTAAAGAGTGTTTGGAATACTGCTGATTTAATAAAGTAAATCAGTCCCGATATATTAGAAAATATCTGAATATTATTATTTAAATAATATTCCCATAATGATAATCCTTATAAAAATAATTGAAGTAGAAGTTGTAAAACTTATACTTGAAACGAGTATTAAATGACCAAAGATATACTTATTCGAAAGTACTATCTTTATTTGAATAATCAAAAATAAGTTTAATTATCGACACCTTATTCTTTAATAAAATAAAGTATATATCTCAGCAAATAATCGGAGTCATAGATCCTCAAATGAATATTCAAATAATATTCAATAAATAATATAAACTGAGTCCTAAGCCCTCGAATGAATATTCAAATAATATTCATTAAATAAAATAAAAGGCGTCACAAGTCCTCGGATGAATATTCAAGTAATATTCATTAAATAATATAAAGGAGTCATAAGTCCTCGAATGACTATTCAAGTAATATTCATTAAATAAAATAAAGGAGTCATAAGTCCTCGAATGAATATTCAAGTAATATTCATTAAATAAAATAAAGTTATCGAATAAACCTTATTCAATTAATAGTTTTAAAAACTATATCAATATATATAAAAACATATATTATACTCGGGAGCCTCGCCTCCCGGTTTTAGAAAAAGTTCACCTTTTGATCCCCTATACTAAGGGTATACTCAAATACCGCTTAAAACAGATAGGTATTATGCAACTACAAGCATTTGAACCAACAGATATATAAATCAAGAATACGAAACAGGCATGCATATATACCATATCACATGCTATAATATATCGCAAGAATTTGCTAATAACAAATATGCATTTTTCGCAAGATCATGCATATACACATATACATCACAACAACAGTTATACGGGTAGAAAACTTGCCTGAGCGACTGGGGGTTATTAATGGCTTGGGACGAGTCTGGTAACCTATAAACAACATATAAGTTGGAATTAAACCAAAGTCACTTATAAATCTATACTTTAACCAATTTAGACTCTAACGCTCGCTTTGTGCTTACTGATTCTCTTAAGTCGCTCGAGTACTCTCGGCTCCACCATTTTTAATAAATTAACCATTATGAGTTTTAAGGCGATTCTTTCGCGAGTGTCTTACCAACGGCCTATTACACTTTACATAAATGTTTCATACCCCAATTAGTCCTTTAATGTCTTTAACCTATGTTTCAAAGTAAGGCGAGGGGTAATGGTTCGTTCGCGAAACGTCGTTACTTAAAACGGCCGTTTCTCCTAAACCGTACATCGGAATCAAACGAACCACATATGAAAACGAAGCTCGTAACATGAACTATCTAATCATAGCAATGGTCAAAACCTAGCAGGGAGTTCTCGGGTACTAATGTTATGAACAAAAGCAGTATAAAGTAAATCGGACATTACGACGGCTATGTTTACGCGATTTCCCAATTTTATACCATTCCAATTCAACCACCAATCAATCCCAATTCATTCATACAACCAACATCCATCCACACTACATCATAACAGCCCCAATCAACTCAATATTAACAATTATACTTATTCTTAAACTTGAATTTAAACTATACTTAAGTCCTTTAACGAAACCATAAGATTTCAACATTCAATTCACCACCATTCCAACCCAAACTCTAAACCAACAAGCATTAAGCTACTCTATTACCATAACAACCAAAATCATCCTAATATACAAAGTAAAGCTAGGGTTTGGAGATGATATACCTTTCTTGAAGTGATGTGAGTAGCTAGGAAGCCTTAAGAAGCCTTGAGATGTCTTTAGGATGCTTGGATCTTAAAGGAAAAACAAGAAAAATCAAGTTAAAAACCTTGAAATCACTATTCATTGTCTTCTTCATTGATTTCTTGGAGAAGATTGAGAATGAATTGGAGGCTTAAACTCATAGGATAGCCATAACTATGTATAAGGAGTACTAGAGAATTATCTTACCAATTTAGGAAGCTTGGAACTTGAATTTTGAAAATTCTTCTCTTTGAAATGGGAAAAGCCGAGAGCAAGGTTCTTGGTGGAGAGATAATAAAATTTTTGTTTTGATGAAATGATTTGTTTTGGCTTGGTGGATGTAGTTTTGTTTGGATGTTTGGTTAATTACCTTATTAACCTTGTCTTTGTGTGGTTATAAACCAACCACACCTCCTCCCTCCCTATGTCATGCTTACATCACCTTATTGTGTCATCATCTCTTACTTGCCCTCTCCTTATTGGTTGGATGACCTCATCATCCCTAACCTCCTTGATTAACTTCCTAATTGTTTGCCTAATGACCGCTGATCTGTTATACGGTTCGCTTAACTTTCGTTTTCGTTTATCGTTTGAGGGATCATACCCGGGATCTTATTACTTGGATTTCCTTAACCTTTCTCAATACATTATAATTCTTTTATGATCCTCTCTTATAATCCTTTTATTTAAATCCTTTTTATCATGTTACCTTATACTCAATTCTTTCCGTATCTAGTGGATTTCCGGGAAAAATCAAAGTGTTCGGAATTGGATTCTGACGATCTTTACATACACTTATATACCATATAGAGTACTAATAAAATCTCAGAATATCCATAACAGAACCCCTACATAGTGGGGCATGAAAAGTTTTCTCATTCAGCAAAAATACTATTCATAAGGGTTGCAAAAAGTTCAAAATTTTGGGGGTTATTACAATATACTTTAGACCGAGAGTCGGTTAGTATAATTTATTAAAAACTCGGAAGTATTCCGGAGTCGTTTGGAAATATTATTTATCTGTTTTCATGATAAAGTGAATATTCTAAAGGGTTTGATGTCTCTTTACGATTTATCAAATACCCAAAACTTTTATTCGATTTCCTAAAACTTTACTTACTTGATTTAAATGTTATTTAGTCAATGATATTGTTTCAAATATTCATTTAAAAATGGAAGGTTATTCCAAGAATTATATTTATAATTATTTATTAATTATTGGATACATATAAATGATGATTGATTTCACCTTATTTTTCATCAGATACTGAATATTATTTTTATATACATTTAATAAAGAGTTATTCAATGGTTAATCATTTAATAAATATTATTTAATTATTAAATATTCATTAAGGGATTTGTATGGTTTTAAAATGATAAACCCTATTTTAAAATATTTCTGACTTTCAGATAATCATTTAAGTACTTTCAAATATTCTGAAAATATTATTTCAACTTGTTTTAACTATTTAGATCATAATTTCAAAAGAAACTCCCCCTTAAATATTAATCTGTTGACAACGGTCAACTGACATTATTATGGTACTTCTTCCAACATTTCTCGGAAGTATGTATATATATATCGGTGTGTACCCATCAACAAGCATTATACTTGGGGAACAAAATAAGTTCTAGATATATGATAGGACTCTTAAATGAACGAGAAGGGGTAGACACTGGTACTTTGTGTACTGGGGAGACTACTAATTATTACCGCATGATAAGTTACCATGAATACCGATGGACAAGCGAAGTATGCAAAATATACCCGGGAGAAAGGGGAAGCATAGAATGCCCGAATATGTCCAGGGTGACAACCGGAAGTAAGGAAGTCGTCCCTCTACTAGTAGAAAACAATAACAACATTCTGCTATACGGCTGATCATCGTATAGTAAGGGCTCTAGTAAATGTCCTAATTATTTCCAATTATAATTGTTATGTAATACTGTGACTTAAGCCTAGGTGCTAGGTTTATTGAAAGTATTCGAAAAATAATTGAGGAAATAAAAATGGTCCTGAAAGAGGTGTATATCACCGTGAAAGGTATTCTCCTAAGTATATAATATTATACGAGAAAATACAATTATATTTAAAAGTCATTCTTCAAACTGTTTTATATATTATGGCTGAGAATTATTGCTCACTTCTGCTTTCTTTTAAATGTCAAAATATAACAGATAACCAGTATGCCGATGAGGGACTTAGTCGTCTACAACCACGGGGAGAGGCTGTTAGGCACAAAACACGTGCTAATAATTCACGCAAGTATACGCGTTCGTAAGTAATATAGAATGATTTCTAGTTCGTCCCACAGAGACTCAGACTAATTATATTTAATTAACACTCACTCACCAATGTATGATTACTTCTCAATGTCAAGACAATAACACTTAAGGTTGATTAACTAATTATTAACTACAATTAACTACGAGAATTGTTAGGTCACACACACACCGTAGAGGGGGTGAATACAGTGTATAGTACACTCAAATCGAACTTTAAGAACTTAAGTAACAGAAAACAAACTTTATTGAAACAATAAACTCTGTTACAGTATGGAACTGTTACCTCTCAGTGATGAACAAATATCACGAGAGCTGCTAGGGTTACAATGAATAATCTTCTCTAATAATGATAACACTTATAGTGTAAACCCTATGTCTGTGTTTATATACTACACAGTTACAAGATAATCGCTAATTGATATGGAATATAATTCTGCTTCCTAAAATATATCAATCAGATATCTTTTCTTCCAAGTATTCCATTCTTTACAGAATTCCTTCTTCATGCATATCTCTTCTTATGTTTATCTTGATCTTCTTTCCTTTAATCAGCTAATGTCCTTATCTGATCGTCCTTCAGCACTTAAGTTCTGATATCTATCTTCTGATGGTTATCTCCTGATAACATAAGTACTGATATCCTTAAGTCCTGACTTCCAGTATAAGTACTGATCAACAGTTAAGTACTGATTTATCCTGTTCAAGTAAGATCTGAAAGCTAAACATAAAACATATTAGCCATGACATTATCAAATATATTTGACAATCTCCCCCAACTTGTAAATTAACATAATATACAAGTTTAACAGATATTTGATGATGTCAAAAACATTAAGTACAAATGCATGAGAATTAGACTAGATAACTACAACTTACAGTCCTTAAAGCTTTTACCAATTTCAACTTCTGATAACAACTTCAGTCTGTATAAATATCAGAATTTAAGCAGTTGTAGATCTTCGACTTGGCTTCATCATTTTCTGATCTCTCTGATGTCAGGAGTTGTTCTGAGATAGTTCTTCAACAAACATTTCTCAGCATATCTGAGTTCATCAATCATTCTCCTTTTGACATCTTTAAGCTCTGCAGTATCTTCACCAGTTTGAAAGATTGCAGCTGTGAGATCATTGATCTTTGCTTTTCTCAACTCCTGATCTAGTCTTATGACATAAGCTTTGTCAGACTCTAGATTGAATTCAAGTCCCTTAATACCAAGATATGTTCTGATCTGTGCAGTATTAGGCTTCATATCAACAATATCACCATTGTGATCTCTGTACTTTGGAACATATATGATGTCAGACTTAACAGAATAAAGCCTTTTCTGTCTCTGAATCTGTTCTTTTAAGTAGTTTGCAGCAGTCCCTGTTATTCTGTCATCCACTTGAAGTAAGAAAAGTACATGCTCCAATTCTTCAAAATACTTCAATAGAATGGCATTTTGTCTTATATGATAAACCCTACCATCTGTCATAAAATACAACATGATGTATTCTTTCAAGTAGGTATGGTAAACCATCTGTACAGATTCCAGTTGATTCAATCTCTCAGGAGTTGCTCCAATACCTGGTTCACTCAAGGAAGTTGGATCATTGGTAGTATTGTGTACTCTTCTTTCATCAGCACTTCCCAATCCAGTTTTATCTCTTGCTTCCTTTCCAGTAACTACTCTTGCTTCAAAACCACTTGAAGTAGTCTTCAAAGATTGAGTCTGTTTTGCTTTAGTGAATCCTGGTAGGAGTGTCTTTGATCTATTTTCTGATATCAAGTTAACTTGAGCTATGTCAGAGGTTACTTGCTTCTTCTGAATATCAGAACTTACAATTTCTTAACTCTATACAACTTGAGCCATGTTAGAGGTTGTTTTAAGAACTTTTCTTGAAGTCAGAGCAAGATCATCCTTTTCATCAGTAATTTCTTCTTCCTCAGGAGGTACATAAACCTTGATAGGTTCACCAACCTTTTCTTTACCCTTGGATCTTG
Source organism: Apium graveolens (assembly GCF_009905375.1). Taxonomy (NCBI): domain Eukaryota; kingdom Viridiplantae; phylum Streptophyta; class Magnoliopsida; order Apiales; family Apiaceae; genus Apium; species Apium graveolens. The sequence goes on from NC_133652.1 coordinate 107,506,924, forward strand.
GATCTATCTGTGGTTGTGATCTAGCCAATGTTACTTCAGTATGTGTCCTTTCTTTGATCACAATGCCTTTGAGTTTTGGAAGTGACTTTTTACCAGAAGCTTCAGATTTAGATGTGACTTTCTCTGATTTAAGTCTGGCTTCTTCTTCCTTTAAACTTTCCAAGTCCATTCCTGGATTTTCTTGAAGAAATAACTGTCTTGACATTTCCTCATCAAGATCTAGAAGTTCACCAGAACTTATCCTTTTATCAGCAGCAGAACTTATTCTTTTCCCAGTATCAGAACTTGTCCTGTGACTAGCTTATCTTGATGTAAACCTTCTACCTTGACTATGACCGCTACCCATTCCAGAGTATCCTTGATCATCATTTCCATCATCATTTCCTTGCAGTGTCTTGTTAGTTTTGCATTTGGACTTAATTACCTTCTCCCCCTTTTTGGCATCAGCAGGTAGTAAAAGAGAGATAAGTAATTCCACTGAGGATTGGATTTCAGTAACTTGCGATTGCTGAGAAGCTTGATTTGTCAGAATTTCATCAATCTGAGCTTGTTGTTTCTCTTGAGTTTTCTCAATATAAGCAATCCTGTCAATGGTAGGTTGAAAGAACTTTTTCTTATCAATTTTCCAAACTTGTTCCTGTTTGATAAAGTTCTCCTGAATCTTGTGTAGCTCTGCATGAGTAGTTGAATGAAGACCTTGTAGATGTTTAGTACTCAATGCAGTGACTCTAAGCTGGGTTTTAAAATCATCAGAATTTAACATTTCATCAGCTTTAGTCAAGTGCTCAGCAAGATGTTTTTCAGTTGGAACACATGAAACTGAGTTCCATTCCTTAGTCCACTCCTGACCTGCAGGAGTTTCATTCCAAGGTACTGGTGCTTCCCCGGTAACAAACTTCTTTACCAGTTCAGACTTAGGAAGAGTCTGTTGAGGAGTATGTCCTGAAGGACCTGCTTCATCAGCATCTACAGTTGGAGCAACATCACCAGTATCTCCAGCATTTGCAGCATCAGAACTTAAAGAATCAATATCTTCTGATAAGACAACAGTGTGAGTAGTAATGGAGGCTTCAGCATCCTCTAATTGCTGATCTGATACTAAGTTCTAATCAACAGCCATATCCTGATGCTCACCTAAAGTCTGATCATCAGCATCTTGATGCAGAGAAGGTGTTGTTGATAACTCTGGAGTTTGAACAGCATCAGTAACAGGTGTTGTGGAAGAATTATTTGCTGTTGGAGCTTCTAAGACAAATACTTCAGACACAACCAAGTGTTGAACATCAATATCAGCACTTGTGCCTGGATCAACAAGAGACACAGATGGTGAGTTAGCCTTGTCAGATACAGCTTCCTGAGATGGAGTTGATGGAGAAGAAGTGACTGGAGCAAATTCCTTGTCTTGTGAGATCAGAGATTCCTGATCCCCTTCCTTAGCTGCTTCCTCTTCATCATCTGAAACTGGCCTTTGTGCCCTCTGTTTCTTGTACTTCCTTGTTGATTTGGATTCCTTGGGAATTTCAGGAACTGCCATTCGTCTAAGCCTCGTGAGAAGCCTAGAACCCCCAATTTCAGAATCCTTCTGAGAAATCTCTTTCTCAGCTTCAGTTACAACAGGTTCTCTAGCAGGAACCGGTTCTTCAGAATCAGATTCATCTCTCAATGCAATCCTCCTTCTCTTTTGAGGTGTTTGAGGAACATTCTTTATCCTCTTTGGCTTGGAAGATGAAGATTTCATAATAGGTGCTGAAGATGAAAGTTCAGCAGTCTGTGAAGTGGAGAGATAGGATTTGAGATATGTTCTGAGGGTAGGTTGAGTAGAATGAGAGGTAGGTACTGAGGTTGATGGATTTTGGGTGTTTGGAGTTGGTTGGACATCAGAGTAAACAGATCTATAAGTATCAGGATCAGCATTTACTAGGATCTGTTTTACAGACTGTGTAACACCCCCAAATCCGGGGTCGGGGATCCGGGTTGTCACGAGTTCTATTTCCCTTAATAACACCCAATCTTAATAATTAATCAACTACTCTGTACTGTGACCCCACAATAAACACACACACCACACGTTATAGTCTCAGAGATGAACATCCAAAAATAATCACAAGTCATTTTATTCCACAATTATCTGCCAATACACCTTAAAAGGTTTTCTGAATAAATTTACATTTTCTTTGCCATTATTACAATTCATAAGTATACATAAATCTGGTACATCAAAAGTTGAAGCCTAGTCTATTGGTAGTTTCCACCTTAGCTACAGCGACTTCAATGCCTATAGGAAGCTGCAGAACGTTTCCTATCCGCTCGCGAATTGGGACCTTGGTCCTGTTCATCTTGTTTATCTGATGTTGTGTGATGAAAGAAGAAAGCAAGGGTGAGCAGCAAGCCCACCAAAATAATATGTATAATAATTTACAATATATGAGCCTTCTCATAGTACTCATGAAAGTCTTGGTCAAAAGAAATGAACCAAGTTTGATATCTTAATGCGATGAAGTCGTAAAATATTCAGTATATATACATATATACTTTTCAAAATATTGGAAGTCCTCTTCCATGCATAATATACACGGAGTTCCAGTGTATAACTGTATAAAAATATCGTTGCAAGGTGATCTCATATATCTAACCCTGTCTCAATGTTTTTCTGAAAATCTTTGTCATGCATAAGATAATCATTTACTAGATATAAGTTTAAAAGATGAAGTTACAAGATACTCCAATATACTTATATCTTTTCCAAATACTACTTGAACTACCACCGTTCAAGTTATAATTAGTTTCAAAAGTTCATCACGTAGATGAGACTACAAGACCAGATTTGAATAGATTAAATCTTTAAAATATCATCAAAATAAAATAAAGTTACGAGATACTTCATTTGATGCAAACATCATTTTGAAAACTTGACCCTGCCAACACTCAACAATCGCCCAACCGTGGCCTTTCTATCGAAGTGCTCTGGGTAGTGTTGCAGAAATATCCAATTGGATGATGAACTCATTACGGGAGTTTGCCGCGCCAGGAAGACCACTTACGATGATCAGTCGTAGTAGTGCAATCCCACCATTTTCTACATGTAGAGGAGAACCTGTCGGATTTACTTGTCAACAGAACACTGAACTCCTAAGAAATGGACCGCCTTAGCGGAACTTCCAGGCCATTTGGGCCAATATAATAAGGCTGGGCCGGCGCCACTCGACCACTTACGCCACTCCTAGTTCAGATGAAATCCATGACTCTGAAACGTAAAGCTCGTTCCCCCTTTCCCCAAGTAGAAACTTGTTGATACGGCTCCACCAAGAAGTCGTATCTAGTTGGAAAGGAGAACTCACCAATATTTCCCAGGCGATGCCTGTTAATGGATTAACTTGTTCCAAGAATTTTACTTCCCGAGTGTTGGGTAAGTAATCGATTCATTTAATAAAACAGCAACCTTGTTGCGAATATAAAACACACCACAGAGCCGGATCCCTCAGGTTTTGAGCGAGTATTTAAATCCCCTTCGAAAGGAGGATCAAAAATATAAATATGAGTTTTGGGATCCGCTCTAACTTTTAAAAATCATTTTGAAGACTCGCAAAACATTTTTAAGAATGTTTGGAGTGATGCTGATTTAACAAAATAAATCAGTCCCAATATATTAGAAAATATCTGAATATTATTATTTAAATAATATTTCCATAAAGAATAATCTTTATAAAAATAATTGAAGTAGAAGTTTTGAAACTTATACTTGAAATGAATATTAAATATCCAAAGATATACCTATACGAAAGTACTATCTTTATTTGAATAATCAAAAGTGAGTTTGATTATCGACACCTTATTCTTTAATAAAATAAAGAATATATCTCAGCAAATAATCGGAGTCATAGATCCTCAAATAAATATTCAAATAATATTCAATAAATAAAATAAGCTGAGTCATAAGCCCTCGAATGAATATTCGAAATAATATTCAATAAATAAATAAGCTGAGTCATAAGCCCTTGAATGAATATTCGAAATAATATTCATTAAATAATAAGTTGAGTCATAATACCTCGAATGAATATTATAAATAATATTCATTAAATAAAATAAAGGAGTCATACATCCTCAAATGAATATCCAAGTAATATTCAATAAATAATATAAAGGAGTCATAAGTCCTCGAATGAATATTCAAGATAATATTCATTAATAAAATAAAGTTATCGAATAAACCTTATTCGATTAATAGTTTTGAAAACTATAACCATATATGTATATAAATATATATATATAAAATCTACTCGGGATCCTCGACTCCCAGTTTTAGAAAATGTTTTCACCTTTGGGTCCCTATACTAAGGGTATATGCAAATTACCGCTATTTTCTAGCATAGGTATTATCAACTGAACCAACAGATATATATGACAAGAATACGAAACAGGCATGCATATATATACCATATCAGCATGCTTCAATATATCGCAAAATTTGCTAATTAACCAGCATGCATCTATCACAAGATAATGCATATACATATATATAGAAAACTTGCCTGAGCGACTGGGGGTGATAAAAGGCTCGGGACGAGTCTGGTAACCTATAAACAACAAGTAAGTTGGAATTAAACCAAAGTCACTTGTAAATCTATACTCTAACTACCTTAGACTCTAACGCTCGCTTTGCGCTTACTGATTCTCTTAAGTCACTCGAGTACCCTTGGCTCCACCATTTTTTATAATTTAATCATTACAAGTTTTAAGACGATTCCTTCGCGAGTGTCTTACCAACTGCCTAAAACTCTTACCATAATTGTTTCATACACTAATTAACCCTTTTTGGTCTTTAACCTATGTTTCAAAGTAAGGTGAGGGGAAAAGTTTCGTTCGCGAAACGCCGTTACTTAAAACGGTCGTTTCTCCTAAACCGTACATCGGAATCAAACGAACTACATATGAAAACGAAGCTCATAACATGAACTATCTAAACATGGCAATGGTCATAATCTAGCAGGGAGTTCTCGGGTCCAAATGTTATGAACAAAAGCAGTCTAAAGTAAATCGGACATTACGACGGCTATGTTTACGCGATTACCAATGTTTAAACTACTCCAATTAACCACCAACTAACTCATAACCATCAATACAACAAAACTTCAACTAAACCATACCACATCAGTCCATAATCTCCAAGGTTTTCAACTCAAACAACCACAATCAAGACCTATGAACTATAATCAAGCTTCAATTACCAAAACACTTCCAAATCAAACCAAACTACTAATAATCACAATCCATGCTTCTCATTTCACAAAACCAACCATTAAACTTACTAACAAATAAAGTAAAGGCTAGGGTTTGAATTTTATACCTTCCTTGGGAGGTGTTAAGTTGCTAGGAAGCCTTAGGGAGCCTCCTACAAGCTTGATCTTTCCAAAGAAATCAAGAACACGAAGTTAGGCTTTGAAGTTTCTAAAAGTCCGATTTAAAGAACTGTAAAAATGAGGGTCTTACCGTGATTATTTGGACGAGACTTGTGAACAAGAGTTGTAGGACATCTCAATACCTTTCCAACGAGCTATAGAACACAACATTTGATTGAGTATTGAAGGAGATATGGCAGTTTGAAGTTGCTGGGTTTGTTTTGGCCGAGAGCAATGGAAATGGGGGAGGAAATGCTTTTGCTTTCTTGTGTTGGTGGAATAATGTGGTGGATAATGATGGGTTGTCTTGATATTTTGCTAGGTTAATAATAAACAAAGGAGTTAGTGGAAGATGATCTCACCATTTGCCATGTGTTGGTGATTTGTGGTTATATGAGATCATCCCTAGTTAAATATATAATTAACTAGCCATTCCTTCCTAACTATCACTTGGTTTCTTATTTGATCAACCATCCACTTGCCTTGCCACTTGCAAAGGTATTTACAAGAGTCGTTATTCATTTCTTTGTCCGGTTATCACTCAATCTCGTTGATCGTTTGGTTAAATACCTTAATGGTTTTATTGATAAAATCTTCTTGGTATTTTTAATACCTAAATTAATTCTCCTTTATAATCCTTGAATTTAAAATTCTTCATCTTAATATTAATTCCTTAAATCCCTTAATGTCTGGTGGAAATCTCGGGGAAAAATAAAAGTGCTCATTTTCAAAATCCGACAGCTTTTACATACACTTATTTTCTTTATGGAATACTAATACGATCTGAGAATTTCCATAACAGTACTCCTATATATCGTGGTCTGATAATTTTTCTTAATCAGCATTGTCAGCAAAAGTTACTATTCATCCGGGTTTCAAAAATCTCCAAAAATTGGGGTTATTACAGTCTCCCCTACTTAAAAGGATTCCGTCCCGGAATCAGATAGAAAACAGTTGGGGATGCTTTTCTAGCATTGTGCCTTCTAACTCTCTAGTCAATTTTCCACATTATGGTTCTACCACCAAACTCTGACTAGTTTGATAACCCTTCTCCTAAGCACTTGTCCCTTTTCGATCTATAACCCTTCCTGGTTGCTCCATATAGGTTACGTCTGGTTGCATTTCTATGCGCTCATATGCCCCTATTTATCTGGCATCCGAATTACATTTTCTTAACATTGATACGTGGAACACGTTATGAACTTGCTACATATTCGGGGGTAGGGCTAGCTCATATGCTATCTTCCCAATATGTCTTAATATATCCAAGGGTCCAACAATTCGTGGACTTAGCTTCCCTTTCTTTCCGAACCTCATCCTTCCTTTCCAAGGGAATACCTATAACAACACTAGGTCCCCCACTTCCTATTCCTTGTCCTTTCGTGTCAAATCAACATACTTCGTGTTCCCATCTTAGGCTACTACCAGCCGTCCTCTGATTAAAATCTATTATATCCTTGATCCTTTGGACTACTGCGGGTCCGAGCATCTTGCGCTCTACAACTTCATCCTAACATAAGGGAGATCGACATTGTCTTCCCTCAAGGATCTCATAAGGCGATATCTCAATACTGACATATGATCTATTATCATAAGAAAACTCAATCCGTGTTAAGTGATCATTCCAAATTCTTTCAAGTCTATTGCACAGACTCTCATTATAGCTTTTAACATTAGAGCTTTTGCTTCTCAATACCCATTCTTTTCCAGTTCGTAATCGCTACTACCTTCCGTTCCTAATATTATACTGGTTATACTTTTGCTCGTTAGCGTTCTATAACCTTTTAATAACCATGCCAAACTTAGTATCACGAATGTGTTTCCATTCCGAATACTACCACAACTTTATTACTCCTTTTTTAGCTGTTTCTATTTTCGAAAGCTTAATCCTTCATATAGAAGTAAAAGAATTTATTGAGAGATCACTATGATCATGAACACTTGTTATATCACATAGTTAGTACAGAAGGTGGTCAGCCTTTAGTACTTGACAAACAATTAAACAATAGATGGTATCCTACTAGGCTTCTATCACACGGATAGATAGTCATTCGGCAATACCTCCCCTTTCTGGAAGGGTTGTTCTTCTCAGCTTACATGAAATGAAAAGAAGAGAAAAGAACGAATTGAAGAGAATTGTATATATGAAAAAATATACTGCCACAAAATATCTGGCTTGGAACCTACCTCTGAACTATAGAGGTTTGTCATAGGAGAACAAAACATATATGTATTTATATCAACATCAAGTATTATAGCATCGCATTTCACATGCCTAAATATTTTCGCCATTCCGTCCATCATTCTATGGACCCATGCTCTTCCTCAAGCTTATACATAATCACCTTTGAAACTCCCTCGATATCGAAAATCGAATCTGGGATCTCATTCTAGACCTCATCGTTACTAGAATCCATTACTATACCGCAACCTTCTTCGTATGGGTAATACTACTCTTTATCGATAAGAAGGAATAAATATATCATAGGTAGATAATCGACTTAATTAGTCTATCAATGATAACTTATACACCACCACGACCCGATTAGTGGTACTTACTCTCAACATCCATTCCAATACAACTCTCATGGTTGTAAGTAATCAGCTTATTACTCTCAGAATCATTCCTGCATTACTATGGCCCACCGTTGACCTACTATAGTCATTCATTTTCCATGATGTTTTAATAGCTAACCATACGGAGTCCATTCATATCATATCGAATTCTTCTAAGGAGGTAACATGATCACCGTTCTTGATTCATGAAGAACACTCCTGATCCTGACGTACATTCATGTCGTGAAGCAGATAAAATTGCAGAAGAGTTTCAATGAAAGCAATGATAGCAGGTTAATACCATTCTTAATCATATGCCTTCAATAGAAGACTTAACTCAAAGGTTTGTTTAGTCCTTTTTTTTTGAAACATGGTCCAGGCTCATTCTCAAGATAGTATCTCCTGAGATAGATAGCCCGTTCATGGCGATTACACGAATTAAACCTTTACCAACTACTATTACAGTTGGGTATTGCACAGTCATCAGAAGGAATGTCAATCTTCCAAACCATAATACAACCTTCATAGCTTTAACCATCATCACTGTATTCCTTTGGCACAAGCACCTATAATTATCCTCTTACCTTTAAAGTGTCGGCCACCTCTTTGGCCTTTCCTGATAGTAAAATTTCCTTACTGTCAATGTCATTTTAACCACCTCCAAATAAATTTTCTACCTTATTTCAATCACAACTTATGTGAAAATGCTTTTCTTTAATATCTGATGAGTAAATAAAAAAAAATATCACCATTTTTCCATAAGTTATTGCCTCAATCTTTAGAGGTTAATCACTGTCACGACTGACTCTCAATCATACTTAGAACATCTTTTATCTTAGGTCCTAATTGCCCTGAACAATTTCGACCTTTACTGGTTCGATTCATACTTTCTCGTGGTTTAACACGTGCCCCACTTGGCATCATTATAATTACGTCATATTTCCTTTATCATAATTTCTATTCTTGAGAATTTTGAATATTACCTTTCTCCTTGTAAAACCTCTAAGGTTATCCTTGAATCGTTCCTCATGATTTCCCTAGATACAGGGCATATCAAGATACCATTTATTAATACCAGAATCATTGTCTACATACTTCTGAAAAATTTCTCCACTGATCCTTAAAGGTTGTTATTACCTTAATCCTTTCCAATTCATACTGTCAAAACTCATGATGTCCCTATTAAGGGTGAAATGCCAACCTTTATGCATTCCCCTAGTATTCGTTTTAAGTTACCGATGTTCTATCCTTAATTCCACCTTTAAAAAGGTACATGCATCCTTCCATGGATAAATCAAGTCATATATCCCTGATAAGGGTATCTTATTCAATCATTTCCACCTCGATAGTCTATACCGAATTTCACAATAGCATCCTTATTCAAGTTAAGGTCAATCCACATGGCCTCCAAAAGATAAAAATGGTTATCCGCTTTTCTTTCCTGATTTGGTAATGATCACATGGATGATCTGGAAGATATTGGTCGTGTTCAACGTGAACTTCTTCTTAATAAATCCTTATTTACTTTTGTTGTTTATCTCAACAGTCATCTCAATGTTGGGATATCTTTCATACCTGGCGTCTCCCTTCCTGGGTATCAAGCCACCGGTCTTACACTTCACATTCTTGAAGGTCACTTCCTTCATCCAATTTTCCTAATTTCTTACTTCCTTGTCTCCTCAGTCTATCCGCGTCTCAATATTTATCCTTCGAACTATCTCAAGGTTTCCTCAAATCCTCCCAACTTACAGGGGATAAAATATATTTATCTCTTATGCCTTCAACCATCAATTTAACTCATGGTGAATCACCCTCATCCTGACAATTACATACTTTTCTATTTCTATTGCTACGAGTCTTTAGGGTTTCCTCATACCCAACTTCCTTATCATTCCTCAAACTCTATTGCCTTTATATTCCTTTCCACTTCAGTTTCTTTTTATTTTCCTTTCTCTTATCATTATTTCATGAACCAACGCAACATAAGCATTGATTTCAAATATCCCGTCATTCTGGATTCGTGTCCTCAGAACGAATCTTGATAACTTTTACAACTTAGATTCATAATTCATCATACTCATCCACTTTTGTTCTAGCTCCAAAGCTTTTACACTATCTCCTTATCTTTGGGAATTACTTTCCCGAAAACAATTGACTGAACTTAAATCAGTTTATTATAATCTCTTGCTTCGTGCCTTCCTTGGCCTTTCACCAGCGGGTGGTCTCTCTCTTAGGAGGGTACGTGACAAAAACAGTCTTTTGTGATTCGTCAATCATTCAGAATCTCAAATGATTCCTCTATTTCCTTTAGCCAGGCTCTTGCCTCGACTAGGTCAACCTATTCCTTGGAACTCTGAGAGCTTAGAGACTTAAAGGTCCTGAAAGAATTTCCTACCACATTGTTTCCTCAAGGTGGTGATTGGGGATAATAGTCTAAGTTCTGTCTAGACAGGTCCATAAATTATCGTATAGGAGTACCGTCTCGGGTCTCCTTTCCTTACTCGACTTTCTATTTCCTTAGTATGAAATGTTTCATCCTTCTCCCATACTTGGGGTTATCTTATACATTTTAAATCCTCATTTCCACTTCATTATGTTATGGGTTCATTCTATCTTGATGGCGACCTCCCTGACTATCACGTTCAGGGTTTGCTCTAAATCTTATTCCTCAAACTAGCTTTTATCTAAGATTTCATCTTTAAGCTCTTGAACGTTTGGAACTCAAATTCTGTAGGAATACCTCATTATTCCCTTATCATTTTTCTCGGCATTAATCTTTTATCTAATTGTTGGCTCTCTGCCTTCATTCATCACTTTTTCTGGCACAATATGTTCTTTTCCGATAATTCGGTCTGTATTGCAATCTCAAACAGCTTTTCGGTACTGGCTTCGGTTACCTTCACTTCTATTTCCATTTTCTCAAAATCTCTTATAAACTCTCCCAAAGACATTATTATCTTGAGTCTCTCTTTTATACTAAGGGCATTAGCCACCATTTTGGCTTTCCCTGGATGATAAAGAATCTCATAATCGTAGTCCTTGATTAGTTCTAACCATCTCCTCTGGCGTATGTTGAGCTCTTTCTGCATGAAAATGTACTAGAACACTTATGGCTTAGGTAAATCTCGCACTTCTCTCTATACAAGTAGTGCCTCCAATCTTTAGGGCAAAACTATTGCCACGAGCCCAAGCTCATGGGTGGGGATATCGAATTTTATATTCCCTTAATTGTCTTGACGCGTACGCGATTACCTTGCTGTGCTGTATAAAAAGCACCCTAATTCCTTATGCGAAGCATCACTACACTTCACCAAATCTCATTTTCTATCCGGCAACGCCAACATAGGGAACGTCACCAACCTTTGCTTCGGTTCTTAAAAGTTGTTCTCGCATTTCTCTGTCCATTCGAACTTCTCAGTCTTACGAGTAAGCCGCGTTAAAGGGGCTACTATCTTTACAAACTTGAACGAACCTCTGGTAGTGACCGGCCAATCCTACCTCTGGTAGTTTCCCTAACCATGGTCATCAATTCCTCAATGGTCCTTTATTCATTCTTGTCAGGATCCTCCATGGGATCCTCCTCAGCAACTGTCCCTTCTAGGACAACATCCTCAACCGTTACATCCTTAATATCAACATCATCCGGTCCTGCGTTAGGACGCTCTATTAGATCCATAATCTGATCTCCAATAAGTAATAAAACATCATCGCGTTGTTGCTCCTCAACCTCAGGGTTCGGAGTCCCGCTACCATATACGATCACGAACTACGCTTCTACCACGATATTTATAAGGGTTCACATAAGGGTTTTAACTGTCAGTACTACGTTAGGTAGCCTGACTATAAACTTGGCAAGAGTTTATATTATCTTAGTTATTATCATAATCGTCACATCATCTCTGAGGTTTATAACGCTTAGCTCTGATACCACTTCTGTAACACCCCCAAATCCGGGGTCGGGGATCCGGGTTGTCACGAGTTCTATTTACCTTAATAACACCCAATCTTAATAATTAATCAACTACTCTGTACTGTGACCCCACAATAAACACACACACCACACGTTATAGTCTCAGAGATGAACATCCAAAAATAATCACAAGTCATTTTATTCCACAATTATCTGCCAATACACCTTAAAAGGTTTTCTGAATAAATTTACATTTTCTTTGCCATTATTACAATTCATAAGTATACATAAATCTGGTACATCAAAAGTTGAAGCCTAGTCTATTGGTAGTTTCCACCTTAGCTACAACGACTTCAATGCCTATAGGAAGCTGCAGAACGTTTCCTATCCGCTCGCGAATTGGGACCTTGGTCCTGTTCATCTTGTCTATCTGATGTTGTGTGATGAAAGAAGAAAGCAAGGGTGAGCAGCAAGCCTACCAAAATAATATGTATAATAATTTACAATATATGAGCCTTCTCATAGTACTCATGAAAGTCTTGGTCAAAAGAAATGAACCAAGTTTGATATCTTAATGCGATGAAGTCGCAAAATATTCAGTATATATACATATATACTTTTCAAAATATTGGAAGTCCTCTTCCATGCATAATATACACGGAGTTCCAGTGTATAACTGTATAAAAATATCGTTGCAAGGTGATCTCATATATCTAACCCTGTCTCAACGTTTTTCTGAAAATCTTTGTCATGCATAAGATAATCATTTACTAGATATAAGTTTAAAAGATGAAGTTACAAGATACTCCAATATACTTATATCTTTTCCAAATACTACTTGAACTACCACCGTTCAAGTTATAATTAGTTTCAAAAGTTCATCACGTAGATGAGACTACAAGACCAGATTTGAATAGATTAAATCTTTAAAATATCATCAAAATAAAATGAAGTTACGAGATACTTCATTTGATGCAAACATCATTTTAAAAATTTGACCCTGCCAACACTCAACAATCGCCCAACCGTAGCCTTTCTATCGAAGTGCTCTGGGTAGTGTTGCAGAAATATCCAATTGGATGATGAACTCATTACGGGAGTTTGCCGCGCCAGGAAGACCACTTACGATGATCAGTCGTAGTAGTGCAACCCCACCATTTTCTACATGTAAAGGAGAACCTGTCGGATTTACTTGTCAATCGAACACTAAACTCCTAAGAAATGGACCACCTTAGCGGAACTTCCAGGCCATTTGGGCCAATATAATAAGGCTGGGCCGGCGCCACTCGACCACTTACGCCACTCCTAGTTCAGATGAAATCCATGACTCTGAAACGTAAAGCTCGTTCCCCCTTTCCCCAAGCAGAAACTTGTTGATACGGCTCCACCAAGAAGTCGTATCTAGTTGGAAAGGAGAACTCACCAATATTTTCCAGGCGATGCCTGTTAATGGATTAACTTGTTCCAAGAATTTTACTTCCCGAGTGTTGGGTAAGTAATCGATTCATTTAACAAAACAGCAACCTTGTTGCGAATATAAAACACACCACAGAGCCGGATCCCTCAGGTTTTGAGCGAGTATTTAAATCCCCTTCGAAAGGAGGATCAAAAATATAAATATGAGTTTTGGGATCCGCTCTAACTTTTAAAAATCATTTTGAAGACTCGCAAAACATTTTTAAGAATGTTTGGAGTGATGCTGATTTAACAAAATAAATCAGTCCCAATATATTAGAAAATATCTGAATATTATTATTTAAATAATATTTCCATAAAGAATAATCTTTATAAAAATAATTGAAGTAGAAGTTTTGAAACTTATACTTGAAATGAATATTAAATATCCAAAGATATACCTATACGAAAGTACTATCTTTATTTGAATAATCAAAAGTGAGTTTGATTATCGACACCTTATTCTTTAATAAAATAAAGAATATATCTCAGCAAATAATCGGAGTCATAGATCCTCAAATGAATATTCAAATAATATTCAATAAATAAAATAAGCTGAGTCATAAGCCCTCGAATGAATATTCGAAATAATATTCAATAAATAAATAAGCTGAGTCATAAGCCCTCGAATGAATATTCGAAATAATATTCATTAAATAATAAGCTGAGTCATAATACCTCGAATGAATATTATAAATAATATTCATTAAATAAAATAAAGGAGTCATACATCCTCAAATGAATATCCAAGTAATATTCAATAAATAATATAAAGGAGTCATAAGTCCTCGAATGAATATTCAAGATAATATTCATTAATAAAATAAAGTTATCGAATAAACTTTATTCGATTAATAGTTTTGAAAACTATAACCATATATGTATATAAATATATATATATAAAATCTACTCGGGATCCTCGACTCCCAGTTTTAGAAAATGTTTTCACCTTTGGGTCCCTATACTAAGGGTATATGCAAATTACCGCTATTTTCTAGCATAGGTATTATCAACTGAACCAACAGATATATATGACAAGAATATGAAACAGGCATGCATATATATACCATATCAGCATGCTTCAATATATCGCAAAATTTGCTAATTAACCAACATGCATCTATCACAAGATAATGCATATACATATATATAGAAAACTTGCCTGAGCGATTGGGGGTGATAAAAGGCTCGGGACGAGTCTGGTAACCTATAAACAACAAGTAAGTTGGAATTAAACCAAAGTCACTTGTAAATCTATACTCTAACTACCTTAGACTCTAACGCTCGCTTTGCGCTTACTGATTCTCTTAAGTCACTCGAGTACCCTCGGCTCCACCATTTTTTATAATTTAACCATTACAAGTTTTAAGACGATTCCTTCGCGAGTGTCTTACCAACTGCCTAACACTCTTACCATAATTGTTTCATACACTAATTAACCCTTTTTGGTCTTTAACCTATATTTCAAAGTAAGGTGAGGGGAAAAGTTTCGTTCGCGAAACGCCGTTACTTAAAACGGTCGTTTCTCCTAAACCGTACATCGGAATCAAACGAACTACATATCAAAACGAAGCTCATAACATGAACTATCTAAACATGGCAATGGTCATAATCTAGCAGGGAGTTCTCGGGTCCAAATGTTATGAAAAAAAGCAGTCTAAAGTAAATCGGACATTACGACGACTATGTTTACGCGATTACCAATGTTTAAACTACTCCAATTAACCACCAACCAACTCATAACCATCAATACAACAAAACTTCAACTAAACCATACCACATCAGTCCATAATCTCCAAGGTTTTCAACTCAAACAACCACAATCAAGACCTATGAACTATAATCAAGCTTCAATTACCAAAACACTTCCAAATCAAACCAAACTACTAATAATCACAATCCATGCTTCTCATTTCACAAAACCAACCATTAAACTTACTAACAAATAAAGTAAAGGCTAGGGTTTGAATTTTATACCTTCCTTGGGAGGTGTTAAGTTGCTAGGAAGCCTTAGGGAGCCTCCTACAAGCTTGATCTTTCCAAAGAAATCAAGAACACAAAGTTAGGCTTTGAAGTTTCTAAAAGTCCGATTTGAAGAACTGTAAAAATGAGGGTCTTAACATGATTATTTGGACGAGACTTGTGAACAAGAGTTGTAGGACATCTCAATACCTTTCCAACGAGCTATAGAACACAACATTTGAGTGAGTATTGAAGGAGATATGGCAGTTTGAAGTTGCTGGGTTTGTTTTGGCCGAGAGCAATGGAAATGGGGGAGGAAATGCTTTTGCTTTCTTGTGTTGGTGGAATAATGTGGTGGATAATGATGGGTTGTCTTGATATTTTGCTAGGTTAATAATAAACAAAGGAGTTAGTGGAAGATGATCTCACCATTTGCCATGTGTTGGTGATTTGTGGTGATATGAGATCATCCCTAGTTAAATATATAATTAACTAGCCATTCCTTCCTAACTATCACTTGGTTTCTTATTTGATCAACCATCCACTTGCCTTGCCACTTGCAAAGGTATTTATAAGAGTCGTTATTCATTTCTTTGTCCGGTTATCACTCAATCTCGTTGATCGTTTGGTTAAATACCTTAATGGTTTTATTGATAAAATCTTCTTGGTATTTTTAATACCTAAATTAATTCTCCTTTATAATCCTTGAATTTAAAATCCTTCATCTTAATATTAATTCCTTAAATCCCTTAATGTCTGGTGGAAATCTCGGGGAAAAATAAAAGTTCTCATTTTCAAAATCCGACAGCTTTTACATACACTTATTTTCTTTATGAAATACTAATACGATCTTAGAATTTCCATAACAGTACTCCTATATATCGTGGTCTGATAATTTTTCTTAATCAGCATTGTCAGCAAAAGTTACTATTCATCCGGGTTTCAAAAATCTCCAAAAATTGGGGTTATTACAGACTGAGGAATCTGTAATGGTCTAACCACTTTTTTCTTAGTATCAGCATTTACCAGGTCATTAAAGTATCGTTTTGCAACCTTAAAAGGTGGGGTTTGGGTGCTGACTAAATGAGGTTCATCAGTACAATAAGTGTAAATAAGTTGACAGAATCTAGCAAAATAAACAACATCTCGATCCTTTGTCATCCTATCCCCAATAAAATCAATTAAAGCAGTTGCAAAATCAAAATGAGTTTGATTGATAATTACATACCCGATATGCTGACTCATAATTGGAATAGCATCAAAATTCGAACATTTGTTCCCAAAAGCTTTGGTGATGCAATCAAAGAAGAAACTCCATTCAGGATTTATCAACACAAGATAAAATAACTCAGAGACAAAATCTTGAAGTAAAAACAACTTTCATTAATATATCAAGACAATCCATTTATGAAATGGAAATTACATCAATATTTATACAAGATTTTCCCTAAGCTTCTAAACCGAACATCAACAGCCTTAGTCCTAGATAAGAAGCCTGACAAAGCTGATGATGAAGAAAAACAGGAAGAAGACAAGATTAAATCATTTCTTCTTCTTCCTACTCTCGACAAATAGAATGGCGAGTCTGATGAGTCGCTCTTGCTGGCGGAGAGCTTCCAGTCTTTCCTCCTCCAATCACTCCAGATGGCGATGGTAGTCCATATAGAAGAACAGGAGGTGTGTCAGTACCTCCTGTGGGACAGAGTCCCATATCTCCTCAGGAATGGCTGTGACATGCCATTCCTGCTACCAATCGGCACAGCTTAGCTCCATATTGAAGTTTTGGTAGTTCAAAAACATGTTGTATCTGACCATTGTGTTTTTGAAAGAAGAAGTATGAAGATAAGTGTGTGAGAAGAATTTGATGGAAAGACTGATGTGAAGTGGCTGCTTATATAGGCAAGAGAATGCCAGGAGACGCAAAGAAATTGAATGCTGACAGGTAGAATTAATTCTACCTCGTCTCCCTAGACTTTGAAAAAGAATAACATTCATTGGAAAGAGGAAACATGGTTTAAAGCGCACAAGAAACAAGTAACATTGGACTGTTCAGGTACAAATACCATTAACCCTAACCATAGTGACTATTAATCTTCCACTTCAACATATTCAATTATTAATTGAGACTGTTATCAAATTTTATTCACAGATAAGTCAAGTAAAACATTAGACTGTAATATCAGAACTTAGACTTATATCAGAACTTAACAGTCATCAGAACATAATTTCTTAACTCGAAAAAGGAATGCTCATCTTAGTAAATCCTCATACAAGTTCTGAGTTATAGACTTCAGAACTTAATCATTAGAACGTGTAACTAGAACTTGTCCTTAGAATTTATGCAAAGTGACACAGTGACTGTTTATCTAAAATAACATAGACCACCACAGTAATTTTCATCATTCATATGGAGTGATTAGTGTGTGCATTAAGCTAAATAACAAACAAAGAGTAAAGTCTGAGTCACTTCAGTACATCTTATAAATAAGGCATAACTAAAATTTTGATAAAGAGCTGTCATTGTCCTGAAACCTACTGATGAATGAGTTCATGCTTGAGTCCACCTCAACTGTTTTGTGCTAATTTTATGCATCTTTTGAAATTCTATTTTACAGTGGCTTCTCAGTGTAAGTGAGTCACGACTGTTTATCAGAATTTATGCTATTATCAGAGTATTTCTCCAGTAATCATAGAGTGTGAAAAGTCACCAAGAAAATATTTTGCTTTTTTAATGCATATTTACTTAATACCAGCAATGCACTTGGGTCGTCCCTTCCACATTTTTACTCTAGATCTCAAAGGAGTACCTGATTTTATTCTTTGATCTTTTTGCTTTTTCTTTTGATAAGTGAGGTTTATCAGCACTTAGTACATTCAGCAGTTTTACTAGTATCATTGTGACTTAGTAATAAGATATACAAAGTAAACTTAACTAAGCTCAATTATCATAATTTGCTAGTGTCATAAGATTTCCACTGAAATAATTACTTCTTACATGGAATCATTTGTTTATTGAAGACTACTAGGTCAGTATCTAGCACAGTTATCCTCATAGGATTGAATAGTTACTTGAACAGACATATCACTTATCAGAGTTTAGAAACATATATCAGACAACAGTCAGTACTTAAAGACATTTATCAATTAAGCACAGAATACACAATGAGATTAATTCTGTAAATACTGAGCATAAAGTCTGATAACACAGAACAAGACTAAGCAGATTTAGAGAAAGAACCTGAAACCATTCCAAGTTCATTTACCAATAAAAGTAGCTTCACACAGTGGTTTTGAGAAGATATCTGCTAGTTGTTGATCTGTGGGAACAAAATGCAATTCCACTGTACCTTCATCCACATGTTCCCTGATGAAGTGGTACCTGATGCTGATGTGCTTTGTCATAAAGTGTTGAACTTGATTACTTGTCATAGCAATAGCACTTTGATTATCACAGTAAATATGGATTTTGAAATATGTTAACCCATAATCCAGTAACTGATTCTTCATCCAAAGAATCTGTGCACAACAGCTTCCTGCAGCAATATACTCTGCTTCTGCAGTTGATGTGGAAATTGACTTTTGTTTCTTGCTGTACCAAGAAACCAATCTGCCTCCAAGAAATTGGCAGCTTCCACTTGTGCTTTTCCTGTCAATTTTGCAACCTGCAAAATCTGCATCTGAGTAACCTATTAGTTTAAAATCTGATTCTCTAGGATACCATAATCCCAGAGCAGCTGTTCCTTTAAGATACTTAAAGATTCTTTTTACAGCTGTTAAGTGAGGTTCTCTTGGATCTGCTTGAAATCTTGCACAAAGACAGGTAGCATACATGATATCAGGTCTACTAGCAGTTAGATAGAGTAGAGAGCCAATCATACCTCTGTAGTCAGTAATATCTACTGATTTACCAGTATCCTTATCCAGTTTTGTTGCAGTGGCCATTGGAGTGGATGCACTTGAACAATCTTGCATTCCAAATTTCTTCAGCAAGTTTCTGGTGTACTTGGTTTGACAAATAAAAGTGCCTTCCTCATTCTGCTTGACTTGAAGGCCCAGAAAATAGCTAAGTTCCCCCATCATACTCATCTGATATCTTGACTGCATTAGTTTGGCAAACTTCTTGCAAAGTTTGTCATTTGTAGATCCAAAAATGATATCATCAACATAAATCTGGACCAGAAGTAAGTCCTTTCCATGGTTGAGGTAGAACAGTGTTTTGTCTATTGTCCCTCTGTTGAATCCACTTTCCAGAAGAAACTGAGCTAAAGTCTCATACCATGCTCTAGGAGCTTGCTTAAGTCCATAAAGTGCTTTATCAAGCCTGTAGACATAATCTGGATGTTTGGTATCTACAAAACCTGGAG
Organism: Apium graveolens; assembly: GCF_009905375.1. Classification (NCBI taxonomy): domain Eukaryota; kingdom Viridiplantae; phylum Streptophyta; class Magnoliopsida; order Apiales; family Apiaceae; genus Apium; species Apium graveolens. The sequence goes on from NC_133652.1 coordinate 107,526,570, forward strand.
GTTGTTCAACATATACCTCCTCCTCCAATTCTCCATTGAGAAAAGCACTTTTCACATCCATTTGAAAGACAGTAAACTTTTTGTGAGCAGCATAAGCCAAGAATATCCTTATAGCTTCTAACCTAGCAACTGGTGCAAATGTTTCATCATAATCAATTCCCTCCTGTTGAGAATATCCTTTTGCAACCAGCCTTGCCTTATTCCTTGTAATTATGCCATCACTGTCAGTTTTGTTTCTGAATACCCACTTTTACCAACAACAGATCTATTCTTTGGTCTTGGCACTAGGGTCCAGACTTTGTTTCTTTCAAATTCATTCAACTCTTCCTGCATTACTTGCACCCAATCAGCATCTTGAAGAGCTTCTTCCACTTTCTTTGGCTCAGTCTGAGAGAGAAAAGAATTATAAAGACATTCATTTGAAGTACCTGTTCTAGTTCTGACACCTGCATCAGGATTTCCAATTATCAAATCAGGTGTATGTGATTTTGTCCACTTCCTTGCAGATGGAAGGTTTTCTCTAGAACTGGATGCTCCCCCATGATCCATGCTATCTTCATTTTCATTTTCTGATGCTCCCCCTGAAACTATGCTCTCTGAGTTGGAGTCTTCAGTATTTAAATTTTCAGCACTATCAGAACTTGGCTTATCAGAACTTGACGAATCAGAATTTGAAGAGCCAGATGTATGTTCTGATATTTCTTGAGCTGTGGTAGGATCTTGAGTATGCTCCCCCTGTATCGGTGCATCTTCCCTTGGCGTAGCCACCACAGTTTCAATAATATCAGAGTTTATTCCATCAGAGTTTACAGTATCAGGACTTAGACTTTCAGGATTTTCAGTATCAGAATTTGAGTCTTCATTTTCAAATCTCAGCTGATCATGGTCAATGAAATCTTCAAGACCAGTAATCTTCTTGTCATCAAAAGAGACATTGATAGATTCCATGACTACTTTTGTTCTCAAATTATAGACTCTGAAGGCTTTTGTGGAAAGTGGATATCCAACAAAGATTCCTTCATCAGCTTTTAGATCAAACTTTGATAGCTGTTCAGTATGAGTCTTGAGAATAAAACACTTGCATCCAAATACATGGAAGTATTTCAGATTTGGCTTCTTTTTCTTCACCATCTCATATGGTGTTTTTCCATGCTTGTTAATGAGTGTTGCATTTTGAGTAAAACAAGCAGTCTGCACAGCTTCAGCCCAGAAATAGGTTGGAAGCTTTGCTTCTTCAAGCATTGTACGTGCAACTTCAATGATAGTTCTATTCTTCCTTTCAACAACTCCATTTTGCTGTGGAGTTCCAGGAGCAGAAAATTCCTGCTTTATTCCATGGCTTTTGCAGAACTCTTCCATTATCAAATTCTTGAACTCAGTGCCATTATCACTCCTTAAAACTTTCACAGAATCTTTGACCATTTTATCCAGATATTTGGCATGATCAATCAAGATTGATGCAGTTTCACTTTTTGTATGCAAGAAATACACCCATGTGTATCTGGTGAACTCATCCACTATGACCAACGCATACTTCTTCTTTGCAATAGACATGACATTTACTGGACCAAAAAGATCAACATGTAGTAGATGATAAGGCTCAAGAATTGATGATTCAGTCTTGCTCTTGAATGAAGATTTTCTTTGTTTGGCTTTCTGACATGAATCACAAAGACCATCAGGAGCAAATACTGTGTTTGGCAATCCTCTCACAAGATCTTTCTTGACCAGTTCATTTATATTGTTGAAATTTAAATGAGAGAGTTTCTTATGCCAATTCCAGCTTTCTTCAATTGATGCTCTACTCATCAGACAGATTGCAGAACCATCAGTACTTGTTAAAAGCTTAGCTTCATAAATGTTACCACGCCTGTATCCTTTCAGAACAACTTTGCCTTTAGATTTACTCACAATTTCACAGTGTTCTTCAAAGAAATCAACATGATAACCTCTGTCACAGATTTGACTTATACTCAGTAGGTTGTGTTTAAGTCCTGAGACCAGAGCTACTTGTTTAATTATGACATTTCCAAGATTGATATTGCCATATCCCAATGTTTTTCCAATGTTGCCATCTCCATAAGAAACACTTGGGCCAGCTTTCTCCACAAAGTCTGATAGCAGGGCCTTATTTCCAGTCATATGTCCTGAACATCCACTGTCCAGAACTAGAATATTTTTCCTATTGCCCTGCAATCACAAAGACCACTAATTATTAGTTTTAAGGACCCAGACTTGCTTGGATCCTTTGGCCTTATTAAGTTTGTTAACATTTGCAGCGGATTTAGCATCAGAGTTTATGTTAACATTTTTCTTATCAGAACTTACACTATCAGACTTTGAATCAGAATTTACACTAGAAGGAACAATGGAAACTTTCTTCAAAGAAGGTTTTATTGGATAATAATTATAGTACAAGCTATGATATTCCTTACAAGTATAAATGGAATGCCATAAACTACCACAATGAAAACAAGGATTTTGTGGTTTGTATCTAACAGACTGACTCTTAACTCCTGACTTTGAAGGTAAGGAGTTAATATTCTTATTCTTCCTGCAAAAAGAAGCCAGATGGTTAGAACTTCCACAGTTATGACATGTTTTCCTAGAAGCATCAGGAACAGGTTTATAATTATTGCTTTTATTCACACCTTCCTTTCCATTCCTATTTTTCCTAGGTGATTTTACCTTGTTTGCATTCTTAACATCTTTCAGCTTATGCTTAAGCTGCTTCTTTGTCATTAAGCCTATGTTCACTTCAGCTGTCTTTTCCTGTTTTAGTTTGTCAGAAGTTAATTTCTTTGTAACTTCTGATTTTTCATTTTCAGACTTTACAGTTACAAACTTAACAGGTTTTAACTTTGGCTTTTGCTTATCAACAGACTTAATTTCTTCAGTTCCTTTATCATTCTTATCTTCTCCATAACCTAAGCCCTCTTTCCAGTTTCCACTACTTAGCAAATTTTGAGTTGTTTTGCCATAGTTAGTCCAAGTCCTGATAATCTCTCTTTCCTTTTCTAACTCAGTTTTTAGAGATTCATTTATTTTTAGCACTTCATTCCTAACATAAAAAGCATCATATCTATCCTTCTGAGTTTGATGGAACATGACTAACTCTTTTTCTAAGAAATCATTTCTTTTCTTAAATACAAGATTTTTAGAAGTTAATCTTTCACATGTTAAAGTTTGATCTATATAACTAACAAACATGGTTTTAAGATATCTTCTCAACTCATTAATATCATCAGTATGAAAAGCATAAGTAGTCTGAGGTACCTTTATTTCAGCAGCTTCAGAACTGCTCTCAGCACTTTCTTTATCAGCATTTGCCATCAATGCATAGTTTTCCTCACTTTCAGAGTCTGAGGTGTCTGTCCAGCTTTTCTGCTTTATGACAAGAGCCTTGCCTTTGTCACCCTTTACCTTCTTGCAATCAGGAGATATGTGGCCTTTCTCACCACAGTTATAGCATTTAACATTGGTGTAATCTCCTCTGTCAGACTTTCCTCCTCTGCCTTCAGATCTTCTGAAATTCTTCTTATCAGAACTTATACCTTTCATGGAAAACTTCTTTCCCTTCCTGAACTTCCTGTATGCAATCTTTGTGATTCCTTTCACCATAAGAGCACACAGCTTCATCATCTCCTCATCAGCATCAGTCTCAGGCAAGCTTTCAGAATCTGAGTCATCATCACTCTCAGAACTTGATGACTCGGTATCAGACTTTATGAAAAGAGCTTTACCCTTGTCTTTCTTTGAGGAAGCTGCTTTGGGGAATTCTTCTTCAGCCTTAAGAGCAACTATCCTTGACTTTCCTCCTTTCCTCTTGCTTCTTTGTTCCATCTCCAGCTCATGAGTCTTGAGCATTCCATAGATTTCGTCAAGAGTTGTTTCATCAAGATTGTAGTTGTCTCTTATTGTCGTTGCCTTCAAATCCCAGCATTCAGGAAGAGCTAACATGAACTTAAGGTTTGAATCTTCAAGATAATACTCTTTATCAACCAATGACAAATCATTCAAAAGTTTGACAAATCTATCATATAAATCATTCAATGACTCATTAGTCTTTGAGTCAAAGTGTTCATACTCTTGAGTGAGTATTGTCTTCCTGTTCTTCTTAATTGTGTCAGTTCCCTGACACCTTGTTTCCAGAGCATCCCATATCTCCTTAGCAGTCTTGCAGTTGATTACCCTGTTTGACATTACATTATCAATGGCACTATGCAGTAAGTGTCGTACCTTAGCATCCTTAGCAATTGATGCTATGTCTTCAGTAGTATAATCACTCTTCTCCTTTGGTACGGTCTTTGCTGCTTCACCTGCAACTGCAACTGCGAGCTTGGTTGGTTTGTGAGGGCCTTTCTTGATTCTATCAAGGTATTCTGGATCTGTTGCTTCCAGGAACATGGTCATCCTTACCTTCCATATAGGATATTCAGATGGTCTCAGTATGGGAACTCTGATGGTCTCATACCGACTCTGAATTTGTGTCTTTGGTGGTTCCTCAGTTTTGGTAGGCTTAGTTGGAGTTTCTATGTCCGACATGATTGTGTTTGGATCTTTAACTGTATGTATGTTAACAGATAGGCTCTGATACCAATTTTTAGGTCACACACACACTGTAGAGGGGGTGAATACAGTATATAGTACACTCAAATCGAACTTTAAGAACTTAAGTAACAGAAAACAAACTTTATTGAAACAATAAACTCTGTTACAGTATGGAACTGTTACCTCTCAGTGATGAACAAATATCACGAGAGCTGCTAGGGTTACAATGAATAATCTTCTCTAATAATGATAACACTTATAGTGTAAACCCTATGTCTGTGTTTATATACTACACAGTTACAAGATAATCGCTAATTGATATGGAATATAATTCTGCTTCCTAAAATATATCAATCAGATATCTTTTCTTCCAAGTATTCCATTCTTTACAGAATTCCTTCTTCATGCATATCTCTTCTTATGTTTATCTTGATCTTCTTTCCTTTAATCAGCTAATGTCCTTATCTGATCGTCCTTCAGCACTTAAGTTCTGATATCTATCTTTTGATGATTATCTCCTGATAACATAAGTACTGATATCCTTAAGTCCTGACTTCCAGTATAAGTACTGATCAACAGTTAAGTACTGATTTATCCTGTTCAAGTAAGATCTGAAAGCTAAACATAAAACATATTAGCCATGACATTATCAAATATATCTAACAAGAATAAAACACTTAAATTATTACTTGAATTAACAATATTAAACACACATGAGATCATAACTTCATTACTACTTCATTCAATAGTCATTGTTATTACCCTTAGCATGTAACAGTGATGATATTAATCGAACAACACGAAACTGATAGAAGCCAACTTTCGTTGTACTAATACCATTCTACCAAACATCCACAATTAAGATCGAAGTTGCATAGGCATCAATTATGTTGAGACCCTATATGTCTACAGAATTTGACAACATAACGATTTAAGCGCAAGTTATTCATTATGATTATACATGGTAAGTAAAATGGTTAGAGTTACCCACTAATCATGCATACGATACATGAACCTATGCTAGCATGGCAAGTTTTAAATCTCAAGATTCACTGTCGCTTCACAAGAGATTAACATGCTATCTTATATGTTTGCGATGCACATAAGACAAATAAGCACAACCTATACTAGATATCATACAATCATCACAAACCAAGGTATTAAAAAACTAACTAATGAAATCCATAGTAAATCCGCTACGACCCCATGATCACGATTAGCCCATAATAGAACTCATCGTCACCATGAGTTCATATGAAAACATGATAATAACACAACAATATAAACTAACTAACTATTTATTAAAACCAGAGTACGTCACAAAAGTATTAAGGTTCAAAGTAAAGAAAACTAGCATCCACTGTTACAATGAATAAAAGAATCACAAATTAACGTATGCTTCCTCTTCTTCGTTGTGATGTGCTAAAACGGTCTTCTTTTCTTCTCTCCTTGCTCCTTGCTTGATGAATACTTCGTGTTGTGAAACGTCTCTGAAGATTACTTATATAGAAGTCCACAAGAATCAGCCGTCTCAGAAGTCCAGTAGAACACGACTTAATAAAAATCAAAATTGAACTTCCCGACTCCGGGCGGCCGCCGCAGCTTCCCAGGCGGGCGCCTGGAAGGCTTCTGGAAAAAATAATTTCCTGCTCCTGATTTTACTAAATTCTTCGTACATTCCCCCGAGACTGATCCCAAGTACTTTCCTAGGCTTATTTTGATGAAATCTCCCTGCATACACAAGCTACACCCTGAAACGCAAAAATACTCGAAAGCGCATCAAATACACAAAATACTTGATTTCAATACATCAATTCAAGCCATTATAAGAAATTTTAAGTGGTATAAAATGCCACTTATCACACCCCCAAACTTAAATCGATGTTTGTCCTCAAGCGTCACAGACTCAAAAAAAAATAAAAACATACATGAATGCAAACTATATGAAATGCAGTGATCCCCCTCGCAATGACTGAACCAACCAATACATGACATCTCAAAAATTGCAATTAGGCGACTAAAGGTCAATCAAATCACGCAAGCTAACATACAACTATAAACATGGTGTGTGCGGATGCTTAACAGATATGCTTCGAAACTAGATCAATTATCATATCTCAATTATCCTCAAGGCAATCACATGATTATACGAAGAATAAATTCTAGACACAAAATGACTTATAACACTTCAATATCACTGGAGCTTATTACGGAATCATACTTTTATTCAACACAATAAACAAATGGTTATTTGATCGTGCAATGAGTGATGTCCACAAAAGACTTATGCAATGACATCCATTTAACGAGTGTTAGGTTAGTGGATCTCAGACTATAAAAGTCTTAGGTCACTAGGCACAAAGTCCCCTAAGAACTTAATAAATCGAATACCGAAGAGCTCACTCGTGATCAATTATGCATTAAACCATATTTTTTTCTCTTTTTTTCTTTTTTTTCTGAATTTTTTCAAATTTCTGAGCAAGTGCGTTTCGCTCCATCTTGCTCAACCCTAGACTACTCGCATAAAATACGAGCCGGCTACTAGCCATTTGACGCCTAGCCACGACTAGCAATGAATTCCAATTTTCACTCCAATTTTTTTATCTTTTCATGCCTTTTATCATTAAGAGCCTATCATAAATTCTAAACATAATCAATAGATTAACCTCAAAAACCATCAAACCATGACAACAATCTAGTCCTTAAGCATACTCTAAGACTTCGTGAAAATATAAGTGTTTCTAGCATGCATGTCAACCTACAAGATTCAACATCACTCTAACGCTATCACTACACTCGCATCAATATCACAAATCAATCGGTAAAGTAATGCAAAAGGGATCATGGTATATGCATGAGCTAAATGACATAATAAATAAAGCTACAAAAATAAAAAAAATCAAAAACTATATGGCAAAAATATACAACTATATGAACTAAACTATCATGAATATGCAACTACATGACACACACACAAATATGCTCCTTAACTACCACCCCCAAATTTAAAATCTTCATTGTCCCCAGTGAAGGTAGTAGAAAGGAACACAGGGTATACCTACTTAGAGAAATCATCATCATCACCCTCAGAGGGTGGAGTGTCAGGAGGTGGATAAGCAGAGTCCTCACCAAAAACGAGCCACTGGATGTCAGCTCCAAGGCCTCTGAAAGCAGTCTCAAGTGCTAAGGTGAGCTCCTGAGCAAACCTACTCTACGACTCGTACATCGCATCCATCCTCCTGGATAGCCTCCTATACTGTGCATCAGCCATCCCTGAACCAGCACATCCCTGGGCTCTAGAAGAACCTGCCTCGTCATGAGCCTGACGGGGCCTAGCCATCGTAGCACCAGCTGCTGGACGTCCTCCTGGAAGACGATATCCCAAACCATGCTCATCGGGCTCTCCACCCGTCCATTCCTGCATTGCATTCAGCGTCGATGAATCAATAGGAGCGGCCGGCATCTGCAGCTGCTCATAAGAAGGCCAGTGGACTCCAACTGCCCTGCACAGCTTCGTGACAGTAGAGGCATAAGGGATGTTGCTTTGCGTCCTCCCACTCAAAAACTTTAAAATCCCTTGGTAGATGAACTCATCAAGGTCCACATAATACTCCTCATTCAAGATCCCCCATAACAACCTGGCTCTCTCAACTGTAACCTCATGTGCATGCGAAGAAGGCAAAATATTAGCATAAATAAAGGCATTCCATGCACAGGCATACCTATTCATCGCAACAGCCAGAAAAGAACGATACTTGTTAAATCCCATCTTAAACTTCCACACCGTGCCCGGCTGACAGAGAGTAGTAACAATCAAATCTAAATCAAAATCCTCGGGGGTCTTCTCATTGCAATTCTCCTCCTCGGGCTTCCTTTGTCGTTGCCCAATAACACGACGAATCGGCTCGGGCTGGTAATCAACCGTAAGCCCCCTAACAACAGTATACCCATTCTTGTCAGCCTTTGGGTTCACATAAAACTCGCGAACCGCACTCATCGGGACCGCCTCCGGTGACTCACAAAAAGAAATCCACCTTTTCTCAGCAATCATCAGCAATAACTCACCATCCCTTCCTGATGGCGAAAATCCCCTCTCCTTCAGAATCAGCTTAGTCAGAAGCCTAGTATACTCCTCCTCAGCAGCCCTATCCACTAATCGGGGCCTCGCAGCAGTACCCCTCGAAGAATCAGCAGTAGGAATGGTGTTACTGCTATCAACAGTTCGAGATCTCTTTGGGGCCATTGAAACTGAAAGTAAGTATTTGAGAGTTGTGTTTTGTGTGTAGGAGAGAGTCTGTAAGTTGAAAGTATATGGGAGTGTATATAATAGGTTGCGTGTATATATAGGGTAGGATTTAGGTTTAGAATTAGAACATAAGTGGGGTTGTGGATTGTTTGTAGTAGGAAAAACTTGGGTAGTGGGGTTATGGCTGATGGTATTCCTGTTTTTTTGTTTTTCTATTTTTTTTTAAGGCCGAAAAAATTTTCTAACAGAAGGGCTCCAGGCGGCCGCCCGGCTTTCCAGGCGGGCGCCCCAGCTTCCAGGCAGCCGCCCGGGCTTGCCAGGCGGGCGCCCGGGAGGTCTCTGGAAAAAGAAATTTCTGCCCATATTTTTTCTGATATTTTTGGGTTTTTGGATAGAGTACCAACTTCTAAGGGTTCCTATAGTCCCAAATCTTGGGTTGCCTCCCAAAAAGCGCTTCTTTTATGTCATTAGCTTGACGTAGAGTAGCTCGATCAACTTGACAATAAAACGGCACTAACCACTTCCCGGTTTTCCGTGTCCCCATAATAATGCTTCAATCTCTAACCATTAACCTTGAATGCTTGGCCCGAATCATTCTCAAAAATCTCCACCACTCAATGTGGAAACACAGTTTTGACGATAAATGGTCCAGACCACCTTGATTTTAACTTTCCAGGAAAAAGTCGGAGACGAGAGTTGAATAAAAGAACTTGTTGCCCCGGCACAAATGATTTAGGAGATAACTTCCTGTCATGCCACCTTTTTACTTTTTTCTTGTACATTTTGTTGTTCTCGTATGCTTGTAGTCGAAATTCATCAAGTTCATTTAACTGAAGCATTCGCTTCTTCCCAGCTGCATCTAGATCAAGGTTTAACTTCTTTAAGGCCCAATACGCCTTATGCTCAGGCTCCGCAGGTACATGACATCCCTTACCATAGACAAGTTGAAACGGGGACATCCCAAGTGGAGTTTTGTATGCTGTTATATAAGCCCAAACAGCTTCATCGAGCTTCAAAGACCAATCTTTCCTTGACGGACAAACAACTTTCTCTAGAATGCGCTTGATCTCTCTATTAGACACTTCATCTTGACCATTAGTTTGCGGATTATAGGCAGTAGCAATACGATGATTCACATTGTAGCGCTGCATCATAGAAGTGAACTTAAGATTGCAGAAATGTGACCCCTCATCACATATGATCACTCGTGGCGTTCCAAGCCTTGTGAATATCTACTTATGAAGAAAATTCAACACTACCTTTGCATCATTTGTCGGTAGAGCCTTGACTTTTACCCATTTCGGGACATAATCGACTGCGAGCAAGATGTACTGATTATTGCAGGACGAGATAAATGGTCCTATGAAATCGATTCCCCAAACATCAAAGACCTCAACTTCAAACATCACATTTAAAGGCATCTCATCCTTTCTAGTAAGATTCCCAACTCTTTGGCAATGATCACACCTTAAAACAAACTAATGTGCATCCTTAAATAACGTAGGCCAGACAAAACCTGCTTGCAGAATACGAGCTGCTGTCTTTTCACCACCATAATGTCCACCATAAATTGTGGAATGGCAGTCTCGTAATATCCCCTCTGTCTCACAAAATGGGATACATCTCCTGATGATCTGGTCAGCTCCTTGTCTAAACAAATATGGTTCATCCCACATATACCACTTCACCTCATGCAGAAACTTCTTCTTTTAAGCTGTATTCATATTAGGAGGCATTATATTGCTGACAAGATAGTTCACAATGTCTGCGAACCATGGTTCTTCCTCCTGAACTGCGAACAACTGCTCATCCAGAAAAGAATTGTTGTTCAATGTCTTATCATGTGAAGTAGAATCGGGATTCTCCAATCTAGAGAGATGGTCAGCTACTTGATTCTCAGTACCTTTTCGATCCTTGATCTCTAACTTAAATTCCTGTAGCAAGAGCACCCAACGAATAAGTCTATGCTTCGAATCCTTCTTTGAGACCAGATAGCGAATGGCAGCGTGATCAGTGAATATTGTCACCTTTGTCCCAAGTAGATAAGATCAAAATTTTTTGAAACCAAAAACTATAGCCAAGAGCTCCTTCTAAGTAGTGGTTTAGTTCAATTGAGCTCCATTAATCGTCTTACCAGCATAGTAGACCACATGAAAGATATTATTCTTGCGCTGCCTAAGAATTGCTCCCACTACATAATCATTTGCATCACACATCATCTCAAAAGGTTCTGTCCAATCAGGTACCGTTATAACTGGTGCAGTTATTAAACTCTTCTTGAGAGTCTCGAATGCTGCCAAGCATTCATCATCAAATTTGAAATGCACGTCTTTCTCGAGCAAGTTACACAACGGCTTAGATATCTTAGAGAAGTCCTTGATGAAACGCCGATAAAAACCCGCATGACCAAGGAAACTACGGATTCCTTTCACAGAAATAGGTGGCGGAAGATTTTCAATGACCCCCACATTGGCCTTATCAACCTCAAGGCCCTTGCTAGAGACTTTATACCCAAGAATGATGCCTTGCTGCACAATGAAGTGACATTTTTCCCAATTGAGCACCAAATTAGTTTCCACGCACCTTTTGAGCACCGAACGAAGATTATTCAAACATTCATCAAAAGAATGTCCAAAGACGGAGAAGTCGTCCATGAACACTTCAACATTATTTCCAATCATATCAGAGAATATAGCCATCATACATCTCTGAAAAGTGGTAGGTGCACCACATAAGCCAAACGAAACTCTGCGAAAAGCAAATGTGCCAAATGGACAAGTGAAAGTAGTATTTTCTTGATCTTCTGGTGTAATGCAAATCTGATTGTAACCCGAATAGCCATCCAGAAGACAATAATACTCATGACCGGCCAACCTGTCAAGCATCTGATCAATAAATGGAAGAGGGAAGTGATACTTTCTTGTGGCTTTGTTCAACTTTCTGTAATCCATGCATACCCTCCATCCTGTGACTGTTCGAGTGGGGATGAGCTCGTTCTTCTCATTTGCTATCACAGTAATACCTCATTTCTTAGGTACACATTGCACGGGGCTCACCCAAGAACTGTCAGAAATAGGATATATAATTCCTGCATCCAGCCACTTTAGAATTTCTTTCTTCACCACTTCTTTCATGATAGGATTAAGTCTTCGTTGTTGCTCAATAGTCGGTTTCCTACCTTCTTCTAGCAGAATTTTATGCATACAATACGAAGGGCTGATCCCTTTTATATCTGTTATAGTCCATCCAATGGCCGATTTGAATTCTCTCAAGATCCTCAAGAGCTTGTCCACCTCACTACCTGAAAGGTCAGATGCAATAATAACAGGCAAAATAGATGCATCACCTAAAAAAGCATACCTCAAGTGTTCAGGCAATGGTTTAAGCTCCAAAGTAGGTGCTTCCTCAATAGATGGTTTGAGCTTTCCCTCAGCATTCTTGAGATCAGTATTACCAAGAGATTCAAATGGCATGACTAACTTTCGCCTCCAAGGAGAAGCATTTAGATATTGTAGTTGCCCATTTCCTTTCTCATCTTCACTGTCAAATTCCCCCACTAAGGCTTTCTCTAAGACAGCAGACATTAGCACATGATCAAGTTCTGAAGTTACCGCGGAATCAATCAAATCCACATTTAAGCACTCCTCGTCTTCTGTAGGGAATTTCATCGCCTTGAATATATTGAATGTCACATCCTGATCCTGCACCCTCATAGTAAGTTCACCTTTCTACACATCTATCAAGGTACGGCCTGTAGCCGAGAAAGGTCTTCCCAAGATTATGGGAATCTTCTTATCTTCCTCGAAATCTAGAATGATAAAGTCTACAAGGAAGAAGATCTTATCCACCTTTACTAACACGTCTTCCACGATGCCTCGTGGGTATGTAATAGAACGATCAGCCAATTGTAGAGACATGTAGGTGGGCTTTGGATCAGGCAAATTCAGCTTTTTAAAGATAGACAACGGCATCAGATTGATGCTTGCTCCCAAATCGCAAAGGCACTTGTCAAAAGACAACTTGCCAATGGTGCAAGGAATGGTGAAGCTACCTAGATCTTTAAACTTTGGAGGTAATTTTTGTTGCAGCACAGCACTACACTCTTCCGTTAGAGCAGCGGTATCAAGGTTATCCAGTTTCACCTTCCTTGAAAGAATACTCTTCATGAATTTTGCATAACTAGGCATTTGCTCCAGAGCCTCAGCAAAAGGTATGTTGATGTGAAGTTTCTTGAACACCTCCAGAAACTTACCAAATTGCTTATCTAGCTTTTGTTTTTGCAATCTCTTAGGAAAAGGTGGTGGAGGATAGAGTGTTTCTCCCCTGTATTACCCTCAGGCAGAGTGTGTTTAACAATAGTCTTCCTTTGTTCCGCCTCTTTTTCCTTTTGCTTCTCTTCTTCATCTACAACTTCAGCTCCTTCATCTTTTGTTTTTTCAGCATCATCAACTTTTCCAGACCTTAAGGTAATAGCTTTGACTTGCTCTTTAGCTTCCTTCTTGCCTGGCACTTGAGTATCGCTGGGAAGTGTGCCAGGTTGATGATTGAGCATGGCATTGGCTATTTGACCGATTTGATTTTCCAAGGTCTTGATAGAAACAGCCTGGCTTTTGCACAACAGCTTTAGCTCCTCGAAATCAGTGCTAGAAGGTGGAGCAGCACCTCCTTGTTGAGGATATGATTGCCTTCGAGCATATTGCTGAGGTTGCGTGAATCCAGGTGGATTAAACTGTTTACTTACACCTTGCTGATATGGTTGCTGAACAGTATTCTGAATATTGCTCCAGCTGAAATTGGGATGATTTCTCTTATTAGGATGATAAGTAGCTGGCACAGGTTGCTACGGTCGTTGATATTTGTTCACATACTGAACAGATTCATTAATGAGAGAACACTGATCCGTAGCATGAAAGCCTGCACAAAGCTCACAGACCATAGCTATCTGATTGACTCCAAAGTTGGCTAAATAATCGACCTTCATAGACAGTGCTTGGAGCTGCGCTATAATAGTTGTGGCTGTATCAACTTCCAAAATACCTGTTACCTTCCCAGGCATCATCCTTTGAGTTGGGTTTTGATGCTCGTTTACATCCATAGTTTCAATAAGATTATAGGCTTCAGTATAGCTTTTGGCCCATAAGGCGCCTGTTAGGGCGAAAACACGCGCTAATAACACATGCAAGTATACGCGTTCACAAGTAATATAGAATACTTTGTAGTTCGTTCCCACAGAGACTCGGACTAATTATTGTTCAATTAAACTCACTCACCAATGTATGATTACTTCTCAATGTTAAGACACTAACACTTAGAATTATTGACTAAATATTAACTATAATTAAATACGTAATTAACCACTTAATTAATGCTTCTAATTAACAATATTAAAAAACTCATGAGATCACAACTTCATTACTACTTCCTTCAATAGTTATTGTTATTACCCTTAGCCTGCAACAGTGATGATATTAATCGAATAACACGAAACTGATAAAAGCCAACTTTCATTGTACTAATACCATTCTACCAAACATCCACAATTTAAATAGAAGTTGAATAGGCATCAATTATGTTGAGTCCCTATATATCTACAGAAATTGAGAACATAATGATTTAAGCGCAAGTTATTCCTTTTTGATTACATAGGGCGAATAAAACGGTTAGAGTTACCCACTAATCATGCAACATCATACATGAACCTATGCTAGCATGGCAAGTTCTAAATCTCGAGATCCACCGTCGCTTCACAAGAGATTAACACCCTATCTTATATGTTCGCGACGCACATAAGACGAATACGCACAACCAGTACTAGATATCATACAATCATCACACACTAAGGTATTAAACAACTAACTAAAGAATTCCATAGTAAATCTGTTATGACCCCATGATCACGATTAGCCCATGATAGCACTTATCGTCATCATGGGTTCATATGAAAACATGATAAACAAACACAAGAGAATAATAACTAAACTATTTATATTAAACCAGAGTACGTCACAAGAGTAAATAGGTTCAAAGAAAAGAAAACTAGCATCCAACGTTACAACGAAATAAAGAATCACAAGAAAATATGCTTCCTCTTCGTTGCGGTGTGCTAAAACGGTCTTCTTCCTTATCTCTTTCGCTCCTTACTTAATACAACGATCCAACCTTGTAAAAACGTCTCTAAATCTACTTATATAATAGTTCCATAAAACTCAGATTACATAGAAGTGGGAAGCCAAACATAAGTAGAAGTCTAAAACAAATTATCTTTTTTTCCCGACCCTGTGCGGCCGCTCAGCATACCTGAGCGGGCGCTCAGCTTTCTGCGCGGCCGCTCAGCATAGCTGAGCGGGCGCTCAGGACCCTACTGGAAAATTCCTGAGTTTGCTCCGTTTCTTCGCTATAATCTGCCCCTTTCTTTCCTCTCATAATGCTGAACACATGCCAAGGCTTATTCTTGATGATTACCCCTCTGAAATGCAATTAATACCCTGAAATGCACAAACACTAGAAAAACGCATCAAATACACAAAATACTTGAATTCAAGACATCAATTTAACCTATTTTAAGACGTTCTAAGTGGTATAAAATGCCACTTATCACACCCCCAAACTTAAATTGATGCTTGTCCTCAAGCGTCACAGACTCAAAAACAAATAAAACATGCATGAATGCAATCTATATAAAATGCAGCGATCCCCATTACTATGAACAAACCAACCAACTTACAACATCTCAACAAATGCAATTAGGCGACTAAAGATCAATCAAATCATGCCAACTAACATACAGCCAGGAACGTGGTGTGTGCAGATGTTTAACAGATATGCTTCAGAACTAAACCAATTATTATGACTCAACTATCATCAAGGCAATCACATGATTATACAAAGAATAAAAATTCTAGGCACAAAGTGACTTATAACACTACAAGAATTCTAGAGTCTATCACAGAATCATGCTTTTTATTCACAACAGCAATGCTTATTTGACCGTGCAATGAGTGAGGTCCACAAAAGACTTATACAATGGTATCCATGTAGCGAGCGTTAGGTTAGCGGATCCCAGACTATAAAAGCCTTAGGTCACTAGGCACAAAGTCCCCTAAGAACTTAATAACTCGAATACCAAAGAGCCCACTCGTGATCAATTATGCATAAACACATACTCTTTTTTTCTCTCTTTTTTTTCTCTTTTTTTTCAAAATTTCTGAGCAAGTGCGTTTCGCTCCATCTTGCTCAACCCTAGACTACTCGCAGAAACCTACGAGCCGGCTACTAGCCATTTGACGCCTAGCCACTATTAGCAACAAATTCCATTTTTTACTCCATTTTTTCTTTTTCATGCCTTTATCACTAAGAACCTATTATCAAATTCTAAGCATAATAAATAGATTAACCTCGAAAACAATCAGATCATAACAACATCTAGTCCTTAAGCATTCTCTAAGAGTTAGTGAAAATACAAGTGCTTCTAGCATGCATATCAACCTACACGACTCAACATCACTTTAATGCCATCACTACACTCGCATCAACATCACAAATTAGTTGATAAATCATCGCAAAAGGGATCATGGCATATGCATGAGCTATATGATATGATAAACAAATAAAGCTATATAAAAAAAACTATATGGAAAATATTATGCAACTATATGAACTAAACTATCATGAATATGCAGCTATATGACACACACACAAAATATTCCTTAACTACCACCCCCAAACTTAAAATCTTCATTGTCCCCAGTGAAGGTAGTAGAAAGGAACACAGGGTATACCTACTCGGAGTCATCATCATCATCACCCTCAGTGGGTGGAGTATCAGGCGATGGGTATGCGGAGTCCTCACCAAAAACTGGCCACTGGATGTCAGCTCCAAGGCCTCGAAAAGCAGTCCCTAGCGCAAGGGTGAGCTCCTGAGCAAACCTGCTCTGCGTCTCATACATAACATCCATCCGCCGTGACAGCCTCCTGTACTGGGTATCAGCCATCCCAGCACCCTCCTGAGCTCTTGAAGAACCAGCCTCATCACGCCTAGGCCTAGCCATAGTAGCACCTCGTGCTGGGCGCCCTCCTGGAAGACGATAACCCAGCCCACGCTCCTCGGGCTCACCACCGGTCCACTCCTGCATCCCATTCAGAGTCCCAGAATCAATCGGAGCGGCCGGCAACTGCAACTGCTCATGAGCCGGCCAGTTCACTCCCACTGCTCGGTAAAGCTTCGTGACCTTGGATGCATAAAGGATGTTCATATGCTTAGCTTCCCTCAAAAACTTCAGAATTCCTTGGTAGAGAAACTCACCAAGGTCCACATAGTATTCCTCATTCAAAATTCCCCACAACAACTGAACTCTCTCAACTTTGACCTCATGTGCATGCGAAGAAGGCAGAATATTAGCACAAATAAACGCATTCCATACACGGGCATACATGTTCATAGCGATCTCCGGAAAGTGATGATACTCATTAGTTCCTGTCTTGAAGGTCCAAACTGTGCCCGGCCTATAGAGAGTAGCACAGTCGACCCCTGAGCGGTCGCTCAGCAAAGCTGAGCGGGCGCTCAGCAGAGTTGAGCGGGCGCTCAGGGGGTCTCTGGAAAAAAAAATTTGAGCCCGGTTTTTATGATTTTTTTGTGGTTTTGGATAGGTTATTAACTTCTAAGGGTTCCTGTAATAACAAATCATGGGTTGCCTCCCACGCAGCGCTTCTTTTTCGTCATTATCTTGACTTTACGTACCTTCCTCAAGTTGACAATAAAACGGCACTAACCACTTCTCGGTTTGCCGTGTCCCCATAGTAGTGCTTCAAACGCTGACCATTAACCTTGAATGCTTGGTCCGGGTCATTCTCAAAAATCTCCACCGCTCCATGTGGAAACACAGTTTTGACAATAAAAGGCCCAGACCACCTTGATTTCAACTTTCCAGGAAAAAGTCGGAGATGAGAGTTGAATAAGAGAACTTGTTGCCCCGGCATGAATAACTTAGGATGTAGCTTCCTATCGTGCCACCTCTTCACCTTTTCCTTGTACATTTTGTTATTCTTGTACGCTTGAAGTCGAAATTCATCAAGTTCATTAAGCTGAAGCATTCATTTCTTTCCAGCTGCATCTAAATCTGGGTTTAACTTTTTCAACGCCCAATAGGCCTTATGCTCAAGCTCCGCAGGTAAATGACATCCCTTACCATACACCAGTTGAAACAGGGACATACCAAGTGGAGTTTTGTATGTTGTTCTGTAAGCCCAAACAGCTTCATCGAGCTTGAAAGACCAATCTGTTGTGAATATGTTGTGCACTTGATGATTACCTAAACAAAACATCTAAGTAGATTTTAATTAGTGGAATAATGTAGCACTCGACGGATAAGAATTATAGTCCCGACGGATAACTCAGTTTGAGTACCGACGGATGAGTAATTTATTATCCATCGAGTGAGTAGCTTATATAATGATAAGTTTGTAGCACAGTGTTGTATGCACCTTTGTATAGAATCTGTAGTAGCATATAAGTCATGTTGACTTTAACTAGATATGCAGAATAGGTTGATTAACTGTACATAAGCAATGTCTTGTAATTCTGTATAAGTGAAATGAAGTCAAGTGCCAAAATAGCTATCAACGGATGCGTAACAAAGCTTCGACGGATGATCAAATGACTTTCAACGGATGTTCAAAATAGCAGTCGACGGATGATCAAGTAAGTCATCGACGGATGATCTGAAAGTCGACGGATGATAATATCAAGATTCAAACATCAGTTGAACAGTGAAAGCTGACACACAGCCGTCAAGATTGGATACAAACACTGTGGAAGCCCATTAACTGGGTAATGAAGGACGAAAAGCAGCAAAGATCAAGACTGTTAGATTTTATATTTATTCAGTTCTTTTGACTTTGTAATCTTGGTAATATATATAAACCAAGAGAGTAGCAAATATAAAATAACTAAGAAAACTAAGTGAGCTTAGAAACAAACACAGAGAAATCTTTGTAAGCACTATCTTTAGCATTTCCTGTGTTCATAGTTGTTCTATCTTGTAAAAGCAGCTGTGAGCATTTCTGCACACAGAGTTCTCTCGATATATTAATATATATCTCTGGTGGAATTGTTTAAATCCACCAGAATGTTTTTAAAGTCTCTTGTTTTTAATTACTCTTGTTTTGATTCATTAAAGTTTATATTCCGCATTGTGCTAATCAAAACAGATATATCTATAATCGAGTTGAACATTTTTATTTCAAGAAAAAGATAAAGAATTCCATTCAACCCCCCCTTCTGTAATTCTTGCTATATTGTTAAGGGACTAACAATTGGTATCAGAGCAAGCTCTTAATCTACAAAGAGTTTAAAGATCAAAACAATTCAGCAAGATGAACAAGAAAGATGTTGGAATCAAGATTCCTTTTCTGGATAAAGATAATTACCATCATTAGAAGGTAAAGATGCATCATCATATGCTTTCTCAAGATGAGGCCTATGTGGACTGCATAGAAAGAGGCCCTCATGTTCCAATGAGAGCTGCAACAGGAAATGAACCATCAGTTCCAAAGCCAAGGCATGAATGGTCTGATCCTGATCTTGAACAAGTCAGGAAAGATAAAAAGGCCATGAACATTCTGTTCAATGGTGTTGATGCAGATATGTTTGATAACATCATCAACTACAAGACTGCCAAGGAAGTTTGGGACACAATACAGATAATCTGTGATGGTACTGAGCAAGTATGAGAAAATAAAATGCAGCTCCTGATTCAGCAATATGAGCATTTTCACAATGAAGAAAGTGAGTCACTCACTGACATTTTTAGTAGATTCCAAAAGCTACTAAATGCTCTTAAATTGCATGGAAGAGTCTATCAGACTAAAGACTCCAATCTGAAATTTCTCAGATCTCTTCCAAAGGAATGGAAACCAATGACAGTCTCATTGAGAAACTCACAAGATTATAAGGAGTTTACTTTGGAGAGACTGTATGGCATTCTGAAGACCTATGAGCTTGAAATAGAGCAGGATGAAAGAATGGAGAGAGGAAAGAAGAAAGGAGGATCCATTGCACTAGTTGCTGAACTGGAAAAGGAGAAGGAAGTGAAGATGGAAGCTGTGGAATCAACTTCAAAGGCCTGTGAAAGCAAGGGTAAAGGGCTAGCTACAGAAAGTGAAGATTCTTTGAGTCAAGATGACATGGAGGACATTGATGAGCACCTAGCATTCCTTTCAAGAAGATTTGCCAAGCTCAAGTTCAAGAAGAACTTTGGAGCTGCCAAGCCAAATAGGAACATGGTGGATAAGTCAAAATTCAAGTGTTTCAAATGTGGCTTGGCAGGGCATTTTGCAAATGAGTGTAGAAAGTCAGATTCTAGTAAGAAGAGATTTGAGTCTGTGGATTATAAGAAAAAATACTTTGATCTACTCAAACATAAGGAAAGGGCTTTTATTACACAAGAGAATGATTGGGCAGCTGATAGTTTGGATGAAGATGAGGAGATCAGCTATGTCAATCTAGCCCTTATGGCCAAGTCTGATGAAATAGAGACAAGTTCCTCAAGCAATCAGGTAATTACTACAAACCTTGCACATTTATCTAAAGCTGAGTGTAATGATGCAATAAATGACATGTCTACAGAATTGTATCATTTGCGTGTTACACTTAAGTCCCTCACTAAAGAAAATGCTAAAATCAAAGAAAATAACTTGTTTTTGAGTGAGAGGAATAATGTGCTTAAGTCTCAGTTTGTTGAGTTTGAGAAACTAAAAATTGAGTGTAGAATTGCTAAGGAGGAATTAACTGAGTCCTTGAAAAAGGAAGAAATTTTAAAGAAGCAGCTCGATCATGAACAGGAGGTGATTAAAGCATGGAAAACATCCAGAGATGTTCATGCTCAAATCACCAATGTTCAAGGAATTGAGTCCTTTTGTGATGAAGCCTGGAAAAAGAATAAGGAGAAACTAGAACCTATTTTGGTAGATGGATTGCTGACAGATGTAGACTCGACGGATGATGAGGACTATCCATCAGATAACAAAATGTGTTATCTGTCGAATGATTAAAATCCTCATCCGTCGGCTGTGAACAAACCCATTAGTAAAGCCAAATTAACCAAGCTAAATGAAAAGTATGGGTCTGTTTCCAAGAACTTTGTTTCAGGGGAGTCAAGTCAAGCCAAGAAAGGGAAAAAGGCTAATGTTGGTCACATGACTGTCAAACAGTTGAGTGACAGACTTGAGAAGATAGAGATAAAAACAGAAACTAAAAGGAAAAACAATAGGAATGGTAAAGTAGGGATTAACAAACATAACAACTACACACCTGACAAATATGCTCCTAGAAAAATCTATGTCAAATGTGGTAGTGTAAATCATTTGTCTGTTAATTGCAAATCTGCCATGCCTACTCCCATGTCTATTCAGCCTCAATTCTCTAACATGAATGCCATGCCTCCTATGCCTGTTAATGCTATGCCTACACAGAACATGAATGCACAGTTTGCTAATATGCCATTTGTACCTAATCCATATTATGCTGCATACAATATGCCTCAAATGCCATTTAGCATGCCTTACTGGAATAACATGTTTGCACCAAGCATGCCATTTCCTGTTAGCCTTAACATGCATAATAATTCTGTAGCATCTAGTGGTTTCAAAGGCCCAACCCAAATGACTAAGGAAGAATCTGAAATTCCTAAGTCAAATGAGTTAAAACCTAAGAAACAGAAGAAGAAAGCTAACAAGGCAGGACCCAAGGAAACTTGGGTACCAAAATCAACTTGATTTGATTTTGATGTGTGCAGGGAAACAGAAGGAATCTTTGGTACTTGGATAGTGGTTGTTCAAGACACATGACTGGTGATTCTACCCTGCTCACAGAGTTTGAAGAGAGAGCTGGCCCAAGTATCACTTTTGGAGATGACAGCAAAGGTTATACTGTGGGATATGGCTTGATTTCAAAGGACAATGTCATCATTGAAGAGGTTGCCTTAGCGGATGGTCTCAAACACAATCTGTTGAGTATCATCCAGCTTTGTGATAAAGGCAACTCAGTAACCTTCAACAAAGAAACCTGTGTTGTGATTAATAATCAAAACAACAAAGTGGTTCTCACTGGTGTGAGAAGAGGAAATGTGTATCTAGCTGACTTCAACTCAAATAAAGCAGAATCTGTAACTTGTCTTCTCAGTAAAGCAAGTCAAGATGAAAGTTGGCTATGGCACAAGAAGCTATCCCATTTGAACTTCAAGACCATGAATGAGCTGGTAAAGAAAGAGCTAGTTAGAGGCATTCCTCTGGTGGAGTTTACAAAGGATGGACTGTGTGATGTCTGCCAAAAAGGGAAGCAAATTAAAGCATCATTCAGGAAGAAACTTGATTCAGCAATTGAAGAACCTCTGTAACTGCTTCACATGGATTTGTTTGGACCAGTCAATGTTTTGTCAATCTCAAAGAAAAGATTTTGCCTAGTAATTGTAGATGATTTCTCAAAGTTCTCTTGGACCTATTTCCTAAAGTCCAAAGATGAAGCTAGTGAAATCATCATCAATCACATAAGGCAAGTTAACAATCATCCAGATTTCAAAGTTAGAAGAATCAGGAGTGACAATGGAACTGAGTTCAAGAACTATGTCATGAGAGCATTCTGTGAGGAAAATGGGATCCTACATGAGTTTTCAGCAGCAAGGACTCCACAACAGAATGCAGTAGTGGAAAGAAAGAATAGATCTCTTATTGAAGCTGCAAGGACAATGCTTGAAGAATCAAAATTACCAACATATTTCTGGGCTGAAGCTGTCAACAATGCATGCTACACTCAGAACATCTCTCTGATTAATCAAGCAAAATACAAGACACCTTATCAATTGTTCAAGAACAAGAAGCCAACTCTGAACTTTCTTCATGTCTTTGGTTGTAAATGCTATATTCTGAGAAATCAAACTGATCAAAATGGGAAGTTTGATGCTAAAGCAGATGAAGGAATTTTTGTTGGATATGCTATTGGTAAAGCATATAGAGTCTACAATCTAAGAACCAACATTGTTGTTGAATCTATACATGTTGTGTTTGATGATAAAAAGATTGAAGGACTAAAAGATGGAGATTACCATGAGAGCCTCAAATTCGACAATGTTGAGATGGTCAGTGAAGAAAGTGATGATGAAAGTGATCAAGAAACAGTGTCTAAGGATAATGCAGACAAATTTACTACAAATGAAGCACAAAACTCAACATCCATCGAGTTACATAATGCTTCATCCGTCGGAAGGCAATCTGTATTATCCGTCGGAAGACAACCTGCCTCATCCGTCGGTACTCAAAATTCACCATCCGTCGGGTTATCAAAAGGAGCAGGAAGTCAAGGCAGATCACCCATGGAAAGCACCCCAATTTCAAAGCAAAGTTCCACAAACTCAGGGGGAGTTTCTAGCAATCAAAACTCAATCACACATCAAGATAACATTGAGGTCTCTTCATCTAGGGCTAATCTACCTCAACCAAGAAAATGGACAAAAGACCACCCCTTTGAACTGATTATTGGTGATGTTTCTTCTAGAGTTCAAACCAGGAGAGCAACTCAAGAAGAATGTCTATACAGCAGCTTCCTGTCTAAGAAAGAACCAAAGAAGGAAGAAGAAGCCTTATTAGATCCTGATTGGATTTTAGCTATGCAGGAGGAGCTAAACCAATTTAAAAGGAATAAAGTATGGAAGCTGGTACCCAAGCCTAAAGGAAAGAATCCAATAGACACCAAATGGGTATTCAGAAACAAGATGGATGAAAATGGCATAGTAGTAAGGAACAAAGCAAGATTGGTTGCTAAAGGCTATTGTCAGCAAGAAGGGATAGATTTTGATGAAACATTTGCTCCTGTTGCAAGACTTGGAGTCATCAGAATCTTCTTAGCCTATGCAGCGCATGCCAATTTCAAGGTCTATCAAATGGATGTCAAAAGTGCCTTTCTGAATGGAGATTTGGAGGAAGAAGTGTATGTAAGTCAACCTCCTGGCTTTGAAGATCCAAATCTTCCAGAGTATATCTATTATATACTGAAAGCACTTTATGGACTAAAGCAAGCACCTAGAGCCTGGTATGACACTTTATCAAAGTTCCTTTTGGAAAATCACTTCACAAGAGGTACTGTAGATAAAACTTTATTTTTCAGAAATGTGAATGGCTCTAGCATACTTGTTCAAATTTATGTAGATGATATTATTTTTGGCTCTACAGATGAAAAACTTTGTAAAAAGTTTGCCAAACTGATGCAAAGCAAGTATGAAATGAGTATGATGGGAGAACTAACTTACTTTCTTAATTTACAAGTTAAGCAAGTTAATGATGGAATATTTATTAGTCAAACTAAATATATTTTTGATCTTTTAAAGAAGTTTGATCTGATGGATTGCACATCTGCAAAAACTCCCATGGCCATTGCAATTAAGCTTGAACTAAACACTACTGAAAAGTCTGTGGATATTTCAAGTTATAGAGGCATGGTTGGCTCACTTCTGTACTTACCAGCCAGTAGGCCAGATATAATGTTTGCTACATGTTTGTGTGCTATATTTCAGGCTGATCCTAGAGAGTCTCATTTGATAGCTATTAAAAGAATTTTCATATATCTCAAAGGAACACCAAACCTTGGCATTTGGTATCCTAGAGATTCCGGTTTTGATCTAACTGGTTATTCAGATGCAGATTATGCAGGTTGCAGAATTGATAGAAAAAGCACAACAGGAACCTGTCAATTTTTAGGAAACAAGCTTGTGTCCTGGTTCAGTAAAAAGCAAAATTCAGTTTCTACTTCTACAGCTGAAGCTGAATATATTGTTGCTGGCAGTTGCTGTGCACAGATTTTGTGAATGAAAAATCAATTGCTAGACTATGGTTTGCAAGTTGAAAGGATTCCTATTTTCTGTGACAACACAAGTGCAATTGCCATCACTGAAAATCCAGTGCAACATTCAAGGACAAAGCATATAGACATCAAGTACCATTTCATAAGGGAACATGTAATGAATGGTACTGTAGAGTTACATTTTGTTCCAAGTGAGAAGCAACTTGCAGATATTTTTACCAAGCCACTGGATGAATCCACCTTTTCTAGGTTGGTAAATGAGTTAGGTATGCTTAATTACTCTTGAATTTATCTGAATTATTCTTGCAAGTTGAAAAGAAGCCAGAAATTTAGTTGATTTTTAGTCTTGGATGAAATTTTGGCTGAGTCAAAATTTGTCTCTCGACGGATGACCATTATCCATCGGGTTGAGTCATCCGTCGATATACAAATTATAAATAAAAATCAATTACTTTTCTGGAATATTTTAAAGCTCGACGGATAACATTTTATCCTCATCCGTCGAAGTGTCTAAATCTTAACCGTTAATTCCCTGAACATTATCCATCGAGTATACTTACAGTTTATAAGCATTACACGACGGATAATGGGTGGAATTTTTAAAGTTTATTTTAAAACGGTAATTTTAGGCAGTTTCTATTGGGTAATTTATTTCTATTTATTATTTTTATCCGTTGAGTTTGAGCAAAGTATAAAAGCCTATTTCATTCTAATCATTTTCTTTTATCATTCTCAAATTCAACTGTCTTATTTCATTCTCTCTCAAGCAAAAATCCTCTTTCTCTTCAAGCTTTTCTTCCCTAACAATGGCACCCGTAGTAAAGATCATGTCATAGACTGGGTTCATCTATGAGAAGAACAACTTCACTGCCTTGGTCAATAAGGGGATTCAGCAATCTGAAGACTATCATAAGATGATGGACTTGGTGAAGAACTGCAAGTTAAGTTTTGCTATGCTGGAATCACCCACAATTTATTGTGAAGTTGTTGAGGAGATGTGGACAACAGCAATCTACAACTCTACTGACAAAACCATCACTCTGACCATCAAAGGTAATGTTTTCTGTATCAATAGTGATGTCATAAAAGCATGTTTCAAGATTCCTGATAACAATGTTACTGCACCACACACTGACACTGATATTGTCAATATGCTAAATTCCATTCATTATGCACTTCCTACTGCAAAACTAAGTGAAATTAGAAGACTAGATCTTAGGAAGGAATGGAGTTACTTGTGTGATGTAGTAACTAAGGTCTTTTCTGGAAAAATCAGTAATTTTGATTCTGTGAACATTTCCATGCTTAACATGCTATACATGCTAGTTACAGACAAATATTACAACTTAAGTGATCTGGTTGTGTATGAGTTAGGTTATAAACTAGGTGACTCAGCCAAAAGAGGAAAGAATATTTACTATGCTAGATTTTTTATGCTTTTGGCTAACCATCTTTGTGAAGAGATTGTACTTGAGAACCCAACCAACAAATTAGCGTGTTGGGTTCAAGAGAGAAGAATCATTGCAGATCTGAACAGAGCCAACCATCACAAGGATGTGCCAATGTTCTATTTTCCTGTAATGCTGGCACCTCAGGTAAGTGAGGTAAGTTCATCTACACTCTCAACTATTCCAAACCCTTCTATTTCTTTGACTTCAGGAATAGCTATGGCAACTGTGACAATGACCAAACAGTTGCCTACCAAAGCTGCCAAAACAACTGCAATTCTTAAATCCAAATCAAAGAAAACCCCCTCTGGTATCTCTCAAAAGGTACCAGTTGAAAATTCTACCAAACACAAAGAGGGGAGTGTGAAGGAGGGTAAGATAGGTGAGGGAAGGGGTGAACATCAAAGAAACCCCAAGGATAAGGTTGGAGAGATAAGTGAATCCCAGCCTAGCCACACTGCAGTTTCCCAACAAACTGCAGTGCTTAAAAAGGACAGAAGCTCACTTCTAGCTGCATCCTCCCAAAAGGATGTGGCTATTGAACAAAGCTCTCATCCAAGAGCACAGGCCAAGAGGGTTAGGGACACAAGCCTACACCAAACTTACACTAGAAAGAAGAAATCCAAAACAACTGGGGATGCACAGGACACACACTTAGTGCAAACTGGTGCTAAAGACACAGTCCCTGCACCTTCTCAAATTCAGATTGATGTGGCTCCAATAAATGTGGAGTCACAGCCAAAATCTCTCTGGATAGAAGCCACTGAAACACAATACTCACCAACCAACTCACTGGAAGTGGACATGATAAACACTTCAATTCCTGATTCCCCTTCTTTAACTCTGTTGGGGAAGCCAAAATCTAGTGCCAGTGAGCATCATCTTTTAGATGATTTGTTGGCTCACTTGCCAATTCTTTCTGATTCTATTGTGACATCTGTGCCTCAAATAACTTCAATCAACACAGAGTCAACAACAGTTTCTCTTCCCACCTCATTCATTTCTACTCTCTCGATGGATATTGCTCATCCATCGAGTAGTGATTGTATCCCGACGGATAAGCTTGACAGCAGTTATCCGTCGGATAGCTTTACCACTCACCCGACGGATATCATTTATTCATCGAGTGTCTCTGCACAACTTCAAACTTCAATAATTTTAAGTGCAGAAGATTTGGTGGTAATACAATCACTTTTAGGACTGAGAGAGGAGAGTGTATTGAGTGAGAGGCTGGGTTGCTCCCAGGCAAAAGGAGAGGAAAAGAGTGAATCTCAGCAATCCATTCATTCAGGATTGGCAAAAGTGAGTGAGAGGAGTCCCACCTTAGTAGGTGAAGGTGAGGGTGTGAGGGTGGGGAGCCAGGGTGAGACCCTGATGCAACAAAAGAGAGAATATGAGAGAAAAGCAGGTACTGGAACAATAAGGATGGAGCCAGCCATTGCTAGTGAGTCAATGATTGTGGATGATGCTGAAAAGGAAAGACAATTTCAGCAACATTACAAAGCTGTAATTGATAACATTTTCTTGGATGCTGAAACTTTTACTCACCCTGTTTCAGCCTATCAACTGTTGGCTGCTCAGGGCAATGTGGAGGCAAAGCAGACTTTACACTTAGTGCACACCACAGAATCTCTTCAAAGAGATAAAGCTGCTGTCAACAGGATGCCTCCTCAAGCTGGAGAGCCATCTGAAGAATTTGGAGTAAATTCTGATGATGATGACTATAGTTCTTTGAATGGAAGCATGAACTTAGGGGGAGCTGAAGGCCAAAGTTCTGCTTTAAGTTTACCTGAATGGGCATGGGCAAAGGACTTTACACCAGGACAATTTGAGGTGTCTTTGGTAAGACAAGTAACAGCCATTCAGCAAGCCCTTCAGGAAGTTTCAGATGCTAGTACCAAGGCTGTTCTTAAAGCTCATCTAGACTCCTTGCACTTAATGAAGATCCAACACTCCAGACAGAATATCAGTGTGGATGAATTGAAAAAGGAGATAGCTGACTTAAAGACATACAACTCTGAGAAACTGGATTCAATAATGCCATATGGTACCATGCATGATTTATTATAAAGGTTGAGAAGAGAATCAGATTCTGAAAAGAAGATAGCCAAGCTGGAGACCAGAGTTCAGGTTATTGAGAATTCAGTGACCCTACTTCTTCAAAATCAACAGACTCAGACAAATCTTCTCATGCAACTGGCTAAAGCACAAGGCCTAACTCCTTCACTTGATGATAACAAAAAGGGGGAGAGAGAATCAAGTAAGTGGGAGAAAGGACCAACTAAGGGGGAGAACATTGTAGTTCAAATCAGCAAAGTAATTGTACCTTCAATTACTATCTCCAAGCCACCAGTTGCAGATGGTATAGATCTTATAAATGCAGCAGCAGCAAGTTTAAAAGATGCTGATAAAGAAGAGTTGACTCTGATCAACTGGAAAAAGATTGATGAGGAAATACAGAGAAAGTTTCAATTAGTCAAGGAACCAGATCAGTCAGCAATCCATCACTCTCATGTCAAGCCAATCAATGTGAATGAGATGAGCATGAACTATCTGGAGAAAGGACAATCTTCCTGCATCAAGACTACAAAGGCTGAGATGATCCTTAAACCAAGGGCAAACTATCCAAACTCATCTTTGAAGAACCCTATGGATACTGTGTATGAGTCACCCAAGCCTGATGACTTGAAGCTTCTGTCAAGATCTATTCTTCTCTATAAAGATCCAGCTGATTCAGCCTCAAGAGAGAGAATTGCAAAGATATTCAGAAATGGGAAGGAAATTTGTGTGGTAGCTGGACATCCACAATTTGCTCAAGCAAAGGAAGAAGAAAAAGCCAGATTGAAGCAGGAAAAGAGGCAAGCTGCTCTAGATGCAAAGAAGTCTAAACAAAAGAAAGAATAGTTTGCTATCTTGACCAAGCTACAGGCTGTGAACTCTTCTCAACAAATTCCCTCTCAACCAACTCAAGCTACTGGATCAAAGAAGAAGATTGAAGAACAGAAGAAATCTCCAAGAAAGAAAGAATTGGCTAAAAGAACAAAAAGAAAGTTGGATATTGTTAACAAGGAATTGGAAGATCAATTTCCAATGGAATCCACTAAAGCTGAAACTCAAGCATCAAAGCCCTCTGTGGTATTTGAAGACATAAGGGTGGTAGACCCCTGCAGGAACATACATGGAGAGCCTATTGTGCCAAAGGATGAGCCAATAGAGTGGGATAAATTACCAATTCCTGACTTCAACTTGCCAATTCTCACAAAGCCAAGAAGGACAAAATCAAGGGCAGTCAAGAAAGTGAAGCTGTCACCTCTCAAATCCAAGGCAGTAGTCAAAGCTCAACCCAAGATCAACAAGGAAGACTACTTGTACTTGTGTGACATCAAGGAATTTTCAGACCTAAACCTTTATCTGGAGGAGCTGGATGAGGTAAGGGCAATTGATGCATACAGAAACCTACCTGAAAGGTTGGTATTCAAATACAAAGGAGGAAGGGAGATTCAGTGGCCTCTTCACAGGATACTTCAAGAAAGCCAAGTTGTGTTGATCAAAGTCTATTCATCCTTCAAGAAAAACTTTGGGTTTAATGTAACTGCAAGAAGATTAGTATTGAAGAAGATTGAAGAGCTAAGGAGTGTTAGAGCCAAAAATGCACTACCCAAAACTCTTATCATCCCATACACAGGGAGAAGAGTGCATCTAAGGCCCTACTGGCTGATGGAATTCATGGATGACAAGGGTGTGAGAAGATTCTTCAGACTAGAAGACCAATTGAGTATATTTAGCAATGAGACTCTTTTGGAAATGCAAGAAATGTTAGATCTCTCAGAATCTGATGAATTAGAATTCCACAGACAGCTCCAGAATCAAATTGAAGAAAACAATAGAAAGCTTGGAAGAAGATCCAGACCTTCAAGAAACTAGAAAAATCTGCTCTGGCTAGAGGAGCATCTTGAATTGACTGTGAGCCAAACCTTGTATACCTTGTTTAAATTGAAGCACTTTCGGTTTTATCTACTTATCTTTAAAGATATATGTTTAGGATGTTTTGTTATCATCAAGTGTCTCTTAATTTATGGCTACAATTCCAGTAGACATAAATTGGGGGAGATTGTTGTGAATATGTTGTGCACTTGATGATTACCTAAACAAAACATCTAAGTAGATTTTACTTAGTGAAATAATGTAGCACTCGACGGATAAGAATTATAGTCCCGACGGATAACTCAGTTTGAGTACCGACGGATGAGTAATTTATTATCCATCGAGTGAGTAGCTTATATAATGATAAGTTTGTAGCAGAGTGTTGTATGCACCTTTGTATAGAATCTGTAGTAGCATATAAGTCATGTTGACTTTAACTAGATATGCAGAATAGGTTGATTAACTGTACATAAGCAATGTCTTGTAATTCTATATAAGTGAAATGAAGTCAAGTGCCAAAATAGCTATCAACGGATGCGTAACAAAGCTTCGACGGATGATCAAATGATTTTCAACAGATGTTCAAAATAACAGTCGACGGATGATCAAGTAAGTCATCGACGGATGATCTGAAAGTCGACGGATGATAATATCAAGATTCAAACATCAGTTGAACAGTGAAAGCTGACACACAACCGTCGAGATTGGATATAAACACTGTGGAAGCCCATTAACTGGGTAATAAAGGATGAAAAGCAGCAAAGATCAAGACTGTTAGATTTTATATTTATTCAGTTCTTTTGACTTTGTAATCTTGGTAATATATATAAACCAAGAGAGTAGCAAATATAAAATAACTAAGAAAACTAAGTGAGCTTAGAAACAAACACAGAGAAATCTTTGTAAGCACTATCTTCAGCATTTCCTGTGTTCTTAGTTGTTCTATCTTGTAAAAGCAGCTGTGAGCATTTCTGCACACAGAGTTCTCTCGATATATTAATATATATCTCTGGTGGAATTGTTTAAATCCACCAGAAAGTTTTTAAAGACTCTTGTTTTTAATTACTCTTATTTTGATTCATTAAAGTTTATATTCCGCATTGTGCTAATCAAAACAGATATATCTATAATCGAGTTAAACATTTTTATTTCAAGAAAAAGATAAAGAATTCCATTCAACCCCCCTTCTGTAATTCTTGCTATATTGTTAAGGGACTAACACAATCCTTCCTTGATGGACAAACAACCTTCTCTAGAATGCGCTTGATCTCTCTATTAGACACTTCCGCTTGACCATTTGTTTTTGGATGATAGGCAGTAGCAACTCGATGATTCACATTATAACGCTGCATCATAGAAGTGAACTTACGGTTACAGAAATGCGACCCTTCATCACTTATGATTACCCGAGGCATTCCAAACCTTGTGAAAATCTGTTTATGAAGAAAATTCAGCACTGCCTTTGCATCATTTGTCGGTAGGGCTTTGACTTCTACCCATTTTGAGACATAATCGACTGCCAGCAAGATGTACTGATTATTGTAGGAGGAGACAAAAGGCCCCATGAAATCGATTCCCCAAACATCAAAGACCTCGACTTCCAGCATCACATTTAACGGCATCTCATCCTTTCTCGTCAAATTTCCCACTCTTTGGCAACGATCACACCTTAAAACAAACTGATGAGCATCCTTAAACAAAGTAGGCCAGAAAAAACCTGCTTGCAAAATACGAGCTGCCGTCTTCTCACCACCATAGTGTCCACCATAAACTGTGGAGTGGCATTCTCGTAATATCCCCTCCGTCTCACAGAACGGGATACATCTCCTGACGATCTGGTCAGCTCCCTGTCTAAACAAATATGGTTCATCCCACATATACCATTTCACCTCATGCAGAAACTTCTTCTTTTGAGCTGAGGTCAAATTAGGAGGCATTATATTGCTGACAAGATAGTTTACAATATCTTCAAACCATGGCTCTTCCTCCTGAACTGCGAACAACTGCTCATCTGGAAAAGACTCGTTGATCAATGTCTTATCCTGTGAAGTAGACTCGGGATTCTCCAATCTAGAGAGATGGTCAGCTACTTGATTCTCAGTGCCTTTCCGATCCTTGATCTCTAACTCAAATTCCTGAAGTAAGAGCACCCAACGAATGAGTCTCAGCTTCGAATCCTTTTTGGAAACCAAATAGCGAATGGCCGCATGATCAGTGAATACTGTCACTTTTGTCCCAAGCAGATATGATCGAAATTTCTCGAAACCAAAGACTATAGCCAAGAGCTCCTTCTCAGTAGTGGTGTAATTCATGTGGGCCCTATTTAAGGTCTTACTAGCATAGTAGACCACATAAAAGAAATTATTCTTGCGCTGCCCAAGAACTGCACCTACCGCATAATCACTTGCATCACACATCATCTCAAAAGGCTCTGTCCAATCTGGTGCTGTAATAACTGGTGCAGTGATTAAACTCTTCTTGAGAGTCTCGAATGCCGTCAAACATTCATCATCAAATTTAAAAGGCACATCTTTCTCAAGCAAGTTGCACAACGGCTTAGATATCTTCGAAAAGTCCTTGATGAACCGCCGATAAAAACCCGCATGACCAAGAAAACTACGGATTCCTTTCACAGAAATAGGTGATGGAAGATTTTCAATGACTCCCACCTTGGCTTTATCCACCTCCAGACCCTTGCTAGAGACCTTATGCCCAAGAATAATGCCTTCACACACCATAAAATGGCATTTCTCCCAGTTGAGAACCAAATTAGTTTCCACACACCTTTTGAGCACGACACAAAGATTATTCAAACATTCATCATACGAATGTCCAAAGACGGAGAAGTCGTCCATGAACACCTCAACATTATTTCCAATCATGTCAGAGAATATAGCCATCATACATCTCTGAAAAGTGGCCGGTGCACCACATAACCCAAACGAAACTCTGCGAAAAGAAAACATGCCAAATGGACAAGTGAATGTAGTATTTTCTTGATCCTCTGGTGCAATACAAATCTGATTATACCCGGAGTAACCATCCAGAAGACAATAATACTCATGACCAGCCAACCTGTCAAGCATCTGATCAATAAATGGAAGAAGGAAGTGATCCTTCCTCGTGGCCTTGTTCAACTTTCGGTAGTCCATGCATACTCTCCATCCTGTAACTGTTCGAGTGAGGATGAGCTCATTCTTCTCATTTGCTACCACAGTGATACCTCCTTTCTTAGGCACACATTGTAAGGGGCTCACCCAAGAACTGTCAGAAATAGGATAAATGATGCCTGCATCCAGCCATTTCAGAAGTTCTTTCTTCACCACTTCATGATAGGATTAAGTCTGCGCTACTGCTCAACAGTTGGCTTACTACCCTCCTCTAGCAGAATCTTATGCATACAATATGAAGGGCTAATCCCCTTGATGTCTGCTATGGTCCATCCAATAGCTGATTTGAATTCTCTTAAAATCCTTAAGATCTTGTCTTCCTCACTACCTGAAAGGTCAGATGCAATAATAACAGGTAAAGTAGATGCATCACCTAAAAAAGCATACCTCAAGTGTTCAGGTAATGGCTTGAGCTCCAAGGTAGGTGCTTCCTCAATTGATGGTTTGAGCTTTCCTTCAGCATTCTTGAGGTCAGAAGTACCAAGAGATTCAAACGGCATGTCCAGCTTTCGCCTCCAGGGAGAAGCATTCAGATATTGTAATTGTTCGTTGCCATCTTCATCATCACTGTCAAAATCCCCCACTAAGGCCTTTTCTAATGTATCAGACATTAGCATATGATCGAGTTCTGAAGTAACCGCATAATCAATCACATCCACTTTTAAGCACTCCTCATCTTCTGTAGGGAATTTCATTGCTTTGAATACATTGAAGGTCACATCCTGATCCTGCACCCGCATAGTAAGTTCACCTTTCTGCACATCTATCAAGGTACGGCCAGTAGCCAAGAAAGGTCTTCCCAAGATTATGGGAATCTTCTTATCTTCCTCGAAATCCAGAATAACAAACTCTGCAGGAAAGAAGAGCTTATCCACCTTGACTAGCACATCCTCCACTATGCCCCTTGGGTAAGTAATAGAACGATCAGCCAATTGTAGAGACATGTAGGTGGGTTTTGGATCAGGCAAATCCAACTTTTTAAAGATCGACAACGGCATCAGATTGATGCTTTCTCCCAAATCACAAAGGCACTTGTCAAATGACAACTTGCCAATGGTGCAAGAAATGGTGAAGCTACCTGGATCTTTAAGCTTTGGAGGTAACTTTTGCTGCAGCACAGCGCTACATTCTTCCGTTAGAGCAACGGTCTCAAGGTCATCCAGTTTCACCTTCCTTGAAAAAATACTCTTCATAAACTTTGCATAACTAGGCATTTGTTCCAGAGTCTCAGCGAAAGGTATATTGATGTGAAGTTTCTTGAACACCTTCAGAAACTTGCCGAACTGCTTATCCAGCTTTTGTTTCTACAATCTCTTAGGGAAAGGTGGTGGAGGATAGAGCTGTTTCTCCCCTGTATTACCCTCAGGCAGAGTGTGTTCAACAGTAGTCTTCCTTCGTTCCGCCGCTTTCTCCTTTTGCTTAGCTTCTTCATCTCTAACTTCAGCTTCTCCTTCTTTTGCCTTTTCAGCATCAGCAACTTTCCCAGACCTTAAGGTAATAGCCTTTACTTGCTCTTTAGCTTCCTTCCTGCATGGTACTTCCGTGTCACTGGGAAGTGTTCCAGGTTAACGATTGAGCACTGCATTGCCTATTTGACCAATTTGATTTTCCAAGGTCTTGATAGAAACCGCCTGACTCTTGCATAACAGCTTAAGTTCCTCAAAATCAGCACTAGTAGGTGTAGCTGCACTTCTCTGTTGAGGATATGATTGCCTTTGAGCATATTGCTGCTGTTGCTGGAATCCAGGTGGATTGAACTGTTTACTCGTACCTTGCTGATATGGTGGCTGAATAACATTCTGATTATTACCCCAGCTGAAATTTAGATGATTTCTGTTGTTAGGATGATAAGTAGCTGGCACAGGCTGCTGTTGTCGCTGATAATTGTTCACATACTGAACATATTCATTGACAAGAGAACACTGATCCATAGCATGAGAACCTGCACAAAGCTCACAGACCATAGCTATTTGATTAACTCCATATGTAGCTAGAGAATCGACCTTCATAGACAGCGCTTGGAGCTGCTCTGCAATAGTAGTGGCTGTATCGACTTCTAGAATACCTGTTACCTTCTCAGGCATCATCCTCTGAGTTAGGTTTTGATGCTCATTTACAGCCATAGTCTCGATAAGATTATAAGCCTCAGTATAGCTTTTGGCCCACACGGCGCCTCCAGCTGCTGCATCGAGCATGGGCCGAGATTGGGCCCCCAAACCATTATAGAAACCAGTGATCACCATCCAATCGGGCATTCCATGATGTGGACACTTTCTCAACATTTCCTTGAAGCATTCCCAAGCTTCGCACATAGATTCTGTAGTTTGCTGCGTAAACTGAGTAAGAGCACTCCGCATAGCAGCAGTCTTTGCCATCGGATAAAACTTCACCAGAAACTTTTGTGCAAGATCTTGCCAAGTAGTGATGGACCCAGCTGGTTCAGAATGTAACCAGTCCTTAGCTTTGTTCCTCAGTGAGATTGGGAAAAGCCTCAGCTTGATAGCCTCATTAGTCACACCATTATACTTTAAAGTACTGCAGATCTCGACAAAATTCCTTATGTGCATGTTGGGGTCTTCAGTCGCAGCTCCTCCAAAAGAAACAGAATTCTGCACCATCTGAATAGTGCCCGGCTTGATTTCAAAGGTGTTAGCTTGAATAGCCGGATGAAGAATGCTTGACTAAATGTCGTCAATTTTAGGCCGAGAAAAGTCCATAAGAGCTAGATCGGCCTGAACAATACGATCACCCATGATTACTGGTTCTTTCTGCTCACTTCCTGAATCCGAATCTTCAAAGTCTATCTTCTTCGGGATATCAAGAACTTCGTCTGTCTCTTCAACTGTATCTAAAGTCCTCTTGCGAGTACAAGAACGAGTTTGCATATACGCTCACTAAAGTACCTGAAACACAACCGGAAACAATAAGTAACAAATACGTCTTAATCACTGAGTCTTAACGACCAATGATGGTAAGTACATAAACTAAACAAATACGCCGAGTCCCCGGCAGCGGCGCCAAAAACTTAGGGCGAAAACATGCGCTAATAACACACGCAAGTATACGCGTTCGCAAGTAATATAGAATACTTTCTAGTTCGTTCCCACAGAGACTCAGACTAATTATTGTTCAATTAAACTCACTCACCAATGTATGATTACTTCTCAATATTAAGACACTAACACTTAGAATTGTTGACTAAATATTAACTATAATTAACTACGTAATTAAGCACTTAATTAACGCTACGAATTAACAATATTAAAACACTCATGAGATCACAACTTCATTACTACTTCCTTCAATAGTTATTGTTATTACCCTTAGCCTGCAACAATGATGATATTAATCGAATAACACGAAACTAATAAAAGCCAACTTTCATTATACTAATACCATTCTACCAAACATCCACAATTAAGATAGAAGTTGAATAGGCATCAATTATGTTGAGTCCCTATATATCTACAGAAATTGACAACATAATGATTTAAGCGCAAGTTATTCCTTTTGATTACATAGGGTGAATAAAATGGTTAGAGTTACCCATTAATCATGCAATATCATACATGAACCTATGCTAGCATGGCAAGTTCTAAATCTCGAGATCCACCGTCGCTTCACAAGAGATTATCACCCTATCTTATATGATCGCGACGTACATAAGATGAATACGCACAACCAATACTAGATATCATACAATCATCACACACTAAGGTATTAAACAACTAACTAAATAATTCCATAGTAAATCCGTTATGACCCCATGATCATGATTAGCCCATGATAGCACTTATCGTCATCATGGGTTCATATGAAAACATGATAAACAAACACAAGAGAATAATAACTAAACTATTTATATTAAACCAGAGTACGTCACAAGAGTAAATAGGTTCAAAGCAAAGAAAACTAGCATCCAACGTTACAACGAAATAAAGAATCACAAGAAAATATGCTTCCTCTTCGTTACGGTGTGCTAAAACGGTCTTCTTCCTTATCTCCTTCGCTCCTTGCTTAATACAACGATCCAACCTTGTGGAAACGTCTCTAAATCTACTTATATAATAGTCCTATAAAACTCAGATTACATAGAAGATGGAAGACAAACAGAAGTAGAAGTCTAAAACAAATTATCTTTTTTTCCCGACCCTGCGCGGCCGCTCAGCATAGCTGAGCGGGCGCTCAGGACCCTACTGGAAAATTCCTGAGTTTGCTTCGTTTCTTCGCTGTAATCTGCCCCTTTTTTTCCTCTCGTAATGCTGAATACATGCCAAGGCTTATTCTTGATGATTACCCCTCCGAAATGCAACTAATACCCTGAAATACACAAACACTAGAAAAACGCATCAAATACACAAAATACTTGATTTCAAGACACCAATTTAAGCTATTTTAAGACGTTCTAAGTGGTATAAAATGCCACTTATCAGCGCCTCCAGCTGCTGCATCGAGCATGGGCCGAGATTGGGCCCCCAAACCATTGTAGAACCCAGTGATCACCATCCAGTCAGGCATACCATGATGTGGACACTTTCTCAACATCTCCTTATAGCGCTCCAATGCTTCGCACATAGATTCTGTTGGTTGCTGCATAAACTGAGTAAGAGCACTCCTCATAGCTGCAGTCTTGGCCATTTGATAAAACTTCACCAGAAACTTTTGCGCAAGATCTTGGCAAGTAGTGATGGACCCAGCAGGTTCAGAATTTAACCAGTCCTTAGCTTTATCCCTTAGAGAGAATGGGAAAAGCCTCAGCTTAATAGCCTCATCAATAACACCTTATATTTGAAAGTACTACAGATCTCGACAAAATTCCTGATATGCATATTGGGGTCTTCAGTCGCAGCACCTCCGAAAGAAACAGAATTCTGCACCATATGAATACTGCCCGGCTTGATTTCAAAAGTATTAGCCTGAATAGTCGGATGAAGGATGCTTGACTGAATATCATCAATTTTAGGCCGAAAAAAGTCCATAAGAGCTGGATCTGCTGCTAGAACTATACGATCACCCATGATTATCGGTTCTTTCTGCACACTCTCTTTATCGGAATCTTCAAAATCTATCTTCTCCGGAATATCAAGAACTGAGTCTGTCTCCTCACTGGTATCTAAAGTCCTCTTGCGAGTGCGAGAACGTGTTTGCATAAACGCTCGCTTGAGTACCTGAAACACAACCGGAAACAATAAGTAACAAGTCTTAATCAATGAGTCCTAATGACCACTGATGGCAAGTACATGAACTAAACAAATTAACACCGAGTCCCCAGCAGCGGCGCCAAAAACTTGTTAGGCACAAAACATGCGCTAATAATTCACGCAAGTATAGGCGTTCGCAAGTAATATAGAAAGATTTCTAGTTCGTTCCCACAGAGACTCAGACTAATTATATTTAATTAACACTCACTCACCAATGTATGATTACTTCTCAATGTCAAGACAATAACACTTAAAGTTGATTAACTAATTATTAACTACAATTAACTACGACAATTAAAACATTTAAATTATTACTTGAATTAACAATATTAAACACACATGAGATAATAACTTCATTACTACTTCATTCAATAGTCATTGTTATTACCCTTAGCATGTAACGGTGATGATATTAATCGAACAACATGAAACTTATAAAAGCCAACTTTCATTGTACTAATATCATTCTATCAAACATCCACAATTAAGATAGAAGTTACATATGCATCAATTATGTTGAGACCCTATATGTCTACAGAATTTGACAAAATAACGATTTAAGTGCAAGTTATTGATTATGATTACACAGGGCAAGTAAAACGGTTAGAGTTACCCACTAATCATGCATACGATACATGAACCTATGCTAGCATGGCAAGTTCTAAATCTCAAGATTCATTGTCGCTTCACAAGAGATCAACAGGCTATCTTATATGTTCGCGATGCACATAAGATGAATAAGCACAACCTATACTAGATATCATACAATCATCACAAACCAAGGTATTAAACAATTAACTAACGAAATCCATAGTAAATCCGCTATGACCCCATGATCACGATTAGCCCATGATAGAACTCATCGCAACCATGGGTTCATATGAAAACATGATAATAACACAACAATATAAACTAACTAACTATTTATTAAAACCAGAGTACGTCATAAGAGTATTAAGGTTCAAAGTAAAGAAAACTAGCATCCATTGTTACAACGAATAAAAGAATCACAAATTAACGTATGCTTCCTCTTCTTCATTGCGATGTGCTAAAACGGTCTTCTTCTCTTCTCTCCTTGCTCCTTGCTTGATGAATACTTCGTGTTGTGAAACATCTCTGAAGATTACTTACATAGAAGTCCATAAGAATCAGTCATCTCAGAAGTCCAATAGAACACGACTTAATAAAAATCAGAATTGAATTTCCCGACTCCGAGCGGCCGCCCCAGCTTCCCAGGCAGGCGCTCCAGATCCCAGGCGGCCGCCCCAGATCCCAGGCGGGCGCCTGGCAGGCTTTTGGAAAAAATATTTTCCTGCTCCTGATTTTGCTGAATTCTTCGCACATTCCCCTGAGACTGATCCCAAGTAAATCCCTAGGCTTATTTTGATGAAATCTCCCTGCATACGCAAGCTACACCCTGAAATGGAAAAAACTCAAAAGCGCATCAAATACACAAAATACTTGATTTCAAGACATCAATTCAAGCCATTATAAGACGTTCTAAGTGATATAAAATGCCACTTATCAGAGGCCCTTGTAGCTTTTCCTCGGGAAGGTTAGAGCATCGAGATAGGTTTCAGATATTTGTAGGATTATTGTAACTTCATGTAGAGGTTACGAATAATAGTTGAGATCCTGTAAAGTATATTTGAGTTTTAATAAAATAAGTTACATTTTGTATATCGTTTTCCAGGACTATAACTTGTGTGTAAGATATCAGGGGTCTGTGATGTAAATTATTGGATTATAAAAGTAATACAGGTTTAAGATGATTGGATGATTGCATGACGATCCAGATTCCTGACCCCGTATTTGGGGGCGTTACAAGAAATATGGGCAACTTGACATTTTCTATCTCAATGAGTTCCTCCTCTGTCAAATTGGTTCACCATATATGTTGAACTCTGGTGCCACTACTATATGTTCAAGAAGTTGTGCTGCCAGATGTGTAAAGGTAGTAACAGTGACTACCAGTTTATCTAGTGACAAATTTCTGTTGGCTCTCGTCTTTGTCCTTGGTCCTTTTCTTGTAGTCACTCTTCTAGGCTTCTTGACTTCTTCTGCTTCAGTCTCAGCCTCTAACTCTTCTTTGAGTTCCTTTTCTAGCTCTTTGGCCAGCTGCAACTGGTGTTCAGTGAATACATCCCCTGTTTCACTTTTCTTTCCACCTTCAACTTTTTCAAAGGAAATTCTTGTAAACTCCTCAATTTTAGCTTCTTCATAACCTTAATGACCAGGAAAGATGTGAATTGGCTCTCCTCCTCTGTATATATGCACGCTCTTATTTGCTTTAGATTAAAACTTGACGAAGTTTTGAATCTCTTGATTTGTTCAGGAAAGATCTTTTCATCATTAGGATTGAGCCTTACAAAGTGCAAATTTACGAAGGGTTTCTCTCCTTTAAGATTATTTTTCCTGGAAGAAGATCTTGCTTCAGAAAACTTGAAATTCTAAACTAAACTCATTCTTATATAAAGGAGATCCCTTTTGAATTAATCTGCTTGTAGATATGTCAAGAGTAATGATCTTTATAATGCTGATTGAGGTTGGAATATCTTCTAGTTTTTGCTTGGTGGCTTCAGACACATATTCTAGTCTTCAAGATATACTATCAGTAGCTTTTATTTCCTCCTCCTTGCTCAAGGACTTGAATCTGTAGTTATTGTGGAGAAGAAAAGCTAGTGACGGTGATTCCCGATGAAGGCACATTTGAAGCTTCTTGAGCATTTTCAGTTTCTTGCACTACTAACTTCTCCCCCTTTCTATTATCATCAAGAGATGAAGTATGAGCCGTGAAGTTGAGAATTTGTAGTAGTTTTGTCTGAATGCCCATTTCCTTGTCCATATTAGATATTTTAAGTTCTATGAGGCTCATTCTCTTTTCCAATTCATCCAACCTTCTAAAAGTTGTCTCTTCTTTCTTCATCTTGGATAAAACTGTAGGCATTGTACGCAAGACGCAGCCTATCATTTAACTCCCTATTCTATGCAGTTTTCATGTCTTCAATTATGTTCATCACGCTTTTAAAATCATGTTTGTGCTGAAGGAGATGAAGCTTATGAATTTTGATATTGGATTGTTGAAACTGCATCAATAACTGACTTTTTGTAGAGGAGGAGGATTGATCCGTTAATGAATCCTGGTACTGAGTTAAGAACTCCTTATTCAACTCTCCTGGCTGAATGGTATTTGAGTATATCCAATCTTGAACATCTTTGGTGAAGGGACCAACATCATCTTCGTCATCACTTCCAGTTTCATCATCATACTCAAAGTCATCATTAGTTCCAGCAGGAATATTGGAGATAGCGTCTTTAGCCTGCATTATTAATTTTGTAGAATACGTCAAAGCAGCTTCAGCTTCCAGGTTTGATTGTCCATCTAAGATCTGATAGGATGGATTTGGATGCTGAAATGTAGAGATATCTAGATTCACACTGTCCAAGATAACTTGATATTCTGCCTTATACAGAGCTTCACTAGATGGAGTTGTGACATCCAAAGACTCCATCCTTGTACCTCATGTACCTGCTTTTCTCTCAATTTCTCTATGTTCTTGCATCAAGGCATGCCCTCGCTCATTATCCTCACACCCTCACCTTCACCTACTAAAGTGGTACTCTTAATCTCACTTGTTGGACAGTAAGAAATGGCCAACCTCTCATTCTCAGTCTTTCCTTTTTCCTGCTCACAAAGCAGACTCTCACTCTCAGAAATATTTTCACTCCCACTCTAAAGTCTTACAAATGTTAAAGAAATTGTTCGAACTTCTACACTCTCTGTGATTGGTGCAGAATTAGTTATCAAAGGCTGAGTAATAGTCATTGATGGAATAATTGAATCTATCAATGACTATGTTGTTAAGCTAGCCATTGATTGACTAACACTTATCAATGGATGATAAATAGCCACTGATGAAGAGAATGAGATAGCAGTTAAGGTTGTTACTACAGTAGAATCTGTGAAGATTGATGAAACATAAGGGCACAGATTCACTATTATTGACTGAAAGAAATGGCTGATATTCCAACAAATCATCCAAAAGATGATGATCATCAGCTTCAGAGTGAGGCTTATCCATTACATTAAAAGATGGAGAATCAGCTTGGTAAGTTGACATTAAATCAACCTCCATTAGATTAAGAGTGGGTATGTGACTCCATATTTACAGGAGTCATATAGATGACTTTGAGAAGATGTAGGCTCAATAGTTGTGATGGCCTGTGTTGTGTGTGTACCCTAAGCACCCCTAGAGGTTTTACCCTTTTTAGCGTATAAATGTTTTATAGGTGTGTCTTAGGAAACAGTGTACCTCCTCCTTTTTTTCTGTGTTCCTTGCTGGGAACTTTGTTCAATAGTGAAATCCTTTTGGGAGTATACCACTAATGATGAGCTAACTTTCTTTTCAATGCTTTTAACCTTTTAAGAAGGAAAGACATGGCTTGGCTTGGATAGCATACTCTCATCATCTCCTACCTTATCCTTGGGATTTCTTTTATGTTAACCCCTTCCCTCACCGACCAAATCTCCAATCACACTCCTCTATGATGTAATATGTGTGCTAGTTGTTATAGCAGTAATCTTTTGAGAGACTATTGAGATTGTTTTAGATGTTATGGTAGTAGGTTGTTTGGTTCCTTGCATAACCTCTATAGCATTTGAAGAAGTCAAAACAGCTTTGAGGGATTGAGAAGAGGTAGGATAGAATTTATTACCATTTACATACCTCGTGGCAGTACAAAAGCCACATTATCATGTTTCTTTAGTCTATTAAGATCTCAAAGAACTATTTTGTTCTGGGTCCAGATGTTCATCTTATTAGTTGTGTTCACAACATTTAATCTTGGTACCAAATGGTTAGCAAACATTATAAGAAATCTAACAAAATAAATATTTTTCTTTCTGCCATTTCTATTACCTAGCTTAGTACCAATTTCTATCAAAATCTTTTCAGAGAAATAAAAGAAACCGGCAAACAAATGTATGTAAAGCATACGAAGCAAATTAGAAGTAATAAAATTAAAGCCACTAATTTTGACAGAAAATATTTTGATAAAACCATCATATAAAAAGCTTCATTCTCTCCTTAGACCCTTTCTACCAATATTAGCCAAATTATTAGTAGAGCCATCATAACCAATATCAGCAAGCATTTGAACATTTTGAGCATGAGTAGGTTCAGCTAACACTTAGCTTTCAGGAAATTTAAAGCATGTAGACACAACTTCAGACTTAATAATATATCTTTCATTATGAAGAGTGAAAAAAAGTACCAAACTGGTGCTGTCATATTCTACAGATGTCCAGATATCTTCAACCACCTCACAATAGATGGTTGGATCTTCAAGAATGGCATATGAAAGTCTACACTTCTTCATGTATTCCATTATTAGTACAAACTCGGTGTGTTCAGTGTCTGTATCAACATAGATTACAAAGTTTTTATGTCCTTCGATGAACCCAGTGGTGGACATGACATTAACAAGAACCATTATTAAGAGAAAATTGGGTTTTCAAGAAAAGGGGTTTTAGCTTCTAGGATAGAGAAAGAGAAAAGTTTGTTTTGCCTTAAAAAACCTTGAGTGTGTGTAAGAATGAATCGACAAGATCAGATCTATATTTATACTCTCATAGAATAAATTAAAATAAGTGAAAATAGATTTCCAAATTTAAGCAAAAAGGTAACTGTAAAAAATAAAAGTGGGTTACCCATTACTTGAAATGAGAGTGAATAGAGACGCATGATTGACTTATATCCAAAGGTTCAGAATGAACCACTCTCAATTGCTAAGATAAAAGTAGATAGCCATTGATAAAGTTGTTCATCAATTGTTAAGGTAGCCATTGAAAATCCAGATGTTTGTTATAACTATCAACTACTAAGAGTAGTAGTTAATATGGTTGAATTGATTTTCTCAACTTCTAACCTACTAAATCTGGAAAAAAAATCAGAAAAGTGTTATAACATTAACATCTGGTTGTATTATGTGATAATTAATAGACAATCTCATCAGTTATGAAAAATTAAGCATACCTAGCTCACTTACTAATCTTGTGAATGTTGATTCATCAAGCGGCTTGGTAAAGATATCTGCTAACTGTTTTTCACTTGGAACAAAATGAAGTTCCACAGTACCATTCACCACATGTTCCCTGATGAAGTGATGCCTTATGTCAATGTGCTTGGTTCTTAAGTGCTGGACTGGATTTTCAGTGATAAAAATAGCGCTGGTGTTGTCACATATGTTTGGTATTTTCTCCAATTTTAATCCATAATCAAATAATTGATTACTCATCCATAAAATCTATGCACAATA
Source organism: Apium graveolens (assembly GCF_009905375.1). NCBI lineage: Eukaryota > Viridiplantae > Streptophyta > Magnoliopsida > Apiales > Apiaceae > Apium > Apium graveolens. The sequence continues at coordinate 107,571,275 of NC_133652.1, forward strand.
AATTCCAGCTGCAATGTACAGAGCCTCATCTGTAGAGATTGATACTTAGTTCTGCTTTTTGCTAAACCATGAAACCATTTTGTTTCCTAGAAATTGATAGCTTCCAGTTGTGCTTTTCCTGTCAATTCTGCACCCTACATAGTCTGCATCTAAATAACTAATTAGATCGAAACCAGATCTCTAGGATACCAAGTGCCAAGATTTGGTGTTCCTTTGAGATATTTGAAGATTCTTTTTGTAGCAATTAAATGTGACTCTCTAGAATCAGATTGAAACCTAGCACAAAGACAAGTTGTAAACATAATATCCGGTCTACTGGCTCTCAAGTACAACATAGAACCAAACATGCCTCTGTAATTAGAAATATCAGCCTTTTTCTCTGAGGAGTTCATTTCTTATTTGGTGGCAAGAGACATTGGAGTCTTGGCAGATGAACAATTTGATAAGTCAAACTTCTTTAAAATATCATTCATATATTTGGTTTGACTTATGAAAATTCCTTCCTTCACTTGTTTAACTTGTATACCAAGGAAGTAGGTAAGTTCACCCATCATGCTCATCTCATATTTACTTTACATTAGTTTGGAAAACTTTTTTTAAAGCTTCTCATTAGTAGAACCAAAGATTATATCATCCACATAGATCTGTACAAGAATTATAATATCCCATATTTTCAAATATTATTATTATTATTATTTGGAATTATTTATGTGATTTTATGTGGATTTTAAGGAATTATCTGGTAATTGGAATTGATATTTGGGTGTTTATATATGATATTATTTGAGTATTTGAATTTTTTATATGTTCAGAAAATTTTTTTAGCTAATTGTGATATTTTTCTGGTAATTTTTGGACTGTTATATGATTTTTTAATGATTTATGTATTTATTAAATATTTTCTAAATAATTATAAAACTATTTTCTAAAGCAGGGAATCGTCCAACTTCAACTATTTTTGCGTTTTTATAACCCGAAACTCTTCCGAAAACTCCTTCCTAACCTGATTTGGTAATTCCAGACATTTTCCGTGTTTTGACTTTTTCGATCCGGATTACGGTTTGACCCGTACGTGTCCCAGCGCAAAATTTTCGATACGATAATCATTTTAATAGATCAACAAAACCCGTATTCTCGAGAAACGGGATATTTTTACATTATTTTCGTATATAGTGTTTTATGAACAGCCCGTTTTTGAATTTAACGATCCCAAATGATCCAGAACGAACCAATATTCCGTAAATATAAATAGCCTATTTCTGATTTCATTTATTTCGTTTATTCATTTGCAACCATTTAAAATACCGTAAATACAGAGAAAACCCTAGAAAACCGATACGTTCCTGAGAATCAATCGTACGAATGAAGACGTTATTGAACTCTGATTCGGGCGTGCAGCATATCAAAACGAAGCTTTCGAAATCTTCTTTCTGCATCAATCATCAGTTTTTGCCCAGAAATCAATGTAATTTTCTTATTTATTTATTTATATTCGAATAATTTGATAATTAAATTATGAAAATTTGTTCTTGATGTTGTTGATGTGATTTGATGCTTCCATCGTGTAGATAATATTTTTCTGGTCAATTTGGTATATTATACTTCAAAAATAGAGTTCAATATCATGTAGTCATTGAAGTTTGATTTTTCTAAAAAAATTTAAAAAACTGTTATTGGTGTTCTTGAAAAGTTCTGAGAATCAAACCCAATTTTGAAGATGATATTGAACACCAAATCACAAGTATGAATATCCATTTTGAAGCCCTCAACATCCTCTTTCTGATTTCATCATCAAAATCAATCAAGGATGGGTAATTTATAAAGTCGATTTTCTAGGGTTTGGGTTCGAATTGGGGATTTCATTTCTAGATTGTTTTGAATGTTTTTAATGATGTTAACAGCTTTGCCATAATTAGGAGGATCGAGTCATGCACTTCTTTGAACCGTTTTAGTCCAGGAAGTGTTAAACCGAGTTTCGGTTTTGAAACGATTTTTGAATTAATTTTGCTGATTATCCTTGAATCTGTGATGGTATATGATCATATGGTCAGGTTAAAAATTGTCTTAGCTCTATTTTGATACCGATTTCTCTGAGTTTCATTAGTAAATGATAATTGTCGATTAGTTCGCCGGAAGTGGGTTAAGTTACGGCCGGATTTTTGTTAAAATCGTCGGAATCGACGAGTTTTTGTTCGATTGATGGCACGGTTGTTTTTGAATTTTATGAGATGATTGGAATTAGAAAGGGGTCAAAATCCTGTCGAATCTGCGCTGTTTGGACCCCAGGCCGAGGTCGCCGGAATCCGAGAGAAGTTCGCCGGTTTCTGGGTAATTTCCCAGTTTCCGGCCGAGTTCTTCACGAACTCCGGCCTCCGGCTTTTTCCTGCCGCCCTCAGATCTTTCTCAGACTATTTTCAGTTTACAAACATGTTTCTACTATTTTCTTTTATGTTTATTCCAAAATTCATTTTTTTTTATTTTAAAAATTATTATTTTAATTCTGAAAATTTATTTTAATTCAAAAATAAATCCAAATTATTTAATTAATTATATTTAGGTTATAATTAATTACTTAATTAGTCAATTAATTTAAATATTAATTGATTAAATAATTTAATTAGTTATTAATTAATTTTAATTGATTATTTAATTAGATATAATTATTTATTCTTGATTTAAAAATTCCGAAAATTAGTTCGAGTTTTAAAATATTATTTTAAATTATTTTCCAAGCTCGATAATTCTTATAAAATTATTTTCGGGTGTTCGAGCCCTATTATTTAATTATTAAATGATTCGGAGATCCGTTTTAATTCCGAAAAATGTTCGATAATTCATAATAAATAAACCGTTCGTCCGTTAAATACGAAACGAACGCCTCCAGACTCAGAAAAATATTCCGCTTTCAATAAAAATACTTTCGAGACCCAAATCCTTTTGTTTCAAAAGGTCGTTTATTTTACGAATCATTCTGAGTCAATTATTGATCGATAAATCATATTTTTGATCTGATTTCAGTTTTAGACATACCGAGTCAAATGTTTTGACGAACTGAGTTATGTGTGATATGAATTATGTACGTGAGTTATGTGCTTATCTGCTATGTGAACGTGCGTGGGTCAAGACTCTTGTATTTGACTGTTTCCTTTATGTGTGGGCTATAGTATGGGTAGACGATAAGGTATTGACGCACAGTTCGTCGAGTGATTATCGTGTAGGCGATTAAAGTTATATCTTTTAATTATAGATGCGGATCATTCGAGTTAATCAGGACAAGACGTTGGATAAAGAATAAGATGGAATGGTATTGGGTATCTGGCTTCTAGCAATCGCAGGTGCAGCGTATCAGTAAAGTGTTAAAAAGAAAGACGAAGATGTTTTGAGACAGAATGTCAGAATAGATGCGTCATTGCGAGTGTGACTAACTGCTAAACCCCAAAGGCAAGTATCCCTATCATCACTTATTTCTCAGGTGATATTTATTTTGAATCCTATTATGCAAATATTGATTTCCCTACTCTTAGTTCAGAATAGAAAAATGTTTTATATATCGCTGAATTAAATGATTCTGGTTATGCAAGTACCCTCTACTATTCTATGTTCAGAATAGTTAAAGGTTTTACTTATCAAATTTCTGGATTTATAAATGTTTTAGATTTTGAGAAAGATGATTTTGTTGCGAGTATTCCTGCCCAAGTGAATGGGGGAATATAATTATTTAGGATGTCGATTAATTCGGTTCCTTTTTCAATAAAAAGGTTCTTAGGATTGGACTGGTTACTGGTTACAGCATAGGTGATCGAGATATCGGTCCAGCTGTAATATCTTTCAAGGTGAGTATATGCCTTTTCTGGCGCCCTATAGGTACCGTATGTCTTCGGGATACGGGTAGTACCTATACTTATGGTATGGCTGCGGGATACCGGTGTTGTTTCGTGACTGATCATCGGGAACAACATGAAATATAATTGGTTCCAATCTAAATTGATATCTAAATTTCTTTATTGGTTTGATAATCATAGAATAAATGACTTATCAACTGCTTCTGTTTTGGAATAAAGGAAAAATGTGATTTTGATTCAGATTCTGATTTATGCTGATACTTATGTTGTTGTTAAATATCAAAGGTGGCATTAGTATAGATGATTGATGTTGACTTTAGTATGAGTGTTGTAAACATCAAAGTTCGTATTGATATCTAATTTGATATGACAGCAAAATAAGTATTAATTTGAAGAGTTCGGTTTTGAGTAAAGTTTATGATTGAATCCATAATCATTGTTTCTTATTATTATTGTTTACAATATTTCCGTAAATACTGTTTTACGAGTTTGAATCTCGTCAAGATTCAAAGTATTGCTGAAGCATTTCGCTCAAAAATATCAAAACGATTTTGAATACAGGTAAGGAATCAATTCTGGGATTCCTCAACTAAAATTTTATAATTCAGCAATTATAATTTTAAATGTTCTGCTCTAATGCAGATGTCGGTAAAATATCAAAACGACCCTATATTCGCTATAATGATCTTGCTGAGCATTTCTTTCGCTCATACTTGCTTGTTTTTAAATTTAACCTCCAGTGAGGATTAGCTTGCGCTGTTTAGCTGCGTAATTCGAGGAAGCAAAGAAGAAGCTTTTGGAAGGTGGTTGGTCCAGGGTTTGTGAACTAGTGTAAGTTCTATTTTATAAAGTTGTTTATATTATATTGTATTATAGTTGTGTTATTTTATAGTTGTGCCTAGTAAACTTTTTTTCGAAGTTATACTAGCGGGTTAAGTTTTGAGATTGAGAATTATTGAAGAGAGTTTTAAAAGAAAGTGAAAAATTTATTGATGGAATTTAGGATTCTTGTTTCTAGAGCTGTAACCTTAAAAGATCTTGGATTAGTTTGGGGTCAATTACGATAAATATCTTCCGCTAGCATTTGTTTATTGATTAAACAGGTTAGTTTGGATTGAGATTTTATAGTGACGACCAAATCCTCTGACCCCGGATTTGGGGGCGTTACAGGTTGGTATCAGAGCCGAGGTTATAGTAAACTAGAAATGAGAGTGTGCAGGAGTGTGTATAGCTATGTGAGGACGATTGAGCTTATATCGAGTTCCTGTTGGACTAATAGATATAGTACCAACAAATAAGTTAAGATAGGTGCATTCATTTGAGATAGTTGTGCTGAGCTAGATGGAACTCCGGGAAACTGCAAACTTCTATTGTGAAATCTTCCAAGACTACGATTCGATGACGATGAAGATTATCGATATTCGTGGAACATGAAGAAGTGTCTAGAATCAGATGGCGAGTTAACAGAAGAGTTTAAATTGAAGATAAGTATTAAGACTTTGGCAATACCTTCTCTTTCTATAATTTCTTTTGACATCTTTCAAAAAGAGGTATCAGTTAGAGGATATATTCCCTAACACTCGTTTAATCATTTTGTGCCAGAATCTTGTTTTCTGAATTTCATTTTTCTCCAGAAATATCAGCTTTGAAATCTTTTCAGTTTTATTCATTTGAGTTTGAAATCCTTTAATCTTCTTTTATTCTGACTGAGATGAACAACCCTAACTATAGGGGACACAAGGTATACTTGTCTGTGTGATAGGAGTTGGATGGGACGCCATCATTTGTGTGTGTTGTGAATATATGAAGGTTAACAACCTTTAGTAGTGTCTTGATTTTGGCACGCAATACCAAGTTCGTTTGATCATATTGATCTCTCAGTTATTCTTTTATTTCAACAATACTTTTTCACAAATTCAGATTTTATATCTTTTCTTTTGAAATTCCATGATTTTATTATTTCAAATATTCGAAGGTATGCCAATAGAGTTAAACTGAGTTATCCTGGTCAAGTCAAAGCAGAGTTATGTGATGGGATTACCAAGAGCAACAGTGGACTACAATGCGGTTATAATATCAGTGGCGTATACCGAAGTCAATTTATTTCTTTACTTCTCTCTCTATCTATCTCTATCTCTCTTTCTTTTTCTTTTTCTCTATCTTCCTCTCTATTTTTCTTTCTCGCAATCAGTAAAAGTGATTCCATTGAGAAATTGGTCAAATGGTATGTGGATGGAACAATGTTGCAGAGTGAAGCTTCAGTGGTAACTGGGTGGTATAAGAAATTGTAATGTTATTGGCTAATTTATAGGAAAAGTGCATATGCAAGATTGGAAAGTTGGCTAGAAGACCCTTAGTGCTTTCTTCTGCTGATTCCGAGGACGGAATCCTTATAAGGGGGGTAGATTGTAATATCCCATATTTTCAAATATTATTATTATTATTTGGAATTGTTTATATGATTTTATGTGGATTTTAGGAAATTATCTAGTAATTAGAATTGATGTTTGGGTGTTTATATATGATATTATTTGAGTATTTGAATTTTTTATATGTTCAGAATAAAATTTAGATAATTGTGATATTTTTCTGGTGATATTTTTACTGTTATAAGATTTTATAATGATTTATGTATTTATTAATTATTTTCTGAATAATTATAAAACTATTTTCTAAAGCCGGGAATCGTCCAACTTCAACTGTTTTTGTGTTTTTATAACCCGAAACTCTTCCAAAAACTCCTTCCTAACCTAATCTGGTAATTCCAGACATTTTCCGTGTTTTGACTTTTTCGATCCGGATTACGGTTTGACCCGTACGTGTCCCGGCGCAAAATTTTCGATACGATAAGCATTTTAATAGATCAACAAAACCCGTATTCTCGAGAGACGGGATATTTTTACATTATTTTCGTATATAGTGTTTTATGAAAAGCCCGGTTTTGATGATTATCCAATTCTGGTATTAAATTGTATCGTTTTTATAGTTACTTAGCGGCTAAGTAATCTATTTATGGATCATTTTGTAGTTACTTAGTGGCTAAGCAACTAATTTAACGATCCCAAATGATCCAGAACGAACCAATATTCCGTAAATATAAATAGCCTATTTCTGATTTCATTTATTTCGTTTATTCATTTGCAACTAGTTAAAATACCGTAAATACAGAGAAAACCCTAGAAAACCGATATGTTCCTGAGAATCAATCGTACGAACGAAGACGTTATTGAACTCCGATTCGGGCGTGCAGCATATCAAAATGAAGCTCTCAAAATCTTCTTTCTGAATCAATCATCAGTTTTTTCCCGGAAATCAAGGTAATTTTCTTATTTATTTATTTATATTCGAATTATTTGATAATTAAATTATGAAAATTTGTTCTTGATGTTGTTGATGAGATTTGATGCTTCCATCGTGTAGATAATATTTTTTCTGGTCAATTTGGTATATTATACTTCAAAAATAGAGTTCAATATCATGTAGTAATTAAAGTTTGATTTTTCTGAAAATTTTTAAAAAGCTGTTCTTGGTGTTCTTGAAACGTTCTGAGAATCAAACCCAATTTTGAAGGTGATATTGAACACCAAATCACAAGTATGAATATCCATTTTGAAGCCCTCAACATCCTCTTTCTGATTTCATCATCAAAATCAACCAAGGATGGGTAATTTATAAAGTCGATTTTCTAGGGTTTGGGTTCGAATTGGGGATTTCATTTCTAGATTGTTTTGAATGTTTTTAATGATGTAAACAGCTTTTCCATGATTAGGAGGATCGAGTTATGCACTTATTTGAATCGTTTTAGTCCAGGAAGTGTTAAACCGAGTTTCGGTTTTGAAACGATTTTTGAATCGATTTTGCTGATTATCCTTGAATCTGTGATGGTATATGATCATATGGTTAGGTTACAAATTGTCTTAGCTTTATTTTGATACCGACTTCTCTGAGTTTCGTTAGTAAATGATAATTGTCGATTAGTTCGCCGGAAGTGGGTTAAGTTACGGCCGGATTTTTGTTAAAATCGTCGAAATCGAGGAGTTTTTGTTCGATTGATGGCACTGTTGTTGTTTTTGAATTGTCTGAGATGATTGGAATTAGAAAGGGGTCAAATCCTGTCGAATCTGCGCTGCTTGGACCCCAGGCCGAGGTCGCCGGAATCCGAGGGAAGCTCGTCGGTTTCTGGGTAATTTCCCAGTTTCCAGCCGAGTTCTTCACGAACTCCGGCCACCGGCTTTTTCCTGCCGCCCTCAGATCTTTCTCAGATTATTTTCAGTTTACAAACATGTTTCTACTATTTTCTTTTATGTTTATTCCAAAATTCATTTTTTTATTTTAAAAATCATTATTTTAATTATGAAAATTTATTTTAATTCAAAAATAAATCGAAATTATTTAATTAATTAATATTAGTTGATAATTAATTATCTAATTAGTCAATTAATTTACATATTAATTAATTAATTTAATTAGTTATTAATTAATTTTATTCATTATTTAATTAGATTTAATTATTTATTCTTGATTTAAAATTTCAAAAAATAGTTTGAGCTTTAAAATATTATTTTAAATTATTTTCCAAGCTCGATAATTCTTATAAAATTATTTTTGGGTGTTCGAGCCCTATTACTTAATTATTAAATGATTCAGAGACCCATTTTAATTCCGAAAAATGTTCGAAAATTCATAATAAATAAACCGTTCGTCCGTTTAATACGAAACGAACGCCTCCAGACTCAGAAAAATATTCTGCTTTCAATAAAAATACTTTCGAGACCCAAATCCTTTTGTTTCAAAAATCGCTTATTTTACGAATCATTTTGAGTCAATTATTGATCGATAAATCATATTTTTGATCCGATTTCAGTTTTAGACATACCGAGTCAAATGTTTTGACGAACTGAGTTATGTGTGATATAAATTATGTGATACGTGAGTTATGTGCTATGTGAATTATGTGCGTGCGTGGGTCAAGAGTCTTGTGTTTGACTGTTTCCTTTATGGGTGGGCTATCGTATGGATAGACGATAAGGTATTGACGCGCAGTTCGTCGAGTGATTACCGTGTAGGCGATTAAAATTATATATTTTAATTATGGATGCGGATCATTCGAGTTGATCAGGACAAGACGTTGGATAAAGAATAAAATGGAATGGTATTGGGTATCTGGCTTCTAGCAATCGCAGGAGCAGCATATCAGTAAAGTGTTGAAAAGAAAGACGAAGATGTTTTGAGACAGACTGTCAGAATAGATGTGTCATTGCGAGTGTGACTAACTGCTAAAACCAAAAGACAAGTATCCCTATCATCACTTATTGTTCAAGTGATATTTATTTTGAATCCTATTATGCAAATATGATTTTATAATGATTTATGTATTTATTAATTATTTTCTGAATAATTACAAAACTATTTTATAAAGCCGGGAATCGTCCAACTTCAACTGTTTTTGCGTTTTAATAACCCGAAACTCTTCCGAAAACTCCTTCCTAACCTAATCGGGTAATTCCGGACATTTTCCGTGTTTTGACATTTTCGATCCGGATTACGGTTTGACCCGTACGTGTCCCGACGCAAAATTTTCGATACGATAAGCATTTTAATAGATCAACAAAACCCGTATTCTCGAGAGACGGGATATTTTTACATTATTTTCGTATATAGTGTTTTATGAAAAGCCCGGTTTTGATGATTATCCAATTCTGGTATTAAATTGTATCATTTTTATAGTTACTTAGCGGCTAAGTAATCTATTTATGGATCATTTTGTAGTTACTTAGCGGCTAAGCAACTAATTTAACGATCCCAAATGATCCAGAACGAACCAATATTCCGTAAATATAAATAGCCTATTTCTGATTTCATTTATTTCGTTTATTCATTTGCAACTAGTTAAAATATCGTAAATACAGAGAAAACCCTAGAAAACTGATACGTTCCTGAGAATAAATCGTACGAACGAAGACGTTATTGAACTCCGATTCGGGCGTGCAGCATATCAAAACGAAGCTCTCAAAATCTTCTTTCTGAATCAATCATCAGTTTTTGCCCGGAAATCAAGGTAATTTTCTTATTTATTTATTTATATTCGAATTATTTGATAATTAAATTATGAAAATTTGTTCTTGATGTTGTTGATGTGATTTGATGCTTCCATCGTGTAGATAATATTTTTCTGGTCAATTTGGTATATTATACTTCAAAAATAGAGTTCAATATCATGTAGTAATTAAAGTTTGATTTTTCTGAAAATTTTTAAAAAGCTGTTCTTGGTGTTCTTGAAAAGTTCTGAGAATCAAACCCAATTTTGAAGGTGATATTGAACACCAAATCACAAGTATGAATATCCATTTTGAAGCCCTCAACATCCTCTTTCTGATTTCATCATCAAAATCAACCAAGGATAGGTAATTTATAAAGTCAATTTTCTAGGGTTTGGGTTCGGATTGGGGATTTCATTTCTAGATTGTTTTGAATGTTTTTAATGATGTAAACAGCTTTGCCTTGATTAGGAGGATCGAGTTATGCACTTATTTGAATCGTTTTAGTCCAGGAAGTGTTAAACCGAGTTTCGGTTTTGAAACGATTTTTGAATCGATTTTGCTGAATATCCTTGAATCTGTGATGGTATATGATCATATGGTTAGGTTACAAATTGTCTTAGCTTTATTTTGATACAGACTTCTCTGAGTTTCGTTAGTAAATGATAATTGTCGATTAGTTCGCCGGAAGTGGGTTAAGTTACGGTCGGATTTTTGTTAAAATCGTCGGAATCGACGAGTTTTTGTTCGATTGATGGCACTGTTGTTGTTTTTGAATTGTCTGAGATGATTGGAATTAGAAAGGGGTCAAATCCTGTCGAATCTGCGCTGCTTGGACCCCAGGCCGAGGTCGCCGGAATCCGAGGGAAGCTCGTCAGTTTCTGGGTAATTTCCCAGTTTCCAGCCGAGTTCTTCACGAACTCCGGCCACCAGCTTTTTCCTGCCGCCCTCAGATCTTTCTCAGATTATTTTCAGTTTACAAACATGTTTCTACTATTTTCTTTTATGTTTATTCCAAAATTCATTTTTTATTTTAAAAATCATTATTTTAATTGTGAAAATTTATTTTAATTCAAAAATAAATCCAAATTATTTAACTAATTAATATTAGTTGATAATTAATTATCTAATTAGTCAATTAATTTACATAATAATTAATTAATTAAATTAATTAGTTATTAATTAATTTTATTCATTATTTAATTAGATTTAATTATTTATTCTTGATTTAAAAATTCCGAAAAATAGTTTGAGCTTTAAAATATTATTTTAAATTATTTTCCAAGCTCGATAATTCTTATAAAATTATTTTCGGGTGTTCGAGCCCTATTACTTAATTATTAAATGATTCGGAGACCCGTTTTAATTCCGAAAAATGTTCGAAAATTCATAATAAATAAATCGTCCGTCCGTTTAGTACGAAACGAACGCCTCCAGACTCAGAAAAATATTCTGCTTTCAATAAAAATACTTTCGAGACCCAAATCCTTTTGTTTCAAAAATCGCTTATTTTACGAATCATTTTATGTCAATTATTGATCGATAAATCATATTTTTGATCCGATTTCAGTTTTAGACATACCGAGTCAAATGTTTTGACGAACTGAGTTATGTGTGATATAAATTATGTGATACGTGAGTTATGTGCTATGTGAATTATGTGCGTGCGTGGGTCAAGAGTGTTGTGTTTGACTGTTTCCTTTATGGGTGGGCTATCGTATGGATAGACGATAAGGTATTGACGCGCAGTTCGTCGAGTGATTATCGTGTAGGCGATTAAAATTATATCTTTTAATTATGGATGCGGGTCATTCGAGTTGATCAGGACAAGACGTTGGATAAAGAATAAAATGGAATGGTATTGGGTATCTGGCTTCTAGCAATCGCAGGAGCAGCATATCAGTAAAGTGTTGAAAAGAAAGACGAAGATGTTTTGAGACAGACTGTCAGAATAGATGTGTCATTGCGAGTGTGACTAACTGCTAAAACCAAAAGACATGTATCCCTATCATCATTTATTGTTCAAGTGATATTTATTTTGAATCCTATTATGCAAATATGATTTTATAATGATTTATGTATTTATTAATTATTTTCTGAATAATTACAAAACTATTTTATAAAGTCGGGAATCGTCCAACTTCAACTGTTTTTGCGTTTTAATAACCCAAAACTCTTCCGAAAACTCCTTCCTAACCTAATCGGGTAATTTCGGACATTTTCCGTGTTTTGACATTTTCGATCCGGATTACGGTTTGACCCGTACGTGTCCCGACGCAAAATTTTCGATACGATAAGCATTTTAATAGATCAACAAAACCCGTATTCTCGAGAGACGGGATATTTTTACATTATTTTCGTATATAGTGTTTTATGAAAAGCCCGGTTTTGATGATTATCCAATTCTGGTATTAAATTGTATCGTTTTTATAGTTACTTAGCGGCTAAGTAATCTATTTATGGATCATTTTGTAGTTACTTAGCGGCTAAGCAACTAATTTAACGATCCCAAATGATCCAGAACGAACCAATATTCCGTAAATATAAATAGCCTATTTCTGATTTCATTTATTTCGTTTATTCATTTGCAACTAGTTAAAATATCGTAAATACAGAGAAAACCCTAGAAAACTGATACGTTCCTGAGAATAAATCGTACGAACGAAGACGTTATTGAACTCCGATTCGGGCGTGCAGCATATCAAAATGAAGCTCTCAAAATCTTCTTTCAGAATCAATCATCAGTTTTTGCCCGGAAATCAAGGTAATTTTCTTATTTATTTATTTATATTCGAATTATTTGATAATTAAATTATGAAAATTTGTTCTTGATGTTGTTGATGTGATTTGATGCTTCCATCGTGTAGATAATATTTTTCTGGTCAATTTGGTATATTATACTTCAAAAATAGAGTTCAATATCATGTAGTAATTAAAGTTTGATTTTTCTGAAAATTTTTAAAAAGCTGTTCTTGGTGTTCTTGAAAAGTTCTGAGAATCAAACCCAATTTTGAAGGTGATATTGAACACCAAATCACAAGTATGAATATCCATTTTGAAGCCCTCAACATCCTCTTTCTGATTTCATCATCAAAATCAACCAAGGATAGGTAATTTATAAAGTCAATTTTCTAGGGTTTGGGTTCGGATTGGGGATTTCATTTCTAGATTGTTTTGAATGTTTTTAATGATGTAAACAGCTTTGCCATGATTAGGAGGATCGAGTTATGCACTTATTTGAATCGTTTTAGTCCAGGAAGTGTTAAACCGAGTTTCGGTTTTGAAACGATTTTTGAATCGATTTTGCTGAATATCCTTAAATCTGTGATGGTATATGATCATATGGTTAGGTTACAAATTGTCTTAGCTTTATTTTGATACAGACTTCTCTGAGTTTCGTTAGTAAATGATAATTGTAGATTAGTTCGCCGGAAGTGGGTTAAGTTACGGTCGGATTTTTGTTAAAATCGTCGGAATCGACGAGTTTTTGTTCGATTGATGGCACTGTTGTTGTTTTTGAATTGTCTGAGATGATTGGAATTAGAAAGAGGTCAAATCCTGTCGAATCTGCGCTGCTTGGACCCCAGGCCGAGGTCGCCGAAATCCGAGGGAAGCTCGTCGGTTTCTGGGTAATTTCCCAGTTTCCAGCCGAGTTCTTCACGAACTCCGGCCACCAGCTTTTTCCTGCCGCCCCCAGATCTTTCTCAGATTATTTTCAGTTTACAAACATGTTTCTACTATTTTCTTTTATGTTTATTCCAAAATTTATTTTTTATTTTAAAAATCATTATTTTAATTGTGAAAATTTATTTTAATTCAAAAATAAATCCAAATTATTTAATTAATTAATATTAGTTGATAATTAATTATCTAATTAGTCAATTAATTTACATATTAATTAATTAATTAATTTAATTAGTTATTAATTAATTTTATTCATTATTTAATTAGATTTAATTATTTATTCTTGATTTAAAAATTCCGAAAAATAGTTTGAGCTTTAAAATATTATTTTAAATTATTTTCCAAGCTCGATAATTCTTATAAAATTATTTTCGGGTGTTCGAGCCCTATTACTTAATTATTAAATGATTCGGAGACCCGTTTTAATTCCGAAAAATGTTCGAAAATTCATAATAAATAAACCGTCCGTCCGTTTAATACGAAATGAACGCCTCCAGACTCAGAAAAATATTCTGCTTTCAATAAAAATACTTTCGAGACCCAAATCCTTTTGTTTCAAAAATCGCTTATTTTACGAATCATTTTGTGTCAATTATTGATCGATAAATCATATTTTTGATCCGATTTCAGTTTTAGACATACCGAGTCAAATGTTTTGACGAACTGAGTTATGTGTGATATAAATTATGTGATACGTGAGTTATGTGCTATGTGAATTATGTGCGTGCGTGGGTCAAGAGTGTTGTGTTTGACTGTTTCCTTTATGGGTGGGCTATCGTATGGATAGACGATAAGGTATTGACGCGCAGTTCGTCGAGTGATTATCGTGTAGGCGATTAAAATTATATCTTTTAATTATGGATGCGGGTCATTCGAGTTGATCAGGACAAGACGTTGGATAAAGAATAAAATGGAATGGTATTGGGTATCTGGCTTCTAGCAATCGCAGGAGCAGCATATCAGTAAAGTGTTGAAAAGAAAGACGAAGATGTTTTGAGACAGACTGTCAGAATAGATGTGTTATTGCGAGTGTGACTAACTGCTAAAACCAAAAGACATGTATCCCTATCATCACTTATTGTTCAAGTGATATTTATTTTGAATCCTATTATACAAATATGATTTTATAATGATTTATGTATTTATTAATTATTTTCTGAATAATTACAAAACTATTTTATAAAGCCGGGAATCGTCCAACTTCAACTGTTTTTGCGTTTTAATAACCCGAAACTCTTCCGAAAACTCCTTCTTAACCTAATCGGGTAATTCCGGACATTTTCCGTGTTTTGACATTTTCGATCCGGATTACGGTTTGACCCGTACGTGTCCCGACGCAAAATTTTCGATACGATAAGCATTTTAATATATCAACAAAACCCGTATTCTCGAGAGACGGGATATTTTTACATTATTTTCGTATATAGTGTTTTATGAAAAGCCCGGTTTTGATGATTATCCAATTCTGGTATTAAATTGTATCGTTTTTATAGTTACTTAGCGGCTAAGTAATCTATTTATGGATCATTTTGTAGTTACTTAGCGGCTAAGCAACTAATTTAACGATCCCAAATGATCCAGAACGAACCAATATTCCGTAAATATAAATAGCCTATTTCTGATTTCATTTATTTTGTTTATTCATTTACAACTAGTTAAAATACCGTAAATACAGAGAAAACCCTAGAAAACCGATACGTTCCTGAGAATAAATCGTACGAACGAAGACGTTATTGAACTCCGATTCGGGCGTGCAGCATATCAAAACGAAGCTCTCAAAATCTTCTTTCTGAATCAATCATCAGTTTTTGCCCGGAAATCAAGGTAATTTTCTTATTTATTTATTTATATTCGAATTATTTGATAATTAAATTATGAAAATTTGTTCTTGATGTTGGTGATGTGATTTGATGCTTCCATCGTGTAGATAATATTTTTCTGGTCAATTTGGTATATTATACTTCAAAAATAGAGTTCAATATCATGTGGTAATTAAAGTTTGATTTTTCTGAAAATTTTTAAAAAGCTGTTCTTGGTGTTCTTGAAAAGTTCTGAGAATCAAACCCAATTTTGAAGGTGATATTGAACACCAAATCACAAGTATGAATATCCATTTTGAAGCCCTCAACATCCTCTTTCTGATTTCATCATCAAAATCAACCAAGGATGGGTAATTTATAAAGTCAATTTTCTAGGGTTTGGGTTCGAATTGGGGATTTCATTTCTAGATTGTTTTGAATGTTTTTAATGATGTAATAAGCTTTGCCATGATTAGGAGGATCGAGTTATGCACTTATTTGAATCGTTTTAGTCCAGGAAGTGTTAAACCGAGTTTCGGTTTTGAAACAATTTTTGAATCGATTTTGCTGATTATCCTTGAATCTGTGATGGTATATGATCATATGGTTAGGTTACAAATTGTCTTAGCTTTATTTTGATACCGACTTCTCTGAGTTTCGTTAGTAAATGATAATTGTCGATTAGTTCGCCGGAAGTGGGTTAAGTTACGGCCGGATTTTTGTTAAAATCGTCGGAATCGACGAGTTTTTGTTCGATTGATGGCACTATTATTGTTTTTGAATTGTCTGAGATGATTGGAATTAGAAAGGGGTCAAATCCTGTCGAATCTGCGCTGCTTGGACCCCAGGCCGAGGTCGCCGGAATCCGAGGGAAGCTCGTCGGTTTCTGGGTAATTTCCCAGTTTCCAGCCGAGTTCTTCACGAACTCCGGCCACCAGCTATTTCCTGCCGCCCTCAGATCTTTCTCAGATTATTTTCAGTTTACAAACATGTTTCTACTATTTTCTTTTATGTTTATTCCAAAATTCATTTTTTTATTTTAAAAATCATTATTTTAATTGTGAAAATTTATTTTAATTTAAAAATAAATCCAAATTATTTAATTAATTAATATTAGTTGATAATTAATTATCTAATTAGTCAATTAATTTACATATTAATTAATTAATTAATTTAATTAGTTATTAATTAATTTTATTCATTATTTAATTAGATTTAATTATTTATTCTTGATTTAAAAATTCCGAAAAATAGTTTGAGCTTTAAAATCTTATTTTAAATTATTTTCCAAGCTCGATAATTCTTATAAAATTATTTTCGGGTGTTCGAGCCCTATTACTTAATTATTAAATGATTCGGAGACCCATTTTAATTCCGAAAAATGTTCGAAAATTCATAATAAATAAACCGTCCGTCCGTTTAATACGAAACGAACGCCTCCAGACTCAGAAAAATATTCCGCTTTCAATAAAAATACTTTCGAGACCCAAATCCTTTTGTTTCAAAAGGTCGCTTATTTTACGAATTATTTTGAGTCAATTATTGATCGATAAATCATATTTTTGATCCGATTTCAGTTTTAGACATACCGAGTCAAATGTTTTGACGAATTGAGTTATGTGTGATATAAATTATGTGATACGTGAGTTATGTGCTATGTGAATTTTGTGCGTGCGGGGGTCAAGAGTCTTGGTATTGACTGTTTCCTTTATGGGTGGGCTATCGTATGGATAGACGATAAGGTATTGACGCGCAGTTCGTCGAGTGATTATCGTGTAGGCGATTAAAATTATATCTTTTAATTATGGATGCGGATCATTCGAGTTAATCAGGACAAGACGTTGGATAAAGAATAAATTGGAATGGTATTGGGTATCTGGCTTCTAGCAATCGCAGGAGCAGCATATCAGTAAAGTGTTGAAAAGAAAGACGAAGATGTTTTGAGACAGACTGTCAGAATAGATGTGTCATTGCGAGTGTGACTAACTGCTAAAACCAAAAGACAAGTATCCCTATCATCACTTATTGTTCAAGTGATATTTATTTTGAATCCTATTATGCAAATATGATTTTATAATGATTTATGTATTTATTAATTATTTTCTGAATAATTACAAAACTATTTTATAAAGCCGGGAATCGTCCAACTTCAACTATTTTTGGGTTTTTATAACCCGAAACTCTTCCGAAAACTCCTTCCTAACCTAATCTGGTAATTCCGGACATTTTCCGTGTTTTGACATTTTCGATCCGGATTACGGTTTGACCCGTACGTGTCCCGACGAAAAATTTTCGATACGATAAGCATTTTAATAGATCAACAAAACCCGTATTCTCGTGAGACGGGATATTTTTACATTATTTTCGTATATAGTGTTTTATGAAAAGCCCGGTTTTGATGATTATCCAATTCTGGTATTAAATTGTATCGTTTTTATAGTTACTTAGAGGCAAAGTAATCTATTTATGGATCATTTTGTAGTTACTTAGCGGCTAAGCAACTAATTTAACGATCCCAAATGATCCAGAGTGAACCAATATTCCGTAAATATAAATAGCCTACTTCTGATTTCATTTATTTCGTTTATTCATTTGCAACTAGTTAAAATACCGTAAATACAGAGAAAACCCTAGAAAACCGATACGTTCCTGAGAATCAATCGTACGAACGAAGACGTTATTGAACTCTGATTCGGGCGTGCAGCATATCAAAATGAAGCTCTCAAAATCTTCTTTCTAAATCAATCATCAGTTTTTGCCCGGAAATCAAGGTAATTTTCTTATTTATTTATTTATATTCAAATTATTTGATAATTAAATTATGAAAATTTGTTCTTGATGTTGTTGATGTGATTTGATGCTTCCATCGTGTAGATAATATTTTTCTGGTCAATTTGGTATATTATACTTCAAAAATAGAGTTCAATATCATGTAATAATTAAAGTTTGATTTTTCTGAAAATTTTTAAAAAGCTGTTCTTGGTGTTCTTGAAAAGTTCTGAGAATCAAACCCAATTTTGAAGGTGATATTGAACACCAAATCACAAGTATGAATATCCATTTTGAAGCCCCTCAACATCCTCTTTCTGATTTCATCATCAAAATCAACCAAGGATGGGTAATTTATAAAGTCAATTTTCTAGGGTTTGGGTTCGAATTGGGGATTTCATTTCTAGATTGTTTTGAATGTTTTTAATGATGTAAACAGCTTTGCCATGATTAGGAGGATCGAGTTATGCACTTATTTGAATCGTTTTAGTCCAGGAAGTGTTAAACCGAGTTTCGGTTTTGAAATGATTTTTGAATCGATTTTGCTGATTATCCTAGAATTTATGATGGTATATGATCATATGGTTAGGTTACAAATTGTCTTAGCTTTATTTTGATACCGACTTCTCTGAGTTTCGTTAGTAAATGATAATTGTCGATTAATTCGCCGGAAGTGGGTTAAGTTACGCCCGGATTTTTGTTAAAATCGTCGGAATCGACGAGTTTTTGTTCGATTGATGGCACTGTTGTTGTTTTTGAATTGTCTGAGATGATTGGAATTAGAAAGGGGTCAAATCCTGTCGAATCTGCGCTGCTTGGACCCCAGGCCGAGGTCGCCGGAATCCGAGGGAAGCTCGTCGGTTTCTGGGTAATTTACCAGTTTCCAGCCGAGTTCTTCACGAACTCCAGCCACCGGCTTTTTTCTGCCGCCCTCAGATCTTTCTCAGATTATTTTCAGTTTACAAACATGTTTCTACTATTTTCTTTTATGTTTATTCCAAAATTCATTTTTTTATTTTAAAATCATTATTTTAATTATGAAAATTTATTTTAATTCAAAAATAAATCCAAATTATTTAATTAATTAATATTAGTTGATAATTAATTATCTAATTAGTCAATTAATTTACATATTAATTAATTAATTAATTTAATTAGTTATTAATTAATTTTATTCATTATTTAATTAGATTTAATTATTTATTCTTGATTTAAAAATTCCGAAAAATAGTTTGAGCTTTAAAATATTATTTTAAATTATTTTCCAAGCTCGATAATTCTTATAAAATTATTTTCGGGTGTTCGAGCCCTATTACTTAATTATTAAATGATTCGGAGACCCGTTTCAATTCCGAAAAATGTTCGAAAATTCATAATAAATAAACCGTCCGTCCGTTTAATACGAAACGAACGCCTCCAGACTCAGAAAAATATTCCGCTTTCAATAAAAATACTTTCGAGACCCAAATCCTTTTGTTTCAAAAGGTCGCTTATTTTACGAATCAATTTGAGTCAATTATTGATCGATAAATCATATTTTTGATCCGATTTCAGTTTTAGACATACCGAGTCAAATGTTTTGACGAACTGAGTTATGTGTGATATAAATTATGTGATACGTGAGTTATGTGCTATGTGAATTATGTGCGTGCGTGGGTCAAGAGTCTTGTGTTTGACTGTTTCCTTTATGGGTGGGCTATCGTATGGATAGACGATAAGGTATTGACGCGCAGTTCGTCGAGTGATTATCGTGTAGGCGATTAAAATTATATCTTTTAATTATGGATGCGGATCATTCGAGTTGATCAGGACAAGACGTTGGATAAGGAATAAATTGGAATGGTATTGGGTATCTGGCTTCTAGCAATCGCAGGAGCAGCATATCAGTAAAGTGTTGAAAAGAAAGACGAAGATGTTTTGAGACAGACTGTCAGAATAGATGTGTCATTGCGAGTGTGACTAACTGCTAAAACCAAAAGACAAGTATCCCTATCATCACTTATTGTTCAAGTGATATTTATTTTGAATCCTATTATGCAAATATGATTTTATAATGATTTATGTATTTATTAATTATTTTCTGAATAATTACAAAACTATTTTATAAAGCCGGGAATCGTCCAACTTCAACTGTTTTTGTGTTTTTATAACCCGAAACTCTTCCGAAAACTCCTTCCTAACCTAATCTAGTAATTCCGGACATTTTCAATGTTTTGACATTTTCTATCCGGATTACGGTTTGACCCGTACGTGTCCCGACGCAAATTTTCGATATGATAAGCATTTTAATAGATCAACAAAACCCGTATTCTCGAGAGACGGGATATTTTTACATTATTTTCGTATATAGTGTTTTGTGAAAAGCCCGGTTTTGATGATTATTCAATTCTGGTATTAAATTGTATCATTTTTATAGTTACTTAGCGGCTAAGTAATCTTTTTTTGGATCATTTTGTAGTTACTTAGCGGCTAAGCAACTAATATAACGATCTTAAATGATCCAGAACGAACCAATATTCCGTAAATATAAATAGCCTATTTCTGATTTCATTTATTTCGTTTATTCATTTGCAACTAGTTAAAATACCGTAAATACAGAGAAAACCCTAGAAAACCGATACGTTCCTGAGAATCAATCGTACGAACGAAGACGTTATTGAACTCCGATTCGGGCGTGCAGCATATCAAAACGAAGCTCTCGAAATCTTTTTTCTGAATCAATCATCAGTTTTTGCCCAGAAATGAAGGTAATTTTCTTATTTATTTATTTATATTCGAATTATTTGATAATTAAATTATAAAAATTTGTTCTTGATGTTGTTGATGTGATTTGATGCTTCCATCGTGTAGATAATATTTTTCTGGTCAATTTGGTGTATTATACTTCAAACAAAGAGAGTTCAATATCATGTAGTAATTAAAGTTTGATTTTTCGGAAAATTTTTAAAAAGCTGTTCTTGGTGTTCTTGAAAAGTTCTGAGAATCAAACCCAATTTTGAAGGTGATATTGAACACCAAATCACAAGTATGAATATCCATTTTGAAGTCCTCAACATCCTCTTTCTGATTTCATCATCAAAATCAACCAAGGATGGGTAATTTATAAAGTCAATTTTCTAGGGTTTGGGTTCGAATTGGGGATTTCATTTCTAGATTGTTTTGAATGTTTTTAATGATGTAAACAGCTTTGCCATGATTAGGAGGATCGAGTTATGCACTTATTTGAATCGTTTTAGTCCAGGAAGTGTTAAACCGAGTTTCGGTTTTGAAACGATTTTTGAATCGGTTTTGCTGATTATCCTTGAATTTGTGATGGTATATGATCATATGGTTAGGTTACAAATTGTCTTAGCTTTATTTTGATACCGACTTCTCTGAGTTTCGTTAGTAAATGATAATTGTCGATTAATTCGCCGGAAGTGGGTTAAGTTACGCCCGGATTTTTGTTAAAATCGTCGGAATCGACGAGTTTTTGTTCGATTGATGGCACTGTTGTTGTTTTTGAATTGTCTGAGATGATTGGAATTAGAAAGGGGTCAAATCCTGTCGAATCTGCGCTGCTTGGACCCTAGGCCGAGGTCGCCGGAATCCGAGGGAAGCTCGTCGGTTTCTGGGTAATTTCCCAGTTTCCAGCCGAGTTCTTCACGAACTCCGGCCACCGGCTTTTTCCTGCCGCCCTCAGATCTTTCTCAGATTATTTTCAGTTTACAAACATGTTTCTACTATTTTCTTTTATGTTTATTCCAAAATTCATTTTTTTATTTTAAAAATCATTATTTTAATTATGAAAATTTATTTTAATTCAAAAATAAATCCAAATTATTTAATTAATTAATATTAGTTGATAATTAATTATCTAATTAGTCAATTAATTTACATATTAATTAATTAATTAATTTAATTAGTTATTAATTAATTTTATTCATTATTTAATTAGATTTAATTATTTATTCTTGATTTAAAAATTCCAAAAAATAGTTTGAGCTTTAAAATATTATTTTAAATTATTTTCCAAGCTCGATAATTCTTATAAAATTATTTTCGGGTGTTCGAGCCCTATTACTTAATTATTAAATGATTCGGAGACCCGTTTCAATTCCGAAAAATGTTCGAAAATTCATAATAAATAAACCGTCCGTCCGTTTAATACGAAACGAACGCCTCCAGACTCAGAAAAATATTCCGCTTTCAATAAAAATACTTTCGAGACCCAAATCCTTTTGTTTCAAAAGGTCGCTTATTTTACAAATCATTTTGAGTCAATTATTGATCGATAAATCATATTTTTGATCCGATTTCAGTTTTAGACATACCGAGTCAAATGTTTTGACGAACTGAGTTATGTGTGATATAAATTATGTGATACGTGAGTTATGTGCTATGTGAATTATGTGCGTGCGTGGGTCAAGAGTCTTGTGTTTGACTGTTTCCTTTATGGGTGGGCTATCGTATGGATAGACGATAAGGTATTGACGCGCAGTTCGTCGAGTGATTATCGTGTAGGCGATTAAAATTATATCTTTTAATTATGGATGCGGATCATTCGAGTTGATCAGGACAAGACGATGGATAAGGAATAAATTGGAATGGTATTGGGTATATGGCTTCTAGCAATCGCAGGAGCAGCATATCAGTAAAGTGTTGAAAAGAAAGACGAAGATGTTTTGAGACAGACTGTCAGAATAGATGTATCATTGCGAGTGTGACTAACTGCTAAAACCAAAAGACAAGTATCCCTATCATCACTTATTGTTCAAGTGATATTTATTTTGAATCCTATTATGCAAATATGATTTTATAATGATTTATGTATTTATTAATTATTTTCTGAATAATTACAAAACTATTTTATAAAGCCGGGAATCGTCCAACTTCAACTGTTTTTGCGTTTTTATAACCCGAAACTCTTCCGAAAACTCCTTCCTAACCTAATCTAGTAATTCCGGACATTTTCAGTGTTTTGACATTTTCCATCCGGATTACGGTTTGACCCGTACGTGTCCCGACGCAAATTTTCGATATGATAAGCATTTTAATAGATCAACAAAACCCGTATTCTCGAGAGACGGGATATTTTTACATTATTTTCGTATATAGTATTTTGTGAAAAGCCCGGTTTTGATGATTATTCAATTCTGGTATTAAATTGTATCATTTTTATAGTTAGTTTGCGGCTAAGTAATCTATTTTTGGATCATTTTGTAGTTACTTAGCGGCTAAACAACTAATTTAACGATCTTAAATGATCCAGAACGAACCAATATTCCGTAAATATAAATAGCCTATTTCTGATTTCATTTATTTCGTTTATTCATTTGCAACTAGTTAAAATACCGTAAATACAGAGAAAACCCTAGAAAACCGATACGTTCCTGAGAATCAATCGTACGAACGAAGACGTTATTGAACTCCGATTCGGGCGTGCAGCATATCAAAACGAAGCTCTCGAAATCTTTTTTCTGAATCAATCATCAGTTTTTGCCCAGAAATGAAGGTAATTTTCTTATTTATTTATTTATATTCAAATTATTTGATAATTAAATTATAAAAATTTGTTCTTGATGTTGTTGATGTGATTTGATGCTTCCATCGTGTAGATAATATTTTTCTGGTCAATTTGGTGTATTATACTTCAAACAAAGAGAGTTCAATATCATGTAGTAATTAAAGTTTGATTTTTCTGAAAATTTTTAAAAAGCTGTTCTTGGTTTTCTTGAAAAGTTCTGAGAATCAAACCCAATTTTGAAGGTGATATTGAACACCAAATCACAAGTATGAATATCCATTTTGAAGCCCTCAACATCCTCTTTCTGATTTCATCATCAAAATCAACCAAGGATGGGTAATTTGTAAAGTCGATTTTCTAGGGTTTGGGTTCGAATTGGAGATTTCATTTCTAGATTGTTTTGAATGTTTTTAATGATGTTAACAACTTTGCCATGATTAGGAGGATCGAGTTATGCACTTATTTGAATCGTTTTAGTCCAGAAAGTGTTAAACCGAGTTTCGGTTTTGAAACGATTTTTGAATTGATTTTGCTGATTATCCTTGAATCTGTGATGGTATATGATCATATGGTTAGGTTACAAATTGTCTTAGCTTTATTTTGATACCGAGTTCTCTGAGTTTCGTTAATAAATGATAATTGTCGATTAGTTCGCCGGAAGTGGGTTAAGTTACGGCCGAATTTTTGTTAAAATCGTCGGAATCGACGAGTTTTTGTTCGATTGATGGCACGGTTGTTATTTTTGAATTATCTGAGATGATTGGAATTAGAAAGGGGTCAAATCCTGTCGAATCTGCGCTGCTTGGACCCCAGGCCGAGGTTGCCGGAATCCGAGGGAAGCTCGCCGGTTTCTGGGTAATTTCCCAGTTTCCGGCCGAGTTCTTCACGAACTCCGGCCACCGGCTTTTTCCTGCCGCCCTCAGATCTTTCTCAGATTATTTTCAGTTTACAAACATGTTTTTACTATTTTCTTTTATGTTTATTCCAAAATTCATTTCTTTTATTTTAAAAATCATTATTTTAATTGTGAAAATTTATTTTAATTCAAAAATAAATCCAAATTATTTAATTAATTAATTTTAGTTGATAATTAATTATTTAATTAATAAATTAATTTACATATTAATTTATTAATTAATTTAATTAGTTATTAAATAATTTTAATTGATTATTTAATTAGATTTAATTATTTATTCTTGATTTAAAAATTCCGAAAAATAGTTCGAGCTTTAAAATATTATTTTAAATTATTTTCCAATCTCGATAATTCTTATAAAATTATTTTCGGGTGTTCGAGCCCTATTATTTAATTATTAAATGATTCGGAGACCCGTTTTAATTCCGAAAAACTTTCGAAAATTTATAATAAATAAACCATTCTTACGTTTAATACGAAACGAACGCCTACAGACTCAGAAAAATATTCCGCTTTCAATAAAAATACTTTCGAGACCCAAATCCTTTTGTTTCAAAAGGTCGCTTATTTTACGAATCATTCTGAGTCAATTATTGATCGATAAATCATATTTTTGATCCGATTTCAGTTTTAGACATACCGAGTCAAATGTTTTGACGAACTGAGTTATGTGTGATATGAATTATGTGCGTGGGTCAAGAGTCTTGTGTTTGAATGTTTCCTTTATGTGTGGGCTATCGTATGGGTAGACCATAAGGTATTGACGCGCAGTTCGTCGAGTGATTATCGTGTAGGCGATTAAAGTTATATCTTTTAATTATGGATGCGGATCATTCGAGTTGATCAGGGCAAGACGTTAGATAAAGAATAAGATGGAATGGTATTGGGTATCTGGCTTCTAGCAATCGCACGAGGAGCATATCAGTAAAGTTTTGAAAAGAAAGACGAAGATGTTTTGAGACAGACTGTCAGAATAGATGTGTCATTGCGAGTGTGACTAACTGCTAAAACCCAAAGGCAAGTATCCCTATCATCACTTATTGTTCAAGTGATATTTATTTTGAATCCTATTATGCAAATATAATTTTATAATGATTTATGTATTTATTAATTATTTTCTGAATAATTACAAAACTATTTTCTAAAGCCGGGAATCGTCCAAGTTCAACTATTTTTGAATTTTTATAACCCGAAACTCTTCCGAAAACCCCTTCCTAACACAATCTGGTAATTTCGGACATTTTCCGTGTTTTGACTTTTTCGATCCGGATTACGGTTTGACCCGTACGTGTCCCAATGCAAAATTTTCGATATGATAAGCATTTTAATAGATCAACAAAACCCTTATTCTCGAGAGACGGGATATTTTTACATTATTTTCGTATATAGTGTTTTATGAAAAGCCCGGTTTTGATGATTATCCAATTATGGTATTAAATTGTATCATTTTTATAGTTACTTAGCGGCTAAGTAATCTATTTTTGGATCATTTTGTAGTTACTTAGCGGCTAAGCAGCTAATTTAATGATCCCAAATGATCCGAAATGAACCAATATTCTGTAAATATAAAAAGCCTATTTCTGATTTCATTTATTTCGTTTATTCATTTGCAACTAGTTAATATACTGTAAATACAGAGAAAACCCTAGAAAACCGATACGTTCCTGAGAATCAATCGTACGAACGAAGACGTTATTGAACTCCGATTCGGCCGTGCAGCATATCAAAAGGAAGCTCCGAAATCTTCTTTCTGAATCAATCGTCAGTTTTTGCCCAGAAATCAAGGTAATTTTCTTATTTATTTATTTATTTATATTCGAATTATTTGATAATTAAATTATGAAAATTTGTTCTTGATGTTGTTGATGTGATTTGATGCTTCCATCGTGTAGATAATATTGTTCTGGTCAATTTGGTATATTATACTTCAAAAATAGAGTTCAATATCATGTAGTAATTAAAGTTTGATTTTTCTGAAAATTTTTAAAAAGCTATTCTTGGTGTTCTTGAAAAGTTCTGAGAATCAAACCCAATTTTGAAGGTGATATTGAACACCAAGTCACAAGTATGAATATCCATTTTGAAGCCCTCAACATCCTCTTTCTGATTTCATCATCAAAATCAACCAAGGATGGGTAATTTATAAAGTCGATTTTCTAGGGTTTGGGTTCGAATTGGGGATTTCATTTCTAGATTGTTTTGAATGTTTTTAATGATGTTAACAGCTTTGCCATGATTAGGAGGATCGAGTTATGCCCTTATTTGAATCATTTTAGTCCAGGAAGTGTTAAACCGAGGTTCGGTTTTGAAACGATTTTTGAATTGATTTTGCTGATTATCCTTGAATCTGTGATGGTATATGATCATATGGTTAGGTTACAAATTGTCTTAGCTTTATTTTGATACCGATTTCCCTGAGTTTCGTTAGTAAATGATAATTGTCGATTAGTTCGCCGGAAGTGGGTTAAGTTACGGCCGGATTTTTGTTAAAATCGTCGGAATTGACGTGTTTTTGTTCGATTGATGGCACGGTTGTTTTTTTAAATTGTCTGAGATGATTGGAATTAGAAAGGGGTCAAAATCCTGTCGAATCTCCGCTGCTTGGACCCCAGGTCGAGCTCGCCGGAATCCGAGAGAAGCTCGCCGGTTTCTGGGTAATTTCCCAGTTTCCGGCCGAGTTCTTCACGAACTCCGGCCACCGGCTTTTTCCTGCCGCCCTCAGATCTTTCTCAGACTGTTTTCAGTTTACAAACATGTTTCTACTATTTTCTTTTATGTTTATTCCAAAATTCATTTTTTTTATTTTAAAAATCATTATTTAATTGTGAAAATTTATTTTAATTCAAAAATAAATCCAAATTATTTAATTAATTAATTTTAGTTGATAATTAATTATTTAATTAGTCAATTAATTTACATATTAATTTATTAATTAATTTAATTAATTATTAAATAATTTTAATTGATTATTTAATTAGATTTAATTATTTATTCTTAATTTAAAAATTCCGAAAAATAGTTCGAGCTTTAAAATATTATTTTAAATTATTTTCCAAGCTCGATAATTCTTATAAAATTATTTTCGGGTGTTCGAGCCCTATTATTTAATTATTAAATGATTCGGAGACCCATTTTAATTCCGAAAAACTTTCGAAAATTCATAATAAATAAATTGTTCGTCCGTTTAATACCAAACGAACGCCTCCAGACTCAGAAAAATATTCCGCTTTCATTAAAAATACTTTCGAGAGCCAAATCTTTTTGTTTCAAAAGGTCACTTATTTTACGAATCATTCTGAGTCAATTATTGATCGATAAATCATATTTTTGTCCGATTTCAGTTTTAGACATACCGAGTCAAATGTTTTGACAAACTGAGTTATGTGTGATATGAATTATGTGATACGTGAGTTATGTGCTATGTGAATTATGTGCGTGCGTGGGTCAAGAGTCTTGTGTTTGACTGTTTCCTTTATGGGTGGGCTATCGTATGGGTAGACGATAAAGTATTGACGCGCAGTTCGTCGAGTGATTATCGTGTAGGCGATTAAAGTTATATCTTTTAATTATGGATGCGGATCATTCGAGTTGATCAGGACAAGTCGTTGGATAAAGAATAAGATGGAATGGTATTGGGTATCTGGCTTCTAGCAATCGCAGGAGCAACATATCAGTAAAGTGTTGAAAAGAAAGACGAAGATGTTTTGAGACAGAATGTCAGAATAGATGTGTCATTGCGAGTATGACTAACTACTAAAACCCAAAGGCAAGTATCCCTATCATCACTTATTGTTTAAATGATATTTATTTTGAATCCTATTATGCAAATATTGTTTTCCCTATTCTCAATTCAGAATAGATAAATGTTTTATATATCGCTGAATTAAATGATTCTGTTTATGCAAGTACCCTCTACTATTCTATGTTCAGAATAGTTAAATATTTTACTTATCAAATTACTGGATTTATAAATGTTTTAGATTTTGAGAAAGATGATTTTGTTGCGAGTATTCCTGCCCAAGTGAATGGGGGAATATAATTATTTAGGATGTCGATTGATTCAGTTCGTTTTTCAATAAAAAGGTTTTTAAGATTGGACTGGTTACTGGTTATAGCATAGGTGATCGAGATATCGGTCCAGCTGTAATATCTTTCAAGGCGAGTATATGCCTTTTCTGGCGCCCTATAGGTACTGTATGTCTTCGGGATACGGGTAGTATCTATACTTACGGTATGGCTGCGGGATACTGGTGTTGTTTCGTGACTGATCATCGGGAAAAGCATGAAATATAATTGGTTCCAATCTAAATTGATATCTAAATTTCATTATTGGTTTGATAATCATAGAATAAATGATTTATCAACTGCTTCTGTTTTGGAATAAAGGAAAAATGTGATTTTGATTCAGATTATGATTTATGCTGATACTTATGTTGTTGTTAAATATCAAAGGTGGTATTTGTATAGATGATTGATGTTGACTTCATTATGGGTGTTGTGAACATCAAAGTTCGTATTCATATCTAATTTGATATGACAGCAAAATAAGTATTAATTTGAAGAGTTCGGTTTTGAGTAAAGTTTATGATTCAATCCATAATCATTGTTTCTTGTTATTATTGTTTACGATATTTCCGTAAACATTATTTTACGAGTTTCATTCTCGTCAGGATTCAAAGTATTGCTGAAGCATTTCGCTCAAAAAATATAAAAACGATTTTGAATACAAGTAAGGAATCAATTCTGGGATTCCTCAACTAAAATTTTATGATTCAGCAATTATAATTTTAAATGTTCTGCTCTAATGCAGATGTCGGTAAAATATCAAAATGACCCTATATTCTCTATAATGATCTTGTTGAGTGTTTCTTTCGCTCATACTTGCATGTTTTTAAATTTAATCTCTAGTGAGGATTAGCTTGCGTTGTTTAGCTACGTAATTCGAGGAAGCAAAGAAGAAGCGTTTGGAAGGTGGTTGGTCCAGGGTTTGCGAACTAGTGTAAGTTCTATTGTATAAAGTTGTTTATATTATATTATATTATAGTTGTGTTATTTTATAGTTGTGCCTAGTATACTTCTTTTTGAAGTTATAATAGCGGGTTAAGTTTTGAGATTGAGAATTATTGAAGAGAGTTTTAAAAGAAAGTGAAAATTTTATTGATGGAATTTAGGATTCTTGTTTCTAGAACTGTAACCATAAAAGATCTTGGATTAGTTTGGGGTCAATTATGATAAATATCTTCCGCTGGCATTTATTTATTGATTAAACAGGTTAATTTGGATTGAGATTTTATAGTGACGACCAAATCCTCTGATCCCGGATTTGGGGCCGTTACAAGAATGTTAGAACCATTTACATTTCTATTGAAGAGGGTTTTATCCACAGTACATTTAGTAAAATGATTTTCAAGTAGAAATTTAGATAGAGTGTCATACCAGGCTCTAGGTGCTTGCGTTATACTATATAGTTCTTTTAAAAGAAGATACACATACTCCAGAAATTTTGAGTCCTCAAATCCAGGTGGTTGGCACACATATACCTCTTCTTCAAGTTTTCCATTCAGAAAATCAGTTTTTACATCCATATGATAGACTTTGAAATTGGCATGAGCTACATAGGCCAAAGAGATTCTGATTGCTTTTAGTCTTACCGCAGGAGCAAAAGTTTCATCAAAATCAATTCCTTCCTCTTGAGAGTAGCCTTTGCAACTAATCTTTCTTTGTTCATTATAATTATGCCATTTTCATCCATCTTGTTTCTAAATACCCATTTAGTTCTAATGACTAATCTGTCTTTCAGCCTGGGTACCAGCTTCCATACTTTGTTTCTTTCAAACTAGTTTAGTTTTTCTTGCATGGCTGCAATCCAGTATGAATCCAGTAGAGCTTCCTCGACTCGATTGGACTCTTCTTGTGAGAGAAAGCTGTTGTACAAATATTCGTCTTGAGTTACTCTTCTGGTTTTAACTCTGTAAAATGCATCTCATATAATTAATTCAAATGGATGACTTTTTGTCCATTTTCTTTATGAAGGCATATTTGATCTTGATGATGTGACTTCATTATCTTCATTCTGTTGAACAAAATTTGAGAGATTATTTCTTGAAGCGCCCTCTGAGTTTGAGGCTTCAGTAGCAGTTGATGAAGTTCTAAGATCTGTATCAACTGATAGATCATTTTGAGCTTCAATGGATGCCATATTTTGATCAACAATTGTCCTATTTTACTGATCAATGGCTACTTCTTTTTATTGGTTAACTGCTCTTTCCATATTAGTTGAATTTGCAGGCCCTGTGTTGATTCTTCTGGGAACATCATCAGCTTCATCTTTCTAGTCATCCATTTCATCATCAAATATTAGTGCATCATTGTACTCTTGGTCTATCAATCCTTGAATCTCCGTGTCATCAAAAACCACATGAACTGATTCCATAACAATGTTGATTCTCATGTTATTGACTTTGTTGGCCTTTCCAGCT
Source organism: Apium graveolens (assembly GCF_009905375.1). Lineage (NCBI taxonomy): Eukaryota > Viridiplantae > Streptophyta > Magnoliopsida > Apiales > Apiaceae > Apium > Apium graveolens. Next base: position 107,602,308 of record NC_133652.1, read on the forward strand.
ACATACCCAACAAAAATTCCTTCATCCTCCTTGGCTTCAAATTTGCTAATGTTTTTTCCCTAATTTCTCAGAATAAAACATTTGCATCCAAACACATGCGGAAAATCCAAGGTTGGTTTTTTTTTCCCTTTTAACATTTGATATGGAGTCATACCATGAGCTTGATTTATTAGAGAGATATTCCGAGTATAACATGCAGTGTTAATGGCTTTAGCTCAGAAGTAGGTGGGTAATTTTGATTCTCCCAACATTTTCCTTGTTGTTTTAATAAGAGTTCTATTTTTCCTTTCAACAACTCCATAATAGAATTCTTGAACTTAATTCCATTGTCACTCTTGATTTTTCTAACTTTCAAGTCTGAATTATTGTTAATCATCTTGATATGATTGATAATGATTTCACTGGCTTTATTCTTTGAATGCATAAAAAATGTCCAGGTAAATTTGGAGAAATCTTGGAGATAGACATGATATTGACTAGTCCAAATAAGTCCATGTGAAGCAATTACATGGGTTTGTCAATTGAGGAGACTATCTTTTGAAAGAGGTTTTTTTTGCTTACCAAGTTGGCAAGCATTATAAAGACCATCCTTGGAAAATTCTAATTTTTACATTCCTCTAACTAGGTCCTTCTTAACTAGATCATTCATTGTTGAGAAGTTGAGATAAGACAGTTTCTTATGCCACCAGCCTTCATCAATACTTTCTTTACTGAGAAGACAAGTCATAGAATCTGCATCTGTGGAGCCGAAGTCAACTACATAGACATTTCCTTTCGTGACTCCCGCTAACACCATTTTGTTATTTTTCTTGTTTGTAACACCAAAAGATTCCAGATCAAAGTCTACTTTAAGAACTTTATCATAAAGTTGACTGACAGTCATTTGGTTGTGCTTTAGTCCTTCAACTAGTGCTACTTGATCAATGATGACATTTCCTTTTGAAAACACGCCATATCTCACAGTATACCCTTTATTATCATCTCCAAAGGTAATATTTGAGCCAGCTTTTTCTTTTGACTCTTTGCAAAGGGATGAATCACCAGTCATGTGTCTTAAGCAACCACTGTCCACATACCAGAGATTTTTCTTCTTTTCCTGCACTCAATCAAAACCAACTCAATTTGACTTTGTTACCCAAGTGCTCTAGGGTCCTGCATTGTTAGATGCTTTCTTTGACCTATTGCCATTCTTAACCTTAAACTTTGGAGGATCACAGTCTATCTTAGTCTTTGATCCTTGATCAGAATTAATGATGTTTAAATCAGATACGAAATGTTGTGGATGCATAGCATTCATGTAAGGATTAAACATGTTATTCATTTTATTCATATTCCATGACATGGCACATGTAGTAAAATAGTAACTAGGAATGAATGTCATGGTATTGCAGTTTTGATTAAACATATTCGGTATAGGCAAAGATTGTATGGCAAACATAGACATAACATGCACATGCACATACTTGTAATTAACAGACAGATGATTGAAACTACCACACTTAGAACAAGATTTTCTTGGAGCATACTTAACTAGGAGTGTAATTGTTATGTTTGTTAATACCTATCTTGTCATTTTGATTATTCTTTTTTTTTTAAGATAAGCCTTAGTCTTAACGTTGTCCTTGAATTTCTTGTTGGATAGGTGGCCTATGTTCTGTTGATTATCCTACTTGGTTTTGTTACTCTCACCAATCATAAAGTTCTTGCTAACTAGACCATACTTCTCATTAAGTTTTTCCAGTTTGGAAGAACTGATTGGTTGAAACTTTAACTTTCAACGGATAACTACTATCCGTTGAAACACAAGTTTTACTAAAAAGTTCAAGCTTAACTTCACTCATGTTTCCAGCAATGTCACAGAAGGATTCGATGTCTTGAATTTTTACGATCTTGTTGTCTGCATTTCTAGATTCTTTCTATTTAGCAATAACAGTTTGTTCATGTTTAAGTAGATTTTTTAGAATTTCTTCCCTTTTAACACATCAAGAAAATCATCTTTGACTACAAAGTAATCCTTTTTTAATTTCACAAGTCCATACAACTGAGTTTCTAATAAAGTATTTTTTTTAACAAGTAAAGCATTGGATGTTTAAATCTAGCATTTTGTTTCTTGAGAGATTTAAGGGTGGCGTACAGATTATATAGTTAGGAGGTCATATCATTTATAGTCTTTTTGCATTCACTCTTATTCAAATTAGAAAGATCAGTAGTGATTACATGATTGCTTGATGGACTAGCTTCAAGACCATCATCATCAGCCACCAGTGCCAAATTTACATATCCAGATTCTTCGTCTGAGTCATCTACATCAGCCCAGTCCTTTTTCTTGGTAATGAAAACTTTCTCTTTTTGTCTTACAAGATCAAAGTATTTCTTCTTATAATAAACAACTTCATTACTCCTGGAATTCTTTGGTTTTTTGCACTCCTTTGCAAAGTGTCCAGCTATTTTATAATTATTGCATTTAAATTTGGATTTCTCAACCAAATTTATATTAGATCGGAACTCTTTGTAGATTGGCTTGGAGAAAGATTTTCTTTTGAATTTCATGTTAAAAAATCTTTTCGACAGAAAATCCATATGTTCATGTAGATCTTCAAGGTCATCAGTTGAGGAGGAGTCACTCTCAGTCTCAATAGCTTTGAATTTTCCTTTTAATGATTTTGGTCTTGATTCCTCAGCTTCATTTATTGTAGATTCCATCTTGACTTCCATTTGCTTCTCACAGTGATTTGATGCACCAAGGGCTATATATATGTCTTTCCTTTGACCCTTTTTAGTTTTCTCATCTTGTTGCATCTTCAGCTTATAAGTTTTAAGGACTTCATACAATCTATCTAGAGTATATTCCCTATAATTATATGATTTTCTGACAGAGACATTTGTCGACTTCCCTTCCTTTGGAAGAGATCTCAAGAATTTCATATTAGAATCCTTAACCAGATAAACTCTTACATTCAACCTTAGACCATTTAACAGTTTTTGGAATATGTTTAATGTTTTAGTCAATCTGTCACCAAGGATAGTCACCAAGGATAGAGTGAAAGTACTCATATTGTTGTATAAGGAGTTGCATTTTGTTTTCTCTGATTTGTTCAGATCCTTCACAGATAGTTTGAATGGTGTCCCATACATCCTTGGCTATGGGACTGTTCATGACACATTCAAACATGTCAAAACTGATTACCAAACTCCTATAACAGATGAATAGATATCTTTGAGAGCTGCTAGGTTACGCATAATAATAAAATAATAATCAACACTTATAGTGTTAACCTAATATGTGTTTACTGCACAGTTACACAATCAATCTAGTTGATATGATAAACATGAATAAGGAATCATAATACATATCCAACTATTTATTACTACAAATAAATAAAGTCATACACTGACATATCTCTGCAAATATATCCTCCTGTGATATCTCCTAATTTCCAGCTTGACAAATACTGATAATGACAAATGCTGATGACAAGTACTTATCAGCAAATACTGATGAAAAATGTTTATGAAGTCATCCTTTATCAAACTCTGATATCAAAAATACTGATGGCAAACTCTGATAGTTTTAAATACTGATATCATCAAACTATATCTAACAATATCCCCCAACTTGTGCATAATGAAAATATGTAGAAGTTTCTATTTGATGATGTCAAAACTATCTAAATGCAGAAGTGTTTACATATGTACAGTCTTAAAGTCAATGTCTTCAGACATTATCTTCAGTCTTGAATCTTGGCATAATCAGCAGCTTCATCAAAGAAATTTTTGAGTAGATTTTCCCCAGCTACATTGAAGTACATCTCCATTTTCTATTTGATACCCTTCAGCTCTTGAGTAGATTCATCATTTGGATAGATAGCTGCTCTAAGGTCATGAAGTTTGGATCTGTTAGTTGATAGATCATCTAGCTCCGGAAATCCAACCTTCTTACCATTTGGATTAAAAGTAAGAACTTTAATTCTAATAAATGTAGTTATTTGAGCTCATCCTTTAGGCATATCAAGAGTTGATCCATCTACTTTGGAATGTATTTAGACTTGATACGTATCCCTCTCTGCTTTATGTACACCACATTCTTCAGATACTCAGACTGGCAGTTGTAGAGTTGTTGACTTTCAATAATGTCACTATATATTCCAACTCTTACCATGGTTTATCTTGCATATGTTCTTGTGAAATCCTCAACCTTGGTCCTGATTCAAGAAAATAGAGTCATATTCTCCTTTGGCTTATTTGTATCAAACATATCAAGCACAATTTGGACAGATACAATCTTGTGTAGATCTTCTAACTTCATATTTTCACCCATTCCTATTAAGTTTCCAGGCTCTCTAAGAATTAAGGCATTTTCTGTATAGGTATCAATATTTGGAAGACCAAGAGCACTAGTTTTTCCAGTCATTCTACCTTGAGAAGTGACACTGTAGATTTCATTAATGATCTCGGAAGAATCTCTCTTTGGTGTTGGTGTCTTGCTACTCCATAATAGCTTTTTCTTCTCATCAAGAGAGGGACTTAATTTATCATCTTTTGAAGCATCTCTGGATTTATCTTCATCAGAGCTTAAGTCTTCTTCAGGAATTGGATGATCAGCTTTTGTTTCTTGATCAGTTCCGTCTTCAACATGAGTAGTATCAGTGGTTGAGACTGGTTGAGCTTCAGTATTTATTTCTCTAACTTGAGCAATGTTAGTGGTTTAACTGATTTCAAATTTTTCAGCCCAATCAGATTCAGGAATCACTTTTCTCTTCATGTGAAACTGATTGGCTTCTTCTTCAATAACTTTACCTTCATCAGCATTATCATGAGCTTGACTTACTGAATAGACTGGATATTTCAGTATTTGAGGTTTAATAGATTCTAATTTTTCTCCAACTTTCTCCTTTCCTTTATATCTCGTGTCAGCATTTAATATAGCTTGAGACCTAAGAACATGTTCTTCAGCATTTGCAGTTAAGCTGATGCCCTTGATGACTATTCCATTCTCCTTAGGTCTTTGACTTCTTTATGATCTTGTATAAATATCTTGAATTTGAGGAACATCGCTATTTGCTGACTTTAATAAGGCAAATTCTTCCTCCATCAATTTCAATTATTTTAGATCAACTCCAGGATTCTCTCTTTCAAAAATCATTCTACTCACCTCAGAATCAAAAGCTATAATTTTAGGATCCTTGTTAGAAAAGAGTTGTCTTCTTACCCTTCACTTTCAGTGTTTGCATAAATTGACTTGCTTTAGTACCATATTCCGCAATTATTTCATCTTGGTCATTATCAGCACTTGTAGCTATCAGCATTTGTCTTTTAATAGTTATCATATTTGTAGTAGTGAATTCTTTTATCTACACATTCTTTAATACTTGATGTTTTCCTCTTCCACCACTCCTATAACCTCTTACTCTACCTATTCTAGATTAGTTAGTGCTCTTACAAACACCACTAGATCCAATTAGATCTCCACATCTGCTTGCACAGACTTTAAGACTTGTTATTTTCCTATTCCACCGCTCTTATCACCTCTAACTCCACCTTTTTAGACTGGCTAGTTGTTTTAGAAAAACCACTAGATTTATTTAGATCTCCACCTTTACTCCTGGGTGTCTGCCTCCCTTATTCCCTCCGTCAGAAGCATCATCCCTATCATCAGCTTTAGCTTGAACCCGTTTGCATTTAGATTTAGCAATTATCTCCCCCTTTTTGGCATCATTGCCAATAAGAAGAGAGATAACTAATTTCAGCAACTCTTGAACCTCATCTAGTTGACCAGACATTTTAGCTTGAGTAGCTTTCAATTTAGCTTGATTGGCCTCTAGTTTGTCTTGTCTGGCCAAAAGAGGCTTTATTTGCTTCTATAAATCAATCTCGGATTTGAATTTTGCTTCACGGAATGCATCTTTAAGTGCATCCATTTGTGCATGAGCCTTATTCTAAGTGGTATGAAGAGATTTAACCAGAAGGGTAGAGGCCTTGAGATGAGTGACAAGATCGGGATTTGTAAGATGTCTTTCAGCTGTTTCCAAATGTTGAGAAGTATGGTTAACAGTAATAGGATAGTTTGGATCCTTCTATTTGGAGTCCCATTCTTCTTCTAAATAAAGTTGAGTTGTAGCTTTAGCTTGCTCAGCCATTTTAAACTTCCTTTCTCTGTCAGGCATATATATCCTAAAAAAAGATTATGTCATCCAAGAATTCATCAGGATTAAGAGCTAAATTAATCTTAGAGACATCAATCTCCATCATCAGAGTCATCTTCATCAGTGGAAACTTCATCATCAGCAGTTGTTTCTTTGAATTTCTGTGATACTTCTTCTCCATCATCAGAGTTTATATTTTCCAAAGAGGCTATGTGAGAACCAACCGCTTCGGAAACTTCAACATCAGCATTTATTTCAATTCCTTCAGGAATTGTAAGCATAGGTGTGTGCACATTAGTAACTAACTCCAAGACCTTATTTCCAGTAGAATGTGCAGGAGCCTCAGGAATTGGGTTGGACACTAGAATATCAGCTTGTGGAATGGATTGTTCTGCACCTTCAGCACTAGCAGTAGCATGAATTGTAAGAATGGTTGAAAGAAAAACATCAGTGGACTGCAAGAAAGTATCAATACTTAGGCTTGCAAAGAAAATATCAGCACTTGGTGTCAGAGTTTAACTGAGGGTCTACATGTTATGGATCAACAACTGTTTCTTTGATACTCTGAACACCTGCAAGAGAAGAAAATGAAAGACTTATAACTCTATATTTTTATAAAGTAGTCTCACTACTTCTCACTGCACTCATCTCATGACTTTTGATAGTCAGAGTTTCCTCATAAGGATTTGCTAAATCCTGACTTTCAACTACCTTTCCTTTTGCCTGGTCAGGAGCATGCCTCTCTTTATTTCTATATTTCTCTAGATCTTTTTCTCTCACCCTCACTAGAAAGGCTCAAAATTTTTTGTCCTACAGAAATAAGGGATGGCTGAGAAGAGATATTTGTGGTCACATGAATAGGGGTGTCGTTTTTAAAAGGTCTATACATGATCATGCCATTAGGATTTCAACTAACAATAAATGCTGACAAAATAATATCAGGATTTAAATTAAATATTAATAAAAAAAGACTCAGTATATGTATCTTGTGCTATGAAAGTGTCATCTTCCTGTAGAGGTAGTGCATCCAATGGAAGTATTGAAAGAACTTCAACATATTTTGGTGTAGGATGCACCATTTTTCAAGATCCAAAGCTAAGATAGTATCATAAGGAGATAAGCATGCACTACCACTTTGGGGTAGTGGTTCTTGAGTGGCTGGAGATTATGGAGCTGCTAAATCACTTCAAGATTTAGGTACCGGTGTACTCCTCTCCTCTTCATCTAAATCTTCATCCTCTTATGCTTTGTTGAGATGCACACCAGCTGTACTTTTCTTAGAATGAGACTCAACAAATTTACAGAAGGCTTTGACCTTGGAAACATCAACTGTGAAATTGAAAGTGTCAACCTCATACCTTGCTTGAATTGTTTGAACAACTATAGAATTGAGCATTTCTTCAAAGTCTGCTACATCACTTTGAGGTGTAGGTTCTTGTGGGAAAGAACCATTATTTGATGCTTCATCATGAGGAGATGAAGGTTCTTGTGGGCTTGGCTCTTGCTCAGTGAATATTCTGGTGGACAAATCATTTTCAACATCAATTTCCTGAGCTACTCTTTGAGTTATATCAGCCATTATTCTTTGAACTTGCTAAGAGGTGGCAAGAATCTCTCTCACTCTTGTATCAGACTTTAATGGTGAGTCAGAGATTGTAACAGGTTTGGCTGCATCATGACCATCCTTTTGACTGCTTGAGCTAGTTTGAGTGGCTATAGCTTCACCTTCCTCAACAATTTCTTTCTTTATCTTCAATGCCTGATTGATAAAGTAAGATTTGATCAGCTTTCTTTTCTTTGGTCCAGAGCTAACATAATCAGCATTTACATCATCAGGATTTGTTTCTATGCAAAATCAGTGTTTAACTTCTAAAATTTGGATGATAAGGCAGCATTATCCTCATTATCTGATTCTGACTCAACAACAACTAGTCTTCTCTTTTTAGATTCTGAAGGTTTTGAAAAATGAGAGACTGTTGTTTTACTTCTACCCTGTGCACCATCAGTTTTTGAGCAGGGTGGTTTTTAAAAGCCCTAAGTCATCAGACTTTGCTAACCTCTTTCTTTTTACAACAGGTGCCTGTTCAGAGACACCTGAGGTGTATTGTGTTTGGATTAGTATTTGAGTAGTGGAGCTTGGGTTGGCTACAAAGGGGTTTGCTATCAGTAATTTCATGTTTCCTAGCTCTTTGAATATTCTGTAGACCTTAGGTCTCAAAAAGCCTTGCAATTAGCAAGTCCCTTACAGAAACTGAGATTTTAAGATCAGGAAGATCATCCCTTTCCTTATCCTTTATTAATGAGATCAGGAAAAGCCCTTTTGGTTAATTTAAATACATAGATTATCTCATTAAAAGGAATCAGAACATTTGTAAAACAATGGTTAAAAAATAACCGACGAAATCTAGCATAATAGACAGTATAAGGGTCGGCATTTAACCTATCACCTATGAAACATAAGATAAGTCTACCAAAATCATAATTGCAAGAATGTAGTAGAGAGTACCCTATTTTTTGAGACATCATTGATGGAGCATTAAAATTAGAACTCTTATTGTTGAATGCTCTGGTGATACGGTCATAGAAGAAGTTTCATTCCCTTCTAAGTCCAGGTTTCTTCAATTGACCCAAGTTCTTTATATCCTTGTCATACCTCCTCCGCAGGGTAAACCACCACCTCTCAGGTCCCCCGACTGATTCTACCCAATCTGAGCACGGAATCTCCTCATCTCTCCATCAGCAATTGGAGATGCATAACTATCTTGAGAAGGGATATGAAGAGCATCCATTATAGTTTAAGAAGTGATAACTTTTGTCTCCCCGTTGTATTCAAAGGTTATACTTGGTGTACCTTCATTGGAACCACCATCATTAAACACACCTTTTCTCCAAAGAGCAAGAACATTGTTACCAGAAACTGTAATGGGATTACTAAGAGCAAATCCCACCTCACTAACAACCAATAGATCCCAGAAGATATGATAATCAGGATTTATGCTATTTTATTCAATAATGGCTACATAGTTGTTGGGTACAAACTTAGTACCATTGTAGTTAAATGCCTTTGTTGCAACTGGAGAAGTAATTTTTAGCTGTTTGAAAAAAGCTTAAACGCTGATTAGGGTTTCAGAGTTCAATTGATAGAGAAGAAGAAATAAGAGAGTAGAAATAGTTGTGTAAAAGATAAAAGTTATAATTTTAAAATCAAAAATTGATTTTGTATAACTATGTACTCTTTTACTTACAAACAGTTGGACTTAGTGGGACACGTGTCATAATTGTATTGCTCGTCAAATAATCAAGGAACATATAGTTAAGAGCAGTAAAGACGTGCACAGTTACACAAGGTAATTTTCAATAATTACTGAAGCTTTTTCCTTTTTACACCCCACTAACTACACAGAAAAAATCATTGCATTTGCCCACAAGCTTAATCACACCCACTAAATCAAATAGTAATCCTGAATTAGACATTTTCTGAACAAATTCAAAAATCCATCAGAGATTAATAGTCAACCCACATGCTTGACTCATATCAATATTTATTTTTATTATCAGAGTTTATTCATACAAATACTATATAGAGTAAATTATCATAATTAAACACTCTAAACATTTTTCATACATTAAATAACATGAATTCATGGTATTAGTGTTTAAGACAGTCATAAAGAATTATGAAATACTGATCTGTTGGAAATTATCAATGTCAAGAATCAGGATCAACTATGGAGTCAGGATGTGAAGCCAGTCGAGATCTATATGACAGTCAGGATTTGTCAAGCGTCAGGATCTGATATAGTCAGGATATGCATCGGGATGTGATGACTGTCAGGATATGATTGGATAAGTCACGGCTACAGGATAAATCAGAATCTATTGATTTATAGGATCGTAGTCGTTGATTTAGATATGTATAGAAACTAGATAATTTATACTGTAACATATCTTGTAATTGATAGGGATTGATTTTACAACTGTGTGATATATAAACACAGAATAGGTTATCACTTTGTGGTGTGCTTAAATCGAGTATTATTCATAGCCTAGCAGCTCTTAAGAATATTGTTTTTGAGAGAGTTATGTAACAATTTATTAAAGATCAATATAGACTATTATTTGATTCATCTGTTTATTATTATTATTACTTTACTTCTGTGATAAATCGATTTATTAGTTAATTGTATCCAACCTATTTTAAACAATTAACTTTACTGGGCAACATGATCACTTATTCAGACTTGTTCAGATCCTTCATACGGAGTATTAATGGTGTCCCATACATCCTTGGCTATGGGACTGTTCATGACACATTCAAACACGTCAAAAATGATTACAAAACTCTCTTAAAGGATGAACAAATATCTTTGAGAGCTGCTAAGTTACACATAATGATAAAACAATAATCGACACATATAGTATTAACATAATATGTGCTTGTATACTGCACAGTTACACAATTAATCTAGTTGATATGATATAAATGAATAAGGAATCCTAATACATATCCAACTATTGATTCCTACAAATAAATAAAGTCATACACTGACATATCTCTGCAAATATATCCTCTTGTGATATCCCCTGATATCCATCTTGACAAATACTAATAATGATAAATGTTGATGACAGGTACTGATCAGCAAATATTGATGACAAATGCCGATGCGTCATCTTTTGTCAAACCCTTATATCACAAATACTGATGGAAAACTCACTACACCATAAAATGCCTACTGTAACACCAAAAAAACGTTGCATTAGGGGGTGCATATGTTGCTCTTGCCCCAGTTTTAAGTTAAGCTAACATTTTCTTAAAGATGGGTTTTTCCCTATTGCCTTAGGGGTCTACGGTAACATATTTGGTGCCTAAGGCAACCTCGTGTTTTAACTTGTTTATATGTTGCCTTAGCTTGCTAATGCAAAAGAAAGAGAGATCAGTTGTAACTTGTTTTTTATGTTACCTTAAAGTTTTAAAATGTTTTTAAAAAGTGGGCCCCATGGTGGGACCCACTAGCTGACATGACAAGTGTGGGCCCCACAATGCTGAGTTGTCTTGATGACGTGGTAAGTGGGCCTATAGAACCTAATGTAACATTTTGAGAAGCTGTTGTAACATTATAACTAGCCTAATAAAACATTTTAAACATAACATGGCAACAGTTTAGGAGGCTATTGTAACACTTAGCACAAACAAATTGAAATGCTTATTCTGTAAATTGAAGAATCCCAATTATACAATTTCATAACTGCAAAATAATGCATCCAACCCAAAAATTAAACATCCAAATATACAACCAAATTAAACATCCAAACTAACTATAATCACTACTAGTATTTCTCTGAAAGATGACTCTATTATTTTCTTGAGAAAATCATAGCCTATCATTCCAGGTATACAGTAGTCTGTTATAATATGATTCACTGCCATTTCCTGAAATCAAGAAGACCGAGTTTTAACAATCCAGAAGTGCATATAACTGAGCCCTTTTGAAGTTGCAGCTTTAAACAAATGAAATGAGTACCTGTTGATTTATTGGAGTTGTAAATGCTTTGTTGGGACTGATTTGTTCATCATTTTCATGCAATTCAAGAAATTCTAAAGCTTTACTACCAGAATCAACTTCTGTAACTGCCATAAAAAACAATCAGAACCAAAAACTCTAAAGTAATGATATAAACTAACAGATCAGAAAAGGAATGAGGTTTGTTGGGGTGAAACTGCTGCCCTGACAAGAGTATATGAATATTTTTGGAAGAAGGCAAGTACACTTTTTGTCCCTGTGCAACTGATCAGTTAGATTGACAAGTTATTGAAAGATAATGTAGTTTGTTACAACCATAGATCACTACAAGTTATCACTAACTAAACTTGTTATGACAATTACATATCAAGGAGCTGGGTTGGGGGTACATGCAGTTTCTTAGATGTCAAAACAACACATTTAATATCCACGTAAAATTAATGCATATGATTTTTACCAAGACACTAAAATTGAATATTTGAACAAATTACACATGTGCTGTTAGTAAGTCTGAGTTCTGTCGGTGACCTGATAAAGCTATTTTTTTACAAAGACTGTAGTTATAACAAATACAATCATACTATATTAACAAGGCAGTATAGAAATTCTTCATTAACTAGTACAAAAATTTGAACGGAGCAAGAACATTTACTAATAGTAGTATAGTTAGCAGAGAATCTAGATGCAATAACTCGTGTTAATGCGTAAAATAGGTACTGTATATGGACAAAGACTGAGATTTTCACAATATGCAGAACCATTTACTAAATTACTACCTCCAACAGTCACATCATAAGCATCTTCAGCCGATAGAAGCGGTTGAGCATCTCCTTCAGGGAGGCCCTTAGGATCAGTAGATTTTCTTCGGCGCCTATTATTAAGGCGCTCCAGTTTCTGTCTACAACTACGCTTACCTTCATCAAGGTCTGACAGAATGTGGAACCTGCCAGAGCACAGTAGTATAATACTTCAGAAGAGCAACAACAAATTAACATCTCAATTACTTACATCATAGCTCAAAACTATTGTCCTGCCTTATACAGAAAAAAATCTATACAATATCGGTTTCAATCGATGTTACCAAAATTTAACAAATAGTAAAAAAACATCTCTCAGCATACAAATTTAGCATTCATGATAGTAGTCTGACAGAGGCAGCTATAAAAGTAACGCAACAAGAGGGTCATCATGAAGTTAGAAAAAGCATTAAACCAAATTCAATATGTAAATGTAACACTGTGGTAAAGCCTCGACGCATTAAACAAAAGAAATAAAGAAAAACTTCCATCACCAGCAAGTCCCGCAATAGAGAATCATGATAGTGCTTACTAGATAGTGCACTCTTGCACTAATAATAAGAAACCAGGACTCTCTAGCACTCTTGCACACACCTGCGCCCAGGACTTCTCCAATTCGTAAGAAACCAGGAGCAAATCTCTCCTTGTCTCCACCACTTCAAAATCATAGCATAGAACCCCCTCTCAGCAAGAACCCCGCCTCAGGCCAGCCATACCCACAGCAAGCAGAAGAACCCTCCCAAACTACCAGACTATACACGCCAATTATCCACAAAGACCAGGACATTTAGACGGAAATAAAATCTACACATAGAAAGAAATGCACCCAGAAAAATACAACCCACCCCTGCATGAAACAAATGACCCCAAAAACAAAAAATCCAGAATTGTACCCCCCCCTTCCTCTTCAAAAACAGCACAAAAAAACTCATCACAGCAAAACCCCAAACCCATAATAAATAATAGACCAATAAAACACCCCCCTACTCCAGCCAATAAATAACTGAACTTACTAGAGAGTCCTGGTTTCTTACGAGTTGGTTTCTATGTTAACATTCATGTATATTAAGAAAAATAATAATAATAACACTTACTAGACAGTGCTTACCGTTTCAAACAACTCTAAGAGTATGATTTTTGAACCCACACCTGTTTCTACAGTTTCGTAGTGTTATAATTTATAACCTAATTAGTGAAGAAGAAAATCGCATCAAAATTTCATAATGTTAATAAGTGAGATTAGAAGAAGATTAAGTAAAAATAGGAAACTAATTGAACTCAAAATGAAGAACAAGCCCTAATTTGTCATTCAAATTAATTGGGCCCTAAATTTTTATTCAAATCAATTGAGCCCTAATTGAGATTAAAAGTTAAAACCAGTGTTAGATAGATTGACTATGCTGAGAAATAGTAGTGAGAAAGAAAGTAGTGGGAGAAAATAGTAGAGAGAACGAGGGAGAAAATGAGAGATGGTAGTGAGAGAGAGCACAGAGAGGCGGCGAGAGAGTGACAAAATAGGAGAGAAGGAGATGGTAGTGAGAGAGAGCATGTTGTGTGGGCTCAAAATTGCGTGCGTTTTGGGTGAAAAATTTTCATTTGCCCGCTTTACAAAATTTACCGGGTCCAAATTTGGTATTCACATAATTAGCTTATAAAAATATATATTTACCTTATTTATTTTATTGTGTATATGAATTTCTATATTTATATTTTTTAATATTTTATATTTTAATATACATATATGTATAAGTGTGTATATGAAAATGGTGGGAATTTATTTTTTACTTTTAAAAATTCCAATTATTGATTATTTTTAATTTTATTATGAATAAAATATAATATAAAATTTGTATAACATCACATATTTTATTATTTTATAAATTTGTATGTTTATATTTTTTAATATCCTTTATTTATAAAACTAATAAAAAAAGTGCTCATTTTAAATGAGGGAGATTTTTAGAATTTTTATTTTTGTTACTTTTCACCTTTATATTTTTTGAGTTTTACTACTTTATAAATTCTTATTTTAAATTTTTAAAATTTTCATTAAGTATAAAATTTGTTTATCATCATTCATATTACATATATTCAATTTATAAATCACCTTAAATTCTTGTATAATAATTTAAATTACTGATTAATCTTAAAAGATATTATTTATAAGTTTTAATACTCTACGGTAACACTTTGACAAAACTGTTGCAACGTGCAACACTTTTTACGTAATGCAACATCACATTTTTGGCTAAGCTAACATAGAAAACATAGTGTTAAATTAGATCGCAAGTACTATATCTAAGGTAACATATTAGCTAACATTCTTCAAGGGGGGCATTGCGATAGGCCATTTATGGTGTAGTGACTCTTGATAGAATCTAATAATTCTATAAGCATATAATTCTCTAATAGAGACAAGGACCGTAATCATCATATCTAATTATCGAGATTAAACCGAAGGCGGAAGCGTACCTGAATCCATAAGGCTATAATTTGTAAAGATATCTGAATCTGTATAATGTTCTTGATTATTGTCTTCCTCAACCGAGTACTCCTTAGGATTTTCTCTATGGCTCTCTCTGATGGGTAGAAGATAAGCCGTTACGTGTACTTGATATATCGGAGACTATAACCCTTTTTTTATATACCACCTAATTAAATCTCCCATTATAATTAATTGGGCCTGGTATTAGGTATCCACTTATTAGGTCCATACAATAAATTAAAATCTAATTGGGTTTCTTGTTTGATCACTTAATTTAACCCAATATAATAAATAGCAAATATAATTGATATATTTATATGTAGCCCATAAAATAATAATTATTATTAAAAAATAATTATAACAATCTCCCACTTGGGCTTCATATGAATTCGGAATCAATTATACAAAACTTTAGTGCGCAACTTTATGCTATTTATCGTCCTTAGATTTTACCAAAACAATTCAGTCCGTCTACTATATATGTATGAGATTCTGGCGGCACTCGTCACAAACTTTACGTGACTAAACCTTCCAGGGTCACCACACAAATATATTCAATGACATGAATCAATGCATGGATAAGTGGCATGGAAATTACATGTAATGTGATCTATATAATGTCTATTTCCAACTAGTACTTAGGCAATCTCTAACGAGATTGATTTCAATTTTCTCAACTCAATGTTAAACCACAATAAGAAAATTGAACAAAAGTAGAGTGACATTTAATAAAATTCCATCAACTGTATTCTGCAGAACATAAACAACTCAATGTTTATTACATAAAACACCAAAATACAAACTCCCACTAAACCAAAGTATCACATAAGGTAACACCCATATGAGCAGTATGCTCGTGAAAGACCTTAGGTGTTAATGCCTTAGTGAGTGGATCCGCAATCATGGAGTTAGTGCCAATGTGTTCTATCGAAATTTGTCCACTCTGAATCTTTTCTTTAACAACTAGGAACTTAATATCTATATGTTTTGCATCTGTAGTGCTCCTATTGTTGTTTGAAGACTCCGCTGCTGATTTATTATCATAAAATATCTTTAATGGTCTTTCAACACCATCAAGGATACGCAAACCAGTGACAAAGTTTCACAGCCATAAAGCTTGATTGGATGCCACAAAACATGCTATATATTATGCAACCATGGTGGATGAAGCTATGAGCGTCTGTTTGGCAGACCTCCATGAAATCGTTCTACCAGCCAGTAGATAAACATAGCCCGAAGTAGATTTTCTTTCATCTTTGCATCCTCCAAAGTCAGAATCTGAATATTCAATGATTTCTAGATGATTTGATTTCCTGTATGTGAGCATATAGTCTTTTGTTTTCTTCAAATACCGTAAGACTCGTTTCACTGCTTTCCATTGCTCCATTCCCGGATTACTCAAATATCTTCCCAACATTCCAACAATGAATGCTATGTCAGGACGAGTACAAACTTGAGCATACATTAGGCTTCCCACCGCCGATGCATATGGTATCCTTTGCATTTCCCTTATCTCAAGTTCATTCTTGGGACACTGTTTGAGACTAAATTTGTCTCCCTTAGACACGGGTGTATCCATTGGTGCACAATCTTTCATGCCATACCTTTCCAGGATCTTTTCAATATAGCTCTTTTGTGACAATCCAAGAATACCTCGAGAGCGATCTCTATGTATCTGAATTCCTAATACAAAAGAGGCGTTACCAAGATCCTTCATCTCAAATTGATTAGTGAGAAATTTCTTGGTATCGTGCGATAAGCCTATATCATTAGTAGCAAGTAAGATGTCATCAACGTATAAGAGAAGAAAGATAAATTTGCTCCCACTGAACTTGTGATATACACAATGTTCCACCAAGTTCACTTCGAAACCATATGATGTGATTACATGATGAAATTTGTGATACCATTCACGAGAAGCCTGCCTAAGACCATAGATGGACTTCTTTAATTTGCAAACCACGGTCTTTGGATCTCCAATGACAAAGTTTTCTGGCTGAACCATATAAATTGTCTCGCCAATGTTTCCATTGAGAAATGCCGTCTTTACGTCCATCTGATGTAGCTCTAGATCATAATGAGCCACAAGTGCCATAAAAATTCTAAATGAGTCTTTCGTGGAAACCGGAGAGAAAGTCTCATGGTAGTCGATACCTTTCTTTTGAGTGAATCCTTTAGCGACTAGACGAGCCTTATATCTTTCGATGTTACCACTCGAATCCCTTTTGGTTTTAAATACCCATTTGCAACCAATAGGTTTTGAGCCTTTAGGCAACTCGACAAGATCCCAAACGTCATTGTCTTTCATAGATTGCAGCTCTTCATTCATGGCATCAATCCACTTTTGAGAGTTAGGACTCTACATGGCTTGTTGAAGATTTACAGGATCATCTTCCCCAATGCCAATTCCATCTTCATGTTCTTGTAGAAAAACAACATAATCATCTGGAATTGCGCTCTTTCGCTCTCTAGTGGATCTCCTTAGTGGCACTTCTTGGGATTCATGAGGTTGTTGAGTTTGCTCAATTGGTTCCTCATGGGGAATTTCAGTATTGTCTTGTACCGGAGGGCCTTGAACAATGATAGGTATCATAATCTGATCATTGCTCTCGGCAGAGTCATAAATATGATCATGACTATCTTCTTCAAAGACAATACTTTTACCTATATCTTCCCTCCCAAAATCAACATCCTCAAAAAATCTTGCATTATCAGTCTCAAAGAAGGATCTAGTAGCGGGATCATAAAATTTAAATCCGCGAGTACGTTCCGGATACCCAACAAAATAACAACTGACCGTCCTAGAGTCCAGTTTTTTTTCATTCGGCCTATATGGCCTTGCCTCAGCTGGACAACCCCAAACATGTAAATGCTTAATACTAAGTGTTTTCTTAGTCCAAAGTTTGTAAGGAGTTTCGGCCACTGCTTTAGTTGGAACCCAGTTAAGGATATAAATTGCAGTCTTTAGTGCATCTCCCCAAAGTGATTCAGGCAAGGAAGAATGACTTATCATACTTCTCACCATATCTTTAAGAGTACGGTTTCGCCTCTCAGTAACACCATTCATGTTTGGTTTTCCTGGCATAGTGTACTGAGGGACAATTCCACACTCCTTTAGGAAGTTAGCAAAGGGTCCTGGACGTTGCTCACCTGATCCATCATATCTACCGTGGTATTCACCACCACGATCAGATCTGACAACTTTAATACTACTGTTTAGTTGAAGTTCAACTTCAGCTTTATACTGTTTAAATACGTCCAGAGCTTGTGACTTCTCATGTATCAAGTATAGGTACCCATACCTAGAGTAATCATCTATGAACATGATAAAATACCGTTGACCGTTCCAAGAGGCCGTAGGGAATGGTCCACATATATCGGTATGAATCAGTTCCAAGACACTTGTAGCTCTATTGGCACCTAACTTTCTCGAGTTTGTTTGTTTTCCATTAATACATTCAACACAGACTTGAAAGTCACTTAAATGAAAGGGATCAAGAATTCTATCATTCACAAGCCTCTGAATTCTCTGTTTAGAGATATGACATAATCGCTTGTGCCACAACATAGCAGAATTCTCTGTTAACTTACGCTTTGTACCTCTTGTACTTGAGTGCAAAATTTCATTATTAAAAGCAACAATATCAATCATATAAAGATTATCAATCAAAGAACCAGTGGCAACCACATTTGAATTTAAAGAGAAACACACTTTATTATTTCCAAAAGAACAAGTGTAGCCATATTTGTCCAAACAAGAAATAGAAATAAGATTCCGTCTAAATGATGGTGCAACAAATGTCTCAAATAAATCCAAATAACACCAGTTTTTAATAATAATCTAAATGTTTCAACAGCTTCAACTGAAACTTTATTGTCGGCGCCCACGTAGATGAATCTTTCGACATCAATTGGTGGTCGGCTCCACAGGCAACCCTGCATAGATACACTTATGTGAGTAGTAGCACCAGAATCTACCCACCAAGTATCCTTAGGTATAGAAGCCAAATTAACTTCAGAACAAACAAGGACAGAAGTCTTACCCTTCTTCACACGCCAAGCAGCATATTTTGAATACTCTTTCTTCATGTGTTCATCCTTCTTTCAAAAGTAGCCGGTTGTTCCCTTATCCTGCTTCTCTTGCAACCGATGCTTGGGTTTTCCACTTACAATATCCTTACCTCTCTTTCTCTTCTTATCATGAGAGCTTGATGCCAAATAAGCACTCTCAGTCTTCTCTCGCAAAACCCTCTCTTCCTCTTGCACACAGTATGAAATGAGCTCATTAAGAGTCCATTTTTTCCTTTTGAGTATTATAAGTCACCACAAAGTGTCCGAATTGAGGAGGCAGAGAAATAAGAACCAAGTGAACAAGTAACTCATCCGAAAGTTCTAACTTGAGTTCCTTGAGTTTTCCAGCAAGATTAGACATCCCAATGATGTACTCTCTTATGTTCCCCTTTCCTTTATACTTCATGGTCACGAGTTTTGACAGAAGATTACTCATTTCCGCTTTTTCATTCTTAGCAAAATATTGCTCAATCTCAGAGAGGAACTTCTTGGAACTTGTGCTCTCAGCAATAGAGCCCCGAAAGCCAGTTGGAATCGTTCGCTTTATGATCGCCAGACACATGCGATTAGAGTGTTCCCATTTCTCAATTTGATCCGTCTTGGGATCATCCGTAGTGGGAACTGGTTGCTCTTTCCTTAGCGCAAGGTCGAGATCCATACACCCAAGAACGATTTCAACATTCTCTTTTCACGTGACATAGTTTGTCCCATTCAACATTGGAATCATGCTCAATTGAGCGGAAGCGGAATTAACAAAAGCAGTGAAATAAAAAATAAATAGACAACATAATGCTCAAAACTAGTATATACAATAATGTGATAAATTTTAAATATTGGCAACACCATCACAAGATACCTAGAGCAATATTAAATTTTAGTCTTTTGACAGAAAATTTAATTTACAATTGGTACTCTCCGTGCAATAATCAAGTATTAGCAATTAATTTCTGTCAAATAATACGCCTTTCTTTGGACCGACTTATTATTCACATGAAAACCTTAATATTGCTATACACTTATTATCACAAGAATATTTTAATTTTGGTCAAATATTACCTTCCTTTGGGCCGATAAAATTTACATAAAATTAAATATTCTACCGTCATAATAATATTTTTAAATTAATTAATCTACACAAAAGAGGTCACTTTGGTGACATATTGTTTCAATCAATTAATTTAAAAAATATTCGACCACCTAAATAAATAGGTTAATAATAATTTGCCAATAAAAAATATAACTCACAAATATAATACATTCTTTATCATATTGACCTCTCGAATATGTTTACTTAACATATTTAATCAAATAGGAAAAATTCACAGGAGTTTAAGGTCGTGTCTAAACTATCAATATAATACGCTCAATAATTTTGCGATACAAGAATACACAAATCACGACTCGTAAATCCACTAGAAAACCATTAGCTTGGTCAGTCCATGTCAATTAACAAAACTATGGTCATTAACATTTACATGAATTCATGATTAAATAAACAATATGCAAGCCACAAAAAACTATATTTATTTAATAAAGTGAACATGAACCTGATTTCTGACTTGCATTAGCTAATTAACTACTGTACAATGATCACACATAATCATCAACTATAATGCTTATCACACAATATAATTAGAACTTGTGAAGTCACCATAGGGCACACTAGCAAACGCCGTATCCAAAACACAGGAATAAACAAGTCAAACCAAAACCCGGCAATTCGCATATAACATATTTTTTGTCAAACAATTGTTATCTTGAATCCATAATTTTGGAAAACCAAACGCATAAATTAAAAAACGCCACAAATCAATTCCCAATAATTAAATATGAAGAGGCTCTGATGCCAATTGATAGAATATAATAATTTTATAAACATATAATTCTCTAATAGAGACAAGAACCGTAATCATCATATCTAATTATCGAGATTAAACCGAAGGCGGAAGCGTACCTAAATCCATAAGGCTATAATTTGTAAAGATATCTGAATCTGAATAATATTCTTAATTATTGTCTTCTTCAACCAAGTACTCCTTAGGATTTTCTCTATGGCTCTCTCTGATGGGTAGAAGATAAGTCATTACGTGTACTTGATATATTGGAGACTATAACCCTTTTTTTATATACCACCTAATTAAATCTCCCATTATAATTTAATTGGGCCTGGTATTAGGTATCCACTTATTAGGTCCATACAATAAATTAAAATCTAATTGGGTTTCTTGTTTGATCACTTAATTTAACCCAATATAATAAATAGCAAATATAATTGATATATTTATATGTAGCCCATAAAATAATTATTATTATTAAAAAATAATAATAACTCTAACTCTAAATACTGATATCATCAAATTACACCAAAAAAATTTCAACTTGAACAATTGGTAAACTGAAATAAGAACACAAGAAATAAAAATTTTAGGTGGATTGTTTTTGACTTGCCACCTGAGTTTATATTGAAGAAATAATTTGTGCAAATTACAAGAATTTCACAGCTGCGTTTTACAGTGTTTTTCTAATAGACAGTGCTCTCGACTAAGCTCTATTGAAAACTCTACGTTCTTTTTTCTTAGAGAATACAATGTTGCTACTTGGTTTATAAATCATCAAGTTACAATGCTTTCTAGACCATACATAACACAATCTTTGACGTCCCGCAAGATAGCTTCTTCATTCCCTTTCCCGTCATACTTGACAAATAAGGCTAGGTTGTATCTTGATATATTTCTTTAAATATCCCTCCAATTTTTATGCATGGAAATGCAATATTTTTTCTTCTTTACTATCAGAGATCACTTGCACGTTTTTTCTTGGCTTCCATTTTTCAAACTGAATATTTTAACAGCCCATGTGCTTTGTTAGATTTGATATATGTTTTTTGTCAAGTCACTATTAATTGCTACTTACTATATTAGCCATTGAAAGTGTAGTCTTCCTAGCCATTGATGGGCTGATCCATTAGCCATTGAAAGTCTGTTCACCTTAGTCATTGATAGCTCACTTCATTTAATTAGAATTACATGACATCGATTATTTATAATTAGCCATCCTATTTTATTTATCCATTGAGTCAGTGATGACTATTGAATGAACAATTACAACAAAGGCTATCAAATGAGATTTATATGAAAAATGCTACAAATTCTTATCACAGATAAGCTACTCTATCAATGGCTATTAGACAATGATAATTTAACCATTGATAGCTACTTCTTACTTAAAGAAATAGCGTGCTATAAGTTTTTCTCATCATCAAAAGTACATGCAATTCCTAACCGACATTTTAAATGTCATTTTCTACCCGTCATTTTCTAACCCCATTGGTAGGAAATCCTGGGTTTTGGAATGGTTAGCACAGTAAGAAATGCTATAAATATGGCAGGGAATACTTTGAAGGCGGTACAAAATGTGGTAGGAAATCTTGATTTTTTTCAGTTCCGTGCCAATCGTAAATGGCATACCAATTCATCCAATACAAACTGTAATAACCCCAATTTTTGGAATTTTTGAAATCCTGATGAATAGTAACTTTTGTTGAAATTGTTGATTGAGTAAAATTATCAGGCCACCCTATGTAGGGGTTCTTTAATGGATATTGTGAGATCATATTAGTATTCCATAAAGTAAATGAGTATATGTAAAGATCGTCAGATTTCGAATTCAAACACTTTAATTTTTCCCAAAAAATCCACCAGATACCGAAAGAATTGTGTATAAGGTAACATGATTAAAATGATTTTAATTCAAGGATTATAAGAGAGGATCATTAAAGGAATATATAATATTAAGAAAGGTTTAGGAAAGCTCAAGTAATGAGATCCTGGATATGATCCCTCAAACGATTAACGAGAACGAGAGTTAAGCGAAGCGTAAAATAAATAAGCGACCAAGAGACAAGCTTGTACAAGAAGCCAAGGAATATGACATCATCAAGCCATTGGGAGTTGACAAGTGGAAAGGGAATGAAGTAAGCATGATGATGCAAGCACGGTTAGCAAGATATTTTGCAAGATTGATTATGGACCAAGTATTTTAACCCTTGATTAACTAAGGTTAAGTTAACCAAGATATTTTTAGAAAAATCGAATAACCACCAAGTAAAATCATTCACAAACACCAAACCACTTCATCTTCTTCTCTCCCCATTGTTTATGTTTGACTTTTTCATGAAAATACAAGTATGTGATTTTCAAAGTCCAAGCTCCACACCTTCAAAAATTAAGAAATTGTTTCCATAGATTCTATATCTCTAAACTTAGTTATGGTATGATTTTGAGCTCTAGATTCCAAGGTTTACTAAGCTAATTAATTCATCAAAGTTCTTGATGAATAGTATCTTTAAGAAACTAACTTTGTGTTTTCTTGATGGTTTGTGAGATCCAAGCTTGTTTAAGGATAGATCAAGGTCATAAGGCCCCCCAGCAATATAGTTCACTCCAAGGAGGGTATAATCTCTCAAACCCAAGCTTTGACTTTGATTTTTAATGAGTTTTTGGATGATTTGGTGAAACTAAAGTTAGATCCATGTTTGCATAAGTTAGATCCATGTTTGTATAAGTAAAATCCCTTTGTATTAGTTAGTTTTGGTGGTTTAAAGATTATTATGAATGGATCTATGATTAGCACTTAAATGAGTGGTTTTTTTTGTTCGATCTTGACTTGATTAGTAGTCCTAAGTTAGATTTGGTGTTGTGATGGTTGGATGGTGATTTGGTAGATAATTGGATTGGTAAGAAATTTGGAAATCATGTAAACGTAGTCGTCGTAATGCCCAAATTAGGAAGACTGACTTTACACATAGCATTTTCACCCGAACACTCACTGTAAGAATCTGACCATTTCGCGACCGAGCCTCGAACCCTCGATTAACTTTGAGACCATGTTTAAGGCCCTTAAAAGACTAATCAAAACACGAAAGAATTATATAAAGTGTATTAGGCAGTTAGTAAAGTCCTCACGAAAGAGTCGCCTTAAAACGTTTAATGGTTAATTTTATAAAAATGGTGGAGCCGAGGGTATGCGAGCGACTAATGTAATTTATTAAGCGTAGAAGTTAATGTTAAGGTCTAAATGGATAAAGTCTAGTTTCTTAAGCTATCGTGAATTAATTCCGGCTTATATGTTGTTTATAGGTTATTGTTAGGTCCCGAATTATCGTAGAAGGGGGGTTGAATACGATAATCACTAAATTAAAAATTCTTTCGAATCTTTAGCGGATAAAATATTTAGTGCTCGGTTAGTGGTTTCGTGTTCTTGAGAGGAATAGTGAATGGAATAATAAAACGAGGAACACAAGATATTCGGGGAAATATATATTCGTATATAAATCCTCGAGGGGTGTTGCTGCACTCCGGTAAATAAATTAACCGGCTACAATCTAAGAACAACAAAGTTCCTAGCTACTACAAAGATTTACAAATCAAATCCTATACAATAATCTAGCTTTTGTTTGTACTAGGATTTAATTACCCGGTAACGATTATAATGCCCCTAAGAATATAAAAGAGTTAAATCGGGCATTATAACGTTGCTCCGGTGAGAAGTTAAACGGATATACAAATAGCTTGAGCTTCTCTGTAAATCAATTCTGCCATTTTCACTTCTCTTTTGGGAGAGAAGATGAACAGAAAAATAATGAATGGCTCTTACCTTCTGCTGCAATTGTGTAGACTTTATATCCAATAATGTGTGGCTGAGGAGAGAGAAGCTTCTGTGGCGACAGCTTTATTAAAACCTCTGTGGCGACAGGAGTATAGGAGGGAGGAGCAGTAATTTTCCTTAGTTTATTTTACAACTAAAATACTTTGTGGCGACAGGGATTTAACTTGTGTGGCGACAGGGGGAGACTTGTTGTTTCCTGTGGTGACACACTATAAGTACAAGTATGTACTTAGACTAAACTTAACAAACATGTACATGTACACGTTTGTTTATTTGATTATTTTTCTTTTCTTTTTTTTGTTTTTTTTTATTTTTTTTTTGTTTTCTTTTTGTTTTTCTTTTTCTTTTCTAAGTTTAAACTGTAATTAAATTAATTTATAAAATAAACTTATATAACTTATATAAATAAACTAATTTAGATTTATAAAATAAACTTAATTAAATTTTATAAGATAAACCATTTTAAGTTTATTAAATAAATTATATTAAAGTCCATTAAATATTTTATTTAATTTAACAATTAAACTTTGAGCTTCGCCAGTCCCATGAGTTGTTTAGCTGTATACCCCGCGCACCTCTTCTCGTACTTTAACATATAAACATTAAATCCAAGTACGTTCTTCAACTTAACAATTCTTCTATTAATAATACCCAGATTCCTTTCACGAGCGGTTGATGCCTGGTCCAACTGGTCTCGTTCACAGACGACTAACCCCGATTTAAGTCTTCGTATTATAGCCTTGATTACATTATTAAGCTTGCCTCAACTTTATTGCTTCAAACACTGACTATCAATAAAAAACTGAACTTTCACTGGAATCCTTTCTGGTACTTTAGAAAATGTCTTCATTAACCTCTGTCTATACCCTGTCTTCAATTCTTCAGATTTCTATGCTTCGAACTCTATCTATCTTCAATCAATGCCAATACACTGAAATCTTCCGGTAGCACTTGTATACTGAATCTTCAACATTTCTGAAACCCTAAAAGTCTTTAACCTTTGTTCTTCATTGAGGCATGATCATATTAATGAACTTCTTTCAGTGACCTGTAGACAAACTTCAGGCTTTCTTCTAATCTTCTGATTCTTTGTATTTTCCTTGTCTTCATTCTTCCTGATTTCTTGCGTAGATGTAGTATTATTAACCTGTCATGTTCTAGTGTTGTTATTGTGTTTAGTTATCACGTAACTGTTCATACAGCTACGCAGTCTCACCAACAATCTCCCCATATTTGATTGTTAAACTTAACAAACAAATTAAATAGAGAGGATAACTCAACTAACAACTAGAAAAATTAATGTACCAGGACTTGTAAATAATGCTACTGGTTTTCTAGATCAAATACTGCATTTCCAGATTTCTTGAGTAACTGAAATGAAAGATGCTTGTTCCTCTAGTACTGAACTGGTCTTCAAGTAGTTTCATCTTCATTTCCTTGGTTCTTTAAAGCTCTTCCAGATAACACTTCTCAGTCTTGAAGTAATCATCAGCAGCTTCTTTTGTACAACCACATTTCCTGTTGAGAAGCGCATATCTCTCTTGCTTCCCCCCCTATGAAAATCAACTGCTTAAAGCAGATCACCTTTGTCTACCACCTCTCCCGTACAATAGGATCCGTAGATAAGAACCAATGGTACTCCCCTTTTGGAAAACAGCTTATCCCCTTATGAAGAATAGTGATGAACCAAACCACTTCTTCTGATTACAGGAAATCACCTTGTGTTTTACCACCTCTCTTGTACAATAGGATCCGTGGTTACAAACAACAATGATGTGGTGTAGTGTACATGTGCTTTACCTTTTTCCTTCTTCCTGCTATTTTTCCTCCTTAGTTGAGGAATCCTCTAAACTATTATATAAGCTTTTATCTCCCCCTTAGAGATGGAATGTATGTTATTGTCTGAAGGAGTTCTCATATGTTACTTGGTTGGAAAAGAAATAACAAGTCATAGTCTGATCAACCATGTCCCTTTAAATGCTGCAAGAATGACTTCACTGTTGATCATCATGTTCACCAATCTTCCCAACTCCTTATACCTCCAAACTGTGAGATCACCAATTGTTACCAATTGTTAGCTCCCAAAGGTCCCGAAGTATACTAATCCAATCTGTAAATGTTAGGTCTCTAAGAGTTAGGTTCCAATCATAAACAGATTCGAGACCCGCAGTATCAAAAACTATGTTTAGGGATAGGGAATGGGATATAGTTTTTGTCTTTCTTCCTCACTGTGAGTGTGTGATTCTGTTTCGTGTGCCTCACAAGTGTTTCACTCTTCTCTCCACTCGTGTTTACGCTCATTCTCACAAGTGTATCACCCCTCTCATAGCTCCAAAATCCAGCTGTACCTTCAAGGAAAATCACCTTAGCCATCTTTAAGGAGGTCACAGGTGGTGCAATGGGAGTTCGCAAATCCCCATCCTTGTTAGACTCGTCAGATGAATCTGAGTCATAATCTACAAGTTACTAGTTTCCCTTTTTGGGGTTCCAAATTTGAACTTTGGGAAGGTAAATAATGATCCAAAGAATTTAGCATAAAGATCAAAGTTTCCTTCTAATGTCTTTGAAGACTTTTCCTTGTGACTCATCAGGTAATATCTGAATCATTGTCAACAAGTTGCCGATCTGCACTTATGTCAGATCCACTATCCGCAGATGCATCCAGGTTTATTAGTCCTGGGGAGGTAGACACTGACCACTGACATATGGCTATTGGATCAGTATCCTCTCCTAACACTTGTAAAGGTAATTGGTCCATTAAAGAACCTTGAACAATCGAATATGACCTTAATATGGTCGAAACTCTTGTTTCTGTCAACTCATCCTATGTGTGTGTAACCTATCCTTGTGCATCAAGAATTGTTTATGTTTGAGGTGGTGACACTACATCGGATATCTTGGCCGACAGGAAAATTTCAATAGACGCACCATGTTGAGAGGATGAATCTAGTAACTATTTTGTGCCTTTTCAGCCATTACATCTTCTTGAGAAGAGGTATGGGGGCTAGCAGTTGTCTCTGTTTAAATACTACTCATCTTTGTAGGAGACAAAGCTGATGGGTTGACTTCAGAACCTTCCTTATGTGGTTCATTAAGGCACTTTCTCCCTCACGCTCATGCATACTTTATTTTAGTGGTAAGAGAATGTTGGTTGGTTCTGTTTCTGTGTTTGACTTTACAGTCTGGGATAGAAGTTGTGAGTTTTCAACCTCATGACTATCAAATGAAAGAATGCCATTGGAGATTGAACCTGCATCACAGAGCATATGGCAATATAGAGATAAAATGAACTTAAGATCTATAATGAATAAAAATTATGCATTTAATATTTTGAGAGAAATGATGTACAATAGTGATTTCAAAAGATTTTAATGAAATAAGCAATCACCACTGTAGAAAGAAGTTTGATTTTTCTCTTAAAAATGTTCGAGTGCACAAGTCTGTTTTTATGCCTAAAAAGATAAATGATTTGATAAGACACAGACAGATGACCTAGCAGTATTAAGAAGAGAAATAAAGATTTTGTCTTTCAACATGGATGAGTTTTTGTAAAAGCATTGATCACCTAGGGTAAAGTCTAAGCAATTCTCATTCATATCAAAAGCTCCATAATCTATTTTTATAAGATTATAATCAACAAAATTGTTTATTGATAAATATTCTTAATAAGACTTACTATGCTGCTAATTTCAAACTATAGTGAATCTTTCAGATATAGCAACGCATATAAATCCACTAGAACTTAAAATCTCACAATTATCTGCAACAAAATATTAACAATATATCATTGTCTGATACTTGTCAAGTACTTTAGATACCAATAATTATGTTGCATCCTATTTTAAATATTAAAATAAGATATCAATGAATTAAATACCAATTATCTATCAAAAAGACATCAGCATTCAATTTCATATATCATACAATTGTTAACTCCTAACAACTGTAATATCTCAAACAATATTGGTTTGATAAATAAAGCAACATTAACCAACATTGTTTGTTTGCAATCTTAGAAAAATATATTAAGTTCCATATACTTTGATCCATTAAGTATTGCATCTATTATCAAAGTGTTTAGGAATTTGCAAATAAGTATAAAAATTATTCTAACTTGACAACATATGGTTACTTCTAATAAAGCAAAATCCTCATTGACCATAGTTATACTTAAGAAAAATTCATACACTTTCTATATTAATATAAGTGACTGAAGATAAGCATTGATTACCTAGAGTAGTTCTAAGTAATGTCACAAATACTAATACTTCATAATTAGTTCATAGTTAAACTCTTACCTAAATATCATTAACTGATATAAGTCAAGAAATTACACATAACTAATCATGCTACAATCATGATTCTTATTTCAGTGAATTCTTGAGATGTAAACATTGCTAAATTCACTAAAACCAAAATCTCATAATTAACTTATAACACATAAGTTACAATCAATATACTAGATATCAATTGTTGACAAATTTAGTTATAATCAATCATGCTGCTTATTTATTTTAAGTTAGTTTGAATTATGGAGCAAATAAAATCATTAAATTGCTTCAATTTCCATAATCCAAACTACCCAAAATAAACTCTAAATAAATAAATACTAAATCTCTATAAGTTAGATACTAGCACTTAAATATTTTCATAATTATTTAGCAAAAAAAAAATATTTTCATAATTATCCTTGAATAATCAGCAATAGGATATATGACTTATATTCATGACAATCACTCTTTGAATAATTAGTAATTTTAGAAATACTTTCTAAGCATATAAAATATTGAGAGTTTTATACACATAACTTATAAAATACTTCAACTTTCAATATTAGTGATTTTAGAAATAAGCATTGATTACTTAGAATAAAAATTCTAAATAATATCATTAATACTAAAAGTATCACAATTATTCATACAAGATACAAATAACTATGCTGCATATTATTTTAATATAATTTAAATTATGAGACTGATATGGAATGAAATTGTCTACAGTCATAACTTAAATCAATTAAAATAATATTCAAACTTAATGCTATAATATTTAACAACCACAAATGTATCTGACATTGTAATCATGATAATCAAGATAGTAGCACTAAGTACGAGGTACTGGATTACTGATAAATTTACAAGTCCTTTAAATATTGAAAGATTTAATACTTGTGAACTTATATTAAGAATTCCTTACAGATGGGATTTCCAACTAATATGCAATGAATGATATCCCACACTTACAAACCAATCTTGAAAAATTAACTTTATCAAGTGATTTAATAAATGTTTATGTCAGTAACTCTTTAACTAAAAGACATGCTCTCTAAATTAATGATACCTGGTGTTAAGGTGTCTTATCATAGAGTATTCCACAGTGTTGTTGGATTTGAGGTTGTTTCTTATCATAACAAGAAATCAATTTTCTTCCACAAAGTTGACAGCTTCCTGAGATGCTTCTCCTGTCACTTATGTTGACAGCTTCAGAGATGCTTCTCATGTCTTTCTTATAACCTGCGTAATCTGTATCTATATAGACAAACATGTTAAGCATAATATCTTTAGGGTACTTTTATTCCAAGAGTTGGTAGTCCCTTAAGATATCTAATAATCTTGTTAATAGCTATAAGATTGGATTCTCTAGGATCTACTTAGAACCTTGCACATTGGCATCTTGAGAACATTACATGTTGTTTATTAGCATTTGAGTAAAAGAGTGAGCTCGTCATACCTCTATAGCTTATCATTATACCTGAGTTGCACTGATCAAGCTTTAGTGGTTTCTATTGGTAAGTAGTCTTGGCATGTTCAGAATCTTCCAAATTTTGCATCTTCAAAAGATCCTTAACTTACTTGTATTGCCATCATTCTTTTGGTTTACTTGTGCTCCTTTAGGAATTATCCTAATGGCTTTCTTGAAGTAAACCAAAAAGAATTGTAACCTTTCCAACATGCTCCTCCATACCTACTCTGCAATTACTTAGCAAATAATCTTGCACAAGTTTTTGTTAGTAGACCAACATATAACATTATCATTATATCAGAGCACATATATAATATTATGTTTGTGCCTAGTGATAAGAAAGTTATTAATATGACGACTCTACTAGTTCATATTAGACTGTAACTTCAGTTAGAGTGCCATACCATGTCCTTGACGATTGCTTGAGTAGTATACTAGTTCATTCCAACCTGAAGTAAGCTTGTGAAGAAGAGATATACATAGTCTAATTGATCTGCTATTGCAAAGTCCATGAACTATTTTGCATTGACTTCCTCTTTTGACTCACCAACTAGGAGTGCACTTGTACACATCTACTAGAGTCCAATTCCAAGTGTAATATGCATCAGGTGTCTGATATGTTATAATATCCTCAAGTCTCATCACTGGTGCTATCTATTAGATACTGCTTCCTAATAATAACCTAGTATCCAGTTTGGCCTTGTCCCTCATAACAATGCCATTGTCATCCAGTTTGAATTCTGGTTATCATCATACCAATTACAAAGTTATCATTTGGTTTGGATACCAGCTTCCCTTCAATCTGGTTGCTGACTGATTGAGTTCATCTTACTTTACAATCACCCAATCAATCTGGATCTATCAGAGCTTCTGTAACTTTCTTAGTTTCTTCTTCAGATAGAAAACTAGAGAAATAATCATTCACACTCAGTAGCCCTTTGTCTCAGCAGATATGTTCTTTAGTGTCCTCTAATTTTTAATGTGGTGTAGTGTCTGACTAGTTGATCCTTCTTATTTCTACCCCTAAGTTGTTGCTGGGATTTCCTGAAAATCCTTATCCTTGCTGACTGGATTCATTGAAATAATGAATTTTATTATACACAGCCATTCCACTGCTTAGATATGAATCATCAATACCATTAATTTTCTCCTGTAACAACTTGGAGCATTGAGTTGTTGAACTGTGCACTTAGACTGTCAATCATCTTCTGTTGATCAACCACAAATGCCCTGTAGGTTGTTGACTCCACTGAGTAGCCATGGAAAATATCCTAACTGTAGAACATTCTCTCCAAACACTTTGAGGTTATCTAGTGTTTGCTTCTGATGGCCATTAACTCATTTATGGTCTTCATGTATACAACCTGATCAAAGCTTGATCTTACTTGTAGCAACCTATATTGACTACTTTAGCCCTTTGGTATTTACAAGATCTTGATTAGCTTGATATTTCCCTTGTAGCTTTAATCAAGTTCCGGGTCTTCCTTTGTACCACTTCATTCTGACACGGAGCTCCCAGTGCTGAATATGTCTCTACAGTTGCTTCCAGCTTGATCTTCTGATACGATCAATCACAATATGTGATGTCTTGTCTTGAGAATGCATGAACAACAACTTTGTTTCATAAGAGTAGTCAACCACCATCACTGAGATATATCTTTGCTTGATGTGATGTTGTCTTTGACTTCTCTTTCTGACATGCCTCATATTTATTGTCTTCTGAATTCTGGATGAGGCAGTCCTCTCACTAATCCTTTTTTACAAAAGAGTTCCTTGTGTTAATGTTCAAGGGTGAGAGCTTCCAATGCCATAGCTAAACTTCTGTCAGATGAAGCTTTATAGTAGAAACCATTGACTTCACCTTTCCTGAGATTCCAGTCTAGCCATGAGCATATCCTTTCCTTACTCTAAGAAGAGCAAGCTTCTCAATCTTCCTGCTTCAGATGAGACACTAATCCTTCATTGAATTGACATTTTGTCCTTTCATGCAGAACTGTCTGATAAGAGGATTTGTGCCTTAATTCTCCAGCAAAGAAGTTGCTTCAACTATTATCAGTGACTCCAATGATTAATTGTTATCAGTGATAGCAATTGTTGAATCCATGATGACATCCCTTTTCTGCATAGCTTGTCCCGTAATGAAAACCTTTGTTGTCATCTCCAAAGATTATTGACGGAATAGCTTTTGTCAATCATATTTGATTGTGAGGCTCTTTCTTTGATCATATACCTTGAGTATGAATTACCAAGAATACATATGAATCAATTAACCTGTTATGTCCTGCACTCGTAAATGGATCAACAGTTCTTGGTACCCAATTTATCAGTTTGGATCCAGATGGATTAGAGATTTAATCATAAACAAAGATAACAACAGCTGCAACCTTATCATGCTAATTCTTGTCTTAGCAGTCTTTGTCGTATTGTAATTAATACTTGGCATTCATTCAGAAACATTACACATAAGAATTAAGCAAGACATGCATGATATGGAACAAACAGAATTAACAATTAAATCACTAATTCTATCTAGTCCAATCCTGTTGATAAATCTCATCTTGTTATCTCAATCCAATAATAAAGTAATACATCTTAACAAATAATTCAGATCAAATAATTAAACCACAATGTATTAGGATATAGAGCGTAAGCATAAACAAAGGTCTTTTATGCTGGAAAATATATATCTCACTAAAGAAATTAATCATGTTCAACAAATATTCAAACACATATCTAAGATCATCTAACGTAACATGCATAAGTTAAACATCAATCCTAGTTACCAGAAAAATAATGTAGTGAACTAGTTTAGCATTATCTATGTGTGATGTTATCATGCTCGTGCGAGTGTTAAACATTTAAACACTATGATCTTATCATGCATTGAATATTGAGAGAAAAGTATTGCAGTGGTTCAAGAATTTGAAACCTGAGATATGTGAGTTGGACCATCTTCAGAGATTGCTATGAAAGCAAGATATTCATGATTCTCATCATCTGATCCATCCCAACTATTTCCCGTGCACTATAAGTTTTGACTGGCTGCTTCCCTAAGAAAACATTCCACCTTTGTCTCAACTCTTCAACTAAATCCCTACTCATCCTTGTTTGTCAAGCTTCTTGTTTTTTTATAGCAAAAACCCTGATAGTTACTTGACACATATGTCTTATCATAACTGTAGCTATCAAATCTTGTATTTGTTCCAACCTCAGTCTGTAACCACCTCTTGAACTGAATCTGTAAGAATCTCTGCTTCAGAATAGATAGGCTTGATCCTTGGATATAGATTATGTACTCCTTGTGAATCTGATGCGACTAAACTTCCCTGACAAGTGAAACACTGCCCTGACGTCCAGTCCCTCAAGTACTTCTACCTGAGCTTCTTCTGATCCAGCTATCAGTAACTCTTACATTCTGTCCTGAGGTTCCAACTATACTGCATGTGACTGAGATATTTGTTTGTCCCTGTTATTCTCTCTAACCTCCACAATTCCTGCCTGTATGATTTCATTGATTCCCGGATAAATATAGCATTGGTACAAACCACCGTGTGACTGTATAATCTGGAATCATAGAGTTGTCTTAAAATCTCCGAGAAAAATTGTACCCGTAGAAATTTCATTCAATTCCTGCGTCTGAAAACCCAGTGGTATCCTATGGAGTAAGCCTTTAAGGAGGTTCCACAATTTTCGTCTGTAGGTCTTGAAATCAATTTTGTTGGAGTAAGAAAACCATTATCTACAATTTCAATGTTCAGGAGTTTTCCATCTGGATAGCACATGGTCTTCGTTTTCTTCAAAAGATTGAAATCTACTTTAAAAGCTTGGAGGAATCCTGAGTCTACCAATACATTGAGTACCCTTAATTTAATATTTAAGAAAAATTTAAATTTTCAATATTTTAATTTTCTTAGAAAATAAATTAATCACAAATAAATATTTACGTAAAATCTAATTTTCAAGAATTTCGAATTTTCTTAAAAATTAAATAAAACGTAAATTATTATTTAAGAAAAATTTAAATTTAAGAATTTAAATTTATGGAAAAATAACTAAATCAAAAATAATTAATTAAGGTAACAAAAATTAAAGTGAAATTTCTCTGGCGATTAGACATTCCTGTATAACTTTGTGTGGCGATCAAATAATACAACAGGTCACAACAGAGTTTTAATTTCCTTTTATATTCTACTGTGGAAAACCCTTCTATGGCGACAAGTAACTGTTTGTGCGGCGACTTGATACAGGGTGCTCTTGTGCGTGCATAGGAGTCTGTATGGCGACGATGTTCTCAGCGCGTGGAAAACTTCTGTGGCGACTAATACCAGCGTCGTGATAATTAGATGGTGACTTAGTCGAGGAGCTGTCTACTTACCCTATGCGGCGACAAGTTCCTCTAGCTTCCATAATAAATTTCAATTGCTTTGAATGCAGTAGTACAAAATGGCAGCCCTTTAATATCAAATGCCTGATTAACAACAACCTGTAAACCGAAAACTGGAAGGCAACTAAACTGAGGATGTATCCGAAAATTTAATTTATATTACTAATTTTATTTACTAAAATTTAAATAATAAATTTATTTAAGTCAAATTTATAAAATAAATTTATTTAAATTGAGTTCATAAAATAAACTTAATCACGTTTAAGTAATAAACTCATTTAAATTAAATTTATAAAATAAATTTACTAAATCAAATTTATAAAATAAATTTATGTATAATCAAATTAATAAAATAAATTTATTTAAGGATCCTGATTCGTGTATCAATCAGTCTGCTCTGATACCAATTGTTAGGTCCCGAATTATCGTAGAAGGGGGGTTGAATACGATAATCACTAAATTAAAAATTCTTTCGAATCTTTAGCGGATAAAATATTTAGTGCTCGGATAGTGGTTTCGTGTTCTTGAGAAAAATAGTGTATGGAACGATAAACCGGAAACACAAGATATTCAGGGAAATATATATTCGTATATAAATCCTCGAGGGGTGTTGCTACACTCCGGTAAATAAATTAACCGGCTACAATCTAAGAACAACAAAGTTCCTAGCTACTACAAAGATTTACAAATCAAATCCTACACAATAATCTAGCTTTTGTTTGTACTAGGATTTAATTATCGGGTAACGATTATAATGCCCCTAAGAATATACAAGAGTTAATCGGGCATTATAACGTTGCTCCGGTGAGAAGTTAAACGGATATACAAATAGCTTGAGCTTCTATATAAATCAATGCTGTCATTTTCACTTCTCTTTTGGGAGAGAAGATGAACAGAAAAATGATGAATGGCTCTTACCTTATGTTGCAGTTGTGTAGACTTTATATCCAATAATGTGTGGCTGAAGAGAGAGAAGCTTTTGTGGCGACAGCTTTATTAAAACCTCTGTGGCGACAGGAGTACAGGAGGGAGGAGTAGTAATTTTCCTTAGTTTATTTTACAACTAAAATACTCTGTGGCGACAGGGAGTTAACTTGTGTGGCGACAGGGGGAGGCTTGTTATTTCCTGTGGCGACACACTATAAGTACAAGTATGTACTTAAACTAAACTTAACAAACATGTACATGTACACGTTTGTTTATTTGATTATTTTTCTTTTCTTTTTCTTTTCTTTTTTGTTTTTTTTTCTTTTTCTTTTTTTTTTGTTTTTGTTTTTGTTTTTGTTTTTGTTTTTCTTTTCTAAGTTTAAATTATAATTAAATTAATTTATAAAATAAACTTAAATATAACTTATATAGATAAACTGATTTAGATTTATAAAATAAACTTATTTAAAGTTTATAAGATAAATCATTTTAAGTTTATTGAATAAATTATATTAAAGTCCATTAAATAATTTATGTAATTTAACAATTAAACTTTGAGCTTGGCCAATCCCCTTAGTTGTTTAGCTGTATACCCCGCGCACCTCTTCTCGTACTTTAACATATAAACGTTCAATCCAAGTATGTTCCTCAACTTAACAATTTTTCTATAAATAATACCCAGATTCCTTTCACGAGTTGTTGACGCCTGGTGCAACTGGTCTGGTTCACAGACGACTAACCCCGATTCAGATCTTCGTATTATAGCCTTGATTACATTGTTAAGCTTGCCTCAACTTTATTGCTTCAGACACTGACTGTCAATAAACAACTGTACTTTCACTGGAATCCTTTCTAGTACTTTAGACAACGTCTTCATTAACTCTATACCCTGTCTTCAATTCTTCAGATTCCTATGCTTCGAACACTGTCTATCTTCAATCAATGCCAATACACAGAAATCTTCCAGTAGCACTTGTATACTGAATCTTCAACTTTTCTGAAACCCTGAAAGTCTTTAACCTTTGTTCTTCACTGAGGCATGATCATATTAATGAACTTCTTTCAGTGACCTGTAGACAGACTTCAGGCTTTCTTCTAATCTTCTGATTCTTTGTATTTGCCTTGTCTTCATTCTTCCCGATTTCTTGTGTAGACGTAGTATTATTAACCTGTCATGTTCTAGTGTTGTTATTGTGTTGAGTTATCATGTAACTGTTCATATAGCTACACAGTCTTACTAACAGTTACCGAACCCACATCGGACCTATTTTAACCCCAGATCGCTCAGGCAAGTTTTCTACCCATATATTGTTGTTGTGATGTAAATATTTTATGCATTATCTTGAGATAAGTGCATGGTTGTTATTAGCGGGTCCTGCGATATATTGAAGCATTTTTAATATGATATATATATATGCATGCCTGTTTTGGAATCTTAATATCTCATTGTTGATTCAATTTCTTATAAACTGCATAATACGTATGCTAGAGATAGGCATTATTTGCGTATACCCTTAATATAGGGGACTCGTTTATTATTTTCCTAAATTGGGAGGCAATACCCCCGTGTATAAACTATATAAGTATATTCATATAGTTTTCCATATATATTAATTGAATAAGGTTATTCGATAGTTTTGATTAATAATCAAACTTTA
Source organism: Apium graveolens (assembly GCF_009905375.1). Lineage (NCBI taxonomy): Eukaryota > Viridiplantae > Streptophyta > Magnoliopsida > Apiales > Apiaceae > Apium > Apium graveolens. The sequence goes on from NC_133652.1 coordinate 107,639,707, forward strand.
GTTTTGATTATTCAAATAAAGATCTTACTTTCGTATAAGTATATCTTTTATTATTTATTATTCATTCCAAGTATCAGTTTCAAAAACTTTTACTTTATTTATCTTTATGAAGATTATTCTTTATGTGAATATTATTTAAATAATAATATTCTGATATTTTCTAATATACCGGGACTGATTTATTTTATTAAATCATCCCTACTCCAAATATTTTCAAAAATATTTTTGAATCTTCAAAATGATTTTAAAAGTTAAAGCGGATCCTAATACTCGATTTTAATTTAAGATCTTCCTTTCAAAGGGGATTTAAATACTTTCTTAAAACCTAAGGGATCTGGTTCCGTGGTGTATTTTTGGCGCAACAAAGTTGCTAATTTATTAAAGGAGTTTGATTACTTTCCCAACGTTCGGGAAGTAAGCCCAATCAAAATGCGTTGGCATAGGTGACATGGGCTCAGTGGGAGTCCATCAAAGTGTAAGTGGCAGAGTGGTAGTCCATTAAAGCATAAGTGGCTGAGTGGCAGTCCAACATAAGGTCCTAATGGGGCCAGGGTGATGACTAGTGGGGAATTCATCCATCTACTAGTAGAAAAGGTGACTTGATTGATATCTTTGCCTGATCAGCAAGATATTAGGTTTATGCCAAAGTTTCTTCTTTCTAAAATTCTTGGAAATGACAACGTTGTTTATACTTTTCATAACATAGGAGTGTATGATATATATATATGTATATATATAGATGTATATATATATCGGGATTTAATGAAGTATCTCGTAACTTCATTTCTTTTAAATGATATTTCAAAGATTGATTCTATATGATGAGCTTTTGAAAACTTATTATACTTTGAACTGTGGTAGTTCAAGTAGTTTTTAAAAAAGGGTATAAGCATATTGGAGTATTTTGTAACTTCATCTTTTTAAGCTTATATCCAGTAAGTAATTATCTTATACTTGATAAAGATTTTCAGTAAGTTATCGATTTGGATACTTGCATCATTGATTAAACTATATATTATCTTGTGAGCTGTAATGTTCACTCTTGCTTCACTTCTTCATCACACAACAACAGATAGGCAAGCTGAACAGGACCAAGTTCCCAATTCGCGAACAGATTGGAAATATTCCGCAGCTTCCTGCAGGCGTTGATGCAACTATGACCGAGCTAGGAGCTACCAATAGGCTAGGCTTTCTACTCTTGATGTATCAGACTTATGTATATTTATGAATTGTAATAATGGCAAAGAATATGTAAATTTATTCAGAACCCTTTTCAGGTGTAATAACTTATAATTATGGAATAAAATGACTTTTATTATTTTTGGTATTCATCTCTGAGACTATAACTTGTGGTGTGTGTGTGAGTATATTGTAGGGTCACAGTACGCAGTATTTGGTTGTTAATTAAGATTAAGTGTTGTTAATGGAAATGGAACTCGTGACAACCCGGATCCCCGACCCCGAATTTGGAGGTGTTACAAAAATGGTATAAGAGCCAAGGGTTATAAACCTCAGAGATGATGTGATGTTAAAATGATAAGTTCACTATGATAATAAGAACTCTTGCCAAGTTCATAGTTGGACTACCTAACGTAGTACTGGTAGTTAAAACCCTTACGGGAACTCTTATAAATATCATGATAGTAACATAGTCTGTTATCTTATAGGGTAGCGGGGCACGGAACCCTGAGGTTTAGGAGTAACAACATGATGACATATTATAGATCAGATAATGGATCTGAGTACCCTAACGAGGGACCGGATGAGATTCATGTTGAGAATGTAGCGGTTGAGGATGTTATCCCGGAAGATATTGTAGCTGATGAGGATCACGTGGAGGATCCTGACAATACTGAAGAGATGATCGCTGAGGAATTAATGACCGTAGTCAGGGTGACTACCAGTGCTAGGATGGCCGCAAGAGCGGCACTAGAGGATGGAGAGTTACCAAGGGCACAGCAGATTGTGAGGGCAGTTGGAGTGGAGCCTTCTATGGTATATGTTACACCAGTAACAGACCCTCTCTAGGAGGTTCTTGTAGACATCCATGAGGTTCCACCAGTTCCTGTTCACTCCCCTGTACAGAGCCCAACACCTATTGAGGAAATGCCTCCTTTATCTCCCGCACCACTGTCACCTGATACTGTGCTTGGTTATCTAGTTGGATCTCCTGGGCTGCACCACCTGCACCCTACGGAATGCTAGATGCAACCGTCCAGGCTTCTCTTATTGCCAATTATTAAATGACTTTGGATGGCTTTTACGAGGCCCGTAATGTTAAAAGTGAGTTGTTGGATCGACTTACTACACCGAGGAGTGAGTGCGGGGTACTTCCTGCAGGATTGGTTTATAGCCTGGATAGGATTGAGGCTACTACCCGAATTACTGCTAGAGGCCATCTTGAGGGTCAGATTGATCCAGCTCTACTTAAAATTATCCTAGACCTCATTTCTTCTTTGATGGAGCAGGTTAGCAATGTCATGCGTGCTCGCATTCCTTGATCCAGAGTAGTGTGCAGAGTCAAAGGGATCAGACAAGAATTTTCATTTAGCACCACCTTTGGAGGATTAGCCTAGTTATGAATGATTATTCTAGAGTGACTAGATGATTATCTACAGTAGTACTTTTGGGATGGATCAGATCAGATGATGTAATTCTCTTTCATGTGTCTAATTGTTATACTCTCGAACAAATGGTTATGTATATATTTGTTCCTTACAGTTATGACCAGTTCTTTTGTGATAAGATCGCAAGTTTATTCGTATTTTTATCTGCATTGTTAACACTTAAGAGTGTCATGATACATATAGAAAGTGGGAATTCGTATTTTCCGACCATGTAAGCACTGTACGAAGGAAAGACTTGAGCAAAGTAAGTAAAACCAATATAAAGAGTTCGTCAAAAAAATTTCAGGCATTATGCCCCCACAAGGAATGAGATTAGAGAAAACCCTGAGTTTATTAAATTAAGGAGGTCACAATCAAGATATAAGGAACCCACAACCTTATGAAGTGGGAAATGAGGATTTAAAACTTATAGGATGACCCCGATTATGGGGAGAAGGATGAAACGTTTCATATTGAGAAAACAGAAGTCAAGTAAGGAAATGAGACCTGGGACGGTACTCCTATGGGGCAATTCATGGACCTACCTAAATAGAGCTTGGACTATTATCCCCAACCACCACCCTGAGGAATCGATGCGGTAAAAAAATATTCCTTCAGGACCTTTTTATCGCTTAAACTCTCAAAATTCCACGGAACAGCTGACCCAGCTAAGGCAAGAGCCTGCCTAAAGGAAATAGAGGAATCATTTTAGACTCTACCTGATTAATGAAGCGCAAAAAAGTGTTTTTGCCACTTGTCTTCCGATGGGAGAGGCCAACCACTAGTGGGAAGGCCAAGAAAGATATAAGAGAAAGATGTTTTAATAAACTGGTTAAAGTCCAGTCAATTGTTTCAGGGAAAGTACTTCCCAAGGTATAAGAAAGAAATGTGAGAAAAGCTTCCAAGAGCTAAAGAAAAGATTGGTGACGGCCCCTGTGTTGGCATTGCCGGATGGAAAAAGAGATTTTATGATTTATAGTGACGCCTCACACAAGGGATCAGGGTGCGTACTTATGCACAAGGTAATCTCGTCCAGAAAATTAAAGGAACATGAAATTGGATACCCTACCCATGATCTTGAGCTCGCGGAAATAGTTTTTGCCTTGAGGATTTGGAGGCACTACTTGTATGGAGATAAGTGCGAGAATTACGCCGACCATCAGAGCCTCAAGTACATTTTGGTTAGAGCTAATCAAGGATTATGATTGCGAGATTCTTTATCATCCAGGGAAAGCCAGTGTGGTAGCCGATGCCTTAGTAGGAAAGAGAGGTTCGAGATGATAATAACTTTGGAAGAGCTGATAAGAGATTTTAAGAAGATAGAGAAGTGTGTCATCATCAGGGTGATGATGACTGATCATGAGATAAAATTGAGGTTTGAATTCATAAGCGATACATATAATTAATCCCCTTTAAGTTAGGAGTATTTGATGAAACTTTAAGATAGATCGATGGATTAATAAGGAAACACGGACGGGCTGAGGACATAGGAAAGCAAGAAATTAGGAAATTGGATGAAGGAAGTGACCTTCAAGAATGTGAAGTGTATGTGACACATGTGATGTGATACCCAAAGGGGGGACACCATGTATAAAAGATATCCCAACATTGAGATGACTGTTGAGATAAATAACAGAAGTAAATGACTAATTAGAACTAAAAAGTTCATGTTGAACACGACCAATATCTTCCAGAACATCTTGCTACCATTACCTAATCAGGAAAGAAAAGCAGATAATCGTTGTTATCTTTTAGAGGCCATATGGATTAACCTCAGTTTGAATAAGGATGTTATTGTGAAACTAGGTATAGAATATCGAGGTGAGAATGATTGAATAAGTACCATTATCAGGGATATATGACTGGATGTATCCATGAAAGGATGCAAGTACCTTTTTAAAGGTAGAATTAAGGATAGAACCTCGATAACTTGAGATGAACTCTAGGGGAATGCATAAAGGTTGGCATTTTACCCTTAATAGGAAATAATGAGTTTGACAATATAAATTGGAAGGATTAAGGTAACAACAACCTTGAAAGATCAGTGGAGAAAGTTTTTAGAACTATATAAACAATGGTTCTGGTATTAGTAATTGGTATCTCGATATGCCATCTACCTAGGGAGTACAAGAGGAACGATTTAAGGATAACCTTGGTGAGGTTATAAAAAGAGAGGTGATATTTAAGTTTTCCGAATAGAAATTTTGGTAAAGAAAATATGACATAATAATAAGGATGCTAGGTGGGGCACGTGTTAAACCATAAGAAAGTATAGATCGAATCAGTGAAGGTCTAAATTGTTTAAAACAAGAAGGACCCAAGATTAGGGACGTCCTAAGTATGATCGAGAGTCAACCGTGATGATGTTCACATTAAAAGACTAAGGAAATAACTTATGAAAAAAAGGTGATATTCTTCCAGAACTTAAGAAGAGCGTTCTCGCATAAGCAATGATTGGAAATGAGGTAGAAAATATAGTTGAAGAGGGTTCAAAAGACATTGATTGGAAGGAACTATTACTATCAGGAAAGGCCAATGAGGTGGCCGATGCTTTAAGTGTAAGAGAGCAATTATCGACGCTCGTGCCAAAGGAATACAGTAATGCTACTGAAAGCTGTGAAGGTGGTATTGTGGTATGGAAGATTTATATTCCTTCTAATGACTGTGCAATACTCAACCATAATAATAGGTTGGTAGAGCTTTTAATTCATGATTATCGTTGTGAACGGGCTACCCATCTTAGAAGGTCCTATCTTGAGATAAGCCAGGACCATGTTATGAAAGGACTAAATGAACCTGTGAGCTTCATATCTCTAAATAAAGACATATAATTAATAATGGTATTAACATGCTATCATTGCTTTGATTGAAACTCTTCTGCAATTTTATCTGCTTTAAGTCGTATAGACGTCAAGTTCGGAAAATGTTTAACTTGGATCACGAATGGTTATTATGTTACCGCTTTAGAAGATTTCGATACGGCAGGTATGGACTCTGTACGGTTAGCTATTAAGATTCCGAGGAAAATGATTGACTACAATAGGTTGGAGGTGGACCATAGTAGTACAACAATGAGTTTGTGGATAATGGGACGATAACAACCGTGAGAGTTATATTGTAATGGATGTTGAGATTGAGTACCACTAATCGAGTCGTGGTAAGTATAAGTTATCATTGATAGACTAACTAAATCGATTATTTACCTATTGAATATTTATTCCCTCTTGACAGAGAGTCGTATTACTATACGAGGAAGGTTGTGGTGCAAAATATAGGATTCTAGTAACAATGATGTCTAGAATGAAATCCTAGATTCAATTTTCGATGTCGAGGGAGTTTCAAAGGTGATTGTTTATGGGCTTAGGCAAGAGCATGGGTCCGTAGAACGATGGAAGGAATAGTAAAATATCTGCGATGCGATGATACTTGATATCGATATATATACATGAATAAGTGTTTAATTCTCTGGTGATAAACCTCTATAGTTAAGAGGTAGATTCCAAGCCATATATTTTGAGATCATATATTTTTATATATAATTCTATTAAATTCGTTCTTTTCTCTCCTTTTCATTTCGTGTAAACTGAGAAGAATAACCATTCCAGAAGGGGAGGTATTGTCGAATGACTATCTATCTATGTGATGGAAGCCTAGTAGGATACCACCTGTTGTTTAATTGCTTGTCAAGTACTAAAGGTTGGCCACCTTCTGTACTAACTATGCAATAGGACAAGTGTTCGTGATCATGATCAAACTTTCAAAGATAGAAGTAGCTAGAAAAGGAGTAATATGAGTACAGTGGTATTCAGAATAGAATCACGTTCGTGATACTAAGGTTGACGTGTTTATTAAAAGGTTATAGAACGCTAACGAGCAAAAGTTTAATCAGTATAGTAATAGGTACGAAAAATAGTACCGATTATAGACTACAAAAGAGTGGGTATTGAGAACCAAAAGCTATAGCGCTAGAAGCTATGATGAGAAACTATTTGATAGACTCAAAAGGAAGTTGGAATGATCACTTAGCACGGATCGAGTTTCCTTACGACAATCAATTTTATGTCAGTATCTAGATGATGCATTATGAGGTCCTTTGGGGTAGACAATGTTGATTTCCCTTGTATTGGGATGAAGTTGGAGAGCGCAAGATGCTCGGGCCCGAAGTGGTCCAAAGAACCAAGGATATAGTGGATTTAATCAGAGGACGGCTGGTAGCATCCCAAGATCGATAGAAGGAGTATGCTAGTTTGGCCTGAAAGGGGCAAGCAATATGAAGTAGGAAACCTAGTGCTGTTAAAGGTATCCCCTTGGAAATGATTGATGAGGTTCAGAAAGAAAGGAAAGCTAACACACAATTTATTGAACCCTTGGAGATGTTAAAACGTATTGGGAAGTTAGCATATTAGCTAGCCCTACCCCCGAACCTGTAGTAAGTTCATAACATGTTCCAAGTATCAATGTTAAGGAAGTATAATTTGAATGTCGGACATATAGGGGAATACGAGCGCATGGATATGCAACCAGACTTAACCTATGTCGAGCAACCAGGAAGGGTTATAGATCGAAAAGGAACAAGTGTTTAAAAACGGGGTTATCAAACTAGTCAGAGTTTGGTGGTAGAACCACAATGTGGGAAAATTGACTTGGGAGTTAGAAAGTGCAATGCTAGGAAAGTATCCCGAACTGTTTAAAATGTCAAACTGTTGAATAGGAGAGACTATAATAACTCCAATTTTTGGAATTTTTGAAATCCTGATGAATAGTAACTTTTGCTGATATTGCTGATTGAGTAAAAGTATCAAACCGCCCTATGTAGGGGTTCTTTAATGGATATTTTGAGATCATATCAGTATTCTATAAAGTAAACGAGTGTATGTAAAGATCGTCGGAATTCGAATTCAGATACTTTGATTTTTCCCGAAAAATCAACCAGATATCGAAAGAATTGAGTATAAGGTACCATGATTAAAAGGATTTTAATTCAAGAATTATAAGAGAGGATCATTAAAGGAATATAAAATATTAAGAAAGGTTTAGGAAAACCCAAGTAATGAGATCCTGGATATGATCCCTCAAACAATTAACGAGAACGAGAGTTAAGCGAACTGTAAAACAAATAAGCGACCAAGAGACAAACTTGTACAAGAAGCCAAGGATTATGACATCATCATCAAACCATAGGGAGTTGACAAATGGCAAGGGAATGAAGTAAGCATGATGATGCAAGCAGGGTTAGCAAGATATTTTGCAAGATTGATGATGGACCAAGTATTTTAACCCTTAATTAACTAAGGTTAAGTTAACCAAGATATTTTTAGCAAAATTGAATAAAAACCAAGTAAAATCATTCACTACACCAAACCACTTCATCTTCTTCTCTCCCCATTGTTTAGGTTCGACTTTTTCATGAAAATATAAATATGTGATTTTCAAAGTCCAAGCTCCACACCTTCAAAAATTAAGTGGTTGTTTCCATGGATTCTATATTTCTAAACTTAGTTATGGTAAGATTTTGAGCTCTAGATTCCAGGGTTTACTAAGCTAATCAATTCATCAAAGTTCTTGATGAATAGTATCTTCATGAAACTAACTTTTTGTTTTCTTGATTGTTTGTGAGACCCAAGCTTGTTTAAGGATAGATCAAGGTCATAAGGCTCCCCAGCAACTTAGTTCACTCCAAGGAAGGTATAATCTCTCAAACCCAAGCTTTGACTTTGATTTTTAATGAGTTTTTGGATGATTTGGTGAAACTAAAGTTAGATCCATGTTTGTATAAGTTAGATCCATGTTTGTATAAGTAAGATCCATGTGTATTAGTTAGTTTTGGTGGTTTAAAGATGATTATGAATGGATCTATGATTAGTACTTGAATGAGTGGTTTATTTGGTTGGATCATGACTTGATTAGTAGTCATAAGTTAGATTTGGTTTTGTGATGCTTGGACGGTGATTTGGTGAAGTTTGGTAGATAATTGGATTGGTAAGAAATTTGGAAATCGCGTAAATATAGCCGTCGTAATGCCCAAATTAGGAAGACTAAATTTGCACATAGCATTTTCACCCGAACACTCACGGTAAGAATTTTACCTTTTCCATTTTTATATAGTTCATGATATGAGCTTTTTTTTTATATGTGGATCGCTTAAATCCGAGTTATGAGTGAGGAGAAACGATCGTTTTAAATAACAGTGTTTCGCGAGCGAACCCCAGACCCTCGAGTAACTTTGAGACCATGTTTAAGGACCTTAAAAGACTAATTGAAACATAAAAGAATTATATAAAGTGCATTAGGCATTTTTTAAAGTCCTAACGAAGGAGTCTCCATAAAATGTTTAATGGTTAATTTTATAAAACTGGTGGAGTCGTGGGTACGCGAGAGACTAATGTAAATTGTTAAGCATAAAAGCGAACATTAAGGTAAAAATGGCTAAAGTCTAGTTTCTTAGGCGACCGTGGATTAATTCCGGCTTATATATTATTTATAGGTTACCGGACCCATATCAGACCTATTTTCACCCCAGATCGCTCAGGCAAGTTTTCTACCCTATACTGTTGTTGTGATGTAAATATTTTTATGCATTATCTTGAGATAAGTGCATGGTTGTTATTAACAAATCTTGCGATATATTGAAGCATGTTGATATGATATATATATATATATATGCATGCCTTTTTTGGAATCTTAATATCTCATTGTTGATTCAATTGCTTATAAACTGCATAATATCTATGCTAGAGATAAACATTATTTGCGTATACCCTTAGTATAGGGGACCGTTGAATATTTTCCTAAACCGGGAGGCGGTACCCCGTGTATAAACTATATATGTATACTCATACAGTTTTCCATATTTATTAACCGAATAAGGTTATTTGATAGTTTTGATTAATAATCAAACTTTAGTTTCGATTATTCAAATAAAGATATTACTTTCGTATAAGTATATCTTTTGTTATTTATTATTTGTTTCAAGCATCAGTTTCAAAAACTTTTACTACATTTATTTTTATAAAGATTATTCCTTATGGGAATATTATTTAAATAATAATATTTAGATATTTTCTAATATATCGGGACTGATTAATTTTAGTAAATCATCCTTACTCCAAACATTTTCAAGAACTCGATTTTAACTTAAGATCTTCCTTTCGATGGGGATTTTAATACTTGCTTAAAACGAAAGGGATCTGGCTCCAAAGTGCATTTTTGGCGCAACAAAGTTGCTAATTTGATAAAGGAGTTTGATTACTTGCCCAACATTGGGAAAGTAAGCCCAATCAAAATGCGTCGGCATCGGAGACATGGGCTCAGTGGGAGTCCATCAAAGTGTAAGTGGCTGAGTGGCAGTCCATCAAACCGTAAGTGGCTGAGTGGTAGTCTAGCATAAGGTCCTAATGCGGCTAGGGTGATGACCAGTGGGGAATTCATCCATCTACTAGTAGAACATGTGACTTGATTGATATCTTTGCCTGATCAGCAAGATATCAGGTTTATGCCAAAGTTTCTTCTTTCTAAAATTCTGGGGAATGACAACGCTGTTTATACTTTTCATAACAGATGAGTGTATGAGAGATATATACATATAGATGTATATATATATATATATCGGGATTTAATGAAGTATCTCGTAACTTTATTTCTTTTAAGTGATATTTCAAAGATTGATTCTATACAAGTTTTATCATGTAGCTCCTTCTATATGATGAGCTTTTGAAAACTAATTATACTTTGAATAGTGGTAGTTTCAAGTAGTTTTTCAAAAAGGATATGAGTATATTGGAGTATTCTGTAACTTCATCTTTTTAAGCTTATATCCAGTAAGTAATTATCTTACACTTAATAAAGATTTTCAGTAAGTTATCGATTCAGATACTTGCATCATTGATTAAACTATATATTATCTTGCGAGCTGTAATGCTCACTCTTGCTTCACTTCTTCATCACAGAACAACAGATAGGCAAGATGAACAGGACCAAGTTCCTAATTCGTAAACATATTGAAAATGTTCTGCAGCTTCCTTGTAACACACTACTAGAAAAAGGGCATTAGACATTGGTTCTCGACTGATTTCTATTTTATCGGAAACCAATGTCTTCATGGGTGTAGAGAAAGGTGTTTTTTTTCACATCGGTTCAAAACCGATATGAAATATACCTTCTAACATCGATTTCTTTCTTTTTTCATAAGTCCAAAACCGATGTCAAAAGTCATTTCAGACATCAGACACTTGAAAATACTAATGTCTAATATGTACATAGACACTTGAAAATACTAATGTCTAATATGTACATAGACATCAATTTTAATTTTAGACGATATCTCATTTTTAGGCATCAGTAATGTTTGTTACTTAAAAGTGATGTCTTTGTGGTAAAGAGAATGGGCTTTTAATATATATAAACTGATGTTAAATATATTTACCGATCAAACAATATACATACCAAAAAATGCTAAAAATAGAAACAAGTGTAATTGTATTTAAATAACTAAAACATTATTTATAATTACAAAGCCAATCTAAAAACCATCCAAAGGATTTTAGTATACAATAAAAAAATTCAATTATAATTTTCAAAACTTGTATCAAGCCTATTGCAGCTAATACTTTACTCATGCTTTCCTTGATCCACCAGTCCATATGATACTCTTATTTGGGCTTCCACGTCTCATTTACCTTTAGTAAACAGTGTAACCATTGTTCCTACATCCTGCATGAAAGGCAGAAAAAAGACATTATAAAGAGATATCTATTGATACTTGTGAGTAAAACTCAGAAACAACATCGCTATAAAGCAACATAACATCAGTATGCCAAGCCCTTCCTTGTCTTTATATCCAGTTCTACCAAGTCTATATATGTACTGCTCTTAATCGGCAGGTATGCACACCTATAGTTGCACATATTGTATCAAAGATATTAGCTCACATCATTTTGGTATAGCAAAACTTATTCATTATTTTATACAAGGCATTATCTGCGAACATGGGAAATTTTAGCAACTTGCAATTTATATCAATGTGATATGATTGTCATACCTGTATGATAAGTGTAACATCTGGATAGTCCACTCTGCGCTGAAAATGGTCTTGAAAATGGGATGATAAATCATACAAAGTCTGTGAAATTGAAACACTGGCCACGAAATGAATGGCAAAGCCAGATGTCATTCTCAAAGTCATACATATCCAACATCAATCCCCTCACTCCATTCTGAACAACAAATAAACAACATCATAAAATCAAAACAACTAAACAACTAAATAATTCAAAAATAATAATCGAAAAATGCAATGGCATACTCTGAGTTGGTTAGTGACAGTATCTTCTTGATTATAAAAAGTAATTCTCTGAGTACCAGTCAATAGAGGTGCATCAACAATCAAAATGAATTGTGGGTCATGAGCCACGTATATTAGATTCACCATATAAATTAGGCAAAAAATGGTAAAAAGATAGGATCATTACAAAAGAAGAAGGAATATTAGCTTGGCCTATAGTACAAATGGGCTGATTCTTATCAATTGCTGGACAATTCCCACAATATAAACTGGCCCACAATCAGTAGCAGCTGAACATGATTCCGTGAACTGTGCATAAAAAGTAATTGTTCTTGAAAGATTCAGCTTCAAACTCAAATAATTATAGTTGCAACACATAAGATCTATGCATTATTACAAGAAATACAGATAAATGTACATATAAAGAATGAACCTGACAAGTGCCATCAGAACAAGCAGTAGAAGTAGTGATGAGTAAGATAGATACAAACAAGAAGATGTAGTAGGAGCTGCAGTCATTAGGAAGTGTGCTTCTGCTCATTCGATTTTCTGAAGAGCAAGACCATTGCACAACATACTAGATTCCAGAATTTGTAGCAACCAACGGATTAATAGCATCTAGAGGAGTCAACTTAGATTATAAAAAAAATCAGCATCGTATGCAATAGTAGAACATACAAAAAAATTATACAAACTGAAGCATTTGTAGTTGTACATTACAAAGAGTGCAAATACACAAACAATACCGAATGGGAAAGCATAAACATTAAGTAGATCAAGTAAGATGACTCGTGTAAATTATACAAATTGGTTGCTCAGGGTTTTTAGTGATGGGACCTCTTCATTTAAAATTGAAATATTATTATATAAGACAGGGTAAAGCACCAAGGGCTGATGACAACCACCTAATAAGAGTTTGGGGTAGCTTAGGATCCCTTGGAAGGCCAATAAACTACAAACTAAATAGTGACTGGGAATTGGGTAGAATTTTTTATTATTTTTTTAGCATCAGCAGTCACGTGTTTCATGCTGACTAGTGTACAGGTCTGTGTTATTATGTAATTCAAAAAATGTGGAGGAGCTTATTTATATGTACATACACACTCTAGTCTCTACTGTACTGTTTCAGCTTCATTTAAGATGAATATATGAGATCACTTGTTTGGTGATTCTCTTTCACATTTTTCATTCTCACCCAGACTATATTAGTGTCCTATCTGATCCAGATATTCTATCCCTGTTTCTTCCATGTCATCTGTCAAAATCTAGTTTCACAGAGTTGTACAATATAATTGAAACCTGATAAATTAAGTGGTGAAGTTTCCAGCCCATCCCAACTTAGGTCTATACTCTTTCCTTCGTCCTTGTTACACTCTTATCTATTCTGGTCAGCAGGAACTGACCTGAACCAGCCATGGGGAACTGACCTGAACCAGCCATGGGATTGCTCTGCTCCACCACAGACTTTACTAGAGCAGCTCCTGCCAATACGCTGAGGCCGGTGGCTAGCTGAGACAGCAACATAGGAGCAACCAATTCTTAAAGAAACCCACAACTACTCAGCTTCTCAAGACAATTTCTAAATTATCTGCATATATGCTGCTTCTCAGCTTTGCCCAACAATTGCAATATAGACCTATGAAAAGTTAGCTTAATTAACTGAATATCATAATATCCTTGGTTTACAAAGAATCAAGACCACTATTATATTTTTAGCTGACAAGATGAAATCATAGATAAAATAAAAATTCAAGTGAAAGAGGATAGGCAACTACTATTGCTTTTGTTTCACTGGAAATATTAATCTTGAGTTAGTAAACAATAATTCTGCAATAATTTACTGAAAATACTTGCTCAATCAAGCTCGAAACTCCAAATCAATCCGCTTGCTTACTCAATCAAGCTCGAACCCGTATAAAAAATTACATAAAAAACAAAAACCAAATTATAAGAGAAATTATAAAATCACTAACTAATTCCAAGAACACAAATCGAATATTTGGGGAAAATAGCATAAATAAATAAATAATTAAAATTGCATACAATTACCCAAATAATAAATAAAAGTAAATTGTATACAAAAATGCATTCAAATACACATCTGAGAACTCACTTAGATGAGAAGAACCGCTGTTATCAAAATTAGTACAATAGTTTATAAATTTCACCAATTATTAAAAGTGAAATATACTTACAATTTAGGGCTTGATTCAAGTTATATGCCTTGATTACAACTTGTATATAACTCGGTTGTTATTACAGAGACTCGATTACAGCTTGTAGAGCTCAAATTAGGGCTTCATGTATACTATTTTATATACCGATTAAGAACTAGGGCTTCAGAGCTTATAATCGACTCAGAGGGCTGTATTCATTCAAGATTTTAAAGGATTTTTTAGGATTTTTGAAATCAGAGGTATTCAATTTGGATTTTAAAAAATCCTTTAAAATCTGATGGTATTCAAGCAGGATTGTTTAAAGTCTTTTAAAATCTGAGGGTATTCAATTTAGATTTTAAAAAGTCATTTGAAATCTGATGGTATTCAATTTAGATTTTAAAAAATCCATCAAAATCTTATAGTATTCAAAATTCCATGGAGTTTTTTTTATTTGATAATTTTGTGGATTTTGATGGATTTGCTAGTACATTTTTTATCCTTTGAAATCTCTCTAAACTCCATGAGATTTTGATGGATTTGAGAAAAATTTAACTAAAATTATCAAGACTCTACGACATTTTCCATCAACTCTCTTAAAATCCATGTCGAATTGAAATCAACAAAAATCTTTCAAAATCCATAGATAATTATCAATCCTTTAAAATCTAGATTGAATACACCCCCTTAGTGTGTGTGAATGTGTGTGATTTAGAGAGATAATAGAATAAAGATGAAAGAAGAGAGATGGAGAGATGGAGAGAGGGAGGGGAAGAGAGAGAGATGAGTATGAGAGACGAGAGAGATGAGCGAGAGAGAAGATAGAGACGAGTGGATGAGAGAGATGAGAGAGATGTCGGGTAAGAGGAGATAAAAAAGAAGGGGGAAAAAGAGGGGAAATATTCGGGAAAAGGGGAAATTTTTTGATAAAGTACAAAAGTGGAAAATTATTTCGGGCTCTGTTTTTTTATTTTTTTTAAATTTTAACATAGACATCGGTTAGTTAACGACCGATGCGAATAACAAACTTTAACAACGGTCCTTAAATGACTGATGTGAAAGTTAGAATTTAACATCGGTTAAAACACAACCGATGCGAAATATAGGTTTATATTTTTTGAAAAAATACTAATAGACATCGGTTATTAAAAAATCTGATGTAAATATATATCTTTAACATCGGTTTGAAAAAAACCGATGTTACATCGGGTTTTTTTCCGACTGATATTAAAAGAATGATGTCTATTAATCTTTTTCTAGTAGTGACGCCCCCAAATCCAGGGTCAGGGGATTTGGTGGTCACAATAAACTTCAATCCAAAACAACTTGTTTAATCAATAAACAAATGCCAACAGAAGATATTTAGCATCTATAACCCCAAACTAATCCAAGATTTTATCAGGTTATAGTTCTAGAAATAAGAAATTCAAATTTTCACAAATACATTTTCACTATCTTTTAAAACTCTTTTCAACAAATTTCAACTTAATACTAAACCCGCTAGTATAACTTCGAAGAAAAGTATACTAGGCCGAAATATACGATAATACAACTATAATATATATATACAAAAAGTTTTACACAACAGAACTAAAATTAGTCCGCAAACCCTAGATCAACCACCTTCCAAAAGCTTCTTCTTTGTTTCCTCGAATTACGCGGCTAAACAGCGCAAGTTAATCCTCACTGGAAGGTTAAATTTAAAAACAGGCAAGTATGAGGAAAAAAATGCTCAGCAAGTTCATGATAATATGTATATGGTCTTTTGATATAAAAAAACCGACATCTGCAATAGAGTTGTTAATTTAAAATCATAATAGCTGAATCAGAAAATTTAGTTAGGGAACCTCAGAATTTGTTCCTCATTTATATTCAAAACCCTTTTTTGATATTTTTGAGTGAAAATGATTCAGCAATACTTTGAATCTTGACGAGAATAAAACTCGTAAAATAATATTTACGGAAATATCATAAAGAACAACATGAAACAGTGATTATGGACTGAATCAAAAACAATATAATAATTTTGATTGGAATCCTCGAATGACAGTGTGTTGCCGCCGGTGATCAGCCGCAGAGCAACACCGGTATGCCGAAGAATATCCAAGTAAACACAGGGGTACCCAAGGCACACATTGACCTAGCAAGGTATTATAAACAAGTATAATACATAGCTCACACTGGACCGCCGCCACTGCCTCTTACGCAACCATCCAATCTTAAAACCTTTTATTGAAAGGGGTTATAATAATCGACACCCTTATAAATTTTATTCCGCACTTGGGCAGGAATACTCGCAAAAAACCATTTTATTTTCAAAGTATAAAACATTTATAAATCCGGTAATTGGATAAGTAAAACACTTAACTATTCTGAACATAGAATAGCAGATGAGTTCTTGCACAAACAGAATTATTTAATTCAGCCATATGTAAAACAGTTATCTATTCTGATGTGGGAATAGAGAAGAATACTTGCTTAATTATAAGCAGTTTGATATGTAAAATATTGAACTATTCTGAAATTAGAATAGTGTAGAAAACTTGCCTTTGGTTTTTATCAGTTAGTAATACTCGTGGCAACGCAATTATCTCCGTCCGGCATCTCAAGACATTATCATCTTTCATTTCAACACTTCAATGATATGTTGCTCATACGATTGTTAGAGGCCAGATATCCAATACCATTCCATTTCATTCCTTCCAATGTCTGTTCTTGATTAACTCGAATGATCTGCATTTATAATTAAAAGATAGCAGTTTAATCCTCTAAACGATAATTACTTGACGAACTGCGCGTCAAAATCCTATCATCTACCCATATGGTAGCCAACACATAAAGAAATTAGTCAAACACAAGACCTTTGACCCACGTACGCACGTAATTCATATAACACATTAACATATAACTCACGTAACACATAATTCATATCACATTTGACTCAGTTCGTCAAAAGGTCCGACTCGGTATGCTCAAAACTGAAATCGAGTCAGAATACGATCGATAAATAAGCGACTCAGAAGTGACTCGCAAATCAAGTGACCTTTCGAAACAAAAGAATTTGTGTCTTGAAAGTATTTTTAATAGCAGCAGTATATTTTTCTGAGTCTAGACGCATTCCTTTCGTATTAAACGGACAAACGGTCTATTTTCTACGAATAAAATAAGAATAATTAAATTAATAATAATATTAATTAAATATTAAATACCTTTATATAATTTTTTAAAAGCTTAAAATAATTTTAGAATGTTATTTGGCTCAATTATAAATAATTACACTTCATTCAACTATATATAAATAAAAATTAATGGATTAAATAAATCAATCAACTAATGAAATGAATAAATAATTAACCAAAACAAATTATAAATAATTAACTCAAATTATAATTTTCGGAAATAATAAAAGATAATGATTTGAAATTAAAATAGATGTTTTATAAAAAAAATCGAAATAACAACTTTGTAAAACGGACTTTTCCCGGGGTCAGAACCCCTCAAAACTAATCCCAAATAATACAATCCAACTATACTCTAATAAAGTTTACAAATTTCAAACATACAATAATTTATATTTGCACGTATAAACACGTCAGAAACGAAAAACACGGCCAAAAACGACTCCTACAACAACTTCTAAAAATTAGAAAATATATATGTAAACACTAACATCCTATAATATACTCAAGTATAAAAGCGAAATCTCGAAATCCTTACCCAAAATAAATTCTGATCACCCCAAGAGATTATTTGATATCCGAAAAATGCTCCAGAAAAATCCGAAACTAATAACCATAGACATACACACGCTAAAACGTCACGTGGAGTAATCAACACTATCAGACTCCTTTTTCTATGCTTCGGAAATAAAATAAAACGAAAATATGCTTCACAAATTTTCTTCTCAAAACCTTGCAATATATATATACATATGCGTAGATATCGAAGCGCTGATCATTTCCATATGTAGAGATTGAAATTTGGACGAACGGTTTGAAAGATATGATTTTTTGAATATTAAAAGTATAACTGTAATATAAGAGAAAGACGGAGATAAGAGAGGAGAGAGAGAAGGGAGAGAACGGAAGGGGGGGAGAGAGAAACGGGGGGATGTTTGCAGGAAAGTGAAGGGAGGGGGAGCAGGGAGGCGGTGGTTGTATTTGTGTTAATCTGTATCTTTTTTTTCTTTGTTTTTATAAAGCAACACATAGTAGGAAGAATCTGAGAAGTTGCCACGCATAACTTTAGTTTACAGGAAGTAAACACGTGTAACTGCATCTCCTGGAAGCTTCGCTTCGTCCCACATTTTTTTATTTTAGTGAATAAAAGTACGGATAAAAATAATCTGAAAAATTACCGAAAAAATTTTAAAATTCCCAAAATATTCAAAAACTAGTAAAATATAAATTTCGTAATTTTAATACATTTTTTAATCTAACATCAGACCCGCATTTCGAGATTTAACGAACAAACTTGCAGGTGAAACTAACTCGAAAAATCACTGAAATCCTTCTAAAATTCTCAGAATATTTAAAAATTAATAAAATAAAATTTTCATACTTTTTAAAACATTTTTGAATTGTGCATCATACCTGCATTTTACGATTTAACGAACAAATGTGCGGGTGAATATAACCCGAAAAATTTCTGAAATAATTTTTAAATTTTTGAAATATTCAAATACTAATAAAATATAAGTTTCATATTTTTTGAAACATCCTTGAATTTAATTTTAAATTCACACTTAAATATAATCAGAAAATCATTTAGGGATAAATAATTGGAAAATTATTACTTTCTAAATTATATAAATTCCTATAAATAATTATTGAAATTATAAAATCATGAAAATGATTTTAAAGATAATTTAAATATTTATGAAAATAAATTTTCAATAAAATCACTTCTAAAGACAAAAATAAAAAGATACGACTCAATAATTAATAATACAAATAATCCTCAATCACAACTAAGTCACACACAATTAATATTACATACAACACATAGTTGACATAATATCCACTCAATCCCTAATATTACAAAACGAAATCAATTTACCGATATCAATAAAATGATCGGCTTTCAAATAAATTTTTGAAAATAATAATTTAAGTAAATATTTTCAGAAATTAACAAGGATCGATACAACACTTAACAATTAGCACATTACCATTTAATAACACAAACTCGTCAAACAGGAATAAATATCCACCATTTGACTCCTTTCAAATCAGAAAATCACATAAACATATTCAAATAATAATAATAATATTTCTGAAAAATACGGAATATCACAATCTACCCCCTTATAAGGATTTCATCCTCGGAATCAGCAGAAGAGAGCACCAGGGATCTTCTGGCCAACTTTCCAATCTTGCATACATAAATTTTCTCAAAATTTCAAATAACACTAAAATTCTTTATACAACACAGTTATCACGGGCGCTTCATTCTGTACCATCGTTCTTTCCCATTGAATCAATTATTTATTCGCATACCATTTGACCAAATTCTCCATAAAATCACTTTTACTGATAGAGAGAAAGATGAATAGAGAGGAAGATATAGGGAAAGAAAAAGAAAGAGAGATAAAGATAAATAGAGAGAGAAATAAAGAAACAGATTGACTTCGTTATACGCCATTGATGTTTTAATCGCATTGCAATCCACTGTTGATATTGGTAATGCCATCACATAGCCTTACTTTGACTTGACCAAGATAACTCAGCCCAACTTGATTGGCATACCTTCGTATATTTGAGATAATAAAATCATGAAATTTTAAAGAGAAAAGAATTTCATATCATAACGGGTGTCCCACCATTGTGGTTACTAAAATCTGAATTTTTGAGAAAGTATTTTTGAAACGAAAGAATAAGTGAGAGATCAATATGATCAAATGAACTTGTTATTGCTTGCCCAAATTAAGACACTACTAAAGGTTATTAACCTTCTTATAGTCACAACACACACAAGTGATGGCGTCTCATCTAACTCCTATCACACAGACAGGTATACCTTGTGTTCCCTATAGTTAGAGTTGTTTATCTCAGTCAGAATAAAAGAATATAAAAGAAAATCCAAATCAAATGAATAATTAAGGGTTTCTAATAAATGACCTATTAATACAATCCTTGGATCAAAACTAAAAAGGTTTCAAAGCTGATATTTTCGGAGAAAATGAAATCCTCGAAAATAAGATTCTGGCACAAGATGGTCATGTGGTGTCATATCGCCAGTAAAACTATCCGCCATAAAAATAAATTGGAAATTTCAATATCGCAACTTGACAGAGCTATCAAAACCTGAAAATAGGTTTCATGACAGCCTCTGACACATTATGTGATTGAAAACGGGTGTTAGGGATTATATCTTTTAACAGATACCTCTTTTCGAGAGATGTCAAAAGAAGTTATAGAAAGAGAAGGTATTGCCAAGGTCTCAATACTTATCTTCTATTTGAACTCTTTTGTTGACTCATCATCCAATTCTAGACACTTTTTCACGTTCTAAGGATATAGATAATTTTCATCGTCATTGAATCGTAGTAGCCTTAGAAGATTCCATAATAGAAGTTTACAACTACCAGGAGTTTTGTCTAAGCTCAACACAATCATCTCAAACGAATGCGCCTATCTTAGCTTACTCGTTGGTACTATATCCGACAGTCTAATAGGAACTCGATATGAGCTCAAGCGTCCTTACATAACTATACACACTCCTACACACTCTCGTTTCTAGATTACTATAACTTCAACTCTGATACCAACCTGTAACGCACCCAAATCCGGTGTTTGAGGATTTGGTGGTCACAATGAAACCTCAATCCAAAACAACCTGTTTAATCAATAAAAAATGCTAGCAGAAGATATTTAGCATCTATGACCCCAAACTAATCGAAGATATATTGTTAGGTCCCAATGTGTTTGTAGAAGAGGGGGTTGAATACAAACAGTACCGAATAATCGAATTAAATGCGGAATAAAAAATGTGAAACAAAATTCAAGTTAAATAAAAATATTATTAAACTTGAAAGGTGTTACAACAACTGTATCGATTACAAGGAATTAATCTCAAATTAATTATCACAAATCTAGAATAAATTCGACATGAACTTTTTCTATTTTTGTAATAAAAAGATTCAAATGCTAAACGCAATTTGAGATTAAGTTCTAGGGATTTTGATCCGCTAGATTGTTACACAAGAACAAGAGAATGATTTCTAGTTGATTGGATTTTACATTACAAACTAGAAATTGTGATCTTGAATTAGCAGATAAGATGAAATATTTTTCTGCTTCTTTTTCTTTTGTTCTCGGGTTCTGTTTTTGTTGGATAATTGAATAATGAATGCTTCTGCTTCTTTTAATCAATTCAGCTGAATGAAAATAGAGCTGGCATGACAATCCTTTGGCTCAGTAAGACAATCGGTAGGACTATCTTTAGAGCTAGCAAGACAATCAGAATGAACTAGCAAGACTTTCGGTATGACTATCAATTGTCATACCGATTGTCATAGTAGTTCAAACAGATTGTTTTTGCTGAATTAATAAGTGATTTTAATCTAATAATAATTCTGGTAAGACAATCAACTGAATTAGCATGACTTTCGGTATGACTATTGATTGTCATACCGATTGTCATACTAATACAATCAGTTGTCTTTTTGGAATTAAAACAGATTTTAACCAATTAAAAATTCTGAAAAACCTTAATATTAATTCTAAATTAATTAATCAATTAATTTAATTAATCAAATAAATTAATCTTTTGTAGATATAATTTATTTTCTTAATTAAATTATATGACTTAATTAATTAATAGAGAATTAATACTAATCTTGAGCAGCATCAATTCTTCTGTATATCTTCTGAAAATCATTGAAATATATGAATCAATTCCACCACTTCAATGTTGACACTCGATGTACTGTCTGGTTCATGAGTGACTAACTTCCGTGACGTTTCTTCATGTCTTGACTTTGACACTTTGATTTTCTTCAGATTAAATCCTTGTAATTAATTGATACTCTGACGAGATCTCTGTCACTTGATTAAATCCACGATCTTGATTTATATCACTGAGGCTTGATCAATTTCTTGAACTTCTTCCAGTGAATTAACTCCTCAAGTCTGTAGATGAACCTTGTTTCTGAATCCTCTGACAGATGTTACTTTGCGAGATCTCTCTGACGGTCGATCCACTATTTACTTATTACATTCTTATTTGAGTTGAGTTGAATCCTCGAATATACAAATAGGCTATGACATATGACTTACAATCTCCCCCTATTTGTTTGTTAAACAATAACACACAAATACCTAGAGGATAACTCAACTAACAAATAAGAAAAAGATATAAAAAGAAATGCAATGTAAATAGTAGAAAAGTTATGGATGACATTTAACATTTTCCAGATTCCAAGTAGATGTTCCTCTAGACTGAACATATCTTCAAGTAGTTCCATCTTCATTTGTACAACCACATTTCCTGTTGAGAAGCCCATATCTCTCTTGCTTCTCCCCCTATGAGAATCAACTGATTAAAGAAGATCACCTTCGTTTACCACCTCTCCCGTATAATAGGATCCGCATATAAAAGCCAATGGTACTCCCCTTTTGAAAACAGCTTCTTCCCTTACTAGAAAATCACCTTGTGTTTACCACCTCTCCCGTACAATAGGATCCGTAGTTACAAACAACAATGGTGTGGTGTAGTGTACATACGTAGGATCTTTTTCTTCCTCCCTGCTATTTCTCCCCCTTAGTTGAGGAATCCTCCAAACTATTACTTAAGCTTTTATCTCCCCCTTAAAGAAGGAATGTATGCCGTCGTCTGAAGGAATTCTCATATTTCACTTGGTTGGAAAAGAAGTAACAAGTAGTTTCTCTTTCTTCCTCACTGTGAGTGTGTGATTCTGTTTAGTGTACCTCACATGTGTTTCACTCTTCTCTACACTCGTGTTTACACTCATTCTCACAAGTATATCACTCTTCTCTCATAGCTCCATAATCCAGCTGTACCTGCAAGGAAAATCACCTTAGCCATCCTTAAGGAGGTCACAGGTGGTGCAATGGGAGTTCGCAAATCCCCATCCTTGTTAAACTCGTCAGATGAATCTGAGTCATAATTTACAAGTTGCTAGTTTCCCTTTTAGGGTTCCAGATTTGAATTCTGGGAAGGTAAACAATGATCCATCGAATTTAGCATAAAGATCAAAGTTCCCTTCTAATGTCTGTGAAGACATTTCCTTGTGACTCATCAGGTAATATCTGAATCATTATCAACAAGTTGCCGATCTACGCCTATGTCAGATCCACTATCCGCGGATGCATCCAGGGGATTTAAGCCTGGGGAGGTAGACACTGACCACTGACATATGGCTTTTGGATCAGTATCCTCTCCTAACACCTGTAAAGGCAATTGGTCCATTAACGAACCTTGAACAATCGAATCTGACCTTAAAATGGTCGAAACTCTTGTTTCCGTCAACTCATCCTTTGTGTGTGTAACCTTTCCTTGTGCATCAAGAATTGTTTATATTTGAGGTGGTGACACTACATCGGATACCCTGGCCGACAGGCAAATTTCAATAGACACACCCTGTTGAGAGAATGAATCTAGTAACTGTTTTTATGCCTTTTCAACCATTACATCTTTTTGAGAAGATGTATGGGGGGTTAGCAGTTGTCTCGGTTTAAAGACTACTCATCTTTGTAGGAGACAGAGCTACTGGGTTGACTACAGAACCTTCCTTATGTGGTGCACTAAGGCACTATCTCCCTCACGCTCATTCATACTACATTTAGTGATAAGAGAGTGTTGGTTGGTTCTGTTTTTGTGTTTGTCTTTACAGTCTGGGATAGACATTGTGGGGTTTCAACCTCATGACTGTCAATGAAAGAAAGTCATTGGAGACTGAACATGTATCACAGAACATATGGCAATAGAGAGAAAATGATTTACAATAGTGATTTCAAAAGATTTTACATGAAATAAGAAATCACTAATGTAGAAAGAAGTTTGATTTTGTTTTTCAATATGAATGAGTTTTTTTTTTGATAAAACATTGATCACTTAGGGTAAAGTCTAAGTAATTCTCATTCATATCAAAAGCTCACAAATATATGCAACATAATGTTAACAAAATATCATTGACCGATACTTGTCAGGTACTTTATATACCAACTGTTATGTTGCATAACATTTAAAATAAAATAAAAATAAAAAAATAATACAATACAAATAATAATAATAAAAACAACTATCAATGAATTAAATACCAAATATCTATCAACAAGA
Organism: Apium graveolens; assembly: GCF_009905375.1. Lineage (NCBI taxonomy): Eukaryota > Viridiplantae > Streptophyta > Magnoliopsida > Apiales > Apiaceae > Apium > Apium graveolens. The sequence continues at coordinate 107,664,051 of NC_133652.1, forward strand.
TATCAACATTCAATTTCATATATCATACAATATTTACAATTACAGAAAATACAAATAAAAACTTATATAAATATAGCAAAAATATAGAAACTATTTACAAGTTCAATGATAACATTACCAGCTTGCAAATAGCCATATCCCTCGGATAAACCTTTGCTGTTATCTCTAAAGGTAACCATGGGGCCAGCTTTCTCAACCACATTTGATAGCAGGGCTCTATCTCCGGTCATATGTCTTGATGATCCACTGTAAAGAATCCACACTACCGGTTATACCTGTTTAATGCCCTGCACTACAAATGGATTAGACCTTCCTCGGAACCCAAACTTGGTTGGGCCCGGCATACTTGTAGAATTGTCCTTTGTCAGGCAAAACAACATTTTTAATTTTAATTGTCTCAACTTTCTCAATGACTGAACATTTGACCTTGTAAACAGCCTTAACAAATTTCTGTTTAAGCTTAGGCACAAATGTCTCCTTTCTAGCCTTAGAAGGACTGGCAGTCTTAGACCTATCATGCTTCTTGTTATTCACATGCTGACGAGGAGTAGTCTTATCATTAGAAACATGCTTACCATTAAAATAAGCATACATCATATTAAAAGCACAAGACATACAATTAGAAACACCACATGCTTTATGAGAGTGATTAACAACAGGCAATTTATGCATGGTAGACATGGCATTTTTGTTATCCAACTCATGTGTGTCTGAGTTAGTCTCAGTTGCTTTCACAACTTTGACTGGAACTTTCGACACACTTGACTTGGAAACAACCTTCTCATTAGCAAGATCTTCAGCACATATTTCTTCTTGAATAACAGAAGAGGTCGCATCAAATGGTTCAACAATTGATGGTTTATAGAGGGGTTCATCAACACCCTTAAGCACATGTGGTACTTCCCTCCCTTTAGCACAGACACGAGGAGGGGAGTTTATGCCTAATTCTCCAATAGCAACATTGTAATCATAACCTATTCCAGATGTTTAATTAACAGATTGCTTACTGTAGAACTCTTTAGCCTTCGAACAAGAATTGAAGTAGGCTCTAACCTTAGTCTCAAGACCGGTGATCTTGTCTTTGAGAATAGTTTCGAGTTTTCTATAATAGTCAACTCTATTCTCTAGAAAAGATACTTGTTCTTTTAATTTGTCTTGATTAATGTGCACAAGTCTTAATTCATTGACCTCTTTCTCAAGGTCTGTGATCTGTAAACTTAACAGTTCATTATCACGACGTGCACAATCTAAGTTACCTCTTAGATGATAAACCATTTCAGCATCAGAAAGTTTTACCTCTATTCTTGACGATGAAGCTTTTCCATCAATAGCCATAAGAGCAAGATTTCCTTCATCTTCATCTTCACTGTCAGTATCATCCCAGCTTCTTCCCTTTGCCAGATAAGCCCTTTCAGAGTTCTTTCTTACTTTCTTTGGCTTCCTACATTCTGTGGCAAAGTGTCCCAACTCATTGCAGTTATAGCATCTAATGGTGCTCCGATCAACCATCCCTATTTTGTATCCACCACTGCTGGTGTTAGAGGATGAAGATCCACCTTTCTGGAATTTGTTGTAATTGGACTTGTACTTAAGCTTGGGTTTCCTCTTGAATCTGACATGGGAGAATCTCTTGACAATTTGGGCCATTGACTCGTCTTCCAATTGCTCCAGCTCTTCCAAGGAATAAAAATCATCACTTGATTGATTTATAGTAGGAGGATCATATTCTGCTACTAACATATTTTCCTCAGCCTTGGAACACTGTACCATTCTCTCCAATTGTTGAGATTGCTGTTGTTGTTGACCTTCAGCTACAAGTGCAGTAGATGTGCTGACCATTCTATCCTTTCCGTAGACTTCCTTCTGTTGAATCTGCTCCAACTCATAGGTTTTTAACACTCCATAGAGCCTGTCCAAAGAAATCTCACTCAGATCTCTAGCTTCTCTAATGGCAGTGATTCTATGTTCAAGATGAGTTGGCAGTGTTAAAAGGAACTTTTTGTTGACCTCCCTGATTGAATAATATTTCCCATTTATGTTCAGGTTGTTGATCAACGCATTGTACCTCTCAAACACTTCAGTAATTCCTTCTCCTGGATTTGATTTAAAATATTCATACTCAGAGGTTAGAATCTCCAACTTGTTCTCCCTAACTTCCTCTGTGCCTTCATTGATCACCTCAATAGTTTCCCATATATGTTTGGAATTTTTACAGTTCATCACATGTCTGTTCATCAAGGGATCAAGGGAATCAATTAAAATTAACTGAAGGCTGGCATCCAAGGAGGCTTCATCTTTTTCAGTAGGAGAAAAATCCTCAGGATCTTTAGGATAGGTTCTGGCTTTGGTGATCACAACATCATCTACTATCACCTCCGGTTCAATAACCATCGGAGTTCTTATCCCCTTCTTTAACAAGTTTGAATATTTGGGATTTGCCACTTGTAAAAATAAGAGCATCTTCTTCTTCCACATAATATAATTCTCTTTATCAAATTGTGGAATTTTAACGGTTCCAACTTTTTGTGAAGTCATTATGAATTTTTGAATGAATAAAAATTCAAGGAGTTGAAAAATCACAAAAGTCTAGGATCTTGATTTGTTCGTTAATCAGAAGGCTCTGATACCAATTGTTAGGTCCCAATGTGTTTGTAGAAGGGGGGGTTGAATACAAACAGTACCGAATAATCGAATTAAATGCGGAATAAAAAATGTGAAACAAAATTCAAGTTAAATAAAAATATTATTAAACTTGAAAGGTGTTACAACAACTGTATCGATTACAAGGAATTAATCTCAAATTAATTATCACAAATCTAGAATAAATTCGACATGAACTTTTTCTATTTTTGTAATAAAAAGATTCAAATGCTAAATGCAATTTGAGATTAAGTTCTAGGGATTTTGATCCGCTAGATTGTTACACAAGAACAAGAGAATGATTTCTAGTTGATTGGATTTAACATTACAAACTAGAAATTGTGATCTTGAATTAGCAGATAAGATGAAATATTTTTCTACTTCTTTTTCTTTTGTTCTCGGGTTCTGTTTTTGTTGGATAATTGAATAATGAATGCTTCTGCTTCTTTTAATCAATTTAGCTGAATGAAAATAGAGCTGGCATGACAATCCTTTGGCTCAGTAAGACAATCGGTAGGACTATCTTTAGAGCTAGCAAGACAATCAGAATGAACTAGCAAGACTTTCGGTATGACTATCAATTGTCATACCGATTGTCATAGTAGTTCAAACAGATTGTTTTTGCTGAATTAATAAGTGATTTTAATCTAATAATAATTCTGGTAAGACAATCAACTGAATTAGCATGACTTTCGGTATGACTATTGATTGTCATACCGATTGTCATACTAATACAATCAGTTGTCTTTTTGGAATTAAAACAGATTTTAACCAATTAAAAATTCTGAAAAACCTTAATATTAATTCTGAATTAATTAATCAATTAATTTAATTAATCAAATAAATTAATCTTTTGTAGATATAATTTATTTTCTTAATTAAATTATATGACTTAATTAATTAATAGATAATTAATACTAATCTTGAGCAGCATCAATTCTTCTGTATATCTTCTGAAAATCATTTAAATATATGAATCAATTCCACCACTTCAATGTTGACACTCGATGTACTGTCTGGTTCATGAGTGACTAACTTCCGTGACGTTTCTTCATGTCTTGACTTTGACACTTTGATTTTCTTCAGATTAAATCCTTATAATTAATTGATACTCTGACGAGATCTCTGTCACTTGATTAAATCCACGATCTTGATTTATATCACTGAGGCTTGATCAATTTCTTAAACTTCTTCCAGTGAATTAACTCCTCAAGTCTGTAGATGAACCTTGTTTCTGAATCCTCTGACAGATGTTACTTTGCGAGATCTCTCTGACGGTCGATCCACTATTTATTTATTACATTCTTATTTGAGTTGAGTTGAATCCTCGAATATACAAATAGGCTATGACATATGACTTACATATTTTCAGGTTATAGTTTTAGAAACAAGAAATCCAAATTTCCACAAATACATTTTCAATTTTTTTAAAACGCTTTTTAACAAATTTCAACTTAATACTAAACCCGCTAGTATAACTTCGAAAAGAAGTATACTAGGCCCAAATATACGATAATACAACTATAATATATATATATATATATATATAAAAAGCTTTACACAACAGAACTTACACTAGTCCGCAAACCCTAGACCAACCACCTTCCAAAAGCTTCTTCTTTGTTTCCTCGAATTACGCGGCTAAACAGCGCAAGCTAATCCTTACTAGAAAGTTAAGTTTAAAAACATGCAAGTATGAGCGGAAGAAATGTCTCAGCAATTTCATTATAACATGTATATGGTCTTTTGATATGAAGAAGCCGACATCTGTAATAGAGCGATTAATTTAAAATCATAATTGCTGAATCAGAAAATTTAGTTAGGGAACCTCAGAATTTGTTCCTCATTTATATTCAAAACCTTTTTTGATATTTTTGAGTGAAAATGATTCGGCAATACTTTGAATCTTGACGAGAATAAAACTCGTAAAATAATATTTACGGAAATATCGTAAATAACAACATGAAACAGTGATTATGGACTGAATCATAAACTTAAATCCATTTTACTCAAAACCCCAATCATGATATCAATGCTCATTTTGATGTCATATCAAATTAGATATCAATACTAACTTAGATTCTCACAACATACCAGTACTGAAGTATTGAAGTCAACATCAATCATATATATCAATACCACTTTTGATATTAACAGCAAATTAAGTATCAACATCAATAAGAAATTAAATCAAAACTGTATTTCAACTTTTATTCAAAACAAAAACACTTGATAAATCATTTATTATATGATGATAAAAAATAATATAATAATTTTGATTGGAATCCTCGAATGACGGTGTGTTGCCGCCGGTGATCAGCCGCGGAGCAACACCGGTATGCCGAAGCATATCCAATTAAACAAAGGGGTACCCAAGTCACACATTGGCCTAGCATGGTATTATAAACAAGTATAATACATAGCTCACACTGGACCGCCACCACGGCCTCTTATGCAATCATCCAATCTTAAAACCTTTTATTGAAAGGGGTCATAATAATCGACACCCTTATAAATTTTAGTCCCCCATTCACTTGGGCAGAAATACTCGTAACAAAACCATTTTATTTTCAAAGTATAAAACATTTATAAATCCGGTAATTGGATAAGTAAAACACTTTACTATTCTGAACATATAATAACAGATGAGTTCTTGCATAAACAGAATCATTTAATTCAGCGATATGTAAAACAGTTATCTATTCTGAAGTGGGAATAGAGAAGAATAATTGCATAATCATAAGCAGTTTGATATGTAACATATTGAACTATTCTGAAATTAGAATAGCATAGAAAACTTGCCTTTGGTTTTTTAGCAGTTAGTAACACTCGCATCAACGCAATTATCTCGGTCTGGCATCTCAAGGCATCACCATCTTTTATTTTGTTAGGCCCTTAATCAACTGTAGAGGGGGTTGAATACAGTTAATATGATCAACTAGACAAAGCTTCAACAGAATCAACAGATTTTATATCAATCTTATAAAAACTTATTATACAAGTACTCTCTCGAAAGGATGAACAAATATCCTTGAGAGTTGCTAGGTTATGCGAAAGATATAACAATGTCGCAATTGCTTATAGCATGAACCTAAACTATGCTTTTATAGAGCACAACTACCAATGTATAAGGAATCATATTCTATTAACAACAAGAAAACATATACTATTGCTTCTGAGATAAAGTCCTCCACCGACTTGAAATTTATGTTTCCTTTTCCTCTTCAAAGATCAACTGATGTGACAAATACTGATTTCATCATCTGTTGACATCATCATCTGTTAATACCATTACCCATCGAATATCAACATCCGTCGATATCATCATCATCTGTTAATGCTTGTGATCATCATCCATTGATGCTTCTGATAGTTTCTGTTTGATATCATCAATTGCTCTAAACATATTTCAACACTTCACTGATATGCTGCTCCTGCGATTGGTAGAAGCTAGATATCCAATATTATTCCATTTCACTCCTTCCAATGTCTGGTCCTGATCAACTCAAATGATCCGCATCTATAATTAAAAGACAACACTTTAATCGTCTAAACGATAATTAATCGAAGAACTGCGCGTCAAAATCCTATCATCTACCCTTACGGTAGCCCACACATAAAGAAATTTGTCAAACACAAGACCCTTGACGTACGTACGCACGTAATTCATATAACACGTAAACATATACCTCACGTATCACATAATTCATATCACATATGACTCAGTTCATCAAAAGGTCTGACTCGGTATGCTCAAAACTGCAATCGAGTCAGAATACGACTTTTTGATAAATAAGCGACTCAAAACTGACTCGCAAATCAAGTGACCTTCCTAAAATAGAGACTTTGTGTCTCGAATGTATTTTTAATTGAATCAGAATATTTTTTCTGAGTCTAGACGCGTTCGTTTCATATTAAACGGACAAACGGTCTATTTTCTATGAATAAAATAAGAATAATTCAATTAATTATAACATTAATTGAACATTAAATACCTTAATGTAATTTTTTAAAAGATCAAAATAATTTTAGAATGTTATTTGGCTCAATTATAAATAATCACACTTCATTCAACTATTTATAAATATAAACTAATTGATTAAATAAATTAATCAATTAATTAAATAAATAAATAATTAACCAAAAAAATTATAAATAATTAAATCAAATTATAATTTTTGGAAATAATAAAAGATAATGATTTGAAATTAAAATAGATATTTTACAAAAAAAATCGAAATAACGTCTTTGTAAAACAGACTTTTCCCGGGGTCAGAACCCCTCAAAATCAATCCCAAATAATATAATCCCACTATCTCTAATAAAATTCATAAATTTAAAAGATACAATAATTTATATTTTTATGTATAAACACGCCAGAAATGAAAAATACAACCAAAAACGACTCCTACAACAACTTCTAAAAATTAAAAAAAATAAATATATAAACACTAACATGTTATAATATACTCTAAGTACAAAAGCGGAATCTCGAAATCCTTACCCAAAATAAATTCTGATCACCCCAAGAGATTATTTGATGTCCGGAAAATAGGTCCAGAAAAATCTGAAATTAATAGTCATAGACATACACACAATGAAATGCCATGTTGAGTAATCAACACCGTCAGACTCCTTTTTCAATGCCCCGAAAATAAATTAGAATGGAAATATGCTTCGCAAATTTTCTTCTGAAAACCTTGCAATATATATACCTATACATAGATATCGAATCGCTGATCATTTCCATATGTAGAGATTAAAATGTGGACGGACGATTTGAAAGTTATGAATTTATTAATATTAAAAGTATAACTGTAATATAAGAGAGATAAACGGAGATAAGAGAGGAGAGAGAAGGGAGAGAACGGAAGGGGGAGAGAGAGAAACGGGGGAATGTTTGCGTAAAAGTGAGGGGAAGAGGAACAGGGAGGTGGTGGCTGTATTTGTGTTTATCTGTTTCTTTTTTTTATATAAAGCAACACGTAACAGCAAGAATCTAAGAAGCTACCACGCATAACTTTAGTTTACAGGAAGTAAACACGTGTAACTAATAAAATAAAATTTTCATAATTTTTAAAATATTTTTGAATTGCGCATCATACTTGCATTTTACGATTTAACGAACAAACGTGCGGGGGAATATAACCCGAAAAATTTCTGAAATAATTTTAAAAATTTCAAAGTATTCAAACGCTAATAAAACATAAGTTTCATAATTTTTGAAATATCCTTGAATTGAATTTTAAATCACACTAAAATATATTCAGAAAATTATTTAGGAATAAATAATTGGAAAAATATTATTTTATAAATTCCTATAAATAATTATTGAAATTATGAAACCATAAAAATGATTTTAAAGATAATTTAAATATTTATGAAAATAAATTTTTAATAAAATCACTTTTGAAGACAAAAACAAAACCATACGACTCAGTAATTAATAATACAAATAATCCTCAATCACAACTGAGTCACACACAATTAATATTACATACAATACATAGCTGACAGAATATCCACTCAATCCCTAATATTACAAAACGAACTCAATTTACTGATGTCAATAAATTGATCGGCTTTCAAATAAACTTTTGAAAATAATAATTTAAGTAAATTTTCAAAAATTAACAAGGATCGATACAACACTTACCAATTAGGACATTATCATTTAATAACACAACTTGTCAAACAGGAATAAAATATCCACCATTTTACTCCTTTCAAATCAGAAAATCACATAACATATTCAAATAATAATAATAATTCTGAAAAATACGGAATATAACATTCCTGCAGGCGTTGATGCCGCTATGGCCTAGGTAGGAGCTACCAATAGGCTAGGCTTTCAACCCTTGATGTACCAGACTTATGTATATTTATGAATTGTAATAGTAGCAAAGAATATGTAAATTTATTCAGAACCCTTTTGAGGTGTAATAACTTATAATTGTGGAATAAAATGACTTGTATTATTTTTGGTAATTATCTTTGAGACTATAACTTGTGGTATGTTTGTGAATATATTGTGGGGTCCCAGTACGCAGTAGTTGGTTATTTATTAAGATTAAGTGTTGTTAATGGAAATGGAACTCTTGACAATCCGGATCCCCGACCCCGGATTTGGGGGTGTTACACAAACCAAAACAAAATCTTCTAACAAATATTACTACTACCAAAACACATTTCCATTATCTAAATTTGGACAAAAATCATAAGGCCATATTGCCATTACTGTAACAAGGTTTCACCGCATCAAATCTACTTTATCACACAATTATAATATATTCGATAATTCCACCTTATCAAAATAACTTTCACCTTACCAACACAACCAAAAACCATTCCATCTTATAACACCAACATATTGAAGCAATAAATAGAATCAATAACTAAAAATAACCATAATTGTCCTAAAGTTACCAAGACAACCACAAAAAGCATTAGTGTCAATAAAATAATCACTAGCAAAAGACTATGAAAAAGATCAAATACTATTATGAAAAGATTGACTAATTTCCACTGACATCGCCATCGTTGTCGGAGCCTCCACTTTCATCACGGACAGTTGCCTCTTCAATTGTAACGACCCGTACTGTCGGACTATTAATTCTAAATACAAAACTAAATTCTAATACAATTATTAATCCAAAATTCAATTACACAGGTGTCTATTACAAAGGCGCAGCTAACGGAAGCGGTCCAAAAGTCAATCTACTCCAATACTAAGATCCTCGAACTCCAATGCTATCCAACTCGAACTCTTAGGCGAAACCTGAAATTGTAAGAATGAGCTATACAGCCCAGCAAGAGACCAATCGATCCAACTAGTAGGCCAAGTAACACACACACATATAACAAAATACGATAATCTATACGATACGATATACGAAACAAACACTTTCCATACACTTTCTTATTCTTATTCTTATTCGATACACACAATACACATGGCACATAGACAACAATAATTCCAAAATCAATAACTCATGCCAAGACCACTACAACCCGGTGATAACGGTCCTAAATTTTCTGAAAACTGTCACTACAATCCGGTGACTGCGGTCCTAAGTTCTTATTCGATATTTTCACAAACCATGGCACAAATCAAAGATCTCAAATTATCGTCTAGACATCACATATACACATCGATACATATTCTATATCACATAATAATATCAAATATATGATCACTTAGCCCAAGTTTTGATAATCAAATATAAACGCACAACACACAATTTTGAAAATACTAGCAAGATTGATCGAAAACTTACCTTAAAATCTGACCAGATCTGAATATAGCCTTTTTGACCTACTAAACGACGTTATATTAGAAAATACGAAACACGAAAGTTGAAGATAACGAAAAGACCTCTCCGAAAAGTCCAGAATCACTGAATTCCGACTTACGATGAATTTTCTACGAATTTTACAAGACTGCTGATTTTTGCTGAGAAGAGCCCTACGAATTTTATTAATTAAGGTGAGGAAGACGGATAGGGTGTATTTATAACGAGACAAAACCCTATATCTTAACCTACAAGTTATCCATATTAGAATCTGATCCAAATTTTAGGCCCTTTAGTCTAATTCAATTTTAAATCCTAGTCCTTATCTAATTTTAATCTTTTTTATTCTATTATTCTTTTATTAATCGAATTCTAAAAAAAATTACGGGATATTACATCAATCCCCTCTTATCATTCTCTTCACTAATAATGCACTCAACATCATTATCCACATCACTTTCTTCCGTGTAATCCCCTTCATCCAAACTAGCGTCTATATCTCCCTCTTCATCATCAACTACCTATAGCTTCAGTAAAAAAAAGCAAGGAGTTATAATCCATCTCATAAACATATATTGAAACTTGGAATTAAAAACAGGACATGCTTAAAAACTAAAAATACATGTTTATACTTGTCAAGCATGTCATTAAAAATATGTGACATAAGATACACAACTTCCTTGGAGATCAGTTGCGAGAAATCGCTCTGTCCAACTAGATCACCGAGACTTAATGCCGCTCCAGCTAGGGTACTAATTTGCTCATCATTGAGTTCTTTTTGGTACGCATCAAGATCATTTCTCAGAATCTGAAGGACCCCGCATATAACTTGCTGTACAAGACATGCCTTAACATAAGAAGACTAAGTCATATTGAAAATCCTAAGAATCAATTGACTTTTAATAGTTTCTGTATTCTGTAAATGAATTCTTTGAGTCTGTAAAAATAATTAGAAAACCAGACTGGAATATTTGTTTATGAATAGCCATAAAGCTATAGAATAAAGCTCTGTAAGAAGATCATGCCTCGGAATGAAGATACAGTAGCTTGAAGAAAAATAATGTTGTAGATTAAAAAATGTTTTAAGTCAGATGTCGAGAAGTCACAGATTAAGGAATATTGAGAACTATTCAAGCCTGTAGAGATGTCATATCGAGAACTGTTCAAGCCTGTAGAGAAGTCATATAAAGATGGAAGCTACATAAAATTCTCTACAAGCTGCAGAGATCTCTATCGCGAAGTCTTTTCATACCGCGATGTGGAGAGGTCTACAAGTCTTTTCATACCGCGATATGGAGATATCGACAAGTCTTTTTACATCGCGATAAGAAGATATTGACAAATATTTTTATATCATGATGTGGAGATATCGATAAATATTTTTATATCACGATGTGGAGATATCGACAAGTCTTTTATATCGCGATATGGAGATATCAAAAAGGCTTTTACTCTTTGAAGATCTCGATAACAGTTGTCTTTACAGAATGCATCTATCATGAAGATTCCAAATTACCAATCAACAAACCATTTTAACATTAAAATGGAAAGTCTACAAATATAGCTTGAAGAGTGCAAAGATCAAGGGTCAAGATAAACTGGACAATGGAGTGTAGCTGTTCTGGAAGATTGTTTGCAGATTTATAGCAGTTAGAATAGAAATAGTCAGAAGAGCTTTAAAAAATTATTTTGTCTAGTTTAGTGCCATTCTTGTGAACTGTGCATGTTGTTCTATAAATCATATCACAGGTCCTTTTGTCTAGAAGTAACAAAACAGTCTACACCTCTTTGAATTATCTCAAGTAGAAGCTAAGTTCTTAATATTCAAGAACTTAAATTTGGAGCACAAGCCAGTTGATTTTTAAATAAAATCAAGTGGGTTTTGATAATTTTTTGTCTATCTTTTATAGTTAATTAATTATCACAACAAAAATACTTAAGTTGTTGAGTTCAACCAAGCCCAAAACACTTAACTAGATTTAGCTACAATAACTTGAAAAAGGTTTTAAGAAAAACCAAGAAACACGCATTCACCCCCCTGTGTTCATTCTAAAGCTAACAAGTGGTATCAGATCAAAATTTGAAAGTATACATATTAGGTCTTGGAAGTATTACTGCACAGAAGTTTAGCAGTATCAAGATACCTATCTTTGACAAAGGGAACTACACACTATGGAGGAAAAAGATGATGTTCTTCATCAAGATAGCTCATCCACTGTACCCTAAGATTCTGAGGCCTGGACCTTTTATCCCTGTGGTGAGAATACCTAAAACAACTTAAGATGATGTTATTGTTCCGACTCAGTATGTTCCAAAAGATCAAGCTATGTACACAAAGCCAGAGAAAGAGAAGGTCTCACTAGACAGTGGCTTGCAAATCATCTTGATCAAGACTCTTGATAATGTTATGTACAACAACATTATTAACTGTGATATAGCCAAGCATGTAATGCCCGTAAATACGGGGTCAGAGAATTTGGTCGTCACAATGAAACCTCGATAAAATGTAACATGTTTAATCAATAAACAAGTACCGACAATGACATATAGCATCAATGACCCCAAACTACACCAAGATCTTTTTAGGTTACAGTTCTAAAAACAAGACTCCAATTTCCACAAGTAAATTTTTCCTTTCTTTTTAAACTCTTTTCAACAATTTGTAACTCAAAATTAAACCCGCTAGTATAACTTCGAAAAGAAGTATAATAGGCCAATATATATAATAACATATTTAATATATATAAAAACACTTTACATAATAGAACTTACTCTAGTTTCGCAAACCCTCGACCAAACGTCTTCTGAATTGCATCTTTCTCTTTACTTTCTCGAATTACGTGGCTAAACAATGCAAGTTATTTCTCACTGGAAGGTTAAATTTAAAACAGTCAAGTATGAGCGAAATAAATGCTCAGAAGGTTCCATATAACATATAAATGGTCTTTTGATATAAAAACCGACATCTGCAATAAAGCAGAATATTTAAAATCATATTTGCTGAACTAGAAAATTTAATTAAGGAATCCAATAATTATTTTCTCAACTGTATTGAAAATCCTTTTTTATTATATTTTTGAGTGAAAATGCTTCAGCAATAAATTTGAATTCCATTAAGGATAAGAAATTGTAAAACATTGTTTACAGGATTATTGTAAACAATAATAAGAAACAGTTATTATAGACTGAATCATAAACTTTATTCAAAACCCCACCCTTGACATTATATTCAGTTTGATGTTAATGTCAAATTAGATATCAATAATAATCTTAGATGCTTATAACATACCAGTACTGAAGTATTGAAGTCAACATCAATCATATATATCAATACCAATTTTTGATATTAACAGCAAATTGGATATCAACATCAATCTAAAATTATATCAAAACGGCATCTCACAATTTATCCAAAATAGAAACACTTGATAAATCTTTTATAATATGATTATAAAAAATAATATAGCAATTTAGATATCAACAACAATTTAGATTGGAACCAATCATTCACTATGTTATTCCTGATGATCAGTCCTGAAACAACACCGGTATCCCGTAACCATTAAGTAAATATAGGACATCCCAAAAGGCATATATTCACCTTGCAAGATATTATATTTTCATATAATAGCTCGCGATGGACCGGTGTCTCGGCCATTTACGATGTAACCGTAACCATCCAATCTTAAACCAAATTACGAAAGGAGCCGAATCAAATGACATCCTTAATAATTTAATTCCCCCATCTCAAATGATCAGGAGTAATCTTCAAATGAACTCATTGTTATCAAAAGCTAAATCATTTATAAATCCAGTATTTGGCTAAGTAAAAACACTTAACTTTTCTAAACATAGAATAGAAGAAACGCACTTGCATAATCTGAAGTGAACATTTTGATATGTAAAGTATTAACTATTTCGGAATTAGAATAGAGGAGAAAACTTGCATATTCATAACTAGCAGTTTGATTTGTAAAACATTTAACTATTCTGGATGTAGAATAAGGAAGATACATGCCTTTGGTTTTTTAGCAATTAGGCACACTCACAATAACACAAATATTCTGACATTTTGTGTCAAGAAATCACCGTCTGTTGGGAACTGTCTATGTCTGAAATCAGGATCTGTCAAGTAGTCAGGATCTGACAGTCAGGATGTGTTAAGCCATCAGGATGTGAAGACTGTCAGGATTTGAGTAGATAAGTCAAATCTGCGAGATAAATAAGGAGGTGCTGATTTATAGGATCGTAGTTGATTTAGATATGTATAGAAAGTAAAAAAGGTTATACCGTAACATATCTTGTAATTGATAGGGATTGATTATGTAGCTGTGTGATATATAAACACATAATAGGTTATCATTTTATAAAGAGCTTAACTCGAGTATTCGTATAACCTACAGCTCTTAAGAATATTGTTCTTGAGAGAGTTTTGTAATAGCTTATTAAAGATCAATATAAATTTCTATTTGATTCATCTGTGCTTTCTTTACTTCCTTTATATATCGATTTATTTAGTAATTGTATCTAACCTCCCTTAGACAATTACTTTACTAGGAAATAAGTGGTATTACAGCGGTCAAATTAACTGTTATTTTGAAAAGGTCAAGATGTATGGAAGTAAGTATCAAAGCATGAAAATTTCCATCCTGAAGAAAGCTGATTACTCTACATGGAGAGTAAAGATGTTGATGTTCCTGGAAGCTATTGATGATACATATGTTGACATTATCAAAGCTGGACCTCCCTATCCTATGAAGTATGTGCCCATGACACCAGATGTTCCTGATCACTATATCAGGAAAGAAAAATCAGAATGGTCAGTTGCTGAGAAAGCGCCAATGCTTAAGGATGCAAAAGTCAGAAATCTTCTACACAACAGTTTGGATAATATGATGTCCAACAGGGTGATTGCCTGCAAGACTGCAAAAAAAAATATGGGATGCCTTTGAGACACAGTGTAAAAGTATAATGGCAATAAAGAAGAATAGAAGAGTTGTTCTTGTGCAAGAATATGAGCAATTTGATGCCAAGACTGAAGAGTCTATTACTGACATCTATGATAGATTTCTGACACACTGAATGATTTATCATTGGTTGAAAAAGATTATGATAGAGAAGACTCAAACACCAAGTTTCTGATAGCTCTTCTAGAAGATTGGGATACTCAAGACTCAATAATCATGCATCAATATGATCTTGATTTACTGACTCTGGATGAAGTTTATGGGATGCTGAAAACTAATGACTTGGAGATCCAGCAAAGGAAGCATAAAAAGGGTCAAAAGATGAAGGTTGTGGCTCTAAATGCTGAGACTCATAAGGGAAAAAAAAAGATGAGTGAGAGGTCAAGAATAAAGAATATCATGGAAGAGTCAGATACTGATGAATCATCAGATCCTGACACAGATACTGACAAGGATTTTGAGATTAAATTGGATGATCCTCAAGTAGTTAAAATGGTTGCAATGCTGGTTAAAGGTTTTAGAAGGATGAGTTTTGCAAAACAGAAAATTCGGAAAGAGTGATGGACGGTACACCAAGGGAAGGAAGTTTGACGCGACCAAGGTGACTTGTTACAACTGCAATGAAAGGGGACAGCTGACTACTAATTGCCCCAATTCAACTGGAAAAGCTTTGGTCACAACAAACTACAACAAAGACAGGATGGACTCATCAGGAACAAACAATGATGATGAATGCTATGCACTCATGGAAACTTATGGAGAGGATGCTTCAGGAACTGATTAGGTACCTTTAGTTATATTCCCTATTGATACTAATAATCTATCTGAACTAAAAAAATTCTTATACTATCGGCATGTCACTTTTAAAAGTAAGACTATTGAATGTGATTGTTTGATTGCTAATAATAATAAGCTTAGAGATAGAAATGATTTCTTAGAATCTGAGTTAGTATGCATGCATGAGAATGAAAAAGCATGTAAAAAGGCCCAAAATAATGAAACTCGGATAAACATCAAATATGCCAGACTAGAGAAAGTTCTTGAGAAAGAAAGAGATGTGTTTAAAACATGGATGTCTTTAGAAAGAAAAGTTCATAGTTTCATCAGTGATAAGAATTAGAAAGAATGTCTAAGTTATAATAAATTTACTGATAGGAATATTAATAAAACTATTAATAACACTACTCATATTAAGTTTGTAAGAACTAATAAAAATGGAGTGAAGTCTGTTTATGAAGTTGGTTCTACCTCTAAGATTCCTAATGAGAAGAAATTTGAACCTAGAGTCTCTAATTAAAAGAAAGAAGAGCCTAAAATACAAAAAAATAAAAGCAAGAATATAGGACTTCTTTCTAAAAGTCAGTTAGACAAGAAAATTTGTGAGGTAACTACTAGGACTCACAAATCTAGGTCTAAAAGAGGTAGAAATGGTAAAAGGGGAATAAATAAGGCAAGCAACTATAAGTACATTCGTGATGCTCCAAGGAAAGCTTGTTTTAACTGTGGTAATAGTAATCATATTGCTACTGATTGCAGGAAGCCTTAAAAGAAAGTCACTAAGATTCCTGAGTCTGATATTAGTGGTAGATCGGTATTTTATAAACCACAGAACCCTTGTTTTCATTATAGTATCAATTGGCATTCTATTTACACTTGTAAAGATTATCATAGTCTGTATCACAACAATTATGATCCTTTAACTAAATTCAATAAAATTGGTATTTTAAATAAAACTGCTAAACTGAATGTGCATACATCTTATAGAGTTAAAACTGTCAAGATAAATCCTGATGGAGCAATTCTTAATGGATCAAATCCTGACAAGAAATCTCTTACTGCAAAAATACATAAAATGTCCAAAAGGACCCAACAAGTGTGGGTTCTTAAAAATTCTAACTGATTTCCATATTTGTGATTATAGGGAAACAAGAAGAATGTGCTTGTTTTGGACAGTGGTTGTTCTGCACATATGACTGGAACTAAATCCATGTTGTCAGAATATGAGGGGAAGGCTGGCCCAATGGTTTCCAATGATGATGATAATATAGGAAAAACATTGGGACATGGCAATATAATCATTGGAAATGTCATCATCTTAAATGTAGCTGGTAGATGGACTAAAGCACAATCTGTTGAGCATCAGTCAAATTACTGACAGAGATTTATATGTTGTGTTCAATGATACTCACTATGAAGTAGTTTATAAGATCATGAAGAAAATTGTTTTCAAATCCTACATATATGGAAACATTTATAAAGCCAAACTTTACACAAATATTGATGGTCCTGAAACTTGTTTGGTAACCAAAGCATCAGTAGATAAAAATTGGAATTGGCACAAGAAACTCTGTCACCTGAACTTTAATAATCTCAATGAACTGGTGAAGAAAGATTTGGTAAGAGATCTTTTAAGTGGCATTTATGTCCACTTAGAATGCTCTATAAAGGCTTGGATTGATGTTTTGTACTCAAGTTATTTTTGTTTTTGATGTGTTTTGTAGTGTTTTTGCATTTCAGGCGTATAACAGGAATCAAGGTAATTTAGCATTGTTTTGGTGCTAAATTGTTGATAGGAGTGTGTCTAGGAAGATTGCTCAAGGAAGCTCAAACCATGCAAGAAAATAAAAATCAGTATTTTTTTCAGAAGGTCAGCGCGCCCACGCTGTAGTAGCACTCGGCCGCGCCATGGATGTAGATTGTCAGCGCGCCCGCGCTGTTGAAGCGCGCGCCCGCGCAAGGTCGGCATGACAGAATTCTGTTTCTACTTGGATTGTGAGAGTTTGAAGCCCTGGTTGATTCTGCAGCATATATAATAAAAACTTAAGATCGTTTTTCATAACAAGACGTTCCAGAGCTTAAGGAGAAGGCGTAAGAAGACCGTATAGCATAAATTCAACCAAGTCAAAGAAGATCTAGTTTATTATTGTGATTCTTTGTTTTAAATTATAATCTCGGATGCTAGTTTTCTTATTTGTGAACCTATACTCTTGTTATGTACTTGGTTTATTAATTATTAAGCATAAAGACTACGTTTATTATGCCATGCTTTCATCGGAACCCATGTTGATGATGAGTCCGATTATGGGCTAATCGTTATCATGGGGTTCTAGAGGATTTACTTATGGATTTCTTTAGTTAATTTATTTCGATACCTTAGTGTGTGGTTATTGTATGATAACCTTGTATTGGTTGTGTTTATTCGTCTTATGAGCGTCGTGAATTATAAGATAGCGTGTTAATCTCTAATGAAGCGAAAGTGAATTTAGGGGTTTAGAACCTACCATGCTAGCATAGGTTCATGTATTGTTATGCATTATTCGTGTAATAACCGGGAAAATTATGTGAATATTATGTGTTAAATAAATAAATATTATGTGTTTTATAAATTTAGAGTAATTATTGCCATGATATTAGATGTTATAGTTGTTATGTGTGTTTCTGTGTGGGCCAAAAAAATTTTCGATTGATTAAAATGTGTTTAAACTGCAATTATATGAACCTATCTGCAATCAGGACGCGTATTAATTAGCGTCTTTATTAAAGTACTCGTTTTATTTCGTTTTACACTTGCTTCAATGCATTTTATTTGTTATCGGGTTTTTCTGGTAATTTAGGGATCGTTCCCGTTTTTCAAAAATCATCGGACCGGAACCCCACCGAGATGACAAACCCCACAAAATCCGTGTTTTCATTTTTATAAAATTATTTGTATTTCAAATACCCTTTATTTTTGTATTTTTGAATTATTCATAATTTTTGGGGAATTTTGACATTAATTTTGTATTTTATCGTTTTTAAAATTATTCCCCGTAATTATTATTTTGGGGCCCTAATTAATATAACTAAGGTATAAAATCACCCTTAATTTATTTTGGGGATATAATTTCAGATTTAATATAAATAGCTGGACTGTTTATTTATTTATTTTTATTTTATAAAAAATCAGAAAATTCATACAAAACAAGAACATTCGTGGGGGTGAGATTTTAGGCAGCAACTTTAATCGTGATTTTTGATCGATTTAGGGAACCAAATCAGACGTTCTAGTTGTCAAAATCATCATCTCGACGAGAGCTTTCCATTGATACCAACATCTTGAACTGATGTATAATATTTATAAAAATCGAATTTTGGGTGTTCTTATTCTTAAGAATTCATTTTTGGTTATTAAGGGATTGTTTGATGTTTAGGTTGCTTGATTGTTGTTCCTGAGGTTCCAAGGATCATTTTCATATATGATTTGTATGTGTTTGATTAGGATTTAGCTAAACCTGAGTTCTTGATTTTTTTGGTTTTTTTGATTCGATTTTGTAGAGTTTTGGGTAAAGGGTTGTTGCTGATGATTCTTGTTAATGATTGTGGTAATCCCAAGCTTTATTTCGATACTTAAAACATGATTTTTAGTTGAGTCATTGTTGAGAACGTTTTTCACCGAAAAAGCTCCGAGCTCTCGCCGGCTTTAATGGCAGTTCGCCGGTGAACGAGTTCCGGGCTTGTATCTGCTAGTTGCGAATGAAATCGACCCGCAGGAGTTGACAGGAATCGATTAGTGGCAAGAACTTGGGCTACCTGTACCTGGTTGGTGGCGTGGGGGTTCGCCGGAGGTGCGGGGACGCCGCCAGAATCTGGATTCGTCCAGAAACCGGCCGGCTTCAACCCGACCCGGGAACCTTCCTCCTCGACCCGGTTGGGTTTTAATTATGACCCGTTATTGATCCATTATTCCCAAACCCCAAACTGAAAATCTGTTTCTGCATTTACTTTTTATAATTTATTTTAAAATCATTTTCTAAATTCCAAAAATCATTCAATTTATATTTAAAAATCATTTACTTATTATTTTTAATTCTAAAAATTACTTTCTTAATTATTTTAAATTCCTAAAATTATTTTCTTTAATTATTTTCAAAAATACAATTTGATTTAATTATTTATAATTCATTTTATTTAATTATTTATGAATTTAATTAATTGATTAAAAATCAATCAATTAATTAATTGATTAAAAATCAATTAATCAATTAATTTCATTTATAAATAGTTAAATAAATGTAAATTATTTATAATTAATTCAAATAATTTCTAAAAAAATATTTTAGGCTTTTAAAAATTATATTTTGGTATTTAAAAATCAATTAATATTATTATTAATTGATTTAAATCTATTTATTTCTTATTTTATTCATAATAATTAAACCGTTCGTCCGTTTAATACGAAACGAACGCGTACAGACTCAAACGCGTACAAACTCAGAAAAATATTGCGCTTTCAATAAAAATACTTTTGAGCCCTAATTTTTTTTGTATTGCAATGTCATTTGATTTGAGTATCAGTTTGAGTCAGTATTTGATCGGTAAATGCTAATATTGATCTGATTTTCATTCTAAACGCACTAAGACATATCTTTTAATGGTCTGACTCATGTGTTACATGAGATATGTGATTACGTGTTATATGAATACCATGATTACATGCTATGTGATATGCATGCTATTTGTTTATAGTTTTAAAATGTCATGCTTAGTTATAACGATCGGGTAGATGTCAAGACGTATAGTTACGTCAATTGAGTTTAGTTCTGTCAATTAAGATAGTCCTTTTGTTTATAGAATCGAGTAGCAAGGAGTTCAGTCAAGTGTTAGACGGAGATAGGAGCCAGCAACTATAAGCAGAGTTATAGTGAAAGGTTATTGAGCATACCATGCAAGTACCTCTAACTTCACTTATTGTTCAAGTTACGTTTATTTTGAATCATATTACACAAATATTATATCTTCATTTATCATTCAATTGATATTGACTCTAAACTATATTCTTTCAATTCCCATACTATTCTAAGTTCAGAATAGTTAAACGTTTTATATTTCGCTATAAATTACTCTATACAGTGGAGCATTGAATGGAGATTAGCGAATAACTAATTGTTCTAGTTATTTCGCCATCGATTGTTGAGATAACTCTGGGCCATGAGAAATGGAGAGTTATATGGTTAAGGATGTCCTTTGATTCAGCTCCTTTGATCAAAATGTTTTATGGATTGGATGAATGCGTAAGTGACCGGGACAGACGGTCCAGTGGAGGGCTATTTCTATGTGTTATATGAAATATTATGACACCATTTTTGCCACAGGCAGGTATATTGCCTTTTTATTTGAGTACTCATGTTTTTGGGACATGTTTCTATGAATCATGACCTTGTGCTATCACACGGGTTGATCAGCATGTGATAGTACGTCCGTCGGAGTTAGATTCCAATCTAAAAATTATTGTTTATTGTTGACAGCTTGTGAAGCTTTTATTATTGATCAAATATTACTAATTTTATCCTGTTGTTCAGTTATTATCAGAATGTGGTTTATCATTTCAAGCACATTTTATATTACATGCTGAGCATTTCTTTCGCTCATACTTGTTTATCAATCTAATCTTTCAGCTAAGCCAGAGCAGGCTTGAGATCCAGGTTTGATCAGCAGTCGAGTTCTTGTAGATAGTTGGGTGTGTTTTCCAGGTAGACTGTTTTGGGATGCTTGAATAAGTCTAGAGGTTTGTAATAAAATTTGAATAATTTGTAAAACTAATTAGACTTATGGTTTGTAATAACACTTGGTTTGTATTGGTGCCTGTTCCATACTGTAATAACCCCCAAAATTTTGAACTTTTTGTAACCCTTGTGAATAGTGTTTTTGCTGAATGAGAAAACTTTTCATGCCACACTATGTAGGGGTTCTGTTATGGATATTCTGAGATTTTATTAGTACTCTATATGGTATATAAGTGTATGTAAAGATCGTCGGAATCCAGTTCCGAACACTTTGATTTTTCCCGGAAATCCACTAGATACGGAAAGAATTGAGTATAAGGTAACAGGATAAAAAGGATTTAAATTAAAGGAGTATAAGAGAGGATCATAAAAGGAATTTAATATATTGAGAAAGGTTAAGGAAACCTAAGTAATAAGATCCCGGGTATGATCCCTCAAACGATAAACGAAAACGAAAGTTAAGCGAACCGTATAACAGATCAGCGGTCATTAGGCAAGCAATTAGGAAGTTAATCAAAGGGATTAGAGGGGATGATGTCATCCAACCAATGAGAAGAGGACAAAGAGGGGAGGATGACACCACATGATGATATAAGCATGACATAGGGAGGAAGGAGATGTGGTTGAATTAGAACCACACAAAGTTCAAGGCTAAAAAGGTAATTATCCAAAACAAAAACAAAACTACATCCACCAAACCAAAACAAATCATTTTCATCAAAAAAAAAATTCTATTTCTCATCACCAAGAACATTGCTCTCGGCTTTTTGCATTTTCAAAGGAAAGAATTTTCAAAATCCAAGATTCAAGCTTCCTAAATTGGTAAGATAATTCCCTAGTATTCCTTATGCATAGTTATGGCTATATTATGAGTTTAAGCCACCAATTCATTCTCTATCTTCTCCAAGAAATCAATGAAGAAGACAATGAATAGTGATTTCAAGGTTTTTAACTTGATTTTTCTTGTTTTTCCTTTAAGATCCAAGCATCCCTAAGACTCCTCAAGGCTTCCTAAGGCTTCCTAGCTACTCACACCACTTCAAGGAAGGTATATCATCTCCAAACCCTAGCTTTACTTTGTATATTAGGATGATTTTGGTTGTTATGGTATTAGAGTAGCTTAATGATGCTTGGTTTAGAGTTGGGTTGGAATGGTGGAGATTGGAATGTTGAAATCTTATGATTTGGTTAAAGAATGTAGTATAGTTTAAATTCAAGTTTAAGAATAAGTATAAATTGTTAATGTTGAGTGTTGGGGCTGTTATGATGTAGTTTGGATGGAGTTTTAATTGGGTTGTGAATTGGGGTTGAATTGTGGTTGTTTTGAATTGGTTTAAATTTTGGAAATCGCGTAAACATAGCCGTCGTAATGTCCGATTTACTTTAGAGTGCTTTTGTTCATAACATTAGGACCCGAGAACCCCCTGCTAGATTTTGACCAATGCCATGTTTAGATAGTTCATGTTACGAGCTTCGTTTTGGTATGTAGTTCGTTTGATTCCGATGTACGGTTTAGGAGAAACGACCGTTTTAAGTAACGGCATTTCGCGAACGAAACTTTTCCCCTCACCTTACTTTGAAACATAGGTTAAAGACCAAAAAGGGTTAATTAATGTATGAAACAATTATGGTAAGTGTGTTAGGCAGTTGGTAAGACACTCGCGAAGGAATCGCCTTAAAACTCATAATGGTTAAATTATTAAAAATGGTGGAGCCGAGGGTACTCGAGTGACTTAAGAGAATCAGTAAGCGCAAAGCAAGCATTAGAGTCTAAGTTGGTTAAAGTATAGATTTACAAGTGACTTTGGTTTAATTCCAACTTACTTGTTGTTTATAGGTTACCAGACTCGTCCCGAGCCATTAATCACCCCCAGTCGCTCAGGCAAGTTTTCTATCCGTTATACTGTTGTTGTGATGTATACACTTGTATATGCATTATCTTGTGATAGATGCATGATGGTTAAATTAGCAAATTCTTGCGATATATTGTAGCATGTGATATGGTACATATGCATGCCTGTTTCGCATTTTTGCCATATATATCTGTTGGTTCAGTTGATAATACCTATGCTAGAGAATAGCGGTAATTTGCATATACCCTTAGTATAGGGACCCAAAAGGTGAAAATATTTTGTAAAACCGGGAGTCGAGGATCCCGAGTAGATTTTATATATATATATATATATATATATATATATGGTTATAGTTTTCAAAACTATTAATCGAATAAGGTTTATTCGATAACTTTATTTTATTTATTGAATATTATTTCGAATATTCATTCGAGGGCTTATGACTCAGCTTATTTTATTTATTGAATATTATTTCGAATATTCATTCGAGGGCTTATGACTCAGCTTATTTTATTTATTGAATATTATGTGAATATTCATTTGAGGATCTATGACTCCGATTATTTGCTGAGATATATTCTTTATTTTATTAAAGAATAAGGTGTCGATAATCAAACTCACTTTTGATTATTCAAATAAAGATAGTACCTTGGTTTAAGTATATCTTTGGTTATTTAATATTCATTTCAAGTATAAGTTTTAAAACTTCTACTTCAATTATTTTTATAAAGATTATTCTTTATGGGAATATTATTTAAATAATAATATTCAGATATTTTCTAATATATTGGGACTAATTTATTTTACTAAATCAGCATCACTCCGAACATTCTTAAAAATGTTTCGCGAGCTTTCAAAATGATTTTTAAAAGTTAGAGCGGATCCCAAAACTCATTTTTATATTTAAGATCCTCCTTTCGAAGGGGATTTAAATACTCGCTCAAAACCTGAGGGATCCGGCTCTGTGGTGTGTTTTATATTCACAACAAGGTTGCTGTCTTGATAAAAGAATTTATACTACTTACCCAACACTCGGGAAGTAAAATTCTTGGAACAAGTTAATCCATTAAAAGGCATCGCCTGGGAAATATCGGGGAGTTTTCCTTTCCAACTAGATACGACTTCTTGGTGGAGCCGTATCAACAAGTTTCTACTTGGGGAAAGGGGGACGAGCTTTACGTTTCAGAGTCATGGATTTCATCTGAACTAGGAGTGGCGTAAGTGGTCGAGTAGCGCCGGCCCAGCCTAATTATATTGGCCCAAATGGCCTGGAAATTCCGCTAAGGCGGTCCATTCCTTAGGAGTTCAGTGTTCGGTTGACAAGTAAATCCGACAGGTTCTCCTCTACATGTAGAAAATGGTGGGGTTGTACTACTACGAATGATCATCGTAAGTGGTCTTCCTGGCGCGGCAAACTCCCGTAATGAGTTCATCATCCAGTTGGATAATTCTGCAACACTACCCGTAGCATTTCGATCGAAAGGCTACGAATGGGTGGTTGCCGAAGCATTGACAGGGTCAAACAGTTTTATTGGTGTTTCCATTGAATGAAGTATCTCGTAACTTCATTTCTTTTAAAAATATTTCAAAGATTGAATATATTCAAGTTTAAATTTATGGTCTCATCTATGGGATGACCTCTTGAATCTTATTATACTTTGAACAGTAGTATTTCAAGTAGATTTCTAAAAATGGTATAAGTATAGTGAAGTAATTGGTAACTTCATCTTCTTTTAAACTTATATCCAGTAAGTAATTACCTTACACATGAAAAAGGATTCTAGTAAGTATCCATTTAGATACTTGTATTATTGTTATCACTATATATTATCTTGCGAGCTGTAATGCTCATTCTTGCTTCATTTCTTCATCACACAACAACAGTTAGGAAAGATGGTCAGGCTCCAGCAGACCCAGCGCAAGCGCGTGGGAAGCGCCCCGCGCCTTCCCGTTGAGATCGTAGCTGCTATAGCTGCAGAGGTAGATCTACCTTTAGATCAGACATTCTACTTTTGGGAACCAAATATTGTATAATTATAACTTGTGGCAGATAATGACAATTAACTGTAAATTTATCAAGTAATCATTTTGGGTTGTAATAACTTTTTATTGTGGATTCAAGGACTTGTACTTATTTCAATTTCATCTCTGAGACTATGACGTGTGGTGGTGTGTGTTAGTGTGGGGTCACAGCTTGAGGTTGTTTATTATTAATTAAGTTAAGTGATAATTGTGGAAAGAAAGACCGTGACGACCCGGATCCCTGACCCCGGATCTGGGGGTGTTACAGAAATGGTATCAGAGCTAAGCGTTATAAACCTCAGAGATGATGCGACGATATAATAACAAACTCACAAAGATAATAAGAACTCTTGCCAAGTTCATGGTCGGACTACTTAAAGTAGCGCTGACAGTTAAAACCCTTACGGGAACCCTTATAAGTATCATGATAGTAACTTAGCTCGTTTAATGTGTAGGCGCCTGAGATAGAGGACCCTGAGATGTTCGAGCGTGAGCATGATGAGGCACTGCTAGATGTCGAGGATCAGGAGGAGCCTGAGATGGAGGAGGATGAGGAGGACCCCTCAGAGGAGTCAGAGATGGAGGTCATTGCTATTTTAGATGAGGAGGACCCCTCAGAGGAGTCAGAGACAGAGGTCATTGCTATTCCAGATGAGGAGGACCCGGATGAGGTCCCAGTAGCTGAGGAGCGTGTCGGACTTATGGTAGTGTACGCTGGTACCCCTTTACCCACACTTCCGGTGGTCAGAGCTCCTACCCCTCCACCACTATCTTGGATCCCCTATGAGGACAGCTCAGAGACCCATACTTCCGAGCCTAGGCAGACTGAGGAGGCACCCCCAGCGGCTCCGGATTCACCACCTCTCGACACTGGCCACAGGCAGTCTTTGTTAGCCCACGGCTATGTTTAGGATGTACTGAGGACCCGAGTGGCTGTTGCTGAGGCCCGATTGGATGAGGCCAGGAGGGAGTTGGATGCGGAGAGGGCGGGTAGGCGTACCCGAGCTTATGAGACTAGGGCTGCTATACCCCGATCCTTGAGGAGGGAGCTTACGGGGATAGAGCTCACATCCCGAGCGAGGCTCAGATCACTCCAGGGGGATAAGCATGGTAGGATCTCCAGGCGGCAGGCCGACTATATCTTCCGTCGTGCGATGGAAAGGGTATGGGAGCTGACCCGCTCCGGTGTGTGATTCAGGATTGACGATGGGATAGTCTAGTTGTCTAGTTAGTCGAGGCCTTAGTAAGAGCCAATTTTCCGGGATAGTTGACTTGTATATAGCATCCCTTTTTCTGACTAGGCAGATAGACTCTTGTGTATCACTTTTGGGACAGATGGCTGTAGCATTGTTGTACTTTTGACCAGATCAAACTATGTATTTCTCGCATTATGTATATATTTGTTTCCTTTCAGTTCAGTTCCTTAGTGACGAGATCACTGTTTTTATCATTATTAGTACTGCACTTCTTATTAGAACTGTCATAATGTAATAGAATTGCGAGATACATTCTCCCCATTATAACAGTTGTGCAAGGAACAATGTTGAGTTTGATTGTGACCTAACGTTGAATTTCCTAATATTTTTTTTATTATCAGTATCATGCCGCCAAGAAAGATTGGAACTAGGGCGAACCCTGGATCTGAGGACCAGGGAAGCCATAACCAGGACGATAGGAACCAGGAACACAGTGAAGAGGAAGATGAGGATTATGTCGAACAGGATGACTCCCTGTATGAAGATGAAGAGGAAACATATGATGTTGAGGGATTTGAGATAGAGGCTGAAGAAGGAGAAACTGAGGTTGAGCAACCAGTACCAAACCCAGGCATGGATCCCATGGGCCAGTTCATGCAACTACTAAGGAAGAACTTGGAATGTCAACCCAACCCACCCCCTCAAGGAAATAACAATACTGTGGCAAACTCTTTCAGGGCTTTTAAGTCCCTTAAGTCCCCTGAGTTCCACGGATCAGCCGACCCGGTTGAGGCAAGGGCATGGTTAAAGGAAATGGAGAAATCCTTTGAGATTTTGAGTACCGATGAGGCACAGAAGACTGTATTTGCTACCTACCTTCTGAAAGGAGAGGCTAACTACTGGTGGGAGGCCAAGAAAAACATGGAGACAGACGCTATCATAACCTGGGAGAGGTTCAGTCAGTTGTTTCTGGGGAAGTATTTTCCGAGGTTTATGGAAAACCAGATGGAGCTCAAGTTCTTGGAGCTAAAGCAGAATAACTTATCTGTAGCAGAGTACGAAGTGAAATTTACTGAGTTATCAAGGTTTGTGCCGGAGTTTGTGAGCACCGAGGAAAAGAAAGCTAGGAGGTTTCAGCAGGGACTGAAACCGTGGATTCAGAATAGGGTGGCAATCCTTGAGCTTACGGATTATGCCACTCTGGTGCAAAAGGCAACGATTGTAGAAGCTGGAAGTGAACAGATGCAGAAGGAAAGAGAGAAGAAGGGAATAAAGAGGAAAAGTATGAGCATGGGTGGGGGTTCAGCAGGAAGGAGCTTCCCAACTAGATTTAATCAAGGAGCAGTATCCCTACAGGGAAAGAACACTGGGTTTAAGCGGCCAATGAGCGTGAATGTGAGCCAGAGTGACCAGAAGTCAAGAATGTCCTATTCCAACCAGTCTCGACCCCCATTGCCAGCCTGTAACACTTGTGGAAGAATGCATTCTGGGGAATGTAAAGGAAAGCCAGTAACCTGCTTTAAGTGTGGGCAAGTGGGCCACTATTCTCACAAATGCCCTTCGTCAGCCCCTGCCATCATTCCAACCACCACTTGTCATCAGTGTGGACGCCCGGGTCATTGGAAGAGGGAATGCCCAATGAATAAACCAGCAGCTTCAGGAGCCAGCAGGGCTGCCTCCAATAAGCCACCTACTGCGAGGACTTTTAACATGACAGTCCAGGATGCTATGAAAGACTCAGATGTGATAGCAGGTACCCTTTCTCTAAATTCAGTCAGTGCAAACGTTTTATTTGATTCGGGAGCAACTAAATCTTTTATATCAAGGGACTTTGCGCGTAAATTAAGACTTAAAGCTGAACCCTTGATAGCACCCTTACAAGTAGAAATAGCCAATCATGAAATTATTCCTGTTAACCAGATTCACCCAGCCTGTGAGATAGGCATAGGGGAACAATCTTTTAGTGTTGATCTGATCCCTTTTAAATTAGGGGAGTTTGATGTAATTTTGGGAATGGACTGGCTATCTAGCAATGATGCTCAGATAGACTGTAAAGGGAAGAAAGTTAAGTTAAATATCCCAGGAAAGAAAGAAGTTATATTTAGAGGAAAAAGGCAGACGCAGAAATTTTTGACTATGGCCCAGGCCAGAAGGATGCTACGAAAAGGAAATGAGGCCTACCTAGCCTATGTGGTGGACACGCAGAAGGAGGTGCCCAACTTACAAGATATTCCGGTAGTCAACGAATTTGAAGACGTATTCCCACAAGACCTTCCGGGATTACCACCCGATAGAGTGATTGAATTTGCTATTGAGTTGGCCCCAGGGACGACGCCAGTTTCAAAAGCACCTTACCGATTAGCCCCGTTAGAAATGAAGGAATTAGCTATCCAATTGCAGGAACTCTTGGATAAGGGTATGATAAGACCCAGTGTGTCTCCGTGGGGAGCACCAGTTTTATTTGTTAAGAAGAAAGATGGGAGCATGAGGCTGTGCATCGACTATCGAGAGTTGAACAAGCTAACCATAAAGAACAGGTACCCATTACCTAGAATAGACGATCTGTTCGACCAACTAAAGGATGCTGTTTATTTTTCCAAGATTGACCTGAGAACTGGATATCACCAACTAAAGATTAAACCCGAAGATATTTCCAAAACAGCGTTCCGTACCAGGTGTGGGCATTATGAGTTCTTGGTGATGTCCTTTGGATTAACCAACGCCCCAGCGGCTTTCATGGATTTAATGAATAGAGTATTTAAGAAGTACTTGGACAAGTGTGTGATAGTTTTTATCGATGATATTTTGATCTACTCAAGGACTGAGGCAGAACATGCAGAGCATTTGAGGATAGCTCTAGGAATACTCAGAGAGGAACAGTTATATGCCAAATTCTCGAAGTGTGAATTCTGGCGGAATGAAGTACAGTTTTTAGGACATGTGATCAATAAAGAAGGAGTATTGGTCGACCCCTCCAAGATAGAGGCGGTCTCAAATTGGGAAAGGCCAACCACACCCACAGAGGTAAGGAGTTTCATTGGATTGGCCGGCTACTATCGTAGATTTGTACAGGACTTTGCGAAGATCGCAGCCCCTTTGACACGACTTACTCGTAAGACAGAGAAGTTTGAATGGACGGAGAAATGCGAGAACAGTTTTCAGGAATTAAAGAAAAGGTTGGTAACAGCCCCGGTGTTGGCATTGTCGGACGGAAAAGGAGATTTTGTGATATATAGTGACGCATCGCACAAAGGATTAGGGTGTGTGCTTATGCAGCATGGTAAAGTGATTGCATATGCATCAAGACAACTGAAGGAATACGAGATTAGATATCCTACTCATGATCTTGAGCTAGCGGCAATAGTTTTTGCCTTAAAAATTTGGAGGCATTACTTGTATGGAGAGAAGTGCGAGATTTTCACAGACCATAAGAGCCTCAAGTACATATTTATGCAGAAAGAGCTCAACATGCGCCAGAGGAGATCGTTAGAACTAATCAAGGACTATGATTGTGAGATTCTCTATCATCCGGGGAAAGCCAATGTGGTGGCTGATGCCCTTAGTAGAAAGGAAAGACTCAGAATGATAACGACTTCGGAGGAGTTAATAAGGGATTTTGAGAGAATGGAAATAGAAGTAAAGGTAACCGGAACCGGAACTGAAAAGCTTTTTGAGATCTCAATGCAGCCAGAATTATTGGAAAAGATCAGATTGTGCCAAGAGAAAATAATGAATGAGGGCAGAGAGTCAATGACTGGAGAAGAGATCCATACGGAGAAAGATGATAAAGGGATAATGAGGTACTCTTACCGGATTTGGGTTCCAAACGTTCAAGAGCTTAAAGATGAGATTTTGGATGAAAGCCATAGTTCAAGGTATTCCATTCACCCGGGAAGCACCAAGATGTATAGGGATTTGAAGGAGTATTACTGGTGGCCCAACATGAAGAGGGATGTAGCAGAATGGGTGAGCAAATGTTTGACTTGCTAAAGAGTAAAGGTAGAGCACCAGAGACCCAGTGGACTTTTACGACCCCTGGAGATTCCTGAATGGAAATGGGAACAGATAGCGATGGATTTTGTTGTAGGCTTTCCAAAGACGAAAGCCAACCATGATGCCATATGGGTAATTATAGACCGACTGACAAAGTCAGCTCATTTCATCCCTATCAATGAGAGATACACAGTCGATAGACTGGAGAACATTTACCTTAAGGAAATAGTGACGCGACATGGAGTCCCAGCGTCTATTGTCTCAGACCGAGACCCCAGATTCAACTCCAGGTTTTGGAGGAGCTTTCAAGAATGTGCGGGGACCAAGTTAAATTTGAGTACCGCGTACCATCCCCAGATGGATGGGCAGAGTGAAAGGACCATCCAGACACTAGAGGATATGTTGAGAGTCTGTGCAATAGACTTTAAAGGAAGTTAGGATGATCACTTGTCGTTGATCGAGTTTTCTTATAACAATAACTTTCATACTAGCATCAGAATGCCGCCTTATGAGGCCCTGTACGGAAGAAGGTGTCGATCTCCCTTATACTGGGATGAAGTAGGGGAGCGGAAGATGCTCGGACCCGAAGTTGTCCAAAGGACCAAAGACATAGTGGATCTTATCAGAGGGCGGCTTGTAGCAGCCCAAGACAGACAGAAGAAATATGCAGACCTAGCTCGAAAGGACAAGGAATATGAAGTAGGGGACTTAGTACTGCTGAAGGTATCCCCTTGGAAGGGGTTAATGAGATTTGGAAAGAAAGGAAAACTAAGCCCAAGATACATTGGACCTTTTGAGATATTAAGACGGATTGGAAAGTTAGCTTACGAGCTAGCCTTACCCCCTAACTTGCAACAAGTTCATAATGTGTTCCATGTGTCAATGCTAAGGAAGTATCATCGGGATGCTAGGCACATAGTGGAGTACGAGCAGGTGGATATGCAACCAGATCTGACGTACATGGAGAAGCCAGTAAGGATTATAGATAAGAAGGAGCAGGTGCTTCGGAACAAAGTGATCAAGCTAGTCAGAGTGCTATGGCAGAATCATAATGTGGAAGAATCAACTTGGGAACTAGAGAGCGCAATTCTAGAAAAGTACCCCCATTTGTTTTCTATTTGATTTCGGGACGGAATCCTTTTAAGGAGGGGAGACTGTAATAACCCCCAAAATTTTGAACTTTTTTGTAACCCTTGTGAATAGTGTTTTTGCTGAATGAGAAAACTTTTAATGCAACACTATGTAGGGGTTCTGTTATGGATATTCTGAGATTTTATTAGTACTCTATATGGTAAATAAGTGTATGTAAAGATCGTCAGAATCCAATTCCGAACACTTTGATTTTTCCCGGAAATCCACTAGATACGGAAAGAATTGAGTATAAGGTAACAGGATAAAAAGGATTTAAATTAAAGGAGTATAAGAGAGGATCATAAAAGGAATTTAATATATTGAGAAAGGTTAAGGAAACCTAAGTAATAAGATCCCGGGTATGATCCCTCAAACGATAAACGAAAATGAAAGTTAAGCGAACCGTATAACAGATCAGCGGTCATTAGGCAAGCAATTAGGAAGTTAATCAAAGGGATTAGAGGGGATGATGTCATCCAACCAATGAGAAGAGGACAAAGAGGGGAGGATGACACTACATGATGATATAAGCATGCCATAGGGAGGAAGGAGATGTGGTTGAATTAGAACCACACAAAGTTCAAGGCTAAAAAGGTAATTAACCAAAACAAAAACAAAACTACATCCACCAAGCCAAAACAAATCATTTTCATCAAAACAAAAATTATATTTCTCATCACCAAGAACATTGCTCTCGGCTTTTTGCATTTTCAAAGGAAAGAATTTTCAAAATCCAAGATTCAAGCTTCCTAAATTGGTAAGATAATTCCCTAGTATTCCTTATGCATAGTTATGGCTATATTATGAGTTTAAGCCACCAATTCATTCTCTATCTTCTCCAAGAAATCAATGAAGAAGACAATGAATAGTGATTTCAAGGTTTTTAACTTGATTTTTCTTGTTTTTCCTTTAAGATCCAAGCATCCCTAAGACTCCTCAAGGCTTCCTAAGGCTTCCTAGCTACTCACACCACTTCAAGGAAGGTATATCATCTCCAAACCCTAGCTTTACTTTGTATATTAGGATGATTTTGGTTGTTATGGTATTAGAGTAGCTTAATGATGCTTGGTTTAGAGTTGGGTTGGAATGGTGGAGATTGGAATGTTGAAATCTTATGATTTGGTTAAAGAATGTAGTATAGTTTAAATTCAAGTTTAAGAATAAGTATAAATTGTTAATGTTGAGTGTTGGGGCTGTTATGATGTAGTTTGGATGGAGTTTTAATTGGGTTGTGAATTGGGGTTGAATTGTGGTTGTTTTGAATTGGTTTAAATTTTGGAAATCGCGTAAATATAGCCGTCGTAATGTCCGATTTACTTTAGACTGCTTTTGTTCATAACATTAGGACCCGAGAACCCCCTGCTAGATTTTGACCAATGCCATGTTTAGATAGTTCATGTTACGAGCTTCGTTTTGGTATGTAGTTCGTTTGATTCCGATGTACGGTTTAGGAGAAACGACCGTTTTAAGTAACGGCATTTCGCGAACGAAACTTTTCCCCTCACCTTACTTTGAAACATAGGTTAAAGACCAAAAAGGGTTAATTAATGTATGAAACAATTATGGTAAGTGTGTTAGGCAGTTGGTAAGACACTCGCGAAGGAATCGCCTTAAAACTCATAATGGTTAAATTATTAAAAATGGTGGAGCCGAGGGTACTCGAGTGACTTAAGAGAATCAGTAAGCGCAAAGCAAGCATTAGAGTCTAAGTTGGTTAAAGTATAGATTTACAAGTGACTTTGGTTTAATTCCAACTTACTTGTTGTTTATAGGTTACCAGACTCGTCCCGAGCCATTAATCACCCCCAGTCGCTCAGGCAAGTTTTCTATCCGTTATACTGTTGTTGTGATGTATACACTTGTATATGCATTATCTTGTGATAGATGCATGATGGTTAAATTAGCAAATTCTTGCGATATATTGTAGCATGTGATATGGTACATATGCATGCCTGTTTCGCATTTTTGCCATATATATCTGTTGGTTCAGTTGATAATACCTATGCTAGAGAATAGCGGTAATTTGCATATACCCTTAGTATAGGGACCCAAAAGGTGAAAATATTTTGTAAAACCGGGAGTCGAGGATCCCGAGTAGATTTTATATATATATATATATATATATATATATGGTTATAGTTTTCAAAACTATTAATCGAATAAGGTTTATTCGATAACTTTATTTTATTTATTGAATATTATTTCGAATATTCATTCGAGGGCTTATGACTCAGCTTATTTTATTTATTGAATATTATGTGAATATTCATTTGAGGATCTATGACTCCGATTATTTGCTGAGATATATTCTTTATTTTATTAAAGAATAAGGTGTCGATAATCAAACTCACTTTTGATTATTCAAATAAAGATAATACCTTGGTATAAGTATATCTTTGGTTATTTAATATTCATTTCAAGTATAAGTTTTAAAACTTCTACTTCAATTATTTTTATAAAGATTATTCTTTATGGGAATATTATTTAAATAATAATATTCAGATATTTTCTAATATATTGGGACTGATTTATTTTACTAAATCAGCATCACTCCGAACATTCTTAAAAATGTTTCGCGAGCCTTCAAAATGATTTTTAAAAGTTAGAGCGGATCCCAAAACTCATTTTTATATTTAAGATCCTCGTTTCGAAGGGGATTTAAATACTCGCTCAAAACCTGAGGGATCCGGCTCTGTGGTGTGTTTTATATTCGCAACAAGGTTGTTGTCTTGATAAAAGAATTTATATTACTTACCCAACACTCGGGAGGTAAAATTCTTGGAACAAGTTAATCCATTAACAGGCATCGCCTGGGAAATATCGGTGAGTTTTCCTTTCCAACTAGATACGACTTCTTGGTGGAGCCGTATCAACAAGTTTCTACTTGGGGAAAGGGGGACGAGCTTTATGTTTCAGAGTCATGGATTTCATCTGAACTAGGAGTGGCGTAAGTGGTCGAGTAGCGCCGGCCCAGCCTTATTATATTGGCCCAAATGGCCTGGAAGTTCCGCTAAGGCGGTCCATTCCTTAGGAGTTCAGTGTTCGGTTGACAAGTAAATCCGACAGGTTCTCCTCTACATGTAGAAAATGGTGGGATTGTACTACTACGAATGATCATCGTAAGTGGTCTTCCTGGAACGGCAAACTCCCGTAATGAGTTCATCATCCAGTTGGATAATTCTGCAACACTACCCATAGCATTTCGATCGAAAGGCTACGAATGGGTGGTTGCCGAAGCATTGACAGGGTCAAACAGTTTTATTGGTGTTTCCATTGAATGAAGTATCTCGTAACTTCATTTCTTTTAAAAATATTTTAAAGATTGAATATATTCATGTTTAAATTTATGGTCTCATCTATGGGATAACCTCTTGAATCTTATTATACTTTGAACAGTAGTAGTTCAAGTAGATTTCTAAAAATGGTATAAGTATAGTGAAGTAATTGGTAACTTCATCTTCTTTTAAACTTATATCCAGTAAGTAATTACCTTACACATGATAAAGGATTCTAGTAAGTATCCATTTAGATACTTGTATTATTGTTATCACTATATATTATCTTGCGAGCTGTAATGCTCACTCTTGCTTCATTTCTTCATCACACAACAACAGTTAGGAAAGATGGCCAGGCTCCAGCAGACCCAGCGCAAGCGCGTGGGAAGCGCCCCGCGCCTTCCCGTTGAGATCGTAGCTGCTATAGCTGCAGAGGTAGATCTACCTTTAGATCAGACATTCTACTTTTGGGAACCAAATATTGTTTAATTATAACTTGTGGCAGATAATGGCAATTAACTGTAAATTTATCAAGTAATCATTTTGGGTTGTAATAACTTTTAATTGTGGATTCAAGGACTTGTTCTTATTTCAATTTCATCTCTGAGACTATGACGTGTGGTGGTGTGTGTTAGTGTGGGGTCACAGCTTGAGGTTGTTTATTATTAATTAAGTTAAGTGATAATTGTGGAAAGAAAGACCGTGACGACCCGGATCCCTGACCCCAGATCTGGGGGTGTTACACATACTATAACCTGTGATCGATCCAGTGTAGGTAGAGGGGTCATATTTATTATATTATTCCGCTGTGATTATTTTATTATGATTTATTGGCTAGTGACCCCCAAATCTAGACCCCAGGTTTGGAGGGCGTCACAATTCGTAGTAATTCTAACCATCTTACTTGCCCTGTGTAATCTTGATAGATAAATTGTGCATTAAACCGTTATGTTAGCAAATTCTATAGACATATAAGGTCTCAATATAATTGGTGTCTATTCAGCTTCTATCTCTTTTGTGGATGTCTGGTAGTAGGGTATTCGTACAACGAAAGTTGACGTTTACTAGTTTCGTGTTATCTGATTAGTATCATCACCATTGCATGCTAAGGTTAAGAATAAAAAGACTATTGAATGAAGTAGTAATGAAGTTAGAATCCCATGTTTATGTCATATAGTTAATCAATCCTTTTTAATCTCTTAGTTAATGTTCTTTAGTATAATCTCTTAGTTAATCATAGTTATAAACAACCTCAATTTGTTAATCGTCTTAGCATTGAATAATAACCATAACATTATTGCATAAGTACATTGATTAAAATTAACCTAAACCAGTCTCTGTGGGAACGAACTAGAATTAATTGTATATTACTTGTGATCGCGTATACTTGCGTAAATATTAGCGCATGTTTTCGTCCTAACAAGTTTTCGGCGCCGCTGCGGGGAACTCGTGGTTATTTTTAGTTTATGTGTTTGTCATCAGTGTTCATTAAAGTTCAGTGACTCGAATATTGTTACTTATTTCCCTTTCCTGTTTCAGGTACTCTATCGAGCGTGTATGTATACGCGTTCTCGGTCTCATAAGAGAACACTGGATAAAGCTGAAGAAGTTGTAGTAGCTAAGGAAGTTTTCGACGAAGTTCTTGTAGAGGAGAAAGTTGAAGAAGAAATCTTAGTTGAGAAAGAAGAAGAAGCTCTTGTTGCAATGGGTGAACCACCAGCGAATCCAAAGGCTTTGATGGACTATTCTCAACCAAAGATCGATGATATTCAGTCTAGCATTGTCAGACCAGCCATCGCGACTAACATTTTTGAAATTAAGGCTAGCACGATTCAGATGATACAGAATTCAGTTCAGTTTAGGGGTTCTTCTATAGAAGATCCCAACATACACATCACAGATTTCATCGAGATCTGTGACACCTTCAAGTTCAATGGAGTTTTCGAAGATGCTATTAAGCTAAGGCTTTTCCAATTTTCTCTGAGGGATAAGGCTAAGAGCTGGTTACATTCTCTACCACCAGGCTCTATCACCAAATGGGAAGAACTCGCTCAGAAGTTCCTTACTAAGTTCTTTCCTATGGCGAAGATAGCTGCAATCAGGATTTCTCTTACTCAGTTTGCGCAACAGTCTGGAGAGTCTTTGTGTGAGGCTTGGGAGCGGTATAAGGAGATGCTTAAAAAGTGTCCTCGCCATGGGATGCCTGACTGGATGATCATTAACTGCTTCTATAATGGTTTGGGTGCTACTTCTAGACCCATGCTTGATGCAGCATCAAGAGGAGCCTTGTGGGCTAAAAGATATAATGAAGCTTATGACTTGATTGAACTGATGGCTGCTAATGAATACCAGAATCCTTCTCAGAGACTACCTCAGGGAAATGTAGCAGAAATTCTGGAGATGGATGCAGCTAATGCTATAGCTGCTCAGCTTAAGGCTTTGATGATGAAGGCGTATTCTTTGGCTAATTATGGAGTTAATCTGATCACTAGTGTCTGTGAGCTTTATGCTGGAGCGCATGAGACTGATCAGTGTGTTATTTCTAGTGAATCAGCTCAGTTTGTGAGCAACTTCCAGAGGTCGCAGCAGCCTGTTCCAGCCACCTATCATCCCAACAACCGCAATCATCCTAACTTCAGCTGGAGCAATACTCAGAATGCGGTTTAGCAGCCTTATCAGCAGTATATAGCAAAGCAATACAACCCTCCTGGTTTTCAGCAACCGCAATATGCACCATGACAACAACTCCCGATGCAACAATCTAATGAAAAATCTGAATTGGAGGAGTTGAGGCTCATGTGCAAGAGCCAAGCGGTTTTTATCAAGACCTTGGAAAATCAAATTGGGCAGATTGTTAATGCCTTGCTGAATCGTCAACCTGGTACACTTCCAAATGACACTGAAGTGCCAGGAAAGAGAGAAGCTAAGGAGCATGTTAAGGTAATTACACTGAGGTCTGGGAAGGTTGCAAATGCCTAAAAATCTCAAGTTTCGGAAGATGAAGCTGTGGCTGAGGAAGAAGTGTTGAAGGAAGCAGAAGTGGAACCAATGAAGACTACTGTGGAACATACTCCTCCTGAGGGTAATACAGGGGAGAAACAGATCTATCCTCCACCTCCCTTTCCTAAGAGGCTACAGAACAAAAAGCTGGATAAGCAGTTTGAGAAGTTTCTGGAGGTGATCAAGAAACTTCATATCAACATACCTTTCGCTGAAGCCCTTGGACAGATGCGTAGTTATGCGAAGTTTATGAAAGGTATTCTCTCTCGGAAGGTGAAGCTTGATGACTTAGAGACCGTCGCTCTCACGGAGGAGTGCAGTGATGTGCTGCAACAGAAGTTACCTCTGAAGCTTAAAGATCCTGGAAGCTTCACTATTCCTTGCACTATCGGAAAATTGTCATTTGAAAAATGCCTATGTAATTTAGGAGCAAGCATCAATCTGATGCCCTTATCAATCTTTAAGAAGTTTGACTTACCTGATCCAAAGCCTACTTATATGACCTTGCAGTTGGCCGATCATTCTATTACATATCCACAAGGCATTGTGGAGGATGTCTTGGCAAGGTGGATAAACTCATCTTCCCTGCTGATTTTGTAATTCTTGATTTTGAGGAGGATAAGAAGATTCCCAAAATCATGGGAAGACCATTCTTGGCTACTGGCCGCACCTTGATAGATGTGCAGAAGGGTGAGCTTACCATGCGAGTATTGGATCAGGATGTAACGTTTAATATTTTCAATGCCATGAAATTCCCAACTAAAAATAAGAAGTGCTTAAAAGTGGAGTTGGTTGATTCTGTAGTTACTTCAGGACTTGATCAATTGCTAAGGTCTGATGCCTTAGAAAAGGCCTTGTTGGGGAATTCAGATAGTGAAGATGACGAAGGTGATGAGCAGTTGCAATATCTGAATGCTTCCCCCTGGAAGCGAAGGATGAATATGCCTTTTGAATCTCTTGGAATGGAGGAGCTGAACAAATCTTTAAATCGCCTCAAGCCATCTATTGATCAGATGCTTGAAAGATTGGCTGAACATGAGTACTATTTTCTTCTGGATGGCTACTCGGGTTATAGTCAGATTTGTATCGCTCCAGAGGATTAGGAAAAGACTACCTTCACTTGTCCGTTTGGTACTTTTACCTTCAGAAGAGTTTCTTTTGGGTTGTGTGGTGCACCTACCACATTTCAGAGGTGCATGATGGCGATCTTCTCTAATATAATTGGTCAGAATATGGAGGTGTTCATGGACGATTTCTCCGTGTTCGGAGATTTTTTTAACGAATGCTTGTAAAATCTTGGTGTTGTTCTTAAAAGGTGTGTTAAGACCAATCTGGTTCTCAATTGGGAGAAATGTCACTTCATGGTGCGACAGGGCATCATTCTTGGGCATAAGGTCTCCAGTAAGGCTCTCGAGGTGGATAAGGCCAATGTGGGGGTAATTGAAAACCTTCCTCCACCAATTTCTGTTAAGGGAGTCTGCAGCTTTCTTGGTCATGCGGGTTTCTATAGGCGGTTTCTCAAGGACTTCTCCAAAATTTCTAAACCCTTGTGCAATCTCCTAGAGAAAGATGTCCCATTCAAGTTTGATGACGAGTGCCTAGATGCTTTTGAGTTCTTGAAAAAGAGTTTGATAACGGCACCTGTCATAACTACACCTGATTGGAATGAGCCTTTTGAGATGATGTGCGATGCAAGTGACTATGCAGTTGGAGTAGTTCTTGGGCAGAGAAAGAACAATATATTTCATGTGGTCTAATATGCTAGTAAGACCCTAAATGGTGCTCAACTGAACTATACTACTACTGAGAAGAACTTTTAGCCATTGTCTATGGTTTTGAGAAGTTTCAATCTTATTTGCTTGGGACGAAGCTGACAGTTTTCACTGATAATGCTGCTATTCGATATCTCATCTCGAAGAAGGACTCGAAGCCTATATTGATTCGATGGGTTCTTTTACTTCAGGAATTTGAGTTAGAGATCAAGGACAGAAAAGGTACTGAGAATCAAGTCGCTAATCATCTCTATCGTTTGGAAGATCCAAGTGAAAATTCATAGGATAAGACATTGATAAACGAATCTTTTCCTGATGAGCAATTGTTTGGGGTGTAAGAAGAAGAATCGTGGTTCGCAGACATTGTGAACTACCTTGTGAGTAATATTATGCCTCCAGACTTGTCTTCTGCTCAAAGGAAGAAGTTTATTCATGAGGTGAAGTGGTAGATGTGGGATGAGCCATTTCTGTTCAGGCAAGGAGCTGACCAAATCATCAGGAGATGTATTACGTACAACAAAATGGGGGGGGGGACCTTGAGAGACTGTCATTCGACTATTTATGGAGGCCACTATGGCGAATAAGACATTAGCTCGTATCCTTCAAGCGAGATTCTTTTGGACTACATTGTTTAAAGATGCGTATCAGTTTGTTTTGAAGTGTGATCGATTCCAGTGAGTTGGTAATATGTCTAAGAGGGATGAGATGCCACTTAATGTGCTTCTTGAGGTTGAAGTCTTCGAAGTTTGGGGCCATTTGTCTCATCTTGTAATAATTGGTACAGCTTGTTGGCAGTTGATTATGTGTCAAAATGGGTTGAAGTCAAGGTTTTTCCAATAAATGATGCGAAGGTAGTGCTTAATTTTCTTCATAAGCGGATATTCACAAGGTTTGGGACTCCAAGAGTCATAATCAGTGACGAGGGATCGCATTTTTGCAATCGCAAGTTCACTACCATGATGCAAAGATATAATGTGAATCATCGTATTGCTGCAGCCTACCATCCTCATACAAATGGTCAAGTTGAGGTATCTACCAGAGAGATCAAGTACATTTTAGAGAAAGTTGTGTGTCCATCAAGGAAGGATTGGTCTTTGAAGCTGGATGAAGCTGTTTGGGCATATCGAACAGCATACAAGACTCTGCTAGGTATGTCACCATTTCAGTTGGTTTATGGTAAGGGGTGTCATCTGCATGTGGAGCTCGAGCACAAGGCCTATTGGGCTTTGCAGAAGTTAAACCTTGATATGGATGCAGCTGGTAAGAAGAGGATGCTTCAATTGAATGAACTCGATGAGTTTCGACTTCAAGCATATGAGAATAACAAAATGTATAAGGAGAAAGTCAAGAGGTGGCATGATAGGGGTCTAGTGCTCAAATCATTTGTGCCGGGGCAACAAGTTCTCTTATTCAACTCTCATCTCCATCTTTTTCCTAGAAAATTGAAGTCGAGGTGGTCAGGGCCTTTCATAATTAAAACTGTGTTTCCACATGGAGCATTGGAAATTTTTGAGAATAGTCCGAGCCAAGCATTCAAGGTGAATAGATAGAGGTTGAAGCATTATTATGGGGATACGGCAAACCGTGAGGTGTTTAGTGCTGTTTTATTGTCTACTTGATCTCGGGATTTTACGTCAAGCTAACGACGTAAACCAAGCGCTTCTTGGGAGGCAACCCAAGTATGTTGTACATTAGTAGACAGAGGAAGAAGAAAAGAAGGAGAAAAACACAAAAAAGCAGAAAAAGAAAAAAAAAATTGGAGTTCAACTACAGAAGCACGGCGTGCCCCTGCTGAAGGGCGGGGCGGCCGCGCTGGTCCTTGTAGTCGAAAAAAAGGCAGCAAAATAACAGAAAATCAGGGACTTCAATACAATATCAATTCAAACCCGAATTTTACTCTCCCATATCCCATATTTCCCTCTCCAAATCAATTTTAATCACCCCATTATTCCCATTATTCCCATAATCAATTCCCACCTTTTTTCCATAACTAATTCTCTCCAAAATCTTATATATACACACACTTATACACAAACTCTTCCATCACTTCTCAATTTCTCAAACATAAATCTCTCTTATACACACATCTCTTATTCTTTCTTATTCACTTTTAATGGCAGTCAAAAGACAACGAACCCAAGTTAACAGCAGCACCACTGATTCTTCGAGTGTGGGTGGTGTGAGGCCCAGGTTTTCAACTCCGGAGGCTGAGGCGGAGTATACGAGGCTGCTTTCGAAGCCTATAGCCAAGGAGCGAGGTTGTCTGCCATCGGGGAGGGATGGTAAGTT
This sequence comes from Apium graveolens, assembly GCF_009905375.1. Lineage (NCBI taxonomy): Eukaryota > Viridiplantae > Streptophyta > Magnoliopsida > Apiales > Apiaceae > Apium > Apium graveolens. The sequence continues at coordinate 107,706,023 of NC_133652.1, forward strand.
GTTGGAGATGATTGTGGAGATGGGGTGGATAACTTTTTATAAGGCGCCAGTTGCGGTGCCTATGAGTGTGGTTCGAGAGTTCTACGTGAATGCTAAGGTGGAGAAGAACGGTTTCACTGTGGTGAGGGGGTTGACTGTAGACTATAGTGCTGAGGCGATTCGGAGGGTGATTGAGCAGCTTGAGAGGAGGCCAGAGCAGGAGAATTGGAATAAGAAGACAGGGGATAATTTTGATTTAGATTTGATCGTTGCTACCCTGTGTGTGCCTGAGACTCACTGGAAGTTTAAGAAGGGCACGAACGAGTATGCCACTTTCCCTGCCTCGTTCATGAACAGGTTTGCACGTGCATGGAATTCCTTTATTGGTGCCAACATCATGCCATCTTCTCACGTGCATGATGTTATAGTGGAGCGTGCACGTTTGTTGTTGGGGATTCTTCAAGGAGACTATGAGGATCTCAGGATGGTTATTCATTAGGATATTCTGAGGTTCTTGTGTGGCAGTAGTACGGGTTTTATACCCTATGCGTCCATTGTGATAAAGCTATGTGTGGCGGTTGGCATTCATTGTTCCGCACACGAGCAGCCACAGCTTCCCATTGCCCCGATTGTTAGTTCTACGTTGTTGAGTATGCAGGAGTGGTACAGTGGGAAGCCCAACCCTAAGGGGCTTGGTTATTCTTATGACCATCTTCCAGGTAGGAGGCCAGCTCCTCAGGCATATGCTGGTGGCACAACTCAGGCGAGTAGAGCAGCTTAGAGAGCCGAGTTGGGAGAGGCTAGTCCTTCGGGTTAGCAGCAACAGCAGCAGGAGGAAGCACAGGGCAGTGCTGGGATGAGTTCAGCGCAGTATAAGCACTTGATGAGGAGGATGGATGCGATACATGACATCCATATTTGGTTTGCACAAGACCTTATCCAGGCATTGGGGACTGCATTCAGAGCCACCGAAGTTGATATCCAGTGGCCAGTATTCGGTGAGGACTCTGTGTACCCGCCTCTAGACACTCCTGACACACCACCCCATGAGGGTAATGACCCTGATTCTGAGTAGGTATTCCCAGTTCCTTACTATTACCTTCATTGAGGACAATGAATATTTTAAGTTTGGGGGTAGTAGTTTAAGGAATATATGTTATGTATGAGTCGCATATAGTTTGCATATTCATGATAGTTAGTTCTTATAGTTACCTATTTATCATGTAGTTTTTTTTATTTTATTATTTTGTTTTTATTTTATTATAGTATGTTGTATATAGTTCATGCATTTGCATTATAACATGATTCCTTAGATGATTTTTCTGATTGATTTGTGATATTGATGCTAGTGTAGTGATGTCATGTTTAGTGATGCTAAGTCCTTTAGAGTTGATTTATATGCTAGAAGCAATTGTAATTTCACTAAGTCTTAAAAGTTGCTTGAGGGCTAGATCATGATCATGTTTTATTTATTTGCCGAGGTTTAATCACTTGTTTATATTTAGAATTCAGGATATTCTCTTAATGATAAAATAACATGGATATTTAAAAATTGGAGAAAAAAATGGATTTCATTGCTAGTTGTTGTGGCTAGGTGTCAAATGGCTAGTAGCCGGCTCATATTTATATGAGTACTCTAGGGTTGAACGAGATGGAGTGAAACGCACTCGTTCAGAAATTGTTGAAAAAAAATGGAAAAAAGAGAAGAAAATAGAAAAAAAAGAAAATTTTGTGCTATGCATAATTGATCACGAGTGGGCTCTTTAATACTCGAGTTATTAAGTTCTTAGGGGACTTTGTGCCTAGTGACATAAGGCTTTTATAGTCTAGGATCCACTAACCTAACGCTCGCTATTTGGGTATTATTGTATAAGTCTTTTGTGGACCTCACTCATTGCACGATCAAATAAGCATATTTATGGTGCCCTCCAAACCCGGTTCAGAAGTTTGGGGTCCACAACACATACACAATATATATACCTGTATATGAAATATTATTTGCAATGACCCTGCTTTACATAACCACGGATCGCAACAGGTTAAAGTATGAAAACAAGCCACAACCTTTACTTTTGTTACAACGTACCAAATCCCAACTAATTTAACTTACAACTGATAATGAAATCATTCTTACAATTTTACTATCTCACTACCGTAGTAAGCTCCTGCTAGCTCGATCCAACTCAATCTAGAATCCTAGCTCGTACATTGAACTGGGAAACCTCGCTATCAACCGTATCCTTCTTAACTGTAGAACACATAAAAAGATTCGCAAGGGTGAGCTAACTAGCTCATCAAGTCACAATAACAATAACTGAGGTTAATCAATGATCAAACGAGATGATTCAGAGGAATAAAGATTCTTGTTAAACAATTATTAGAATTGGATATTAATTTTAAATTTTAAAACCAAGGTTAGGCTGCTGATCAGTCACGCACTAACCCCGAGTAAGGCACACAGCTCTGCCCTACAAACTGGATCCAAGGCACACATTGGCCTAATTCGACCACGAATCTGGTCCACATAAAGAAAACTATCCAATTCTAAAGTAGTTCAATATGATAAATAATATAACTCAATAAAACAAGATCATAATTAACAGTAATAAAACATTTGTATAAGAGCATGGTGAAAATTCTTGGGCACCATGAGGGTATGTCAAAGTATATAAAAGAAATGGCCTTCAGCCTGTAGGGGAATCGGTTATTGAAGGAACAATGATTTTATAAGTTTTAGTACTTTGATGTCACAAGGTATGGTTGAGTATAAAAGTTTCTGTATGTTTAAACAATTCTGTTCCAGTGTTTGGTATATGATGGGTATATCTTTGTGGAGTAGTATCGTATTTGTGTGGTTTAGTATCTGGTAAACCAACAAGAAATGGTTCACAAAGAATAAGGCTTACGGCTCAAAGATCAAATAATGTGGCTCAGGTTCAAGGCTGAAGGATTCAAAATATTTACAATATACAACAGAGCTATTTTGAATACTTAACAATATGTTACCGGAAAATTTAGAAATATTTGCATTATATCTCGAAAAAGGTTTAGAAGTACTTGCCTTATCACAATCGATTCCAATTTCACTTGTACTCGTCAAATGACTCTCTTCAACAACCACTCGTCTACTTTTCCTATGTCTCGATTCTATTTTCTGATCACTTGCTGTATTTTCTACATGTCGATTCCATTTTCTGATCACCTGCTTCCCTTTCCTACGCCTTGCTTACTCTGTTAGGCATCATAAGTATCTATCAATATTCATCTCACATTATTCTAATCGACACATGGATGTCATAAGGTTTCATCTACCCTTCGTTTTACCCAAATCCGATTTACGGATTAAAAGTTATGCTAAAACAAGTAAACACTGATCACATAGACCGACAACCAAACAAATAAGTCAGATATAACATATAACACGTCAAACAATCAATGAAATTTCATTTATAAGGAAGTCTCGGGTCATCAACAGTCTTTCAGGTATTTAATATGATTTTTAAAACATTTTTCGGAGTCAAAACGGGTCGTTGGATCAATTTTAAAGCAATAAACAGGGTTCAGTTAGCTAAATATGGCTTTAAAATAATTTTATAATAATTATCGAGTCTGGAAAATAATTTAAAATAATAAATTAAAGCTCAAAACTATTTTTCGAAATTTTTAAATCATTTATAAATAATTAAATTTATTTAAGTAATTAATTAAAATCAATTAATAATTAATCAAATCAATTAATCAATTAATTTTTGAATTAATTGACCAATTAATTTATTAATTATTAAATAAAATTAATTAACTAATTAATTCAGATTTATTTTTGAATTAAAAATAATTTTTTTGGAATTAAAATAATAATTTTTAGAATTTTCAGAAATTAAAAATGAATTTTAATAATTAAAATAAATAGAAAATATAATTTTTAAATAATTTATAAACATGAATCCAATTTTTGAAACTTTTGGAAACCTCAGGGACTCTACTGTTTCTTCTTCACAAGCACAGGTACTAATTTGCAAGTTTTACAGGGCTCGCCTGAAAACGATCGTGGTTCGCCGGAGATGGCGTTCCCGGAATCGTCACACCTTCAGGAGCTCCAGATATCATCTACAATTCATGAGAAACATAACCCAACCATCTATTCATCATAACATCCCCAGAACTGGCCGGAAAATGGCCGGGAAGTTCATCGGTTTTTGGCGAACTTGAAGAAACTTCAAAACACAACTCCCTTCAAACCAGGGATCGTCTGTTAACATACTATATACCAATCGATTGCAAATTTCAAGGGGAAAAAAACCCACCCATCTAGAACATCTGTTAATCCCTAAATAAGAAACCCCCAAATTCAATCAAGAACATTCATAGGGGTTATAAACCCTAATTTCAAAATTCGAAAATCAAACTCAATTTTGAACATGTTATTGAACTCCAAATCAATCATATGACATATCAAAATCATCAGGAAGAAAAGTTCTACAACCTACAAGCATCAAATCATTCAAACAATCATCCGAACAAAAATTCATATTTTTAATCAAAATAATTCGAAATTAATAAAATTTATAGAAAAATACCCTTTGATTCTGCAGTTGTAAGGCTTATTGATTCAGATAGAACACCTCAAGACCTTCGTTTTGAGTACTGGAGCTTTCCAATCGGAATCCGGTAACGCCTTGAAATTACAGTTTGATTCTCAGAAGTTTATACGAATATAAGTATTTTCTCTGTAAAATTATATAATTTACTGGCTGCAAATGATTTTCTGTACGAAATAAAATACGGTAAAGGCTATTTATAATTTACGGGAAATTAGTATCCCGTTGGATCATTCCGAATATAAAATAGTACATTTATGTATAAAAATATATCCAAACAGTACCGGTTTTCGGGATAATTATCCAAATCTGTACAATTTGTAATGCGGTCTTGGTCTCAGCGCCTGGTTACACGTATTACGAGATGATAATTATAATAGTTTAATAAAAAGATCCCATTTATCGAAAATAAGGGTTTTATCGATTTACCGAAATAAATTTTGTATCGAAAATATCGCGCCGGGACCCGCACGGGAAAAACCGTACGCCGGATCGAAAAAATCAAAACATGGAAAATGCCTAGAATATTGCAATTAGGTTATGAAGGAGTTCTCGGAAGAGTTTCGGGTTATAAAAACATAAAAACGGATGACGTCGGCTGGTTCCCGATTGTATAAAATAGTTTATAAAGATTCGGAAAAAGAATTTATAAAATCCATATATTTCCTATAAAATCATAAATCAACATAAAAATAAATAGGAAGATATGACAATTATCTATGTTTTATTTTGGACATATAAAAATTAAAATACTCAATTGGTATTTTTTTTAAACATCCAAACACATATATCACTTAACAAATAATTCACAGAATAAATACTGGACATACATAATATTTATTTATTAGCAAAAATAATTACACGATATATCCCAGATATTACATCCTTCCCCCCTTAAAAGGATTCTATCCTCAGAATCACTTAAGCAAATAACTCAGGGGAATATTTCACTTATATCACTTTCTAAACCTCGGGCTATCCTTTCAACCCTTTGGTTTCCACAATAATCTTACTAACTTTATAACTTTCTTTCTTAATACTTTCTCTTTCTTTTCTACAGTCTCTATTGGATTCTCAACATAGGACAATTCGGCATGAAGTTCTACCGGCTTACATCCTATCGCATGTCTAAAATTCTATACTGTACTTTTCTAACCTTGTCACATAGAAACATTATGAATATGCTACCCATGCTGGGTAACGCTAATTCGTATGCTATTTTACCGATATATTTCAAAATTTCAAAAGGTCCAACGTATCTCGGACTCAACTTTCTTTTCTCTTTCGACCCTGGATGATCCTTTTTTACGGTAACATTGCTAACAATATTAAATCTTCTTCTTTAAATTATATACTCTTTTTAGCTTGATCTACACATTTCTTTTAACAATCCTGCGTGGCTCTTATCCTTTTCTAAATAATTTCGACAACTTCCTTTATCGATTGTAGCAACTCTATTCCAAATATTTCACGTTTGCCAACTTTATCTCAATATGCTGGTGATCGACATTTACGTTCATAAAGAGCTTCGTATGGTGGCATCCCAATACTGGCACGATAGTTATTGTTGTAAGCAAATTCTACTAAGGGCAAATGCTCGCCTCAATTTCTTTTGAAATCAATGGCATAACCACATAACATGTCTTCAATTGTTTAGATCATCTTCTCGCTCTTGGCCGTCAGTCTGCGGACGATAAGTTGTACTCATATTTGACTTGGTGTCCAACATTCTGAAAAACCTTTGCAAAATCCTGAATTGAATCGTGGATCCTGACTTTATACAATAGACGCAGGGACCCTATAACAAATTACTATATCCTTCAGATACATGCGAATCAACTTATCCAGTGAATATCTTTCATTAATAGGCAGGAACTGAGCTGATTTAGCCAACTCGTTCACCATAACTTAATTAGCATCGTGGTTTGCTTTCGTTCTTGGTAATCTGACTATAAAATCCATAGTAATATACTCCTATTTCCATTTTGTATTTCTAATGGTTTCCATAATCCACTAGGCCTCTGATACTTGCCTTATTTATTTAATATGCCCAACACATCCTGATCCATTGTGAAATTTCCTTTTCGTATCCGGCTATCAATATTCTTCTTTAAACTTCTGTATAATTTGGTATTTCTTGAACAAATTAAATACTTAGGATTGTAAATTTCCTTTAGGATCTCATTCCTAAATTCCGCCACTTGTAGCATCCAAGTTCTGAAAGAAAATCTAAGGGTACCATGATCATTCTTTTAAGTGCATAAATTTCCTCTCATTAAACTGTTAATATCGTGATCCATTATCTCTTCTTGCTAACTGTTAACATTTCGATCCATCGTCTTCTTTTTGATATCTTTTTATCTTCTCTTAACAACTTCGACTGAAAGGTCAGACTATCCATTCTTGCTCCTTTTGGATCATGAACCCTGACTTCCAATTCCAACTTCTAGAATTCCATAGATAATCCTTCTGGTGCAGTCTCCATGTTCGTTCTCTCCTTTTTGCTTATCGCTTGCCACTACATTTGCTCTTCCTCGTGAATACCCACTTTCAAACTCTTATGGTCCGTATATATCTCATATCTTTCTTCATACATATATTGTTTCCCAATCTTTCAAAGCGAATATTATTGTTTCTGCTAATTCTCAATTATGAATAGGGTACTTCTGCTCATAAGGTTTCGGTTGTCTGGATGCATATGTAATAACTTTATTGTGCTACATCAACACACATCTTATTCCCTTATGAGAAGTATAACTACAACCTACCAACTCTCCTTGATACTTTCAAAATGATAAAACAGGTGTTGTAACCATTCTTTCCTTTAACTCCGCAAAACTTTCTTCACACTTTACCATTTCATATAAACTTCTCGTTATTCCTAGTTAAATTCATCAAAGGTGTTGTAATCTTTAAGAACCCTTGAACAAATTTCCGATAATAACCAGCCAATAATAAAGCTTCTTACTTTTGTTGGTGCTTTTGATCTTTCTTTATTTAAAATAACTTAAATTTATGTTGGATTCCTTTTGGTCTCCTTCTCACTGACTATTTATGCTAAGAATTATACTCCCTACCATTAAAGCTTTCACCTTGTAAACTCTTCATACCACTTCTTTCTTCTTTGACTTCCCAGCTATCATTAAATAATTTGCATGGTTCTCCTTTGACCTTAAGTAACACAATTACATCTTATCCAGATCCTCCTTCAAGATTCTGCCCATCAAATTTAAATATTACTGGTATATCAGTTCATCCAAAGAACATTACTAGAATTTTATAACAACAGTACTTAGTTCTGAAATTTATCTTTGATATGTCCATAGGTTCAATCTTCAATGGATAATATACCCAGTCTTAAATCAATCTTATAAAAATACTTTGCTTCTTTCATTTGATCAAACAAATCATTGGTTCAAGGTAACAGATAATTGCTCTTGAGAGTAAACTTGTTGAGCTTCCGCTAGTCGACACATAATCTCACACTTCCATCTTTCTTATTAACAAATCATACCGGTGCACTTTAGGGGGTACGCTAGGTCTAGTTGCTTTTTCTTTTAATTATCTTCTGTGTTTGCTCTGGTAACTCCTTTATTTTGTCTGGCGCCATTCTGTGTGGGGCTTTAGACACTGGCTTCATTTCAGGTGCTAAGTCAATCATAAACTCACTTTCTCTATCTGAAGGAAATATTGGTAACTCATCTAGAAACATATTTTGAGATTATAAAATCTTCAAGTTCTGTTTGCTCCTGACCTTTATTTGTAATCGCCATAGCACTTACATTTTGGTCAATGTAATCTTAAACCATTGTTAACAAGTTCTTTACCTTCCTTGGTCCTTTAAACTTTTTCATATTCTCATTTGGCGTCTTCAGAACTATCTTCCATTACGATGGTCTATCTGGGCATCACGCTTAAATAATTAATCCATTCCTTAGAATAATGTCCAATCCTCTTATCTCAAATGATATCAATTCCTCGCCACTTATTGCCTGAAATCTCAATTCCACCATTGGTACTTACTTATTTAATAATTACACGTTCTTAACTTGCTAGTCCTTTAGTCATAATCTCAACAAAACCCTGAGAGATAAATGATCAAGTTGCTCCCACATCTTTCAATACTTTAACGCATAAGGTATCCACAATAGTAATTCCCGTCATCACATCCGTATTCTGAATAACATATTCCACAGACAAATCAAAAACTCTCGTTCTTGGAGACGTATTCCTTGTTGAAGTAGATTCCCTTGACTCTTAGTGCATCCCTGGCTAGGGCTAGTGATTTGCAATCCTTGCCATATGCCCTTGTTTCCTTTTCATGCATGAAAGGTAGATAGAGAATTGCCCGCTTGGTTCATAATACGTTGACTTTTATTTGAAAAATCCTTTCAAATAATGACTGTACGACGAAATAACTAGAAGGATTCACAATTTTAATAAACTTAGAGTTGAAAAGAAAGAAAATGTAATGATTTGAATATGAATGAGACAACCACATTGGTACTTAAGATGGCCAGTCTTTCATACCATATGGCATACAACACATGATTAGGTGGTGTCCCACCCGACTCTTCTTCATTCCGACAAAGCGTCTCACCATAACACTGTTTGTCCCAATCAGAGAGCAAAACTTGAGGGGAACAATTAAATTTAAAAGGAATGCAACATCCCCCTTTTTGATATTATCAGAAAGAATTTATTAAGAAAAGAAGTTCATACATTTTTAGAAATTAAAAAGGAATATACGCTGTAATAATGAGGACAAGAATGATACCATTGGTCACCATCCACATTTCACTTGTATTCATCTTTCGAGCTTGTTCAATCATATCCCAATTGTGTCATATAACAACTTTATAAGGTACGTTGAAATGCCTTCGCAAACTAAATATTATGGTAAATTCTTACTTGTTAAGTCTTGCGTCTGTAACATCGTATCTACACGTATAATACTTTTGCAATTCGATCATAATGGCGTTCTTATCGGATAACCTCGGGTTTCCTCTTTTTAATTTAGAATAACCATGAATCATTCAACATAAAGATCCTTTTGTTAAATATATTCTTCTTTTAGAAAAGTCTGGAAATCTTCCCAATCTTCTTCGGTCATGCTCAGGCTTCCGTTAAATCAATAAATTCCTTGAACTCTGATAGTCCCAGTAGTTGGATGAATAGTTACTCTGTACGCTGGTTCTGTTGTTAATCTTATCAAACAATACTTGCACCTTACTATTAGGAATAATCAACTTCTTCATAATCGCAGGTTACCTCGTTATCTGAATTAGCAATACTAAGTCCGAAACAGCATCCTTCCAGGTAATCCGGGTCTTTTGAAAAACAAGAAACTCAAGTAGTAACTTGACAACCGATGTTTAAAACTTATTTTATTCCAAAAAAGGCTTTTAAAAATTTTGGAAGGGATTTTTTTTTTCGAAAACTTGTTTAAAAATGTTGAAAATCACACATCTGGTTGTCCTTACTATATGAGTTGGTTGTTGTCCTTCTTATAACCAGATACCAAGTTATGGAAACAATCACACAAAGGTCCATTCACTTCCATTTATCTCCTCTCCTTCATTAGGTCTATTACCTTCCTTAATCGATGAAAACTTCAGCTGTCGTTGCATATTATCTTATTCGTGGCTTCATTTTAAAGCTCCCATACTGGTAGTATTTATATCATCATCTTTGCAGTCATTAAGTGGAACAGGTCTATCCAACAACCAACAAGTCTATTTCATAGAACAAAGTTTGCTTATATTACATCACATCACTACTTTATATATCACATTTATCATAGCACCATCATCTAATTCTACGAAAATTCCAGATCTATACTTTTCTCTCTAACTCTTTCAAAATTCCTCTAGTCCATCCCACAACTAATCAAGGGTGGTCTATTCACTAGTGGCCCCATTTAATCTGGTAGAAGCCATCCTCCAAAACACGTGAATCTTCTTTCTAAACTCCTTCTCACCTTTATTAATATCTCATATACTTACCATTTACTGTAGCTATCGCATCCCTTTTCGTAAATATTGTTGTTCCATAAGACAGGTTTTTAAACTGAGGATATAGAACATGGTGTAGAGTAAACTGAAAAGATACATTCATAGTTGTATGTACAGAAGAACAAGAATAAGCAAACGGAGGTTCTTGAATAGGTAGTCTCGTATCAAGAGGTGATAGAATAACGTAGAATAACTTGGAGAGGCACAATTGTCATAACAGAAGGTAATACCATTAATACTGATGGAAGAACAAGATGCAATTCAAATCTGAAAGAAGATGATGATCCTTAAATGGAAGGCTTCAAATGATCAAACGATACCGGGAAAACAGGATCTGTCATTGCCGTTGTCTGGAAATCACGTCGTAACACGAACCATTCCGGATACCTACTATATAGTTGCACTCAACCTCACGATGACTTATCTTTCTATTTCCTATTCCTAATCCTAACCCTCTACCCAATCACGACAACCTAGGCTTGTTTCAGTGACTTATAACATGTAGTTCTGATACCAACCTGTGGTGCCCTCCAAACCCGGGTCAGAAGTTTGGGGTCCACAACATATACACAATATATATACCTGTATATGAAATATTATTTGCAATGACCCTGCTTTACATAACCACGGATCGCAACAGGTTAAAGTATGAAAACAAGCCACAACCTTAACTTTTGTTACAACATACCAAATCCTAACTAATTTAACTTACAACTGATAATGAGATCATTCTTACAATCTTACTATCTCACTACCGTAATAAGCTCCTGCTAGCTCGATCCAACTCAATCTGGAATCCTAGCTCGTACATTAAACTGGGAAACCTCGCTATCAACCGTATCCTTCTTAACTGTAGAACACATAAAAAGATTCGCAAGGGTGAGCTAACTAGTACATCAAGTCACAGTAACAATAACTGAGGTTAATCAATGATCAAACGAGATGATTCAGAGGAATTAAGATTCTTGTTAAAAAATTATTAGAATTGTATATTCATTTTAAATTTTAAAACCAAGGTTAGGCCGCTAATCAGTCACGCACTAACCTCGAGCAAGGCACACAGCACTACTCTACGAACTGGATCCAAGGCACACATTGGCCTAATTCGACCATGAATCTGGTTTGACCACGAATCTGGTCCACATAAAGAAAACTATCCAATTCTAAAGCAGTTCAATATGATAAACGATATAACTCAATAAAACAAGATCATAATTAACAGTATTAAAACATTTGTATAAGAGCATGGTGAAAATTCCCGGGTACCATGAGGGTATGTCAAAGTATATAAAAGAAATGGCCTTCAGCCTGTAGGGGAATCGGTTATTGGAGGAACAATGATTTTATAAGGTTTAGTTCTTTGATGACACAAGGTATGGTTGAGTATAAAAGTTTCTGTATGTTTAAACAATTCTGTTCCAGTGTTTGGTATATGACGGGTATATATTTATGGAGTAGTATCGTATTTGTGTGGTTTAGTATCTGGTAAACCAACAAGAAATGGTTCACAAAGAATAAGGCTTACGGCTCAAAGATCAAATGATGTGGCTCAGGTTCAAGGCTGAAGGATTCAAAATATTTACAATATACAACAGAGCTATTTTGTATACTTAACAATATGTTACGGGAAAATTTAGAAATATTTGCATTATAACTCAAAAAAGGTTTAAAAGTACTAGCCTTATCACAATCGATTCCAATTTCACTTGTACTCGTCAAATGACTCTCTTCAACAACCACTCGTCTACTTTTCTTATGCCTCGATTCTATTTTCTGATCACTTGTTGTATTTTCTACATGTCGATTCCATTTTCTGATCACCTGCTTCCCTTTCCTACGCCTTGCTTACTCTACTAGGCATCATAAGTATCTACCAATATCCATCTCACATTATTCTAATCGTCACATGGACGTCATAAGGTTTCATCTACCCTTCGTTTTACCCAAATTCGATTTACGGATTAAAAGTTATGCTAAAATAAGTAAACACTGATCACATAGACTGACAACCAAAAAAATAAGTCACATATAACACATAACACGTCAAACAATCAATGAAATTTCATTTATAAGGAAGTCTCAGGTCATCAACAGTCTTTCGGGTATTTAATATGATTTTTAAAACATTTTTCGAAGTCAAAAGGGGTCGTTGGATCAATTTTAAAGCAATAAACAGGGTTCGGTTAGCTAAATCTGGCTTCAAAATAATTTTATAATAATTATCGAGCCTTGAAAATAATTTAAAATAATATTTTAAAGCTCGAAACTATATTTCGGAATTTTTAAATCATTTATAAATAATTAAATCTAATTAAGTAATTAATTAAAATCAATTAATAATTAATCAAATAAATTAATCAATTAATTTTCGAATTAATTGATAAATTAATTAATTAATTTTCAGATTTATTTTTGAATTAAAAATAATTTTTTTGGAATTAAAATAATAATTTTTGGAATTTTCAGAAATTAAAAATGAATTTTTATAATTAAAATAAATAGAAAATATGATTTTTAAATAATTTATAAACATGAATCCAGTTTTTGAAACTTCTGGAAACCTCAGGGACTCTACTGTTTCTTCTTCACAAGCACAGGTACTAATTTGCAAGTTTTACAGGGCTCGCCGGAAAACGATCGGGGTTCGCCGGAGATGGCGTTCCCGGAATCGTCACACCTTCAGGAGCTCCAGATATCATTTACAATTCATGAGAAACATAACCCAACCATCTATTCATCATAATAACCCCAGAACTGGCCGGAAAATGGCCGGGAAGTTCACGGTTTCCGGCGAACTCGAAGAAACTTTAAAACACAACTCCCTTCAAACCAGGGATCGTCTGTTAACATACTGTATATCAATCGATTGCAAATTTCAAGGGAAACAAAACCCACCTATCTAGAACATCTGTTAATCCCTAAATAAGAAACCCCTAAATTCAATCAAGAACATCCATACGGTTTATAAACCCTAATTTCAAAATTCGAAAATCAAACTCAATTTTGAACATGTTATTGAACTCTAAATCAATCATATGACATATCAAAATCATCAGGAAGAAAAGTTCTACAACATACAAGCATCAAATCATTCAAACAATCATCCGAACAAAAATTCATATTTTTAATCAAAATAATTCGAAATTAATAAAATTTATAGAAAAATACCCTTTGATTCTGCAGTTGTAAGGCTTATTGATTCTTATAGAACACCTCAAGACCTTTGTTTTGAGTACTCGAGCTTTCCAATCGGAATCCAGTAACGCCTTGAAATTGCAGTTTGATTCTCAGAAGTTATATGAATATAAGTATTTTCTCTGTAAAATTATAGAATTTACTGGCTACAAATGATTTTCTGTACGAAAAAGTCAAAACATGGAAAATGCCCGGAATATTGCAATTAGGTTAGAAAGGAGTTCTCGGAAGAGTTTCGGGTTATAAAAAAGTAAAAACGGATGACGTCGGCTGGTTCCCGATTGTATAAAATAGTTTATAAAGATTCGGAAAAAGAATTTATAAAATTCATATATTTCCTATAAAATTATAAATCAATATAAAAATAGATAGGAACATATGACAATTATCTATGTTTTAATTTGGACATATAAAAATTAAAATACTCAATTTGTATTATTTTTAAACATCCAAACACATATATCACTTAACAAACAGAATAAATACTGGACATACATAATATTTATTTATTAGCAAAAATAATTACACGGTATATACCAGATATTACAATATTTATTTTGATTATGTGTTAGCAATAAAAGCATGAATACATGTATAACTCCGATATAAGAATTGAAGTGTTATAAGTCATTTTGAGTTTAGCTTTTATTCTATTTATAACCTTGTGATTGCCTTGATGAGTAGTGAGTCATGATTGTTGATCTAGTTGCGATAGTATATCTGTAAGCATTTGCACACACGCACGCTTCTGGTTTATGAATTGATTTGTGAGATTTAATTGAACTTGTACGAATAACTGCATTTGTGGAGATGTTGCTTGTTGGTTGATTAAGTTATTCTATGGGGATCATTGCATTTATATAGTTTGCAGTCGGGTTAAATATCAAAGTGACCACTCAAGTGAAAGCCATATATCAGTTTCATCATCAAACTTAACGGCGTATCATTTGAATCACCAAACTGATAATAAATATCAAACAGATACCTCAAAATATGCGTTTGAGAACTAAAAATTATTTTTATGAAGTTTTATACATTTTTCTTGAATTATATTACAACCAGATTAAAATGTATGAATTCTAGTATTTTCGATAATATAGTGAGATTTTTAAAAATTGATCTACTATTTATTTTTATTTTTGTACTGATATTTTTCATTTAAATAACAATAATTAGTAGATAAATTTTTAAAAATATCATTATATCATCTAAAATACTAGGAATTCATAAATTTTCATTTGATTGTAATATAATTCAATAAAAATGTATAGAACTCCATAAAAAGAATTTTTAATTCTCGAGCACCTATTTTGAATTATCCGTTTGATATTTATTACGACTTTAGTGATTCAAATGATACCTTGTTAAGTTTGATGATGAAACCTATATATGACCTTCAGCTGAGTGACCACTTTGATATTTAACCCGTTTGCAGTCATGCATTTTTATTTCTTATTCTTTGAGTCTATTTATGCTTGAGGACAACCATCGGTTCAAGTTTGGGGGTGTTTTAAGTGGCATTTATGTCCACTTAGAATGCTCTATAAAGGCTTGAATTGATATTTTGTACTCAAGTTATTTATGTTTTTAATGTGTTTTGTAGTGTTTTTGCATTTCAGGCGTATAACAGGAATCAAGGTAATTTAGCATTGTTTTGGCGCTAAATTGTTGCTAGGAGTGTGTCTAGGAAGATTGCTCAAGGATCGCCAGCTCAAACCATGCAAGAAAATAAAAATTAGTACTTTCCGCGCCAGGTCCAACAGCGCGGCCTCGCCAGGTCGGGATGACATAATTCTGTTTCTACTTGGATTCTGAGAGTTTGAAGCCCTGGTTGATTCTGCAGCATATATAATAAAAATTTAAGATCATTTTTCATAGAAAGACGTTCCAGAGCTTAATGAGAAGGCGTAAGAAGACCGTATAGCACAATTCAACCAAGGTGAAGAGGATCTAGTTTATTCTTGTGATTCTTTATTTTAAGTTGTAATCTTGGATGCTAGTTTTCTTATTTGTGAACCTATACTCTTGTTATGTACTTGGTTTATTAATTATTCAGTATAAAGACTACGTTTATTATACAATGCTTTCACTGGAACCCACGTTGATGATGAGTCCGATTATGGGCTAATCGTTATCATGGGGTTCTAGCGGATTTACTTATGAATTTCTTTAGTTAATTTGTTTCGATACCTTAGTGTGTGTTGATTCTATGATAACCTAGTATTGGTTGTGCTTATTCGTCTTATAAGCGTCGCGAACTTATAAGATAGCTTGTTAATCTCTAATGAAGTGAAAGTGAATTTAGGGGTTTAGAACTTACCATGCTAGCATAGGTTCATGTATTGTTATGCATGATGCATAGGTAATTCTAACCATCTTACTTGCCCTATGTAATATTGATAGATTATTTGTGCATTAAACCGTTATGTTGTCAAATTCTATAGACATATAGGGTCTCAATATAATTGGTGTTTATTCAGCTTCTATCTCTTTTGTGGATGTCTGGTAGTTGGGTATTCGTACAACAAAAGTTGGCGTTTACTAGTTTCATGTTATCTGATTAGTATCATCACCATTGCATGCTAAGGTTAATAAAAAAATGACTATTAAATGAAGTAGTAATAAAGTTAGAATTCCATGTTTGTGTCATATAGTTAATCAATCCTTTTTAATGTCTTAGTTGATGTTCTTTAGTATAATCTCTTAGTTAATTGTAGTTATAAACAACCTCAATTTGTTAATCATCTTAGCATTATATAATAACCATAATATTGTTGCATAAGTACATTGATTAAAATTAACCTAAACCAGTCTATGTGGGAACGAACTAGAATTAATTCAATATTACTTGTGATCGCGTATACTTGCGTGAATATTAGCGCGTGTTTTCGTCCTAACAAGGTCTACCTAACATGTACTACTCCCCTGATGGTTTGTGTGATGCATGTCAACAAGCCAAGCAAAGAAGAACCTCTTTCAAAAGAATGTAAGAATCATCCATCAAGAAGCCATATCAAATGCTTCACAGTAAGGATGAAACAACAGAAATTCTTTTGGATCATCTGAGACTGATTGAAAATAGTACAAAGTGCAACTTCTGAGGAGTGACAATGGGACTGAGTTCAAAACTAGCAGGATGTATGAGATATGCAGATACAAGGGAATCTCTCAACAATGCTCAGCACCTAGAAAACCTCAACAAAATGGAGTTGTGGAAAGGAAAAATAGGACACTCAATGAAGCTAGTAGGACTATGCTAGTGGAAGCTAATCTACCAACATACTTTTGGGCTGAAACTGTCAACACTGCATGTTATACTCAGAACCTGACTCTGATCAACATACATAGGTTAACTCCTTATCAAATGATCAAGGAAAAGAGGCCAAGCTTAAAACACCTACATATCTTTGGATGCAAGTGTTTTGTTTTAAGAACACATCCTGAAATGCTTCAAAAATTTGAGAGAAAAGCTGACAAAGGAATTTTTGTTAGATATCCTTCATCAAAAGCCTACAAAGTTTTCAATCTGAGAATTAGGACAATTGTTGAATCAATTCATGTTTCTTTTGATGACAAGAAGATCATTGGAATTGAAGAAGACACACATGAAGAATTTGTGTTTAAAAATAAGAGACTCAAGTCAAGAAATGATTCAATTTTTAATGATTTGTCCAATCCTGATGACAAGTTAAATTCTGACACAGAGTCAGATACTGATTACGATTCTGATCCTGATCTAGAGTTAATTCATGAAGATCCACATGTTGAGTGGGAGCAACATCCATAAATAGACAGTGATAACTCTAGTGATTCAAATCCTGATGAAGTCGATGAATCAGAAAATACAAGATCCAATGGAAGTTCTTCAAGTACGATAAATGGTATCTCATCGGAGGTAATCATTCAACTGAAAATTAAGATCAGTTTGGTGAACAGTCTTCAAACAGAAGCTCTTCTCAATCAGGAATAGACAACACTGATACAGGGGGAGCTTCACATGGAAATGATAGCACCGGTATAGAAGATGCACTTAAGGATGCTGATTCGATTCAAGCAATGCAGGAAAAGTTGAATGAGCTTGAAAGGAATAAAGTTTGGAAACTGGTTCCAAGGCCAAATATTAAATCAGTTGTTGGCATAAATTGGATTTTTAGGAACAAGACAGATTCATATGGCACAATAATCAGGAACAAAGCTAAACTTGTTACAAAAGACTATTCATAACAAGAAGGCATTGATTATGATGAGACGTTTACTCATGTGGCAAGACTGGAAGCTATTCGTATTTTTTTAGCATATGCTACACACAAGAAATTCAAAATCTTTCAGATGGATGTCAAGAGTGCTTTTCTGAATTGAGAGTTAAAAGAAAAAGTATATATTGAGCAACCACCTGGCTTCAATGATCCAAATTTCCTGATCATGTGTACTGACTTGACAAAGCTTTATATGGACTCAAACAAGCACCAAGGTCCTGGTATGAAACACTTGCTAAATTTATGATTGAAAGTGGTTTCAAAAGAGGTACTATTGACAAAACTTTGTTTTACATAAATAAAGGTAGTGATCTGTTTTTGGTGCAAATTAATATTGATGATATTATCTTTGGGTCTACTAACAACAAGTTGTGCAATAAATTTTCTGATCTTATGAAGTCAAGGTATCAAATGAGTATGATGGGAGAGTTGAGTTAGTTTCTTGGACTATAAGTTACACAATTTGATGGGGGAATTTTCATTAATCAGTCTAAGTATACAAAGAATCTATTGACTAGGTTCAATATGCATGAAAGTATAACTGTAGCAACTCCAATGGCCACTGCTACAAAGTTGGATCCAGATTAAGGTAAAAAAATGATGTTACTGCCTACCGAGGTATGATTGGTTCATTTCTTTATCTAACTGCTAGTAGACCATATATTATGTACGCAACCTGCTTGTGTGTGAGATTTCAGTCCAAACCCAGGGAACCTCATTTGATTATTGTAAAGAGAATTCAGAGATACTTAAAGGGGACTCAATCTCTTGGTTTATGGTATACAAGAGAATCAGATTTCAGTCTAGTCGGCTATTCTGATGCAGATTTTGCTGGATGCAAAATTGACAGGAAGGGTACCTCAGGTGGCTGTTAGTATTTGGGTGGTAGATTGGTTACTTGGCAAAGCAAGAAATAAAAATCGATATCTACATCCACAACTGAAGCTAAATATATTGCAGCTGGCAGTTGTTGTGTTCAGATTTTTTGGATGAAAAATCAGCTAATGGGCTATGGATTATCTTACTCAAATATTCCTATCTTCCGTGATGATCAAAATGCCATAGAAATGAAAGGTAATCCGGTACAACACTCACTCACAAAATATATCAGTATTCAGTATCATTTTATCAAGGAGCAAGTCATGGAAGGAACAATTGAGCTTCACTTTGTTCCAACTAATCAACAAGTAGCTGATATCTTCACCAAGTCCTTACTAGAAGCAATGTTTGGAAAGTTACTCCATGAGCTTGGGATGGTTAGCTATGAGAAAATTAATTTGTCAGATACTGACTTCTTAAGTCGGATCTTGACACATTTAATCCTGATGATGTAATCAAATTCTGACACTGGTTGTGAGTATGTTATGACTGTGTTCAAATATTTTTCCTAATTCATACTTGATTTAAATTGAGTATATTTGAGAATTATTCTTGTACATTATTATAGAGTCGTTAGTAATTGGGATATTTGTGGTAGCATAATTGCTATTTTTAGGCGCAATATCTCTTATTAAAAGTCGTGCATCTCTATTATTGTCTTACTGTCTATTACTGATATAATCAATCCATGATTAACTATTCTTATTCATCTTAGACATGCAATATACACGAACTGCTCCTCATGATTTTCAAACTCTCATCTTTTGGCACAAGACCCTAATTTTTGAATGGATACTATTAAATCCGTTTCTTCTTTCTCTGCTATTAAGTATGTGTTTAATCATGCGACTTTTCCGGCTACAAACTTTAAAGCCCCCTTGCATGAAACTGAAATTTCTGATGTTTTCAGAGTAATTCGGGATTATTTTAGCCCAAATTGATATTGGGTATGCTCTCACTGCTCCTTCTAGAATTTGGTTTAAACAGATTATGTATATTTAGGGGAATTCAACTGTTGATGCTGAGAAAGGGGTCATTCTGTTCAATTACAAAAATCAGGAATATGAGATCAATGCAACTGTAGTTGAGAAAGCTTTGAAATTGCATGCGCTGAATGGCAGGACACCAATTGTGACTCCTGCAACTCTCTTTGAATGGGTTAGAGAGATTGATCATAGCATTGATTTCACTAAGGCTCGGGAGATGCTCTGAAAAAACTAAGAAAAGAATGAAATTTCTAATTTGAATGTATAAGCAGAGATTTTATGAATAAGGTATCTAACTTTGATGCCCTTCCATTATTTTCCCTACAGATAGGTTACCCGTTGATATATGGTCATGCTTTTGATTATGGTAACACTATTATGCAATTCCTGATCTCTAGATTTAGTGATAAAGCTAGTGGTGTCGGTTACACTAGGTTCTTACAATTGATTTTTACATATCTTTTGCTTGGTGAAAGTTTTGAAAAAGATGATTGGTGATGATCTTTCACGTTAATTTTAAATCTATGATTGACTTAGAAAAAAGGAAAGATACTTTTATGAGAGATACAGTTTTACCAAGAGAATTGTGGGTATTTTTGTCTAACAAGATGCCTCACAAGTACTGTTAGATATATTTGATAATGTCATGGCTAATATGTTTTATGTTTAGCTTTCAGATCTTATTTGAACATGATAAATCAGTACTTAACTGTTGATCAGTACTTATACTGGAAGTCGGGACTTAAGGATATCAGTACATATGTTATCAAGAGATAATCGTCAGAAGATAGATATCAGAACTTAAGTGCTGAAGGACAATCAGATAAGGACAGTAGCTGATTAAAGGAAAGAAGATCAAGATAAACATAAGAAGAGATATGCATGAAGAAGGAATTCCGTGAAGAATGGAATACTTGGAAGAAAAGATATCTGATTGATATATTTTAGGAAGCAGAATTATATTCCATATCAATTAGCGATTATCTTGTAACTGTGTAGTATATAAACACAGATATAGGGTTTACACTATAAGTGTTATCATTATTAGAGAAGATTATTCATTGTAACCCTAGCAGCTCTCGTGATATTTGTTCATCACTGAGAGGTAACAGTTCCATACTGTAACAGAGTTTATTGTTTCAATAAAGTTTGTTTTCTGTTACTTAAGTTCTTAAAGTTCGATTTGAGTGTACTATACACTGTATTCACCCCCTCTACAGTGTGTGTGTGACCTAACAATTGGTATCAGAGCCTATCTGTTAACATACATACAGTTAAAGATCCAAACATAATCATGTCGGACACAAAAACTCCAACTAAGCCTACCAAAACTGAGGAACCACCAAAGACACAAATTCAGAGTCGGTATGAGACCATCAGAGTTCCCATACTGAGACCATCTGAATATCCCATATGGAAGGTAAGGATGACCATGTTCCTGGAAGCAACAGATCCAGAATACCTTGATAGAATCAAGGAAGGCCCTCACAAACCAACCAAACTCGCTGTTGCAGTTGCAGGTGAAGCAGCAAAGACCGTACCAAAGGAGAAGAGTGATTATACTGCTGAAGACATAGCATCAATTGCTAAGGATGCTAAGGTACGACATTTACTGTATAGTGCCATTGATAATGTAATGTCAAACAGGGTAATCAACTGCAAGACTGCTAAGGAGATATGGGATGCTCTGGAAACAAGGTGTCAGGGAACTGACACAATTAAGAAGAACAGGAAGACAATACTCACTCAAGAGTATGAACACTTTGACTCAAAGACTAATGAGTCATTGAATGATTTATATGATAGATTTGTCAAACTTTTGAATGATTTGTCATTGGTTGATAAAGAGTATGATATTGAAGATTCAAACCTTAAGTTCCTGTTAGCTGTTCCTGAATGCTGGGATTTGAAGGCAATGACAATAAGAGACAACTACAATCTTGATGAAACAACTCTTGACGAAATCTATGGAATGCTCAAGACTCATGAGCTGGAGATGGAACAAAGAAGCAAGAGGAAAGGAGGAAAGTCAAGGACAGTTGCTCTTAAGGCTGAAGAAGAATTTCCCAAAGCAGCTTCCTCAAAGAAAGACAAGGGTAAAGCTCTTTTCATAAAGTCTGATACTGAGTCATCAAGTTCTGAGAGTGATGATGACTCAGATTCTGAAAGCTTGCCTGAGACTGATGCTGATGAGGAGATGATAAAGCTGTGTGCTCTTATGGTGAAAGGAATCACAAAGATTGCATACAGGAAGTTCAGGAAGGGAAAGAAGTTTTCCAGGAAAGGCATAAGTTCTGATAAGAAGAATTTCAGAAGATCTGAAGGCAGAGGAGGAAAGTCTGACAGAGGAGATTACACCAATGTTAAATGCTATAACTGTGGTGAGAAAGGCCACATATCTCCTGACTGCAAGAAGGTAAAGGGTGAAAAAGGCAAGGCTCTTGTCACAAAGCAGAAAAGCTGGACAGACACCTCAGACTCTGAAAGTGAGGAAAACTATGCATTGATGGCAAATGCTGATAAAGAAAGTGCTGAGAGCAGTTCTGAAGCTGCTGAAACAAAGGTACCTCAGACTACTTATGCTTTTCATACTGATGATATTAATGAGTTGAAAAGATATCTTAAAACCATGTTTGTTAGCTATAGAGATCAAACTTTAACATGTGAAAGATTAACTTCTGAAAATCTTGCATTTAAGAAAAGAAATGATTTCTTAGAAAAAGAGTTAGTCATGTTCCATCAAACTCAGAAGGATAGAGATGATGCTTTTTATGTTAGGAATGAAGTGCTAAAATTAAATGAATCTCTAAAAACTGAGTTAGAAAAGGAAAGAGAGATTATCAGGACTTGGACTAACTCTGGCAAAACAACTCAAAATTTGCTAAGTAGTGGAAACTGGAAAGAGGGCTTAGGTTATGGAGAAGATAAGAAAGATAAAGGAACTGAAGAAATTAAGTCTGTTGATAAACAAAAGCCAAAGTTAAAACCTTTAAGTTTGTAACTGTAAAGTCTGAAAATGAAAAATCAGAAGTTACAAAGAAATTAACTTCTGATAAACTAAAACAGGAAAAGACAACTGAAGTGAACATAGGCTTAATGACAAAGAAGCAGCTTAAGCATAAGCTGAAAGATGTCAAGAATGCAAACAAGGTAAAATCACCTAGGAAAAATAGGAATGGAAAGGAAGGTGTGAATAAAAGCAATGATTATAAACCTGTTCCTGATGCTCCTAGGAAAACATGTCATAACTATGGAAGTTCTAACCATCTGGCTTCTTTTTGCAGGAAGAATAAGAATATTAACTCCTTACCTTCAAAATCAGGAGTTAAGAGTCAGTCTGTTAGATACAAACCACAAAATCCATGTTTTCATTGTGGTAGTTTATGGCATTCCATTTATACTTGTAAGGAATATCATAGTTTGTACTATGATTATTATCAAATAAAACCTTCTTTGAAGAAAGTTTCCATTGTTCCTTCTAGTGTAAATTCTGATTCAAAGTCTGATAGTGTAAGTTCTGATAAGAAAAATGTTAACATAAACTCTGATGCTAAATCCGCTGCAAATGTTAACAAACTTAATAAGGCCAAAGGATCCAAGCAAGTCTGGGTCCTTAAAACTAATAATTAGTGGTCTTTGTGATTGCAGGGCAACAGGAAAAATATTCTAGTTCTGGACAGTGGATGTTCAGGACATATGACTGGAAATAAGGCCCTGCTATCAGACTTTGTGGAGAAAGCTGGCCCAAGTGTTTCTTATGGAGATGGCAACATTGGAAAAATATTGGGATATGGCAATATCAATCTTGGAAATGTCATAATTAAACAAGTAGCTCTAGTCTCAGGACTTAAACACAACCTACTGAGTATAAGTCAAATCTGTGACAGAGGTTATCATGTTGATTTCTTTGAAGAACACTGTGAAATTGTGAGTAAATCTAAAGGCAAAGTTGTTGTGAAAGGATACAGGCGTGGTAACATTTATGAAGCTAAGCTTTCAACAAGTACTGATGGTTCTGCAATCTGTCTAATGAGTAGAGCATCAATTGAAGAAAGCTGGAATTGGCATAAGAAACTCTCTCATTTAAATTTCAACAATATAAATGAACTGGTCAAGAAAGATCTTGTGAGAGGATTGCCAATCACAGTATTTCCTCCAGATGGTCTTTGTGATTCATGTCAGAAAGCCAAACAAAGAAAATCTTCATTCAAGAGCAAGACTGAATCATCAATTCTTGAGCCTTATCATCTACTACATGTTGATCTATTTGGTCCAGTAAATGTCATGTCTATTGCAAAGAAGAACTATGCGTTGGTCATAGTGGATGAGTTCACCAGATACACTTGGGTGTATTTCTTGCACACAAAAAGTGAAACTGCATCTATCTTGATTGATCATGTCAAACAGCTGGATAAAATGGTCAAAGATTCTGTGAAAATTTTAAGGAGTGATAATGGCACTGAGTTCAAGAATTTGATAATGGAAGAGTTCTGCAAAAGCCATGGAATAAAGCAGGAATTTTCTGCTCCTGGAACTCCACAGCAAAATGGAGTTGTTGAAAGGAAGAATAGAACTCTCATTGAAGCTGCACGTACAATGCTTGAAGAAGCAAAGCTTCCAACCTATTTCTGGGCTGAAGCTGTGCAGACTGCTTGTTTTACTCAAAATGCAACACTCATTAACAAGCATGGAAAAACATCATATGAGATGGTGAAGAAAAAGAAGCCAAATCTGAAATATTTTCATGTATTTGGATGCAAGTGTTTTGTTCTCAAGACTCATCCTGAACAGCTATCAAAGTTTGATTTAAAAGCTGATGAAGGAATCTTTGTTGGATATCCACTTTCCACAAAAGCCTTCAGAGTCTATAATTTGAGAACAAAAGTGGTCATGGAATCTATCAATGTCTCTTTTGATGACAAAAAGATTACTGGTCTTGAAGATTTCATTGACCATGATCAGCTGAGATTTGAAAATGAAGACTCAAATTCTGATACTGAAACTCCTGACAGTCTAAGTCCTGATACTGTAAACTCTGATGGAATAAACTCTGATGTTATTGAAACTGTGGTGGCTACGCCAAGGGAAGATGCACCTATGCAGGGGGAGCATATTCAAGATCCTACCACATCTCAAGAAACATCAGAACATACATCTGGCTCTTCAAGTTCTGATAAGCCAAGTTTTGACAGTGCTGAAAATCTAAATACTGAAGAATCCAACTCAGAGAGCACAGTTTCAGGGGGAGCATCAGAAAATGAAGATAGCATGGATCATGGGGGAGCATCCAGTTCTAGAGAAAACCTTCCATCTGCAAGGAAGTGGACAAAATCACATACACCTGATTTGATAATTGGAAATCCTGATGCAGGTGTCAGAACTAGAACAGGTACTTCAAATGAATGTCTTTACAATTCTTTTCTCTCTCAGACTGAGCCAAAGAAAGTGGAAGAAGCTCTTCAAGATGCTGATTGGGTACAAGCAATGCAGGAAGAGTTGAATGAATTTGAAAGAAACAAAGTCTGGACCCTAGTGCCAAGACCAAAGAATAGATCTGTTGTTGGTACAAAGTGGGTATTCAAAAACAAAACTGACAGTGATGGCATAATTACAAGGAATAAGGCAAGGCTGGTTGCAAAAGGATATTCTCAACAGGAGGGAATTGATTATGATGAAACATTTGCACCAATTGCTAGGTTAGAAGCCATAAGGATATTCTTGGCTTATGCTGCTCACAAAAAGTTTACTGTCTTTTAAATGGATGTGAAAAGTGCTTTTCTCAATGGAGAATTAGAGGAGGAGGTATATGTTGAACAATCTCCAGGTTTTGTAGATACCAAACATCCAGATTATGTCTACAGGCTTGACAAAGCACTTTATGGACTTAAGCAAGCTCCTAGAGCATGGTATGAGACTTTAGCTCAGTTTCTTCTGGAAAGTGGATTCAACAGAGGGACAATAGGCAAAACACTGTTCTACCTCAACCATGGAAAGGACTTACTTCTGGTCCAGATTTATGTTGATGATATCATTTTTGGATCTACAAATGACAAACTTTGCAAAAAGTTTGCCAAGCTAATACAGTCAAGATATTAGATGAGTATGATGGGGGATCTTAGCTATTTTCTGGGCCTTCAAGTCAAGCAGAATGAGGAAGGCACTTTTATTTGTCAAACCAAGTACACCAGAAACTTGCTGAAGAAATTTGGAATGCAAGATTGTTCAAGTGCATCCACTCCAATGGCCACTGCAACAAAACTGGATAAGGATACTGCTAAATCAGTAGATATTACTGACTACAGAGGTATGATTGGCTCTCTACTCTATCTAACTTCTAGTAGACCTGATATCATGTATGCTACCTGTCTTTGTGCAAGATTTCAAGCAGATCCAAGAGAACCTCACTTAACAGCTGTAAAAAGAATCTTTAAGTATCTTAAAGGAACAGCTGCTCTGGGATTATGGTATCCTAGAGAATCAGATTTTAAACTAATAGGTTACTCAGATGCAGATTTTGCAGGTTGCAAAATTGACAGGAAAAGCACAAGTGGAAGCTGCCAATTTCTTGGAGGCAGATTGGTTTCTTGGTACAGCAAGAAACAAAAGTCAATTTCCACATCAACTGCAGAAGCAGAGTATATTGCTGCAGGAAGCTGTAGTGCACAGATTCTTTGGATGAAGAATCAGTTACTGGATTATGGGTTAACATATTTCAAAATCCCTATTTACTGTGATAATCAAAGTGCTATTGCTATGACAGGTAATCCAGTTCAACACTCTATGACAAAGCACATCAGCATCAGGTACCACTTCATCAGGGAACATATGGATGAAGGTACAGTGGAATTGCATTTTGTTCCCACAGATCAACAACTAGAAGATATCTTCACAAAACCACTGTGTGAAGCTACTTTTACAAGATTGGTAAATGAACTTGGAATGGTTTCAGGTTCTTTCTCTAAATCTGCTTAGTCTTGTTCTGTGTTATCAGACTTTATGCTCAGTATTTACAGAATTAATCTCATTGTGTATTCTGTGCTTAATTGATAAATGTCTTTAAGTATTGACTGTTGTCTGATATATGTTTCTAGACTCTGATAAGTGATATGTCTGTTCTAGTACTTATTCAATCCTATGAGGATAACTGTGCTAGATACTGACCTAGTAGTCTTCAATAAACAATTGATTCCATGTAAGAAGTAATTATTTCAGTGGAAACCCTATGACACTAGCAAATTCTGATAATTGAGCTTAGTTAAGTTTACTTTGTATATCTTATTACTAAGTCACAAATTAGAATAATGCTACTCATCTGTTAAGTTCTGATACTAGTAAAACCGCTGAATGTACTAAGTGCTGATAAACCTCACTTATCAAAAGAAAAAGCAAAAAGATCAAAGAATAAAATCAGGTACTCCTTTGAGATCTAGAGTAAAAATGTGGAAGGGATGACCCAAGTGCATTGCTGGTATTAAGTAAATATGCATTAGAAAAGCAAAATATTTTCTTGGTGACTTTTCACACTCTATGATTACTGGAGAAATACTCTGATAATAGCATAAATTCTGATAAATAGTCGTGACTCACTTACACTGAGAAGCCACTGTAAAATAGAATTTCAAAAGATGCATAAAATTAGCACAAAATAGTTGAGGTGGACTCAAGCATGATCTCATTCATCAGTAGGTTTCAGGACAATGACAGCTCTTTAGCAAAATTTTAGTTATGCCTTATTTCTAAGATGTACTGAAGTGAATCAGACTTTACTCTTTGTCTGTTATTTAGCTTAATGCACACACTAATCACTCCATCTGAATGATGAAAATTTCTGTGGTGGTCTATGTTATTTTAGATAAACAGCCATTGTGTCATTATTGCACAAATTCTGAGGACAAGTTCTAGTTACACGTTATGATGATTAAGTTCTGAAGTCTATAACTCAGAACTTGTATGAGGATTTACTAAGATGGGCATTCCTTTTTCGAGTTAAGAAATTATGTTCTGATGACTGTTAAGTTCTGGTATAGGTCTAAGTTCTGATTTCTCAGTCTAATCCTTTACTTGGCTTATCTGTGAATAAAATTTGATAACAGTCTCAGTTCGAACTAGAATATGTTGAAGTGGAAGATTAATAGTCACTATGATTAGGATTAATGGTATTCGTCCTTGAACAGTCCACTGTTTCTTGTTTCTTGTGCGTTTTAAACCATGATTCCTCTTTCCAATGAATGTTATTCTTTTTCAAAGTCTAGGGAGATGAGGTAGAATTAATTCTACCTGTCAGCATTAAATCTCTTTGCGTCTCCTGGCATTCTCTTGCCTATATAAGCAGCCACTTCACATCAGTCTTTCCATCAAATTCTTCTCACACACTTATCTTCATACTTCTTCTTTCAAAAACACAATGGTCAGATACAACATGTTTTTGAACTACCAAAACTTCAATATGGAGCTAAGTTGTGCCGAATGGCAGCAGGAATGGCATGTCACAGCCATTCCTGAGGAGATATGGGACTCTGTCCCACAGGAGGTACTGACACACCTTCTGTTCTTCTATATGGACTACCATCGCCATCTGGAGCGATTGGAGGAGGAAAGGCTGGAAGCTCTCCGCCAGCAAGAGCGAATCATCCGACTCGCCATTCTGTTTGTCGAGAGTAGGAAGAAGAAGATGACTTAATCTTGTCTTCTTCCTGTTTTTCTTCATCATCAGCTTTGTCAGGCTTCTTAGCTAGGACTAAGGCTGTTGATGTTAGGGTTAGAAGCTTAGGGAAAATCTTGTATAAGTATTGATGTAATTTCCATTTCATAAATGTATTGTCTTGATATATTAATGAAAGTTGTTTTTACTTCAAGATTTTGTGTCTGAGTTATTTTATCTTGTGTTAATAAATCCTGATTGATATTCTGATGACCGTATAAAATTTTGTTTTATATTAAGTTCTGATTCATTTTCAGCACTTACTTATCTAATTTATCTTGGTCATTTTCATGTGATGTATTTTCAGAATATCAATGATGCAGTGAAAAATAATTCAATCAGCGCTAAAGGTTTAAATTTTGAATTAAAACTATTTCTCTTGATAAATGGAACGGTTTTTCCTTGAAACTAGGCAACTGGGTAAGTAATGATTCTTGTTTTCTCGAGCCCAGTAACTGTCCGTTATTACTGCATGTCTGACAGGTGTCCAACGGTAACATTTTTGTTCAGAGTATAAGTACAACAGAGAGAAGATTTCTTTAATCTTTTATTTTCTTCATATTTTATCTCTCTCCTTACTTTTACTCTCTTTCTCTTTATTTCTCACGTTGGTTTTTCATACAGACATTATCTCAAACACCTAACAGGCATACTTGAATCTCAATTTTTTTTCACATGGCACCAAAGGATTTAATCATTGATGGAGCTAAGTTTGTCCCCAACAACTATGCTGCAGTTCTTAATCACACTGAAGCTCCATCTGAATTGCACTTTGTGCAAGATCTTCTTGCACATAGTGAGGTTGGGTATGCATTAACACAGCCTGAATTCTTTTCAAGCCAACAAGTTCTGAGGTTTTGGAGGACTGGATTTTTTGATGATGGTGGTCAACGTGGAACTCCCAGTATTATCTTCTAAGTGGGTGATTCATCCTTTGTAGTCACTCCTGGTACAGTACGCAGGGATTTACATCTTCCAGAAGATTGTACTTTCTCAATTCCAGAGGACTCAGCCCTTCGGGAGTTAATGGCTGAATTGGGATAAGAAAAGAGTCTGACGAAACTTGGACAGTTGAAACGGGCTAATATCAGAAGAGAATGGAGTTTCTTCTTTGATTGCATCACAAAAGCTTTTGGAAACAAATGTTCAAATTTTGATGCTATCCCAATTCTGAGTCAGCACATAGGGTATGCTATTATTCATCAAACTCATTTTGATTTTGCAACTGCTTTAATTAGTTTTATTGGGGATAGGATGACAGAGGATCGAGATGTTGTTTATTTTGCTAGATTCTGTCAACTTATTTACACTTACTGTACTGATGAACCTCATTTAGTCAGCACTCAAACCCCACCTTTTAAGGTTGCAAAACGATACTTTAATGACCTGGTAAATGCTGATACTAAGAAAAAAAATGGTTAGACCATTACAGATTCCTAAGTCTGTAAAACAGATCCTGGTAAATGCTGATCCTGATACTTATAGATCTGTTTACTCTGATGTCCAACCAACTCCAACCACCCAAAATCCATCAACCTCAGTACCTACCTCTCATTCTACTCAACCTACCCTCAGAACATATCTCAAATCCTATCTCTCCACTTCACAGACTGCTCAACCTTTATCTTCAGCACCTACTGTGAAGCCTTCATCTTCCAAGCCAAAGAGGACAAAGAATGTTCCTCAAACATCTCAAAAGAGAAGGAGGATTGTATTGAGAGATGAATCTGATTCTGAGGAACAGGTTCCTGCTAGAGAACCTGCTGTTACTGAAGCTGAGAAAGAGGTTTCTCAGAAGGATTCTGAAATTGGGGGTTCTAGGCTTCTCAAAAGGCTTAGACGAATGATAGTTCCTGAAACTCCCAAGGAATCCAAATCAACAAGGAAGTACAAGAAACAGAGGGCACAAAGGCCAGTTTCAGATGATGAAGAGGAAGCAGCTAAGGAAGGGGATCAGGAATCTCTGATCTCACAAGACAAGGAATTTGCTCCAGTCACTTCTTCTCCATCAACTCCATCTCAGGAAGCTGTATCTGACAAGGCTAACTCACCATCTGTGTCTCTTGTTGATCCAGGCACAAGTGCTGATATTGATGTTCAACACTTGGTTGTGTCTGAAGTATTTCTCTTAGAAGCTCCAACAGCAAATAATCCTTCCACAACACCTGTTACTGATGCTGTTCAAACTCCAGAGTTATCAACAACACCTCTGCATCAAGATGCTGATGATCAGACTTTAGGTGAGCATCAGGATATGGCTGTTGATCAGAACTTAGTATCAGATCAGAAATTAGAGGATGCTGAAGCCTCCATTGCTACTCACACTGTTGTCTTATCAGAAGATACTGATTCTTTAAGTTCTGATGCTGCAAATGCTGGAGATACTGGTGAAGCTGCTCCAACTGTAGATGCTGATGAAGCAGGTCCTTCAGGACATACTCCTCAACAGACTCTTCCTAAGTCTGAACTGGTAAAGGAGTTTGTTATCGGGGATGCACTAGTACCTTGGAGTGAAACTCCTGCAGGTCAGGAGTGGACTAAGGAATGGAACTCAGTTTCATGTGTTCCAACTGCAATACATCTTGCTGAGCACTTGACTAAAGCTGATGAAATGTTAAATTCTGATGATTTAAAAACCCAGCTTAGAGTCACTGCATTGAGTATTAAACATCTACAAGGTCTTCATTCAACTACTCATGCAGAGCTACACAAGATTCAGGAGAACTTTATTAAACAAGAACAAGTTTGGAAAATTGATAAGAAAAAGTTCTTTCAACCTACCATTGACAGGATTGCTTATATTGAGAAAACTCAAGAGAAACAACAAGCTCAGATTGATGACATTCTGACAAATCAAGCTTCTCAGCAATCGCAACTTACTGAAATCCAATCCTTAGTGGAATTACTTATCTCTCTTTTACTACCTGCTGATGCCAAAAAGGGGGAGAAGGTAACTAAGTCCAAATGCAACACTAACAAGACACTGCAAGGAAAGGATGATGGAAATGATGATCAAGGATACTCTGGAATGGGTAGCGGTCATAGTCAAGGTAGAAGGTTTACATCAAGACAAGCTAGTCACAGGACTAGTTCTGATACTGGGAAAATAATAAGTTCTGCTGCTGGTAAAAGGATAAGTTCTGATGAACTTCTAGATCTTGATGAGGAAATGTCAAGACAGTTATTTCTTCAAGAAAATCCAGGAATGGACTTGGAAAGTTTAAAGAAAGAAGAAGCCATACTTAAATCAGAGAAAGTCACATCTAAATCTAAAGCTTCTGGTAAAAAGTCACTTCCAAAACTCAAAGGCATTGTGATCAAAGAAAGGACACATACTGAAGCAACGTTGGCTAGATCACAACCACAGATAGATCCAAGATCCAAGGGTAAAGAAAAGGTTGGTGAACCTATCAAGGTTTATGTACCTCCTGAGGAAGAAGAAATTACTGATGAAAAAGATGATCTTGTTCTGACTTTAAGAAAAGTTCTTAAAACAACCTCTGACATGACTCAAGTTGTTCAGAGTCAAGAAATTGTAAGTTCTGATATTCACAAGAAGCAAGTAACCTCTGACAGAGCTCAAGTTAACTTGATATAAGAAAATAGATCAAAGACACTCCTACCAGGATTCACTAAAGTAAAACAGACTCAATCTTTGAAGACTACTGCAAGTGGTTTTGAAGCAAGAGTAGTTACTGGAAAGGAAGCTAGAGATAAAACTGGATTGGGAAGTGCTGATGAAAGAAGAGTACACAACACTACCAATGATCCAACTTCCTTGAGTGAACCAGGTATTGGAGCAACTCCTGAGAGATTGAATCAACTGGAATCTGTACAGATGGTTTACCATACCTACTTGAAAGAATACATCATGTTGTATTTCATGACAGATGGTAGGGTTTATCATATAAGACAAAATGCCATTCCATTGAAGTATTTTGAAGAATTGGAGCATGTACTTTTCTTACTTCAAGTGGATGACAGAATAACAGAGACTGTTGCAAACTACTTAAAAGAACAGATTCAGAGACAGAAAAGGCTTTATTCTGTTAAGTCTGACAGCATATATGTTCCAAAGTACAGAGATCACAATGGTGATATTGTTGATATGAAGCCTAATACTGCACAGATCAGAACATATCTTGGTATTAAGGGACTTGAATTCAATCTAGAGTCTGACAAAACTTATGTCATAAGACTAGATCAGGAGTTGAGAAAAGCAAAGATCAATGATCTCAGAGCTGCAATATTTCAAACTGGTGAAGATACTGCAGAGCTTAAAAATGTCAAAAGGAGAATGATTGATGAACTCAGATATGCTGAGAAATGTTTGTTGAAGAACTATCTCAGAACAACTCCTGACATCAGAGAGATCAGAAAATGATGAAGCCAAGTCGAAGATCTACAACTGCTTAAATTCTGATATTTATACAGACTGAAGTTGTTATCAGAAGTTGAAATTGGTAAAAGCTTTAAGGACTGTAAGTTGTAGTTATCTAGTCTAATTCTCATGCATTTGTACTTAATATTTTTGACATCATCAAATATCTGTTAAACTTGTATATTATGTTAATTTACAAGTTGGGGGAGATTGTTAGATATATTTGATAATGTCATGGCTAATATGTTTTATGTTTAGCTTTCAGATCTTATTTGAACAGGATAAATCAGTACTTAACTGTTGATCAGTACTTATACTGGAAGTCAGGACTTAAGGATATCAGTACATATGTTATCAGGAGATAATCGTCAGAAGATAGATATCAGAACTTAAGTGCTGAAGGACAATCAGATAAGGACAGTAGTTGATTAAAGGAAAGAAGATCAAGATAAACATAAGAAGAGATATGCATGAAGAAGGAATTCCGTGAAGAATGGAATACTTGGAAGAAAAGATATCTGATTGATATATTTTAGGAAGCAGAATTATATTCCATATCAATTAGCGATTATCTTGTAACTGTGTAGTATATAAACACAGATATAGGGTTTACACTATAAGTGTTATCATTATTAGAGAAGATTATTCATTGTAACCCTAGCAGCTCTCGTGATATTTGTTCATCACTGAGAGGTAACAGTTCCATACTGTAACAGAGTTTATTGTTTCAATAAAGTTTGTTTTCTGTTACTTAAGTTCTTAAAGTTCGATTTGAGTGTACTATACACTGTATTCACCCCCTCTACAGTGTGTGTGTGACCTAACAAGTACAGTTTTCCAAATCCTGACACTATAGAGGGCACATCCAACCCTATTCCTGACCAAAGTGTTTCTTTTTCATCACTTAAATCTAAACACTCTATCACCTCTGGTTCTTCCCAAAAAGAATCAGTTGCAAAATCAAAGACAATAGCTTAGACTGATGTGTCTCAGAGACAATCAGGTCTAAAGATTGTTTCACATTCACCTAAATCATTGGAGAAACAAGGTGGAGAAAGGAAGAAAAATGTTTCCTCATTAACAAGTATCAAGAAGAATATAGGTAGAAAGAGAAGGAAGACTACGACTTGTGTTTAGCTGGTTGATGAGCCATCAGATACTGATACTGATAGTGATGGCCCAATTGTTTTTAAGCTTCATGCTAGACCACTGGAGGTTACTGGTGCTATTGCAGAAGAAGACCAATTTTTTATTGCAGCTGCTAAGCATAAGAAAAGGAGAATAAGAAAAGGAGACTGATCAAGAAAGCAGAAAGAGTTCAAAAGCAAACTGATGGTCTTAATGTATTGGATGGTATTGCTCTGGATCAGGAATCTATAAATCCTGACAAGTCATTATCAAATCCTGACAGGTTTCAAGCAATTCCTGACAAGATAGTGATAAATCATGATCAGACAATTATTGATTCTCAAACAGCCAAAGTTGTTGAAATTTCCAAGGAAGTTGGTTGTTAGGCCTCAATGATACTATAGAAGGGGGTTGAATATAGTATCTACAATCAATTCAATTATAAACACAAGTATGTAACAGAAAAAAAGTTTATTCAATATATCAAACTCTGTTACAGTAGGTTTAATCTACTCTCTCAGTGATGTATGATATCACTAAGAGCTGCTAGGAGTACAATGAATAATATTCTCGTGAATGATAACACATATAGTATAAACCATAATATGTGTTTATATACTACACAGTTACAAGATATCTCCTAATTGATATGATATGTTCTGTTTCCTAAAATACATCAATCAGAGATTATCTACTGTAGTCCCTTTAGCTGTATAACTCTCCAAGCATATCTTCTTTTTTTTTAATCCAGATCCTCTCCTGTAAATCATGCCCTTTTCATCCCTGAAGTGTATCCGCACTTAAGTACTGATGTAAGTCCTGTTGGCTTAAGTTCTGATAACTTCCTGTCTTCAGTAAGTTCTGATTTCCAGTTAAGTTCTGATAATAAGTTTTGAAACTAAACAAATCAGATTAGACATGACATCACAAATAAATCTAACAATCTCCCCCAACTTGTAAATTATAAAAATATACAAGTTTATAGATTTAATGATGTCAAAAATATTTAAGTACAAATACAATGAGAGTTTATATGCACAACTAAATACAACTTACAGTCCATGCAGCTTTTACCAAATTCACTGAATCATCCTGAATCCAAAATGATTCCTTACAAAGTCTGATACCAGCTTGGTCTCTGTATTTCTTTTAACTTCAAGTAACTGAGCTTTGAGTTGCTGCAGTTCTTCATCTTCAGTATCACCAATCTGATATATGGCAGCTCTGAGTGCAAAAATTGGAGTTCTTTCAAGTCCATCTCCCAGTATGATTACCCTTGGATGTGTAGAACCTTCATTATAGCATAAGCATTTTCCTTTCAGAATTACTTCCACCTTAGTAGAATTCTTCCTCATTGGAATTTCTCTTCCATCATCCTCAGTCATCATTGGAGTATACTCTATCATTCTTGCACCAGAAATTTAGAGTAAATCTCTTATTGTCTTCAGAATATATTCTGACCATTTCCTGGTAACATCAGAATTTACCTCCAGTAGATAATGAATATATTGGAGCTCTTTGACAGATTTCTTCAGCACATCAGATTCAGATAATCTATAAGTTCTTCCATCAATCAGAAATATGATCAATTTCTCTTTTACTTCATAATCATCATGATTATCCATCACTACTTGAGCAGAGAACACTTTATCAAGGTGCTTCTGTGTGATCTCTTCAAATGGCTTGTCAGTGAATGTGAATGGATCTCTAATATCAACTTTTATCCCAGTCTGGAATTTCTCTCTGTCAGAACCTAATCCAGAAGTGTCTCTAGCTTGCTTGGCTTTAACCCCAAATGCTGTAATTTGATTCAACATCTGATTTGTCTTAGGCTGAACTGGAACAGACTTGTTCCATAGCAGCTTTTTCTTGTCTTCTAATGTTAAGTTGTCTATGTCAACTTGAGCAGTGTCAGAGGTTGATGTCTTGATGAATTGGTCAGGATTTGCAGTTTCATCTGTAGCTTGCTGTTATGAAATGTCTTCACTCTTAATAACTTGAGCTATGTCAGAGGTTGTCTTAGATTCTCCTGTCATCCTCTTTCTCTTTAGAGTTTCTACTGTTTCATCTTCAGCAGTAGTATCATCAAAGACTTGAACCATCTTGCACACAGGATCCATCAAGATTTGAGGAATCTTCATATCTATTTCTTGACTATCTCCCCAACTTTTCCTTTTCCCTTGTCTTTGGGATCAATAGTAGTTTGGGTTCTAGTCCTTGATCTAGGAATCTCTGTGGCAGATCTTTCTCTTATTACTATACCTTTCTCCTTAGGTTTGGGAGGCTTCTTTGCATTAGAAGCTTTAAACTGTAGTTTTGACTTTTCAGCATTAAATCTTGCTTCTTCTTCTCTAAGTTCCTCTAAATCCACTCCTGGATTATCCTTAAGGAACAGTCTCTTTGCAAGTTCCTCATCTAAGGCTTGAATCTTAGGATCCTTGTAAAAGAAAGTTGCCTTATTTCCCATGAACTTTAAGGTTTGCATGAATTTCTTCGAGTCTTGACTTCCACCTTGAATGAGAACATCAGACTTTGTCATCGGAATTTGATTATCAGAACTTGCTGTCATAACTTGATCTTCAATTTCAGAACTTGTGAGCAACAAAGTTTGATCTATAGCTGAAGTCTTCTTTTCTTCCTTATCACTCCTCTAAATAGTAGATTTATCAGAAATCTTACTATCAGGTACTTTCTGAATAGGAATTCTGCTAACTTTCTTTCCTTGACTTTGACCTTTGCCCTTGTTAGGGTTTCCCTGGTCATCTTCAGAATCATCCTTTTTCTTCAGTGCCTTGTTAATTGAGCATATGGACTTAACTACCTTCTCTCCCTTTTTGGCATCATCTGTCAGGAGTAGAGAAAGAAGGAGTTCCACTGAAGATTGGATCTCATTTAACTGAGTCTGTTGAGCAGCTTGATTTTGTAAGATCTCATCCAGTTGGGCCTCCTGCTTGTCTTGAACAAGCTCAATAACATCCACTTTTTCTTGAATTGGTCTGATAAACCTCTTCTTGTCTAGTTTGAGCATCATGTCTAGCTTATCAGCTATTTCCTGAAGTTTATCAACCTTTGCATGAGTCTTGGAGTGTAGACCTTGAGGAGTTTTAGTACTGAGAGTAGTGACTTTAAGTTGTGTTTTGAAGTCAGAATTTATCAGCAACTCATCATCTTTTGCAACATGATCTGTCAGAACAGTTGGGCTGGGAATGAAGTCAGGTTCATTCCACTTATTTGTCCTTTCACCTCCTCTGTGAGTGTCATCCCAAGGAACAGGAGCATCTTCTTCATCAAATTTAAATAGTGCCTCCTTGCCAAGAATTGGAGCATTGACTGGAGCACTTGCTGGAGCACTGTCTCCAGAATTTAATAAAATCTCATCATCTTCTGATAACACCAGAGTGTGTATAACTGAAGGAGATTCTGGAGCAATTTCATCTATTTCCAAATTCTGATCTTCAGGTTCCAAAACCAGAATTAGTGTAGTAGGAATTTCAGCATTTAGTATTGGAGAAACAGGTGGAGTTGACTATTTTGCTGGTGGTGCTTCCAGATACAAAACAGTTGGAATATTCAACTTGTGAATGTCAATTTCAGGACTTAACTCTGAATCTTCAACCGAGGCAGTTTCTTTGAATGGAGAGTGAGGTGGAGAAATCACAGATTCTTGTACAGGTTCTGATCTGTGGACTTCAGGAATTTCAGATTCCTGAATCAGAACTTCTTCAGCTGCTGGCAGGACTTCAATCACAATAGGTTCTGATGAGATCAGAGATTCCTGATCCCCTTCCTCAGCATCTTCAGTATCCTCAGATTGAGTTTGTGCAATATGCACACCTGCTCTAGTCTTCCTTGATTTTGATTTTCTAGATGGAGGGGTAACATAATCTGTATCAGAATGTGAAGACCTCTTCCTTTTCTGAATGCCAGAAGCTTCAGCTACAATCCTTCTGAAGAGTTGACTCTTCAGCTTCTAATATCACAAGTTCTGATGCAGGAACCTGGACTAGTTCATCCTCATCAGATTCATCTCTCAGAATCAACTTTCTTCTTCTCCTTGGTGGAGATTTAGGCACAGAGATAGTTCTTTTGGTTTTGGGCCTAGATGGTGTAGCAGATTTCACAACTTGCACTTGTTTAGATGTACCAGTGTGTGGTTTATATTTGGACTTGAGAGGTGAGGTTCTGATAGTAGGTGCTGATGGTTGTGGTTGAGATGATTGTGTTGGTTGAGTATTGGAAGGCTGGGTTGGTGGAGGTTGAGAAGTAGTAGGCTGTGTAGGTGCAACATCAGGATATATGGTTGTGTATGTGTGAGGATCAGAATTTACTAAGAATTATTTGACAGATTGGGGAATTTGGAGGGGTCTTAGTATATCCTTCTTATTATCAGCAGATAATAAGTCTGTGAAAGCCCTTTTGTGAAGTTTAAAGGGTTTAATTAACTCACTAAAGGTTTGAGGTGCATCAGGACAACATAAACTATATATAAGCTGACAGAATCTAGAAAAATATACTGTGTTGCTATCTTCTTTCTTCCTATCACCTATAAACCCTAGCACAACACTAGCATAATCAAAATGAGTTTGATTAAGAAGAGCATACCTGATTTGCTGACTCATGATTGGAATAGCATCAAAATTGGAGCATTTGTTGGCAAAGGCTTTGGCAATACAATCGAAAAAGAAGCTCCACTCCCTCCTGATGTAGGGCCTCTTCAGTTGTCCCAGCTTGGACAAATACTTCTCATAGCCAAGATTTTCCATCATGTTTTTAAGAACTGGCTCCCCAACTTGTGAATTATAAGTACAGTTTTCTGGCAGATACAATGCTTGTCGAATAGTTGACAAGGTTACCAAGTGCTCATCTTCCCCTGTTGTAAAAATGATGCTTGGGGACCCACTTTCACCACCATTATCATAGACTCCAGACCTCCAAAACTCCAGAATTTGCTTGCCTGAGAGAGCCTATGGTTGGGTAAGAGCATACCTAATTTCACTTCAAGCGAGAAAATCTTGAATGAAGTGAAGTTCTGAAGGAGCCTCGTCCTTGTGGAGAATAGCCATATAGTTGTTGGGGACAAACTTGGTTCCATCATAGATAAGATCCTTAGGTGCCATTTCTGTGAAAATTAAGTGAAAAGTTGTGTGTGTATAGAGTGTTTGATAAAATGCCTGTGAGAAAATAGCTTCAGAGAATAATAGAGAGTGAGAGAGAATAAGAGAGATTAGAAAAGAGTAAAAGTAGGTAAAATATTGTAAAATATTTTAACTCTAGTGTTTATACTCTCCACGTGACAACGACTATATTTGTGAAGCAGAACAGACATTTTACACCTGGCAGCATGTAAACAGTCAAAACATTATTAGTGGGCACGGTAAACGTGCAGTAATTATTGCTCACATGCGGTTACCAAAACAAACATGCAACCCATTAACCAAATGATTATCACTATTTTAATCTCACTAATTATTTTTCTGAGAAATATAACCGTTAAAGTAAATACCAAAAAATAAGTCAAGTAAATAAATAATGTCACGTAAGCATCAGGATTTGCATCAGAACTTGACTATTATCAGAATTTAACGGTCATCAGAACATGGCTTCTGTACTCAAAAGGTGAAAGACTGTGTCTGTGTTTCTTCACATAAATACTGACTGGTTTCTTTAGAATTTAATCATCAGAACATAATCAGAACTTATCCTCAAAATTTATACAAATAATACTTAACTGTTTATCATAAACAACTTAATCACCACAGTAATTTTCATCATTCATATGGAGTGATAGCGTGTGTATGTGCAAATGATCAGATAAAGATTAAAGTCTGATAAACTTCAGTATATCTTAGAAATAAGGCATAACTAAGAAAAATGCTTAAAATTTGTCTTGAATTATGAAGTCTACTGTAGAATAAAATTATGTAAGAATCCACCTCAACTGTTTGTGCTTATTTTATGCATCTTTTGAAATTCTTTTGACAAGGCTTCTCAGTGTAAATGAGTTACAACTACCATCAGAATTAATGTTGTTATCAGAATATTTCTCCAGTAATCAGAGAATGTGAAAAGTCACCAAAAAAATCAATTTGCTTTTCTAATGCATATAATGCATATAACTTAATACCAGCAATGCACTTGAATCTTCCCTTTCACATAAATTACTCTAGATCTCAAAGGAGTACCTGATTTCAATTTTTTTCTTTTCTTTTAATTTCTTCAGATAAGTGAGGCTTATCAAGCATGTAGTTCATCCTTAAGATTTACTGACATCAGAATTTGACAGATAAGAAGTAATAATCTAGTTTGTGATCTAGTAATAAGATACAGGAAGTAAATTTGACTAAGATCAAAATCAGAATTTGCTTGTGTTATTGATTTCCACATAAATAAATAATTCAAACATGGGATACATAGTTTGTTAAAGACTACTAAGTCGGCATCTAACAAGATAATCCTCATTGGATTGAATAGTCACAGAACATTCAAAACACTTTCAGAGTTTATAGAATCACATCAGATAATAGGCAGTGTTTAGTATGTTACAATTTAAGCACATATTACATTGAGATAAGAAAATCTGTAAACACTGATCATAAAGTCTGATGTATGAGAACAAAAACTAAACAAATTTTGAGAAAGAACCTGAAACCATTCCAAGTTCATTTACCAGTCTTGTAAAAGTAGCTTCACATAGTGGTTTTGTGAAGATATCTACTAGTTGTTCATCTGTTGGAACAAAATGCAATTCCACTTTACCTTCCATCACATGTTCCCTTGTGAAATGGTACCTAATGCTGATGTGCTTTGTCATTGAGTGTTGAACTGGATTTCCTGTCATAGCAATAGCACTTTGATTATCATAGTAAATGGGTATTTTAGAAAATTCTAACCCATAGTCCAGTAAATGATTCTTCATCCATAGAATCTGTGCACAACAGCTTCCTGAAGTAATATATTCTGCTTCTGCAGTTGATGTGGAAAATGATTTCTGTTTCTTGCTAAACCAAGAAACCAATCTGCCTCCAAGAAATTTGGCAGCTTCCACTAGTGCTATTCCTGTCTATTTTGCATCCTGCAAAATCTGCATCTGAGTAACCTATTAGCTTAAAATCTGATTCTCTAGGATACCACAATCCTAGATCAATTGTACCCTTGAGGTACTTGAAAATTCTTTTCACAACTATTAGATGAGGTTCTCTTAGATCGGCCTGAAATCTTGCACAAAGACAGGTAGCATACATGATATCTGGTCTACTTGCAGTTAAATAGAGTAAAAAGCCAATCATACCTCTGTAGTTAGTAATATCTACTGATGCTCCAGTATCTTTATCTAACTTGGTGGCAGTGGCCATGGGAGTTGATGCAGTAGAACTATCTTGCATTCCAAATTTCTTGAGTAGATTTCTGGTGTATTTGAATTGACTGATAAAAGTTCCTTCTTCAGTTTGTTTGACTTGAAGTCCCAGAAAATAACTCAACTCTCCCATCATACTCATTTGATATCTTGACTGCATTAACTTGGAAAATCTTTCACAGAATTTTGTATTTGTAGAGCCAAAGATGATATCATCAACATATATCTGTACCAAAAGTAAGTCATTTCCATGGTTGAGGTAGAATAAAGTCTTGTCAATTGTGCCTCTGTGAAATCCACTTTCCAGAAGGAATTGAGCCAGAGTCTCATACCATGCTCTAGGAGCTTGCTTAAGGCCATAAAGTGCTTTGTCAAGCCTGTAGACATGATTTGGAAATTTTTGATCTATAAAGCCTGGAGGTTATTCAATATATACCTCATCTTCCAATTCTCCATTGAGAAAAGCACTTTTCACATCCATTTGAAAGACTTTAAACTTTTTGTGGCAGCATAAGCCAAAAAGATTCTTATGGCTTCCAATCTAGCAACTGGAGCAAATGTTTCATCATAGTCAATACCATCCTGTTGAGAGTAACCTTTAGCAACCAGGCTTGCTTTATTCCTTGTTATTATGCCATCACTGTCAGTTTTATTTCTAAACACCCATTTTATGCCAACAATGGACCTGTTCTTTGGTCTTGGCACTAGGGTCCAGACTTTATTTCTTTCAAATTCATTTAACTCTTCCTGCATTGCTTGCACCCAATCAGCATCTTGAAGAGCTTCTTCCACTTTCTTTGGTTCAGTCCGAGATAGAAAGGAATGATAGAGACATTCATTTGTTGTTGATGATCTAGTTCTGACACCTGCTTCAGGATCTCCAATTATTAAGTCAGGTGTATGTGATTTAGTCCACTTCCTTGAAGATGGAAGTTGATCTCTAAAATTGAATCCTCCCTCATGATCCATGCTGTCTCCATCAGCATTTTCTGATGCTCCCCCCTGAAGTTATGCTCTGTGAGATTCCAGAATTTGAGTTGGATCCTTCAGGAATTGAAGAATTAGAGTTTCCAGAATTGTCAGAATTTGGCTCATCAGAACTTGATGAATCAGAACTTGAAGAGCCAGTGACTGGTTCTGATGCTTCTTGAGAGTCTTGAGATGTGGTATGATCATCAACTTGCTCCCCCTGAACAGGTGCAATTTCCTTTGGAGCAGTTACCACAGTTTCAATGACATCAGAATTTAACCCGTCAGAACTTACAGGATCAGGATTTAGGTCATCAGAATTTACAGAATCAAAATTTACATCTTTATTTTCAAATCTCAGCTGATCATGATCATTGAAATCTTCAAGTCCAGTAATCTTTTTATTATCAAAAGATACATTAATAGATTCTATGACAACCCTT
Organism: Apium graveolens; assembly: GCF_009905375.1. NCBI lineage: Eukaryota > Viridiplantae > Streptophyta > Magnoliopsida > Apiales > Apiaceae > Apium > Apium graveolens. Next base: position 107,748,906 of record NC_133652.1, read on the forward strand.
ATTCTTAAATTGTAGACTCTGAAGGCTTTTGTGGAAAGTGGATATCTAACAAAAATTCCTTCATCATCTTTTAGATCAAATTTTGACAGCTGTGCAGGATGAGTCTTAAGAACAAAACACTTGCATCCAAATACATGAAAGTATTTCAGATTTGGCTTCTTTTTCTTCACGGTGTTTTTTCATGCTTGTTTATGAGTGTAACATTCTGTGTAAAACAAGCTGTCTGCACAGCTTCAGCCCAAAAATAGGTTGGTAGCTTTGCTTTATCAAGCATAGTTCGTGCAGCTTCAATAAGAGTCATGTTCTTTCTTTAGACAACTCCATTCTGCTGTGGAGTTCCAGGTGCAGAAAATTCCTGCTTTATTCCTTGCTCTTTGAAGAACTCTTCTATGATCGAATTCTTGAACTCAGTGCCATTATCACTTCTTATTATTTTAACAGAATCTTTTACTAACTTATCCAGCTGTCTGACATGATCAGTTAGAGTAGATGCAGTTTCATTCTTCTTGTGCAAGAAATACACCCAAGTGTATCTCGTGAACTCATCCACTATAACCATAGCATATTTCTTCTTTGTAATAGACATGACATTGACTGGACCAAATAGATCAACATGCAGTAAGTGATAAGGCTCAAGAATTGAGGATTCAGTTTTGCTCTTGAATGAAGATTTTCTTTGTTTTGCCTTTTGACATGAGTCACAAAGACCATCAGGAGCAAATATTGATTTTGGCAGTCCTCTCACAAGTTCTTTCTTTACTAGCTCATTTATGTTGTTGAAATTTAAATGAGAGAGTCTCTTGTGCCAATTCTAGCTTTTATCAATTGATGTTCTGCTTAATAGACAGATTGCAGAACCATCATAATTTGTTGAAAGTATGGCTTCATATATGTTACCATGTCTGTAACCTTTCAGAACCACTTTGCCTGTAGAATTACTTACAACTTCACAGTGATCTTCAAAGAAATCCACATGATAACCTCTATCACAGATTTGACTCACACTTAGCATATTGTGTTTAAGTCCTGAGACAAGAGCTACGGTTTCAATTATGACATTCCCAAGATTGATATTGCCATATCCCAGAGTCTTTCCCATGTTGCCATCTCCATAAGAAACTCATGGGCCAGCTTTCTCCACAAAGTCTAATAGCAGGGCTTTATTTCCAGTCATATGTCCTGAACATCCACTGTCCAGAACCAGGATGTTTTTCATGTTGCCCTGTAATCACAAAGACCACTATTGATTAGTTTTAAGGACCCAGACTTGCTTGGATCCTTTGGCCTTGTTAAGTTTGTTAGCATTTGCAGCGAATTTAGTTTCAGAGTTTATGCTAACATGCTTTTTATCAGACTTTATATTAGACTTTGCATCAAAATTTACACTAGAAGGAATTACACTAACTTTCTTTAAAGAAGGTTTTATTTCATAATAATCATTATACAAACTATGATATTCCTTACAAGTATAAATAGAATGCCATAAACTACCACAATGAAAACAAGGATTTTGTGGTTTAAACCTAACAGACTGACTCTTAACTCCTAATCTAGGAGGTAAAGAGTTTATATCTTTATTCTTCCTGCAAAAAGAAGCAAGATGGTTAGAGTTTCCATAATTATAGCATTTCTTTCTAGGAGCATTAGGAACAGGCATATAATTATTACTTTTATTCACACCTTCCTTTCCATTCCTATTTTTCCTAGCTTCCTTTACCTTGTTCACATTTTTAATCTCTTTCAGCTTATACTTAAGCTGCTTCTTTGTCATTAAGCCACTGTTCACCAAAGTTGGTTTATCCTGTTTTGATTTGTCAGAAGTTGACTTTTCTTTGACTTCTGTTTTAGAGTCTTTCATCTCTTCAGAATCAGACACAACAGTTTTTGCAACAAATTTAACAGGATTTACCTTTGGCTTTACAATCTGTTTGAAGGCAATTGGCTTAATTGGCAAAGTCCCTTTCTCACTTTTATCATCTTTATAACCTAACCCCTCTTTCCAGTTTCCACTAATTAGAATATTCTGAGTTGTTTTTCCTGAGTTAGTCTAAGTCCTGATGATTTCTCTTTCTTTTTCTAATTCATTTTTTAGATAATCATTCTGTTTAAGCAAATCATTCTTAACATACACAACATTATCTCTCTCTGTCTGAATAGTGTTCATCTTGACTAACTCTTCTTCAAGATAACTATTTCTGTTTTTGTACATTAGATTTTCAGATTTTAATCTTTCATTCTCTAAAGTATGATCCCTATAGCTAATATAAATGTTTTTCAGAAATAATCTCAACTCAGTAATATCTTATGTATCAAAAGCAAGAGTTGATAGAGGTACATTTAATTCATCAACATCAGAACTGCTATCAGCATTTTCCATTAAGGCATAGTTTACCTCTTCTTCAGATTCTGAAGTGTCTGCCCAGTTTTTCTTCTTTGTGATAAGTGCCTGGCCTTTATCACCTTTTCCTTTCTTGCAATCAGGAGAGATGTGGCCTCTTTCACCACAATTGTAGCATTTGACATTTGAGTTGTCTCCTCTGTCAGACTTTTCTCCTTTGCCTTCAGTCTTTCTGAACCCTTTCTTGTCAGAACTTCCACCTTTCCTGTAAAACTTCTTACCCTTTCTGAATTTCTTGTAGGCTATCTTTGTGATACCCTTCACCATAAGAGCATACAATTGCATCATCTCTGCATCAACATCCATTTCAGATAAATTTTCAAGTTCTGAATCATCATCATCAGAATCTGATGACTCTGAATCATACTGGATGATGAGAGCCTTTCCTTTTTCCTTCCTAGAGATAATTGGCTTTTCTTCAGTCTTTAAAGCAACTGTCTTAGACTTCCCTCCATGCCTCTTCTTTCTTTGCTCCATCTCAAGTTCATGAGTCTTGAGCATCCCATAGATTTCATCAAGAGACATATCAGCAAGTTTATAGTTGTCTCTTATTGTAGTAGCTTTCAAATCCCACTTTTCAGGAAGAGCTAGTAGGAATTTCATATTTGAATCTTCTTGATCATATTCCTTATCCACTAGTGACAGATCGTTCAACAGCTATGTAAATCTTTCATATGTATCAGTTAGTGACTCATCAGATTTTGAGTCAAAGTGCTCATACTCATGTGTGAGTATTGTCTTCCTGTTCTTTTTGATGGCATTGGTTCCTTGACATCTCACTTCTAATGCATCCCAGATTTCTTTTGTAGTCTTGCATCCAATCACCCTGTTTGACATGACATTGTCAAGTGCACTATGAAGCAAGTGTCTTACTTTTGCATCCTTGCCTAGTGAAGAGATGTCTTCAGTGGTGAATTCTCTCTTTTCTTTGGGAATCATCTTCTGTGGCTCATTCCCAACTACAACAGATAGCTTTATGGGCTTGTGTGGACCATCATAAATTCTGTCTAAATATTCTGGATCTGTAGCTTCCAGAAACATGGCCATCTTCACACTCCATACAAGGTACTAAGACACCCTGAGCAGAGGAACCCTGATGGTTTCATATCTACTGGTGTTTTGAATGGGTTGAACCTTTGCAGGTTCTTGAGGGTCTTGTGTTTTTGATTAATCAGACATGATTGATTGTTTGTTTGGATCTTAACTATTTGTAAGCTTAACAGATTGGCTCTGATACCACTTGTTAGGCCTCAATGATACTATAGAAGGGGGTTGAATATAGTATCTACAATCAATTCAATTATAAAGACAAGTATGTAATAGAAAAAAAGTTTATTCAATATATCAAACTCTGTTATAATATGTTTAATCTACTCTCTCAGTGATGTATGATATCACTAGGAGCTTCTAGGGTTACAATGAATAATATTCTCATGAATGATAACACATATAGTGTAAACCCTAATATGTGTTTATATACTACACAGTTACAAGATATTTCCTAATTGATATAAAATGTTCTGTTTCCTAAAATACATCAATAAGAGATTATCTAATGTAGTCCCTTTAGCTGTATAACTCTCCAAGCATATCTTCTTTTGTTTAATCTAGACCCTCTCTTGTAAATCAACCGCTTTTCATCCCTGAAGTGTATCCGCACTTAAGCACTTAAGTACCAATGTAAGTCCTGGCGGCTTTAGTTCTGATAACTTCCTATCTTCAGTAAGTTCTGATTTCCAGTTAAGTTCTGATAATAAGTTCTGAAATTAAACAAATCTGATTAGACATGACATCACAAATATATCTAACATTGGTCTGCAGAAGTCTGTCAAGAGAAAGGGAAAGACTTCAACCATTTATGTTTACAGAAAAAGTCCAAACTTCAACCATCACATAAGGGGTACAGTATATAAGAACCATCTTCTCAATGTGAAGATGCACCTATTAATGCCCCAGCTACAGAAGAACCACCTGCTCAAAGTGTAGGTGCAAGAACTAAATCACATTTGACTATTCCTGACATTGATCAAGAAAGTCATATTTCTATGGTTGATGATATTCAGAAGACAGTACATGACATTAATTAAATACTGTTATTAATGATCCTATTTTTGAGGGAAGTACACAAGAACCTTCAATTCAAAGGATTGAAGAAGCTTCTACAACTCAAGTCCCACAAGAACCAACAGTTCAAAGTTCTGTTGCAGACTTATTTATAAATCCTGATATGGGATCAATTCCTGACAAGAAGCATATTCCTGACACAAGGTTAATTCCCTATAAGCTGTTCCTGACACTACACATCCTGCTATACTGGTTACTTCTACAAACAGAACTGAAGCCATCTTAGTAAAACCACTCAAGGGCATAATAATGGTTTCTACTACTCAAGGTATAAATCCCTTAGACTCTACTTTATCCGATAACATGATTATAAATAGACCTATTACTGGGGATACCTCTATTTATATGACTACAGACCACTCTTCTTTGCCACCTCTTATTTCTTCTTTTTCTAGAGAGTTGAGCCTTTCTAGTGAGTTTGTGAGAAAAAATTCAGAGAAAAACAGAATTATTGAGAGGCAGTCTCCTGAACTGGAAAAAGGAGAGGTAGAAAAGAGTGAAAATAGTGAGCTAAATATTACTATTGACAGTAATATATGTGTGAAAAGTGATGAGATAACTTTAAAATAATAGAGAGATATAGGTAATTATGGTTCTTTTCTTTCAGGATCTTCACAGGCAACTACGCCTTCTAAGTCAAATCCTGATTTAACGCTCAAAGGCATAGTTCCTGATACTGATTCTGATATTCCTGAGAAATCTTTTGATGATGATGCTGAGTCTGATGATTCTGATGATGATACAAATCCTGATGATGATGCTCTGAAAGAGGGAATAGAAGCATTTAAATTTTCTAATTTTGGTTCATCAGTCTAAATCACACGGGTTTTTGCTGGGTTATGAACAAAATCAAACCACGAACATGTTTAACACCGTAACAATAATATTTCGTTAGCAGATCAAAAAATCCAGCCGAATCCGAAACCATCTCCAGAAAAAACACAAAATCACTCATTTCGTAACCAAATTTGGTGTTATATATAATAAAACGAAGCTAACAATGTAACCAATCTAATCATATCATTATAATCCTCAAAAAATCAACATATAAATTGGAAAATTCAAAAATAAAATAGATTATGCCCAAGAACTCGACTTTATTATTTGGGCAATAAAATAAACAAACAATTGGTATTAATCGACTCTATATTAGCATATAAAGCTATTACTAACATCAAGAACATCCAACAATCATTATATTTCAGAAACCCAAATCTGATGAACATGTTGAATAATGATTTGACAAGATACTCAACCTTATTTGATGATATTATTATCAAAATAATGGGCTCTAAGAAAGCATCAATTTGATATATAAAACGTCAACAACGGATCATCATAGCTCCCGAAATTACGAGATAAAGATGAAGAACGAATCTCTCACCCATAAAGCTTATCCGAAAATTTTGATAATATTTGAAATATTTTGATTTTTGATTTTTTTTTAAAAATCTATTTTCGGCTATTTATATTTCTGACAAATTAATACCCCAAAGATCACTTAACGATAACCCGATCTCAAAATTTTAATTAACTAGCCCGAACATAATAAATTACGGGGAATAATTTTTAAAATATTATTTTGAATAAATAAAAAATGATACCAAAATTCCCCAAAAATTACGAATATTCCAAAAATACAAAAATATTGAATATTCGAAAGATCTTTGATTTTATAAAAATCAAAATATGAATTTTGTGGGATTTGATGTCCCGGTCGGGGTCCGATCCGATCATTTTTGAGAAACCGAAATATTTTTTAAATTAATAGTAAACCCTGAAAATATATATAATGTGACGACCTCTGAACCTGGGTCAGAAGTTTGGGGCTCACAACACACACCCAATATATAAACCTTTATACAAAATATTATATGCATTGACCCTTCTTTACACAACCACGGATCGCAACAGGTTAAAGTATGAAAATAAAGCACAACCTTAACTTTTATGACACCGTACCAAATCCCAACTAGTTCAACTTACAATTGATAATGATATCGTTCTTACAATCTTGCATAACTCATATATATTATAAAGCTCCTGCTATCTCGATCCAACTTAACTATAACCCTAGCTCGCACACTGGACTGGGAATCCTCATTACCAACTGTTGAAAACATAAAAAGGTTTGCAAGAGTGAGCTAACTAGCTGAGCAAGTCATAATAGCAATAACAAGGTTAAACAATGATCATTTGAAATGATTATGAAGAATCAAGTTTCTGGATGAACAATGATTAGAATTGGATTTTCACTTTCATTTTAAAAACTAAGGTTAGGCTGTTGATCAGTCACACACTAACCCCGAGCAAGGCTCCCAGCTTTGCTCTATATACTGGATCCAAGGCACACATTGGCCTATTATGACCATGAATCTGGTCCGACCATGAATCTAATCCATATTTAAAAATAATCCAATTATAATATGATAAATAATGTAATTCAATAAGCTGAATCATAAACAACATTTATCTTCAAGCATAGGGTGATTTACAATACCATGAAGGTATAACAAAGAATTCAAAAATATTGGCTTTCATTCAAGGAAAGAATCAGAAAGTAGAAGACTAAGGGTTCAAGGGTTATATGGATTGGTCTTCTGTTAAACAAGGCATAAGGGTTGGTATGTCAAGCAATTCATTATCAGAAATCAGTATGTGGTAGATATGTATTTGCGGAGTAGTATCGTATATATCTGGCTCGTATATGAGAATTCAACAATCAATGGTTTATGAAGAATAAGGCTTATGGCTCAAGATCAATAAGAATCAGGGTTCAATGTTGAATAGCTTAAAGCGCTTGCAATATTAAACATGATTTATTTTAAATACTAGCAACATGTTATGAGAAAGTTCGAAAATATTTGCAATATATCTTGAAGAAGGTTCAGAAGTACTTGCCTTATCACCGATGATTTCAAACTTTACTTGTACTCATCTAACAGTTTTACTTTTCAATTACATTCCTTCTTTTTCTATGCCTTGCTTTTATTCATCAATCACTTGCCTTCTCTTTCTACACTTCGATTTATTTATGGATCACTGGTTTCCCTTTCTATGCCTCGCTGAATCTGCTAGGCATCATAATTACCTATCAGTACTCAATCTCATATTATTCTAATCGTCACATATACGTCATAAGCTTTTATCTACCCTTCGTTTTACCCAAATCCGATTTACGGATTGAAAGTTATAGCAAAAACATCAAACAGTAACCACATAGGCATATAACACATCAATCAGATAGCACGTAGCACATAGCACGCAAGATATTCGATCAAAATAATTTTTCAAAGAAGATTCGGGGTCAAAATGATTTTTCACGTATTTAATACAAATTTTTTTAACATTTTTCGGAATTAAAATGGGTCTCCGAATCATTTTATAATTAAATAATAGGGTTAGAACACCCGAATTTGACCTTAAAATAATTTTATAATAATTATCGAGCCTTGAAAATAATTTAAAATACTATTTTAAAGCTCGAAACTATTTTTCAGAATTTTTAAATCAAAATAAATAATTAAATCTAATTTATTAAATCAATTTATATCAATTAATAATTAATTAAGTTAATTAATCAATTAATATTAAATTAATCGATTAATTAAAATTAATTATTAAAATAAATCAAATTTATTTTTGAATTAAAAATGAATTTTGGAATTAAAATAATATTTTTTGGAATTCTAAATAATTAAGAAAATAATTATCTGACAATAATATTAAAAGAAATCTAATTTTTGAAAATTTATAAAACATAAATCAACATTTTGTAAGTTCTTAAAATTACAGGGGCTGGATTGTAAAACACAGAAAATTAGGGGGACCAAACAACACTTTTGGCTGTCTTCCCCACTATCTCACCGACGAAGGACGGGGAAGCCATTAACGGCGACTCCTCGCCGTCTGGAGCTTTTCCAGGGAACAAAGAACACGCCTACAAACACTCTGAAATGTGCAGATATATAGATAACGTTACCAGGAACACGCTTATGTGTTCAGATTAAGCAAATAATAGCCGAATCGCTGGGAAATCACGTCGAAAAATTCGACGCCGCCGCACCATCAATTTTCCGGCCAACCCTTTACGTTTATCGTTTGCTAATTACAGATACACCAATAAATTCGTCTTCTCACGATCTATAATATGGCATGATCAATTTCAAAGAATAACACTTAACAAAGAAATCCCTAAATCTCAATTAAGAATATTCATATCAAGAACCCTAATTTTATTTCTGAGAATCAAACCACCTTTTCTATATTTTATTGAACTCCAAATTTGACATATAATATACCAAAATGACCAGGAAGAAAAGATCTACATGATTCTAGCATCAAATCATATCAACAACATCAAGAACAAAAATTCCTAATTTAATCTTTAATTAATTCGAAATAAAATAATTAAATAAGAAAATTACCTTGATTTCTGTACTAAAATGGTTTATTAATTATGAAAGAGCTTTTCGAGAGCTTCGATTTAATATATAGCACGCTCGAATTGGAGTTCGATAACGCCTCCGTTTGTGCGTTTGATTTTCAAGAAAGTAATGTTTAATCGGGGTTTTCTCTATATTTCACTGGATTTTACTGACTAATTATGATTATACGAATAAAATGAAATAATAAAATTGCTATATATATATTTATGGAATATTGGTTCGTGTTGGATTGTATTGGATCGATAAATTAGTTACTTAGCCGCTAAATAACTACAAAAATGAATCAATTTGATACCCGTATTGGATAATTATTGAAACTGGGCTTCTTATAAAACACTTTATACGATAATGATGTAATAATATCCCGTCTTTTGAGAATACGGGTTTTGTTAATTTATGAAAACGATTATCGTATCGAAAATTTTCTGCCGGGACGCGCACGGGTCAAACCGTAATCCGGATCGAAAAAGTAAAAACACGGAAAATATCCGAAATTACCAGATTAGGTAGGAGTTTTTGGAAGAGTTTCGGGTTGTAAAAACGTAAAACCGGTTGAGGTTGGATGATTCCCAGTTTTATAAAATAGTCTTATAATTATTTAGAATATAATTATTAAATTTGTAAATCATTATAAAATCATATAATGATCCAAAAATTACCAGAAAAATATCATAATTATCTATATTTTATTCTGGACATATTAAATTTAACATACTCATATCTTATCACATATAAACATGTAAATATAAATATCAATCATCAGATAATTTACCAAAATTCACATAATAATCATATAATAATTATTTATTGATAAAAATAATTACACGCGATATCCCGGATATTACATCCTTCCCCCTTAAAAGGATTATTTCCTCAAAATCACACTACGGATCAGATAATGATACATTCAAGTATCTCACTTCCATTTTCTCAGGTTGATCCCTCAATCTTACAACTTTTCATCAACTTTTACTCGCAGCATCACTCATTACTTAACAGCCTTTTGCTGACATCATATTCTGTTATTTGCTCATATAACTCAACTCAAGCCTCCATTTTATATATTATGTAGCTAAATTAGTCTTCATGAGTATACACCTATGAACCTGCTATATGTGTGACGGTGAAGCCAAATCACTTACACTTATCTTCTCTATTTTACTATTCCAAAAGGACCAGCATTATGCCTATTAATTCTCTTTTCTTTCTAATTCTAGTAATTCGTGCTGAGGAACATTTGCAATAGTTACTGGTTATTGAACCCCATTTCCACATGTTTCTCTGTTCAATTAACCTAGTTTGTAATCATTTCCAATCGCATTCGAGGCTCTTTAATCGTTCTCTTAATCTTCTCGTCCATCTGCGAATGATATACTGAAACCATGGCGTATTCGATTTCTAACGTTCTCGAAATTACTCCAGAATTAAGAATTAATGAGAAAATCTTGACTGGATATGATTGCCACACAAACTTATCACCGTATCTTATTTTCCTTGAATCACAATCGAGTATATTTATCGAGCGAAAATCTTTTACTATTTAGAAGAGAATATACTAACCTGGAGGCATCACCGGCATATATTAATCCATATTATCATTTATTTTGGTTATAAGAAGTTCTCATATGAAACTGACTGCAATGCTTTCCCTTGACGTCTAGTCATATATAACGTCTATTCTTTCTTTGTGCCATACTATCAGAAAGTCTTCTTAGACATTTGTGTCTCGTATCACATCCTCGGGGTATCTTGAATCCCTTGAATTATCGTAGCCAAATTCATATCTTTTAGTTCCACCTTACTTAATGCCCGTTCATCTAGGAGTGGTATATACTATTCTGGTTCGACATAATTCATCGTATTCTGAATACTCCTGTCAAAACTCACATAAAACAATATTGATCATTTACAATAAATTTCGGGATCTGATAACGTACCACCATTTTTTCAAACAGAAACTAACCCACTTATTGGATAAACTGTTTATTAATAAAAGAGAATGATTAGGTTTGGATAACCTATCGATAATGATGCAATTAACACTTTCCTCACCTTTAGTTCTCAGGTGACTTCACTACGACGTCTCCTGGTGAAATGTATCCATCTAGTCTTTGATTTCCCGCCTTAATTCTTGGGCAGGTATAACATTTACTTACATGTTTTCCCCCCATTTTCTCCTCATATCTGGTCACTAGATATTTACTTTTAGCCCTTGGTACTTGATCGTACTCCTGGGATGCATTCCCTATCTCAACTTACAAATGTTTCCTAAATTTTTATTTTACTTTTGTCCCCCATAATACCTATATATTATCTATATCCTGGCATCTTATAAGGTTTCTTTATCATCCTTTTAATTCCACTTCCTTTCCTATTTTCGTTCTTCATTCTCATAGCTCATTCAAAACCGAACTCTTGATATTAATACTCATTTTGATGTCATATTAAATTAGATATCAATACGAACTTTGATGCTCACAACATCCCATGTTGAAGTAAACATCAATCATCTATATTAATACCACTTTTGATATTTAACAACAACCTAAGTATCAACATCAATCAGAAACTGAATTAAAACTGTATCTCACATTTTATCCAAAACAGAAATATTTGATAAATCATATATTGTGTGATTATCAAAAAAATTTAGAAACACTACGTCCTTTAATAAACTTTATTGTAGATGATAAAATCTCTTTGATTGTCTAATAAAATCCGTATTGGTGTAGTTATTAATCTCTTCTTTATTCCACCTCCCTTCTTCCTTTTCTTCTTTCCTTCTCTTTGCTCCATCTTTAATCTTTAGTTCTTGAGAACATTTCTCTCACTTGTCCATAGAAATAACTTTTTATTTATCTTGTCCATGATAAAAGGCATATTCATCCAAGTAAAGCCTCACACACTTGTAGCAGTTTTTGAATTCTACCGGTGTCCTTACTTTTTCCAAATTCCTCATTGCTTCGATTTCGTATTTGAAAGTCACATCAAAATTTGACTTAATCTAATTGGAATAGATTTCCATCTAACTAACCATTAATTGGTAAAATTAACCAATTAACTCACTTAATTGATCAATTGCACCAAGTGATGACTAGCTAAATGAAATCAAAGACCAATTCTATATAGTCGGATTGGCTGTAACAACCTCTTTCAAGAACCGAGATCAAAATTACTTGGAGTATCAATTGGAATATCAGTAACACACGAAAGTATACTTTCTATCTTTAAAAGTAGGGTAATTTCCGAAAATTTGGGTAGCATGTCCTTTATATTATTGATTACCAGTCGGACTCAAGCTAACATCAACAGTTAATCAACAACCAACAATCAATCCACATGTGTACCAATCAACTGCCACCTTCTAACTCACCATTTCACCATCACATATAATACTAACCAGTAAACCCATATTTTTAGTTCAATGAACAATTCTTACCATACCTTTTCTCATATCTTCTGATTATAACAGAATATCACTATTGAGTATAATTACAAATTATTCTAAAATTCTTCTAGTTCATGTTTCAATTCAAGCTCTCTCATTAACAATTCGTCTATCATTGACAATAAACACTTGTCCATATTAGTTAACTTGTTCAACTTCTAATAACCAGCACGTGATCTCAACCAACACTATCACAATCTTGTGAAAGAATTCAACTGGTTGTAGAGCATCATTTCTTAAAAATTATTGCAGTTAAACCACCATACCTTCATCTCCACTTATGTCTTTCCATACTGAACCTTCTTTACTGGCCCAGTTATGAGCATCAAATTTACCATAACTCACTTACTTCAGTGGGAAAGCCCAACCATTCCTTATTGTACATACTCAAAGTTTATTCGTAAGTAGCATTTCTTCGATCTTGAACCTTCATGGAAAGTATCTCCCACATGATTGAGGTATGCTTCATCTTCACAATGTATTAATCAATTATCTAGTTATTATTAGAAATTTCTTCATTCCCTTTCGCTGTCCAATCAATCATTTTCCTTATCCGATATACGCAGATTTACTTTCTTACTTCTCTAGTTAATTTACCTCATACGGTTCGCTAACTACTTCCATTCACGCCAAAATCTCATACTTGAAACGTATAATATATACAGATTTTCGCTTCTGATTTGATGTCCTCGTAACAACCACGTTATTGGCATAATGGTTCTTCTCTGCACGTATATTTCCACCATTTATTGGCTTGTAATTATCCACACTCATCATATAACTCCATCTGCTACACGGGTTCATTTCACTTCCTTTTAAAACATTCAAAGAATAGACCTTACACAAGAAGGGAATTTGTGTATATGATTTTGATTGGAAACCTTTTGTAAGGGATAACAGTACAAGGAAACAATAGGAAGGATCCATAAATCAAGAAATCATAATTGAAGAGGAAATAATGAATGATGATTTGGATATGAGTGAGACAACCATATTTGTACTTAAGATGGCCAGTCTTTCATACTATATGACATACAGCACATGGTTAGGTGGCATCCCACCATACTCTTTGTCATTCCGAGAAGGTGTCACACCATAACACTGCTTGTCTCAGTCAGAAAGCAATATTTTGAAGGGGGAATGATTTGAAAGGGATTCAACAATTTTCTTATCACCTTATAGAGCTGATTATGAACGAAGTTCATACTTTATTCAAGATCCATAAGAATGAATGGTTTTATAGAAAAGAATGATAGCATTGGTCGCCATCCACATTTCATCTATTTACAACTTCAACGCTGATTCGATCAATATATTCCAATCCGAGTCATATATTAACTTTAGAAAGTTCTCTGAAATGCTTTCTTAAATTGATCGTTAGAATAAATTTCCGTGTACCGGGTCTTGTATCTTTAGCGTCGTGCTTCCATGTTTATAATTCGACTCTATTTGTAGTCTTACGAGATTTATAACTTCAAATTTCGCTTATGCTGCTGATCGTTCAACATATCGCCTCCTTTGCTAATAATATTCTTCCTTTAGAAAAGTTTGGAGATTTTCTCAATCTTCTTTGCTCATACTCGGCTTCTTGTGAATTGGCGTATTCTTTGAACTCTAATCGTCTCAGAAATTGGATAAGCAATTTCTCCGTACATTGGTTCTGTCGTTAAACTTATCAAACAATATTTGCATTCTTTTGCTAGGAACAATCAAACTTTCTCTATAATAGCGGGTCTATTTGACCTTCTAAATTAACCATACTAACTTCTAGAACAAGTATTCTTCTAGATAATCCAAATCGTATAACAATCGAGAAACTCAAGGAGTAATTGGACAACCAAGTTTTAAAACTTTTTTTGTTTAAAGGACTTTTTAGAAAAATTTTGTTAAGAAAAATCTCTTTTAAAAACTAGTTTAAAATTTTGAAAATCATACACCTAGTTGTCATTCTATATGAGTTGGTTGTCGTCCTTCTAAACTATCACAAGGAACTTTGATTGAGAAAATAATCAGATAAAAGTCCATTTATTTCCATATATCTTCTACCCATTATTGGGTCCAATTTGACTTTATTGGTCGACAAAACTCCAGTTACCGTTGCTTATTACCTTATTCGTAATTTCACCTCTAGTCTACCATACCAGTAACACTCCCATCATCATTTCTTACGATTACTAAATATAACAATTCTATCCAGTAATCATCAAATCTATTTCATAAAAAAGTTGACTAATATCATATCACATTACTACTATACGTATTACGTTTGGTCGTAACCCCATCATCTAATTCCAAGAAAATCCTCGATCTCCAATCTTTTCAAACATCTTCAAAATCCATCTAGCTCAATCCATAAGATAATCATGGGTGGCATACTCACTAGTAACTCCATATAACCTGATAGCAGCTATCCTTCGGAATATCTAAATCCTCCCTTTAGGTTCCTTTTCACCTTTCTTAATACCTCGTGTACTCACCATATGTTGTAGCCCTCAAATCCATCTTCATAGGTGTCGTTACTCCATAAGACGAGTTTTAAACTGATGGTATAGAACAAGGTTTAGAGTAGACAGAAAGGAGGTACTCATAGCTGAATATCTGGTAGAACCAGAATTCAGCATTTATTTCTCCAACTTGAGCAATGTCAGTGGTTGGAGTGATTTCAAGTATCTCAGCCAAATCCGATCCAGGAATCACCTTTCTTTTCTTGTGAAACTTGATTGACTTCTTCTTCAATTACTTTTTCTTCATCAGCATCATCATGAGCTTGGCTTACTGAATAGAATGGATCTAATAATGTTTGAGTTTTAGTAGTTGTTGATTTTGTCTTGAACTTTGATTTTAGTTTTTCACCAACCTTCACTTTCCCCTTATACCTTCTATCAGCATTTAAAATGGCTTGAGACCTTAGAACAGGTCTTTCAGCTTCAGTTTGTTGATTTCTTTAATCACTACTCCTTTGGTTGGTCTTTTTCCAGGAATATCATCATATGATGAGGCAGTATCAGTATTTACCGATATCAGTGATTTGAATTCTTCCTCCATCAAACTTAGTTTCTCAAGATCAACTCCAGGATTTTTTTTTCAAAAATTCTACTACTTACCTCAGAATCATAAGTTGTAATATTAGGATCCTTGTATAATAGAGTTGTCTTCCTTCCTATTACCTTTAGTGTTTGTATGAATTAACTTGCTTCAACACCAGCTTCCACAACCATTTCAGCCTGGTCATCATCAATATTTGTGACTGTTAGAGTTTGTCTTTCAATAGTAGTCACAGTAGTCAATTCTTTCGTAACAGTTGTAGTTTTCTTCTTTCCAGCTCCACTTCTTCCACCTTCATTTCTTCTTCAAATAGTGGACTTAGAAATACCACTAGAGCCAGCAATATCTCCACCCTTGTACCTTCCAAGTGATTTACCACCCTTACTGTCTCCATCTGGGGCTTCATTCCTCTTATCAGCTTTTGTCATGAGCTCTTTGCATTTAGATTTAGAAATTATCTCCCCCTTTTTGGCATCATCACTAAGCAGGAGAGAGACAATTAGCTCCATATATTCCTGGACCTCTCCAATAGCCCATACATCCTTTTTGAGTGGCTTTTAGCCTAGCCTGATTGCCTTCAATTCTATCTTGTCTGACAATGATGGAATTCAATTACTTCTCCACTTCAAAGTCACTCTTGGATTTTGCTTCATGAAAAGCATCCTTTAGTATATCAATCTGATCTTGAGGTTTTTCTTGTGTAGAATGAATAGATTTGATCATCAATGTTGAAGCTTTGAGATGGGAAAGCAATAAGGGATTCTTGATTGCAGCTTCAGCTGTTTGCAAATGATTGAAAGCATTATGAAGAGACATGGGATATGTGTAATCCTTCTATTTAAAGTTTGATTCATCATCTTCATAAACTTTAGAGATTTCAGGAATATCTTCAGGAAATGTGATTTCTTCTAGATCTCCATCAAGATCTAAATCAACATTGATTTTAGAGAAATCCACATCATCCCCATCATCAGAATCACTACCATGGCTAAAATTATCATCAGCAATTGGTTCCTTAACCTTTTGCGCCACTTCATCTTCAGCATCAAAGTTTAAGATAGAGTCGTTAATTGGAGCAGTATGTGAACCAACTACTTCAGAAACTTCTACAGCAACAACATTTAATTCAGCATCTTCATGGATAGTGGCCATGGGAACTAGAGCATCAACATTTAGCTCTAGAATTTTAGTCCCAGATGAAAGTTATTGTGATGAGGGAATGGATTATTCTGCAACTTCAGCAACAACAACAATAGGGATTGTTACAATTGGTTGTGTGTAGATAAGAGTGGACTGCAGGATAGTATCAGTATTTGTTTTTACAGGGAGAATATTTGCACTTGGTGCATCAGAGTTTAACTTAGGGACTACAGGCTTTGGATCAGCAACTATTTTTTTTTGGATTCTAAGCACCTGCAGAATGAAACAAAGAACCATTTAAATCTCTATTTTCTTTTAAAGTAGTCTCACTACTTCTCATACCATTCATATTATGACTTTTGAGAGACAGATTTTTCTCACTAGGATTAACTAAATCCTTTCTCTCAACTACCTTTCCTTTTTCCAGGTAAGGATCATGCCTCTCTAAATTTCTATTTTTCTCTAAATCTTTTCTCTCAGTCTCACATAAAAGGATCAAAAAAGTTTGACCTACAGAAATAAGAGGTGGCTGAGAAGAGTATGGTATGGTCACATGAATAGGGGTATCCCTTAATAAAGGCATGTCCATGGTCATCCCATCAAAATTTAAAGTAACAATAAACTTTGATACATTATCAGTGTTTAAAATAAATGCTGATAGTGAAGAATCAAATTTATACCTTATGGAGTTGGAGAATGAGCATCCATTGGCATGAAAGAGAGAGGCTTGACTTCAAGAAGAACATCAGTGTTTGTTGTACTGTGAATCTGTTCAGGTTCATCAACCAGCATTTCCACAACACTTGTATCATCATCAAAAGCTACACTTCTGAAAGGCTTGATAGTTGTGCAATGTTCATCAGTATTTGTCAACTTGGCCTTTTTGGAGGAACCTTGTCTAGTTGTTACTGGTTCAGACTTTAGACTTGAAAATTTTGATGAAAGAGGAGCATTGTCTTCCTCATCAGAGTCTGAGATATCAGCCATAAATTTTCATTTAGGAGTGGTAGATGTTTTAAGGAATTGTGAAATTTGAGATTGTTTTCCACCTTGTGTTTTAGTTATTTTTGAGTGTGGCTTCTGAGAAGTCCTAAGTCCTGATTCTTGTGGGGTATCAGACTTTGCTACCTTCTTTGTTTTTACAACAAGTGTCTTTTGAAATACACTTGAGGAGGCTTGTGTTTGGGATTTTGTTTGGGTTGTAGAGCTTGGGTTAGCTATAGGGGTTCCCAACGGTTATAGCCTGTAGCTTAGCTCTTTGCACATTTTGTTGTGCATATATCTCGGGAAGCCTTTTTTTTGAACACACGCCACTAACTATGCAATTCTAATCATTCCCATAAAATCACCAACTAAAATACATCTTAGTAATTTAATTAAAATATTGACTTTAATACATTCTGAATAAATTCAAAAATCATCAGTGTTTAACAGTCAATCAAAATTTGACCATTATCAGTATTTAATTAACTACTGACAGAGTTTATTAGTCAAGACATATATTTGACCATTATCAGTACTTAACCACATTATCGGAGTTTATCATGCAACTGCTATAGAGAGTAGATTATCATAATATAACACTCAATTTAAATTTCAATTAAAAAAAGATGAATGCATGGCATCAGTTTTTAACATAGTTATCAAATCGAATTAAAGAACTCAACAGAAAGAACAATTTATATATTAATCAACAAAAACTGATTACAATACTCTCTCAAAGGATGAACAGATATCCTTGAGAGCTGCTAGGTTATGTGTATGATATATCAATGCTCGACATATTAAGTCTTAACCTAACATATGCTTAAATACTGCACAGTTACACAATCAATCTAGAAGATATGTTACAAGTGAATAAGGAATCCTAATACATTTCCATTTATTGATTACCACAATAAGTAAAGTTCTACACTGACATAACTCTGCAAATCAAAGTCTTCTAAATAGAATTAGAAATCAGTCTCGAAAGATGCTGATAGACAAACTTTGATCTGTCAAATAGTGATAGTTTTCATAAACTCTAATAACTTCCAGTAGCAAACTATGATGGCAAACTCTGATAGCTAAATTCTAATATCATCAATTTCATCTAACACTAACTTTTGCATCTTTTATAATAGATGAAAGATCCTCAGGAGTATAATCATTTTTGTCCTTGTCAACCATCTTTTCCTCTTGACCAGGAACTACAACAGCCAGTTTCATAGGCCTGTGAGGACCATCATAAATCCTGTTCAGATATTCAGGATCTGTTACTTCCGGACACATAGCCATCTTGACTTTTAAGATTGGATATTCTTTAATCTTCAATATTGGAACCTTGATAGCCTTATATCTGCTCATGTTGTGGTTGATTTGGTTTGTGGCTGGTGGTGGTGGGGGATTATGCTGAGTTTTTTTGTCTATCATTAATGGTTATTTTGTGGATCTTAAACTATTTATTTATCAACAGCAAGCTCTGATATCTATTATTTGGCCTTAAATTAACTGTAGAGGGGGGTGAATACAGTTATAACTATCAAATAGAAATAAAAACTCAATAATGAAGAATAGTTTTTATAATAATGAATAAAAATTGATTACAAAACTCTCCCAAAGGATGAACATATATCGTTGAGAGCTTCTAGGTTATGTGTATGATAAAACAATGATCTACACATAAGTGTTAACTGAATCTATGCTTATATACTGCCTAGTTACACAATCAATCAGTTGATATGATAAATATAAAATAAGGAATCCTAATACATATCCAACTATTGATTGCTATGATAAGTAAAGTCCTACATACATATCTCTGTAAATCAAAGTCTTCGAGAGAGAATCAATTACTTCCTAGTAATCAGTCTTGACATATGTTGATGGACAAATGCTGATATAAACTATGATCTGTCAAATACTAATAGTCATCATAAACTCTGACCTCTTCCAGTCAATATACTCTGATTACAAACTCTGATAGTTCTAAATATTGGTATCATCAATTATATCTAACAATATTGTTACATTGTTGAATTTATTTATTTCTTTTGCTTGGAGGTTCAACTTATTAGACAATTCTCATGTCCATTCAATCCAACTGGTGGAACCACTTTGTTCTTCATGTAACCACTCATAAAAAAATTCAGCAGATTCTTACAAGATTTCTTTGGAAAGGAGACATAAACCATAAGGGAGGGTCCAAAGTTTGTTGGGAAAACATTTGTGTGCCAAGACGAGAGGGAGGTCTAGGCATTAAAAATCCTGTGGATTGGAACTATGCTTAGATTATCCTGCATCTTTGTAAAGTTATTTCTAAACACAAATCCTTGTGGTCTCAATAGGTTCACAAAATAGCTTTAAGCATAAATTCTTTTAGACCCTTAAAATCCCTACTGAATGCTCCTGGATATAGAGAAAAATTCTTAAACTTCGGGATTTTGCTAGACAATTCTTGACATCCAAGATAGGCAATGTAAAGAGTTTATTCTTTTGATTTGACCCGTGGTGGAATAATTTATGTTCTACATCTTCCAAACATTATTTGGCCATTTTTCAGCTTGGCTTGCCTTATTACACGAAGATTGATCATCTCATTTGTTCTGGTTCGTGGTGCTTACCTACGGTCTCTCATAGAATCAATGACATTGACCCTCAGCTGACACACTGGCTCCAGCACTTTGATAGGCCTAATTTTGATCTTAACAGGGAAGAAAATATCTCTTGGGGTGATGTTAACATTTGCAAGCTCAAAGCATGGCACATTTGGGACACTATCAGATTCAAGCTTCCTGAGGCACCGTGGCATCACCTGGTTTGGCATAGACTTAAAGTCACACACTATGCTCATCATCAATGGCTACTCTGTCTAGGAAGATTACCTACTTTGCATAGGCTTGCTAGATTTGGTCTTCAGGTTTAAACCCACTGCTATCTTTGTATATGAGGGAGAGAAACCAATGATCATCTCTTTGTTTCCTGCCCTTACAGATCCTGCATCTTGGATAGCCTTGCGAGATGCTTGCATACCACTACTCATCAGGGAACTTGGCTCGATCTTTTGACTTCTTGGGGACGTATTCTGTTAGTCTCTTAACAATATAGCCAGAATTACAGAAGGGGGGTTGAATGGAATTCTTGAACCTTTTTCTTGAAATAAAAATGTTCAACCCGATTATGTATATATTTGTTTTGATTAGCACAATGCGGAATGTAAACTTGAATGAATCAAAATATAAGTAATTAAAAACAAGAGTCTTTAAAAACTTTCTGGTGGATTTAAACAATTCCACCAGAGATATATATAATATATCGAGAGGACTCTGTGTGCAGAATTGCTCACAGCTGCTTACAAAATAGAACTGCTGAGAATACAGGAAATGCTAAAGATTGTGCTTACAAAGATTTCTATGTTTTCTATGTTTCTCAGCTATCTCAGTTATTTTTCTATTTGATACTCTCTTGGTTTATATCTTACCAAGATTACAAAGTCAAAAGAACCGAACAAATATAAAATCTAACAGTCTTGATCTTTGCTGCTTTTTGTCCTCTATTACCCAGTTAATGGGCTTCCACAGTGTGTTTGTATCCAACTCGACGGCTGTGTGTCAGCTTTCACTATTCAACTGATGTTTGAATTCTTGACATGATCATCCGTCGACTTTCAGATCATCCGTCGATGACTTGATTGATCATCCGTCGACTGCTATGTTAAACATCCGTTGATAGTCATTTGATCATCCGTCAAAGGCTTTGTTGATCATCCGTCAGTAGCTATTTTGGCACTTGACTTCATTTCACTTATATAGAATTACAAGACATTGCTTATGTACAATTAATCAACCTATTCTGCATATCTAGTTAAAGTCAACATGACTTATATACTACTACAGATTCTATACAAAGGTGCATACATCACTGTGCTACAAATTTATTATTACATAAGCTACTCACTCGATGGATAATAAGTTAATCATCTGTCGGGACTATAATGAGTTATCCGTCGGGACTATAATTCTTATCCGTCGAGTGCTACATAATTTCACTAAGTAAAATCTACTTAGACATTTTGTTTAAGTGATCATCAAGTACACAACATATTCACAACAATCTCCCCCAATTTATGTCTACTGGAATTGTAGCCATAAATTAAGAGACACTTGATGATTACAAAACATCCTAAACATATATCTTTAGAGATAAGTAGATAAAACTGAGAGTGCTTCAAATTAAACAAAATGTACAAGGTTTGACTCACAGTCAGTTCAAGATGATCCTCTAGCCTGAGCAGATTTTTCTAGTTTCTTGAAGGTCTGGATCTTCTTCCAAGCTTTTTGTTGTTTTCTTCAATTTGATTCTGGAGCTGCCTGTGGAATTCTAATTCATCAGATTCTGAGAGATCTAACATTTCTTGCATCTCCAAGAGAGTCTCATTGCTAGAGATACTGAATTGGTCTTCTAATCTGAAGAATCTTCTCACACCCTTGTCATCCATGAATTCCATCGTCCAGTAGGGCCTTAGATGCACTCTTCTCCATGTGTATGGGATGATAAGAGTCTTGGGAAGTGCATCTTTGGCTCTAACACTCATTAGCTCTTCAATCTTCTTCAATACTAATCTTCTTGTAGTTACATTGAACCCAAAGTTTTTCTTGAAGGATAAATAGACTTTGGTCAACACAGCTTGGCTTTCTTAAAGTATCCTGTGAAGAGGCCACTGAATCTCCCTTCCTCCTTTGTACTTGAACACCAACCTTTCAGGTAGGTTTCTGTATGCATCAATTACCCTTACCTCATCCAGCTCCTCCAGATAAAGGTTTAGATCTGAGAATTCTTTGATGTCACATAAGTACAAGTAGTCTCCCCTGTTGACCTTGGGTTGAGCTTTGACTACTGACTTGGATTTGAGAGGTGACAACTTCACTTTCTTGACTGCCCTTGACTTTGTCCTTCTTGGCTTAGTAAGAATTGACAAGTTGAAGTCAGGAATTGGTAATTTATCCCACTCTATTGGCTCATCCTTTGGCACAATAGGCTCTCCATGTATGTTCCTGTAGGGGTCCACCACCCTTATATCTTCAAATACCACAGAGGGCTTTGATGATTGAGTTTTAGCTTGAGTGGATTCCTTAGGAAATTGATCTTCCAATTCCTTGTCAACAACATCCAATTTCCTTTTTGTTCTTTTAGCCAGTTCTTTCTTTCTTGGGGATTTCTTATGTTCTTCAATCTTCTTCTTTGATTCAGTAGCTTGAGATGGTTGAGAGGGAATTTGTTGAGAAGAATTCACAGCCTGTAGCTTGGCCAAGATAGCAAACTGTTCTTTCTTTTGTTTAGACTTCTTTGCATCTAGAGCAGCTTGCCTCTTTTCCTGCTTTAATCTGGCTTTTTCTTCTTCCTTTGCATGAGCAAATTGTGGATGTCCAGCTACCACACAAATTTCCTTCCCATTTCTGAATATCTTTGCAATTCTCTTTCTTGAGGCTGAATCAGCTGGATCTTTGTAGAAGACAATAGATCTTGACAGAAGCTTCTTTTCATCAGGCTTGGGTGTCTCATACACAGTATCCATAGGGTTCTTCAAAGATGACTTTGGATAGTTTGCCCTTGGTTTAAGAATTATCTCAGCCTTTGTAGTCTTGATACAGGAAGATTGTCCTTTCTCCAGATAGTTCATGCTCATCTCATTCACACTGATTGGCTTGACATGAGAGTGATGGATGGCTGACTGAACTGGTTCCTTGACTAATTCAAACTTTTTTTGTATGTCCTCATCAATCTTTTTCCAGTTGATCAGAGTCAACTTTCCTTTATCAGCATCTTTCAAATTTTCTGCTGCTGCATTGATAAGATCTATACCATCTGCAACTGGTGGCTTGGAGATAGTAATTGAAGGTACAATTACTTTGCTGATTTGAACTAGAAGTTTCTCCCCCTCAGTTGGTCCTTTCTCCCCCTTACTTGATTCTCTCTCCCCTTTTTTGTTATCATCAAGTGGAGGAGTTAGGCCTTGTGCTTTAGCCAGTTGCATAAGAAGATTTGTCTGAGTCTGTTGATTTTGAAGAAGTAGAGCCACTGAATTCACAATAACTTGAACTCTATTCTCCAGCTTGGCTATCTTCTTGTCAGAATCTGATTCTCTCCTTAATCTCAGTAATAGATCTTGCATGGTACCATATGGCATTACTGAATCCAGCTTCTCAGAGTTATAGGTCTTCAAGTCAGCTATATCCCTTTTTAATTCATCCACACTGAGATTCTGTCTTAAGTGCTGGATCTTCATTAGATGTAAAGAGTCTAGATGAGCTTGAAGAACAGCCTTGGTACCAGCATCTGAAGCTTCCTGAAGGGCATGTTGAATAGCTATTACTTGTTTGACCAAAGACACCTCAAATTGGCCTGGTGTAGATTCCTTTGCCCATGCCCATTCAGGTAAACTTAAAGCAGAACTTGGGCCTTCAGCTCCCCCTAAGTTCATGCTTCCATCCAAAGAACCAAAGTCATCATCATCAGAATTTACTCCAAATTCTTCAGATGGCTCTCCAGCTTGAGAAGGCATTCTGTTCACAGTAGCTTTATCTCTTTGAAGGGATTCTGTGGTGTGCACCAAATTCAAAATCTGCTCTGCCCCCACATTGCCCTGAGCAGCCAACAATTGATAGGCTGAAACAGGGTGAGTAAAAGTGTCAGCATCCAAGGAAATGTTATCAATTACAGCTTTGTAATGTTGCTGAAATTGTCTTTCCTTTTCAGCATCATCCACAATCATTGACTCACTAGCAATGGCTGGTTCCATCCTTATTTCTCCAGTACCTGCCTTTCTCTCATATTCTCTCTTTTGTTGCATCAGGGTCTCACCCTGGCTCCCCACCCTCACACCCTCACCTTCACCTACTAAGGTGGGACTCCTCTCACTCACTTTTGCCAATCCTGAATGAATGGATTGCTGAGATTCACTCTTTTCCTCTCCTTTTTCCTGGGAGCAACCCAGCCTCTCACTCAATGCACTCTCCTCTCTCAGTTCTAAGAGTGATTGTATTACCACTAAATCTTCTGCACTTGAAATTATTGAACTTTGAAGTTGTGCAGAGACACTCGACGGATAATTAATATCTGTCGGGTGAGTGGTAAAGCTATCCGACGGATAACTGCTGTTAAGCTTATCCGTCGGGATACAATCACTACTCGACGGATGAGCAATATCCATCGAGAGAGTAGAAATGAATGAGGTGGGAAGAGAAACTATTATTGAGCTTGTGTCCCTAACCCTTTTGGCATGTGCTCTTGGATGAGAGCTTTGTTCAATAGCCACATCCTTTTGGGAGGATGCAGCTAGAAGTGAGCTTTTGTCCTTTTTAAGCACTGCAGTTTGTTGGGAAACTGCAGTGTGGCTAGGCTGGGATTCACTCAACTCTCCAACCTTATCCTTGGGGTTTCTTTGATGTTCACCCCTTCCCTCACCTATATTACCCTCCTTCACACTCCCCTCTTTGGCTTTGGTAGATTTTTCAACTGGTACCTTTTGAGAGATACCGGAGGGGGTTTTCTTTGGTTTGGATTTAAAAATTGCAGTTATTTTGGCAGCTTTGGTAGGCAACTGTTTGGTCATTGTCACAGTTGCCATAGCTATTCCTGAAGTCAAAGAAATATAAGAGATTGGAATAGTTGAGGGTATGGATGAACTTACCTCACTTACCTGAGGTGTCAGTATTACAGGAAAATAGAACATTGGCACATCCCTGTGATGGTTGGCTCTGTTCAAGTCTGCAATGATTCTTCTCTCTTGAACCCAACAAGCTAATTTGTTGTTTGGGTTCTCAAGCACAATCTCTTGACAACGATGGTTAGCCAAAAGCATAAAAAATCTAGCATAGTAAACATTCTTTTCTCTTTTGGTTAAGTCACCTAATTTAAAACCTAACTCATACACAATAAGGTCACTGAAATTGTAAAATTTGTCTATAACTAGCATGTATAGCATGTTAAGCATGGAAATGTTCCCAGAATCAAAATTACTGATATTTCCAGAAAAGACTTTAGTTACAACATCACACATGTAACTCCATTCCTTCCTAAGACCTAGTCTCCTAATGTCACTTAGTTTTGTAGTAGGAAGTGCATAATGAATGGAATTGAGCATATTGACAATATCAGTGTCAGTGTGTGGTGCAGTTACATTATCATCAGGAATCTTGAAACATGCTTTTATTACATCACTATTGATACAAAATTCATTACCTTTGATGGTCAGAGTGATGGTTTTGTCAGTAGAGTTGTAAATTGTTGTTGTCCACATCTCTTCAACAACTTCACAATAAATTGTGGGTGATTCCAGCATGGCAATTTAACTTGCAGTTCTTCACGAAGTCCATCATCTTATGATAGTCTTCTGATTGCTGAATACCCTTATTGACCAAAGCAGTGAAGTTGTTCTTCTCATATGTGAACCCAGTCTGTGACATGATCTTTACTACGGGTGCCATTGTTAGAGAAGAAAAGCTTGAAGAGAAAGAGGATTTTTGCTTGAGAGAGAATGAAATAACACAGTTGAATTTGAGAATGATAAAAGAAAATGATTAGAATGAAATAAGCTTTTATACTTTACTCAAAATCAACGGATAAAAATAATAAAGAGAAGTATATTACCCAATAGAAATTGCCTAAAATAGCCGTTTTTAAAATAAACTGTAAAAATTCCACCCATTATCCGTCGTGTAATGCTTATAAACTGTAAGTATACTCGATGGATAATGTTCAGGGAATTAACGGTTAAGATTTAGACACTTCGACGGATGAGGATAAACTGTTATCCGTCGAGCTTTAAAATATTCCAGAAAAGTAATTAATTTTTATTTACAATTTGTATATCGACGGATGACTCAACTCGATGGATAATGGTCATCCGTCGAGATGCAAATTTTGACTTAGCCAAAATTTCATCCAAGACTAAAAATCAGCTAAATTTCTGGCTACTTTTCAACTTGTAAAATAGTTCAGATAAATTCAAGAGTTATTAAGCATACCTAACTCACTTACCAACCTAGAAAAGGTGGATTCATCCAGTGGCTTGGTAAAAATATTTGCAAGTTGCTTCTCACTTGGAACAAAATGTAACTCTACAGTACCATTCATTACATGTTCCCTTATGAAATGGTACTTGATGTCTATATGCTTTGTCCTTGAATGTTGCACTGGATTTTCAGTGATGGTAATTGCACTTGTGTTGTCACAGAAAATGGGAATCCTTTCAACTTGCAAACCATAGTCTAGCAATTGATTTTTCATCCATAAAATATGTGCACAGTAACTGCCAGCAGCAATATATTTAGCTTCAGCTGTAGAAGTAGAAACTGAATTTTGCTTTTTACTGAACCAGGACACAAGCTTGTCTCCTAAAACTTGACAGGTTCCTGTTGTGCGTTTTCTGTCAATTCTGCAACCTGCATAGTCTGCATCTGAATAACCAGTTAGATCAAAACCAGAATCTCTAGGATACCAAATGCCAAGTTTTGGTGTTCCTTTAAGATATCTGAAAATTCTCTTAATAGCTATTAAGTGAGACTCTCTAGGATCATCCTAAAATCTAGCACATAAACATGTAGCAAACATTATATCTGGCCTACTAGCTGTTAAGTACAGAAGTGAGCCAACCATGCCTCTATAACTTGAAATATCCACAGACTTTTTGAAAGGAATATGTCCTAAGTCCAATCATGTATGAGGATTTAGGAATAACTTTTATGTAATCTGTTTTCATTTCATTGATATTAATAAAAGACTTGTTTTGTTTTTATTACGGGCTTTATCTATTTAAGTGTTTAAATAAGATATACTATAGTTTAGAGTAAAGCTTTTTATGGATTATGATGAGATCATAATAGTGAGACCTAAAAAGATGATAACTCTAAACTTAAATAGTTCCTGGTCATAGGATTACTAACTGGTAATTAATAATCCACAAAGATCGGTACATACTATGCTTGCTTCATTATGAAGGATGTCTGTTCTCATAGACATTTGTGTGGTGACACTATAGCTAGTATGTAGGTGCTTATTATAGAATAAGTTCACTGAACATGACTCGCACAGCTAACAACTGATGGAGTTCACTCACGTGTCAGCAGTTGTTCACATAGTGATAGTTATACAAGTATCCTTAGACTTGAGGTCATCATAGTCATCTTGTGTACACTGAACTATGATTTGGTTTAGTTCTTAGTCTCCAGGGACAATTATTAGGGCTCTACTGGGTATAGGAATTTGTACACGAAGATAGTGTATGATCAATAAAGGATCTACCCCTTCCAGTGAAGGAAGCGAATGTTCAAGGCTGATCCACTTATGCTAGTTCCGGAATCTCTGGCCAGAGTAAATGAAATTAGAAAGGAGTTTCTAATTTGCATAGAACTACGCATAGTAAATGGTAAGCAAGTGATTAAATTAGATAGGCTTGACACGAGATCCATGCCTTGTATTTAATCGGGACATTGTAGGGTAGAAGGAGTTTATTGTACGGTAACTATTCACTGAATAGTTTCTTGGTATTCTAAGCAGTGAATTCATATTATCCGGATAGTCGCGATATGCTGAGAAGTATCCCTCACGATGTAGAATAAACGTGATTAATTAATTAATCATATTTAATAAATTAGAGAATTTATATAAATAATGATAAAATAGTTTTATTATTATTTATTTCTACTACCGGCTTAATATTGAACCTACAGGGTCACACCATAAAAAGAGAATGATTTAATGGTGGAGGAATTAATTAATAATGGCTGATAATTATTTATTTATGAAATAAATAATTAATTGGCAAATTTAATAATTGATTAAATGAGATTTAATTGATTATAAATTAATTAAGAAAAGTTCTTAATATTATTAATTAAAGGATTTAATTTTTGGAAATTAAATCAAGAGAGAGAATTATTTCTAAAGTGTTTAGAAAAAGGATTAATAATTAAAAGGTGTTTTAATTATTAATGAGAATAATAAATGGGATAATAATAATAATAATAATATTTATGGGAAAATTTCAGCTGAAAATTTTGCCTATAAATACACTATTATAGACCCTATTTTCATTATAACACAAGAACCCCAAAAACCCAAAAAGTTTGGAAAACCCAAAAAGTTTGGAAAACCCAATTCTCTCCACCTCCTTCCTCTTCCTTAACATCGTTTTCTTGGTGGATACCGGTAGAGTGCTTCACACTTGAGGAGCAACTGCTAAGGATCTTTGATCGTTGTCTCCGAATTATTTTAAAGGTTAGATCCGATCCCTCAAATTTTTATTCATGATCTGTATGCTTTTATTTAAATTTTATATGTGTAAAAGTGTTTTGCCATGCCCCCGCTGCGTTAAAAATCCAACAATGGTATCAGAGCATAGGTTGTATGCATATAGATCTGTGGTAAAAATTCCAGAATTTTATGTGTTTGTATGAATTAATTATGATTTTTACAAGTTATATCATGGATTAATTTTGTCTGATGAGAAATTGTTTCTCAGAATAATTTTGAATGTTGATCTGGGTTCTACAAGTGTTGTAGATCGTCTGGGTATTTTTTTTATAATTTTAGGATGTATAGATTTTTTATTATGAATTTTTGAAGTTCTTACAATTAAATTCGTAATTAAATAAATCATATATATATATAAATTAATTGTTTGTAAGTATACATCTGTATATGTGCTGCTGTGCTGTTGTCTGTTAAAAGTCTACTGCACGGAAGACAGAGAAGACAGGTGAGTACATCGCACGTTTTCCGAGTAAAGCAGACGGCGGCTGCTGCGAGAATAAAAAAAAAATAGGGTGTCACGCATTCCATGAATGCGTTACACACCTGTGGCGCATTCACGGAATGCGTTACACCCTTTAATGGCTTAAAAGGGGTGTAACGCATCACCGGAATGTGTTACAGGGCTTGTAACGCGTTCTTGTAATGCGTTACACCCCGTCTGTTGATTTTAAAATTGATTTTCTGGGAGTTTTGTAACTCCGTTTTGGGCGTGCAATATACCGTTGGATTCATTTTTCCGAGACGGATCTAATGGAGTGATCAATTTTAGTTTATATAAAAGTTTTGAACTGTTTATATTTCCATGAAGTGTTTTAAAGTTGTTTTTGACTGTTTTAATTGCTTTTAAATGCTTCATGTGATACATAGAGATGTATAATGCTTAGATTAATATGCTAGATGATGTAACATGCCTACCTTGATGTTTATTCATGTTGATATATGTGATATATGCTTAGTTTATCATGCGATGATAGATTTAGGTGAACTTAAATGAACATAAGGCGCTTGTTAGACAACCTAGTATAGTGAAATAGTTTCATAACCTTAATAACAATATTATGAATACAATCATGAGATTCTTGTGTTTGTAAAACACGTAATTGAATATGAATTTTTGATATGAGAGAAAGGATGATTCTGTCAACAACAGATTTCTATCTGTAAGAAAGGGTTATTAAGTGACGCCTCTTGACAATGCTCCACCCGATCTGGGAATCATCTGATTATTGATTATTGATTTGAAATATTTAATTTAAAAGGAAGAATCTCTTTATAATATGATTATGATTGTAACGTAATATAATCCCTCTAAAATTAAATAATATCAAGTAGTATTTGGCCAATGATACAACGGGCTTGTGTCGGTCATAGCCTTCCAATATGATAGAAAAGTAGTTCATATTTTTGAATCATTGTCGGTTCGTGCTACAGCCGAGGGCTTTGATTTCGAAATAAGAAATACTTGTCTATTACATAGAGATGTGTACATTGAATAAGAATCTAAAGGTCGGTACGTGCTACAGCCGTGGGCCTTTGGGGACTGATTCAACTGTACGGAATATTGGGTTAGACTTGACTTAGAATATTGAGTTTGTCATGCTACAGCCGAGACTCAATATTCAAGAGGCTAAAGTTTGATTAGGGAATAACATAAGATATAATTGACAAGAGTTGTCTGCCTATTGAACATTGCATGGCGGTTCGTGCTACAGCCGAGGTTGTGTAATGGAATGTAGGATCCCTATTCCCATTAGCATTATGAATGCTTAATTTTTCACGTAGAGGGTTGAATAAATTAGATAAACTAGTGGGAGCCACTTATGAATAAAGACCCGATTCATGTAGTATTTTAAAATGAAATCGAATATTTGCTAAGTGTTGTTATGTGTTTATCATTTACAGATTTACAATATACATTATGTCTCCTGCACTATCACTCAGGAGCATACTAGATGCTCATAAATTGACTGGTCTTAATTATGCTGACTGGCTTCGAAACTTGAGAATTGTTCTCAGGATTGAGAAGCTGGAATACGTGATTGACTCACCTAAGCCTACTGAACCTGCTAGTGATGCACATAATGATGAACATGTTGTGTATCGTAAGTGGATAGATGATGCAAATGGTGCTCAATGCATCGTGCTAGCTTCCATGAACATTGAGCTACAGAAGCAACATGAGCATATGGATGCTCACACTATCATAATGCATCTACAAGAGTCGTATGATATGGCGGGGAGAATAGCTCGATATGAGATATCGAAGGAGCTGTTCGGTTGTAGGATGTCTGAGGGATCATCTATGAATGACCATGTACTTAAGATGATCAATTTGATTGAACGTCTTGGACAACTTGGTTTTGCCATGGATGGGGAGCTGAGCCAAGACTTGGTCTTGCAATCGCTTCCGAGTTCGTTCTCGCAGTTTGTTGTGAACTTTCACATGAATAAGTTGGATGTCAGCCTGCCTGAACTCCACAACATGTTGAAGACTGCAGAATCGAATTTTCCCCCTAAGAAGAGTTCTGTTCTTCTAATTGGTGAAGGTTCCAATCCTAAGAAAAGGAAGAGGAACCCTTCCAAGAAGAAGAAAGTAGGTGAGAAAACGCCGGTTCCACCAAAAGCTGAAGACCCCAAGAGCAAAGTTGTTTGCTTTCACTGTAACAAGGTGGGGGCACTGGAAGAGGAACTACAAGGTTTACCTTGCAGAATTGAAGAAGAAGAAGGGTAGTGAGACTACCGCTTCTGATTCAGGTATGTTCATGATAGAAGTGAATATGTCATTAAATCAAATTTCTACTTGGGTATTAGATACCGCCCGTGGTTCTCAAATCTGCAATTTGTTGCAGGGACCAAGGAGAAGTAGGACTCTTGAGGAAGAGGATGTGATTCTACTGATGGGAAATGGAGCAAGAGTTGCTGCTGAAGATGTAGAATCATTTCATTTACATATGCCTACGGGCAAGACTATTATTTTAAATAATTGTTATTTTGTTCCCTCGATTGTGAGGAATATTATTCCCATGTTAGACTTGGCTGGATTTTCATTTATTATTGAGAATAATGAATGTTCTATTCTTAGAGATAATATTCTTTATGGACGTGGTGCTTTAAATAATGGTCTGTATATATGTGACATAATTTACTTCAGATTGAACAAACTAATAAAAGAAAAGGGATGATGAAAATCTCACTTTATAGTGGCACTGCAGTCTCCATTTAGTAGACATGGAGAGAGGACTGCAAATTTGCTAGGAATGGTACACACATATGTATGTGGACCAATGTCTAAGCAAGCCATGGGTGGATTTTCAAACTTCATTACTTTCATAGATGATAGATCTAGATTCGGATATGTGTTTGATGAAACACAAGTCTGAAGCCTTTGAAAAGTTCAAAGAGTATAAGTATGAAGTGGAGAAACAAACCAAACAGAGTATTATAATTCTTCGATTAGATCGAGGTGATGAATACTTTAATGAAGTGTTTCTAGATTATCTCAAAGTAAATGGTATAGTCTCCCAGTGGACGCCTCCAGATTGGTATCTGAAAGGAGAAATCGAACTTTGTTAGACATAGTTCGGTCCATGATGAGCTATGAAAATCTTCCAGTATTCCTATGGGGTTATGTATTGGAAACCTCAGCATATTTACTGAATAAGGTGCCTTCCAAATCTGTTCCTCAAACTCCGTATGAGATATGGAAAGAAAGGAAACCGAGTCTTAAACACGTTAAAATTTGGGGATGTCCAGCTTATGTCAAGTAAGTTGACCCAGATAAGCTGGAATATCGATCCGTAAAATGTAGTTTTGTGGGATATCCTAAAGGGACTTTAGGGTATTACTTTTACACCGATCATCGGGTGTTTGTCTCCAGACATGCTACCTTCTTGGAAAAGGAGTTTATCCTTGAAGGAAACAGTGGGAGCAAAATTGAACTTGATGAAGTTCAAGAAGCACAAACTACTACGGTTCAAGTGGAAACACCTGTTCTGACTGAACAACCTTTTGTGGAACAGCCCCTTCATAGATCAGGGAGAGTGTCTCGCCAACCTGAGAGGTAATATGGCCTTGTCATTGAGAATGACAATGAGTTGTCGATCATTGATGATGACGACCCTGTAACCTATAATGAGGCTATGAGTAGTGTTGACTCAGAGAAATGGCATAGTGCCATGAAATTCGAAATAGAATCTATGTATACGGTATACGAAAAAATGATTGGAGCAGATGGCCAGGTGGAGACCTATAAGGCCAGGCTTGTGGCAAAAGGATTCAAACAAAGGCAATGAATTGACTTTGATGAAACCTTTTACCTGTAGCCCTGTTAAAATCAGTTCGGATTTTGCTTGTGATTGCTGCTTACTACTACTATGAGATCTGGCAAATGGCCAGATGGTTTTCTTTCCAAGGAAAATGAAAACCTAGTGTGTAAGCTACTGCGAACCATATGTGGTTTAAAGCAGGCCTCTCGAAAGATGGAACATTCGTTTTGATGAGACAATCAAAGAGTTTGATTTTATCAAAAACGTAGATGAACCATGCGTCTACAAAAAGGTTAGTGGGAGCGCGGTAACATTTCTTATATTGTATTGAATTAGAGTTGACACACATAACAACATAGCAGACCCACTCACAAAGCTACTTTATGAAAGTCACTTTGATCGTCATAAAACAAGATGGATATTAGATACCAGAGTGATTGGCTTTAGTACAAGTGGGAGATTGAAAGGAATATGTCCTAAGTCCAATCATGTATGAGGATTTAGGAATAACTTTTATGTAATCTGTTTTCATTTCATTGATATTAATAAAAGACTTGTTTTGTTTTTATTACGGGCTTTATCTATTTAAGTGTTTAAATAAGATATACCATAGTTTAGAGTAAAGCTTTTTATGGATTATGATGAGATCATAATAGTGAGACCTAAAAAGATGATAACTCTAAACTTAAATAGTTCCTGGTCATAGGATTACTGACTGGTAATTAATAATCCACAAAGATCGGTACATACTATGCTTGCTTCATTATGAAGGATGTCTGTTCTCATAGACATTTGTGTGGTGACACTATAGCTAGTATGTAGGTGCTTATTATAGAATAAGTTAACTGAACATGACTCGCACAGCTGAACAACTGATGGAGTTCACTCATGTGTCAGCAGTTGTTCACATAGTGATAGTTGTACAAGTATCCTTAGACTTGAGGTCATCATAGTCATCTTGTGTACACTGAACTATGCTTTGGTTTAGTTCTTAGTCTCCAGGGACAATTATTAGGGCTCTACTGGTTATAGGAATTTGTACACGAAGATAGTGTATAATCAATAAAGGATCTACCCCTTCCAGTGAAGGAAGCGAATGTTCAAGGCTGATCCACTTATGCTAGTTCAGGAATCTCTGGCCAGAGTAAATGAAATTAGAAAGGAGTTTCTAATTTGCATAGAACTATGCATAGTAAATGGTAAGCAAGTGATTAAATTAGATAGGCTTGACACGAGATCCATGCCTTGTATTTAATCGGGACATTGTAGGGTAGAAGGAGTTTATTGTACGGTAACTATTCACTGAATAGGTTCTTGGTATTCTAAGCAGTGAATTCATATTATCCGGATAGTCGCGATATGCTGAGAAGTATCCCTCACGATGTAGAATAAATGTGATTAATTAATTAATCATATTTAATAAATTAGAGAATTTATATAAATAATGATAAAATAGTTTTATTATTATTTATTTCTACTACCGGCTTAATATTGAACCTACAGGGTCACACCATAAAAAGAGAATGATTTAATGGTGGAGGAATTAATTAATAATGGCTGATAATTATTTATTTATGA
The DNA here is from genome assembly GCF_009905375.1 of Apium graveolens. Taxonomy (NCBI): domain Eukaryota; kingdom Viridiplantae; phylum Streptophyta; class Magnoliopsida; order Apiales; family Apiaceae; genus Apium; species Apium graveolens. The sequence goes on from NC_133652.1 coordinate 107,783,643, forward strand.
AATAAATAATTAATTGGCAAATTTAATAATTGATTAAATGAGATTTAATTGATTATAAATTAATTAAGAAAAGTTCTTAATATTATTAATTAAAGGATTTAATTTTTGGAAATTAAATCAAGAGAGAGAATTATTTCTAAAGTGTTTAGAAAAAGGATTAATAATTAAAACGTGTTTTAATTATTAATGAGAATAATAAATGGGATAATAATAATAATATTTATGGGAAAATTTCAGCTGAAAATTTTGCCTATAAATACACTATTATAGACCCTATTTTAATTCTAACACAAGAACCCCAAAAACCCAAAAAGTTTGGAAAATCCAATTCTCTCCACCTCCTTCCTCCTCCTTAACATCGTTTTCTTGGTGGATACCGGTGGAGTGCTTCACACTTGAGGAGCAACTGCTAAGGATCTCTGATCGTTGTCTCCGAATTATTTTAAAGGTTAGATCCGATCCCTCGAATTTTTATTCATGATCTGTATGCTTTTATTTGGATTTTATATGTGTAAAAGTGTTTTGCCATGCCCCGCTGCGTTAAAAATCCAACACTTTTCAGTAGTGTTTAGTTCAAGCTTAGGTGCAGTGGCCATGTGAGTTTTTGCAGATGTGCAATCCATTAGATCAAACTTCTTTAAAAGATTAAAAATATATTTAGTTTGACTAATGAATATTCCATCACTAACTTGCTTAACTTGTAAACCAAGAAAGTAAGTTAGTTCTCCCATCATACTCATTTCATACTTACTTTGCATCTGTTTGGCAAACTTTTTACAAAGTTTCTCATCTGTAGAGCCAAATATAATATCATCTACATAAATTTGAACAAGTATGCTAGAGCCATTAACATTTCTGAAAAATAAAGTTTTATCTACAGTACCTCTTGTGAAGTGATTTTCCAAAAGGAACTTTGATAAAGTGTCATATCAGGCTCTAGGTGCTTGCTTTAGTCCATAAAGTGCTTTCAGTATATAATAGATATACTCTGGAAGATTTGGATCTTCAAAGCCAGGAGGTTGACTTACATATACTGTTGGGTTCCGAAGGCATAAAACGCAGCGGATAAACGTAAATAAAACAAAAATTTCGAAACCCAAAACAGGATCCATGTATAATTATGGGCAGATTATGGAGATAACGAATCATACCTTTCAAGAGCTTAACTTTCACGAATTCAACGGAGATCCTAGCTATCACGCTTTGTGTCTACCTCTCGCAGAAACACCTCTATGGTATCCACACGAGCACCTTCAAGAACGTCTCACGAACTTGACTACGGAATGGATGTGCTAGCCTCCTTCTTGACGATCTGAATTGCCTCTGCCTCTCTTTGCTGCTAGGGTTTTTTTCTTAAAAACGTACAAGCCTCTTTAACCTATCATTATCTATTTATAATGGCTGATTAAAAAGGCCCATAATAGCAAAGCCCAACCCTAGTAGGTATTGGATTAAATAATAAAAACGAATTTCTATTATTTAATTAATAACTAAGTCATACTTAATTATTATGGGCAAAAACATTCCTTTTAATTCGAATTTATATTATCTCAATTAAGTCTTACTTAATTATAATAAAATTCAAATAATCATCAATTAATTTAAATCTATAATTTAAATTAACTATTCCATTAAGTGCTCTATTTGTGCGACCCTATAGGCTATTATTTAATTAACAATAATTTTATTCTCTAATAAAATTATAAATAATGAGCGGTATCTAGTAATACATCATTGTTACCCAATTAAACAATAATTAAATCGTGATTAGATAAAACCTTTCGTGATTAATATTTTTCGTGTAATATAATCCCTTTAACCATACATATTATAGATTAAACTCGAGGCATGTATTTAGTCATCCTCTTCAACATTTAATCCGGGTTTACTTGATCTATGAGTAGATTATCGAGACAAATCATTATTTGAGCATGGCCATGCTTTTATAATCTCACTCAATCAAGAGGCCAATAATATCTCTCCTAATTATAGGAGGGTTAAATCCTTTATCTATCATTCATATTTCTCATACGACTCATGATATACCCGATGTCCACTTTTATCATCACCCGATCAAAAGTAACTTTTAATGTAGTCAAAGTATATTAATCCTCGTATAGAAATATACTGATTTCAAGTCAAAGGATCGTTACACCATTATCACTGTGAGTCTTTCTTATGACTTTATTAAACATGAAGAATCTCACTGTGGGTCTGTCCAGTACCATGTACTCTCACATGTACCTATGTATTGACTTTAGTATCCCCATACTTATAACCAATGAGATGTGGTTATCTTGTCAAACAACATAGTAGTCTATCTATGTATTATTATTGTCCTATATAATAATACTTGACTAGGGACCTTTAAGAATATGATATATTATATAATCTCAAGTTCAAGTCATGTACTTAAACTATACAATTTGTATCATGATTCTAAGGACATTTATTATGCTAACAAAATATCGCAGTAATTAAGGTCATAATAAATACATTTATTGAATGATCAACTGACATAAAGATTATAAAAGAATAATGTATTGCCTCTAGGGCACCTACACTAACAATCTCCCACTTGCACTAGAGCCAATCACCCATATATCTAATACCCATGGAACTAGTGTGACCATCGTGCTTCTGCTGCGACAAGCCTTTGGTCAGTGGGTCTGCAATGTTATCATTTGTGTGCACTTTACATATGTGTATATCACCCCTTTCATTAATCTCTCGAATAAGGTGAAATCTCCTGAGTATATGTTTAGCCCGGGAGTGTGATCTAGGTTCTTTAGCCTGTGCAATGGCTCCATTATTATCGCAGTATAGATCAATGGGATCTGCGATCGATGGAACCACTCCCAAATCAGAATGAACTTTCGAATCCAAACGGCCTCCTTAGCTGCTTCACAAGCTGCAATGTACTCAGCCTTCATTGTAGAATCAGCTACTGTTTCCTGCTTTGAACTCTTCCAGCTTACAGCACCTCCGTTTAGACAAAACACAAAACCAGACTGTGATACAGTATCATCTCTGTCTGTTTGGAAACTTGCATCGGTGTAACCTTTTACAACGAGTTTCTCTTCTCCTCCATACACCAAGAATGAATCTTTAGTTCTTTTCAGGTACTTAAGAATATTCTTAACTGTCGTCCAATGACCTTCACCCGGATTAGACTGGTATCTGCTCGTCATGCTCAAAGCATACGAGACATCTGGGCGAGTACATACCATTGCATACATGATAGATCCAATTGCTGAAGCATATGGAACTTTATTCATGTGGTCCTTCTCATCCAATGATTTCGGACACTGGTCCTTAGAGATCGTTATCCCTTGAGACACGGGGACATATCCCCTTTTTGCATTTTGCATTCCAAAACGATGCAAAACCTTATCAAGTATGTGCTCTGACTTAGACCGATCATCCTTCTAGATCTTTCTCTATAGATCCTCATTTCTAGAATATAGGATGCCTCTCCTAAGTCTTTAATGGAGAAATTGCTCCCTAACCAAGTCTTAACAACCTTTAGAGAAGATATGTCATTCCCCATTAGTAGTATATCATCAACATATAGTACTATGAATGCCACATAGCTCCCACTAACCTTCTTGTAAACACACGGTTCATCTTCGTTTTGAACAAAGCCATACTCTGTAACTATTTCATCAAAACGGATATTCCATCTCCTAGAGGATTGCTTCAATCCATAAATGGATCGACGCAATTTACATACCTTGCCAGCATTCCTTGGATCGACAAAACCCTCAGGTTGTGTCATGTACACATCCTCTTCAAGGCTTCCATTAAGGAAGGCTGTTTTGACATCCATTTGCCAGATTTCATAATCATGGAATGCTGCAATGGCAAGTAAAATCCTTATAGACTTGACCATAGCCACTGGTGAGAAAGTTTCATCATAGTCAATACCATGAATTTGTTTGAAACCTTTTGCAACCAGCCTAGCTTTATAGGTCTGAACATTTCCATCCATGCCCTTTTTCTTCTTAAAAACCCATTTGCACCCTATGGGTTTACCCCTTCAGGTGGATCAACCAAAGTCCATACTTGGTTTTCGTACATGGAATCTATCTCGGATTTCATGGCTTCAAGCCATCTCTTAGAGTCTGAACTGTTCATAGCATATTGGTATGTGAGAGGCTCATCTTCATCTATGAGCATCAAATCACCACACTGAGTCATGAGAAATCCATATCTCTCTGGCTCATGGCGAAATCTACCAGACCTACGAACAACCTGTGTTTGTTGAGCATTATCATTATTCTGCTCTTGTTCCACTTCAGGTTCAATGCTATTTTGAGGTTCTCGATCTTCATCGAGATCTATAGTTCTCCCACTGTTTCTTTTGGAAACAAAATCTCTTTCCATGAAGACAGCATCTCGAGCAATAAACACTTTTTGCTCAGAAGGACTATAAAAATAATACGCCTTTGTTTTATTAGGGTATCCTACAAAAATGCACTCTTCGGATTTAGGTCCAAGCTTGTCAGATTCTTGACGTTTCACAAACGCCTTACATCCCCAAACTTTCATAAAGTTCATGCCTGACCGTTTCTCCTTCCATATCTCATATGGAGTCTTTTGAACCTTCTTAGTAGGAACACGGTTAAGTGTGAAAGCCGTTGTTTCTAGAGCGTAACCCCAGAAACTAATTGGAAGATCTGCATGACTCATCATCGATCGCACCATGTCCAACAAGGTGCGATTTCTCCTCTCTGAAACTCCATTCCATTGAGGTGTTCCTGGCGGAGTGAGTTGTGATACAATACCACACTCTTTCAAATACTCTCTAAATTCGGTGCTTAAGTATTCACCCCCACGATCGGATCATAAGATCTTAATACTTGCATCTCCGCCAATTTGCTTCTCTACTTCAACCTTGTATTCTTTAAATTTTTCAAAAGAATCGGATTTGTTCTTCATAAGATATACATATCCATATCTACTGAAATCATCAGCAAATGTTATGAAGTAGTAGTAGCCTCCTCTAGCCATTACACGCATTGGGCCACATACATCACTATGTATTAGCTCCAGACGTTTAGTGGCCCTTTGACCCTTACCAGTGAAAGGGGCTTTAGTCATCTTACCAAGCAAACAAGATTCGCATTCTTGGTATGATTCAAAATCAAACTTATCCAAGTATCCATCCTTATGTAATTTGGATATGCGTTTCTCATTTATGTGGCCTAGACGACAATGCCAGAGGTATGTTTGATTTGAGTCATTCATTTTAAGTCGTTTGTTTTCTATATTACAGATAGGGTTATCTAAATCAAGAACATATAAACCATTAAATAAACGCGCAACACCATAGGTTAAATCATTCAAAGCAAAAGAGCAACTGTTGTTCTTTATTGTAAACGAAAAACCTTTCTTGTCCAAACAAGAAACAGAAATAATGTTTCTGCGAATCGTAGGCACGTAAAAACAGTCTTCTAATTCTAAAACAAGCCCAGAGGGCATAGATAAATAATAAGTCCCTACAGCTAAAGCAGCAACTTTTGCTCCATTGCCTACTCTTAGGTCCACTTCTCCCATAGCCAAAGTTCTACTTCTCTGCAGGCCCTGCACATTTATACAAATGTGAGAAGCACATCCAGTATCAAATACCCAAGATGTAGAAATAGACAAATTGACTTCTATAACATAAATACCTGATCCAGAAATCTGAACTGCTTTTTTTTTCTTCAGATCCTCCAAGTAAATTGGACAGTTTCTCTTCCAATGACCATCTTTCTTACAGTAGTGACATTCACCCTTGGCCACACCACCTTTAGGCTTTAAAGCCTGTTTGGGACCTGACTTTGGCTTGGGTGTAGAATCAGATCCAATCTTCTTCTTACCCTTCCATTTGCCCTTCCCTTTGGCCTTACCTTTATTTCTCACCATCAGTATGGGAGCAGGTTCAGCTGTCTTCATGTTGGTCTCATATGTTCTCAACATATGCAACAATTCAGTAGGTGTTTTGTCAAATTCATTCATATTGTAGTTCACAACAAACTGAGTGAATTTGTTGTTCAAAGAATTCATGATTAGGTCAATACCAGTTTCCGAACCAATCGGGAAACCCAAAGTTTCAAGGTACTCAATATAACCAATCATCTTCAGAACATGTGGGCCAACTGGTTCACTCGCCCCTTGTTTGCAATTAAAAAGTGACTTACTCGTGTTGAACCTTTCTTGACGAGTTTGGCTTGCAAACATGCTTTGCAAGTGCTCATTGATAGTATATGCATCCATATGCACATGTTGTCTTTGAAGCTCAGCACTCATAGTTGCCAACATAAGACATGCAACATCATTTGCATCATTCTCATCCCTTGTGCATGCTGCTCGTTCATCAGCAGTGGCACCCTCAGGAAGGGGGCCTGGAGGAGGAATATCAATGACATGAAGCTTGCGCTCCTGCCTGAGGACAATCCTCAAATTCCTCTGCCAGTCTAGGAAGTTGTTTCCTCCTGTCAGCTTGTCCTTCTCAAGGACTGAACGTACGGACAGTGTGTTTGTGTTGTTTGCCATTACTCAGTATCTACAATAATAAAAGCGCAAAATAAACATTAGATTGTCTGAGTTAAAATTTTATGTTCATATGATTATGATATATTCATAATATATCTCCCACTATTTTTTATCAAATTAATAGCCCTAACTATTAATTCGGAAAGTATATCCCATAAATCTTTCTAGTGAGCCAAGATCCATATTTCGTCATGTTCTAAGTCAACCACTGGTATCCTTAAAACATGATTATTTAGGTAGACAACAGTTGTCAATTATATCATATATAATTCTTGGATAATTTGGTGAACAACAATTGATCTTATCTATCTAATAGATTTTTAACCAAACTTTATGCTTCTAAGTTCATAATAGTTGAATATAACCGTTTATATTCACCTTATTATGATGACTCAGTTAAGTTAGACCCAATGATACAACGTCTGAATATAACCGTTTATATTCGTCGTATTTCACCATGATAGATAGGAGTCCCCTGCCACTGACAGCCCTTCCCCTTATCGATCTAGGATTTAATGAGTGTTCATTCATTGGAAAACATCTGATTAAAACTTAATATTTTTACTTAGGGATTTTTAATTTAGAACGATCATGATCCCATCATAAAGAGATTCCCAATTTTTCCTTGAATAAAATATTTACCTTTAGTGGAGGAGTCACATCGGTCTCGCTTAAAACCCACAGCCTTACAAGTTCTATGAACCCGTTGTTGATAAAATCGCCCCATGTCAGAAATAAAGAAAATTCGTATTATATTCCGTGTTTCATAAACACGAGAATCTCATGATCGTTTGTTAATTTTAAATCTTGAGTCGTTACAGATATTTTATCTTGTTTAAAGGCATGGCATGGGTGATGTATCTAATACATACATGCATCATTAATCTAATTAAAACATGCATTTTCTACTCTACATATACTATTTATACATCATATGAAAAGTGCGTAAAGTAAACGTGCAATAGTTATGGCCCAATCCTATGTGATCTTTTCAGGCTAATGAAAAGATCAAGGTCAGTCTATGGTGTAAAAAATAACTATTACATATGTCTTCTCTATTGCTTCCATTGTCTCCTTGGCCTCCATAGGATGCCTCCTCTTTCCCTTGTCCTTCTTGGATGTTACATTAAGAATTATACTAATGAACTTACAAAAGAACTCGAGTTACATTCGAGATAAAACAACTACAAATAGAAAACGACATGCAAGTCGTATTTATTACAAACCAAAAGAATAAACCATTACAACTAAGGTCTTAAGGCCATAACTATGCACCATGCTCAAGTAACCATTAAAGAACATGATAGATCATATAAAGATGACATACTATTTATCACTTATCATGATCCAATCAAGAATAATAAATAAGTAAAGCATATGTCATAAGCACAAATTAAAAACAAAACCCTAAGCACGCGGATCGACCTCCGCGGTGAGGTCGTTGGGGGGGTTCGGGGGGGCAGCGAGCCCCCCGATGGCGGAAATTTTTGCATAATCAAGTATCAGAATACTAGTAAAACATGTATCAGAATACTATTCCAGAAGCATGTATCAGTATACACACGATCCATATCCCAGTTACCAAAAACATGTATCAGTATACATATTTTAAGAGATCGCATACATATGAGTTATGGCAGATCTTAAACATACTAGTATCATCATATAGATCATTAACAGATTCATCATATCATTCATATAACATAACTGTTATCATGGCAGACTCATATAACATAACTGTTATCATGGCAGACTCATCACACATGCATACTTGTAAAAATACAGTAAACACGTAACCAAATCAGCCCCTTATACACGTAGCTCTGATGCCATTGTTGGGTTCCGAAGGCATAAAACGCAGCGGATAAACATAAATAAAACAAAAATTTTGAAACCCAAAACAGGATCCATGTATAATTATGGGCAGATTATGGAGATAACGAATCATACCTTTCAAGAGCTTAACTTTCACGAACTCAACGGAGATCCTAGCTATCACGCTTTGTGTCTACCTCTCGCAGAAACACCTCTATGGTATCCACACGAGCACCTTCAAGAACGTATCACGAACTTGACTATGGAATGGATGTACTAGCCTCCTTCTTGACGATCTGAATTGCCTCTGCCTCTCTTTGCTGCTAGGGTTTTTTTCTTAAAAACGTACAAGCCTCTTTAACCTATCATTATCTATTTATAATGGCTGATTAAAAAGGCCCATAATAGCAAAGCCCAACCCTAGTAGGTATTGGATTAAATAATAAAAACGAATTTCTATTATTTAATTAATAACTAAGTCATACTTAATTATTATGGGCAAAAACATTCCTTTTAATTCGAATTTATATTATCTCAATTAAGTCTTACTTAATTATAATAAAATTCAAATAATCATCAATTAATTTAAATCTATAATTTAAATTAACTATTCCATTAAGTGCTCTATTTGTGCGACCCTATAGGCTATTATTTAATTGACAATAATTTTATTCTCTAATAAAATTATAAATAATGAGCGGTATCTAGTAATACATCATTGTTACCCAATTAAACAATAATTAAATCGTGATTAGATAAAACCTTTTGTGATTAATATTTTTCGTGTAATATAATCCCTTTAACCATACATATTATAGATTAAACTCGAGGCATGTATTTAGTCATCCTCTTCAACATTTAATCCGGGTTTAATTGATCCATGAGTAGATTATCGAGACAAATCATTATTTGAGCATGGCCATGCTTTTATAATCTCACTCAATCAAGAGGCCAATAATATCTCTCCTAATTATAGGAGGGTTAAATCCTTTATCTATCATTCATATTTCTCATACGACTCATGATATACCCGATGTCTACTTTTATCATCACCCGATCAAAAGTAACTTTTAATGTAGTCAAAGTATATTAATCCTCGTATAGAAATATAATGATTTCAAGTCAAAGGATCGTTACACCATTATCACTGTGAGTCTTTCTTATGACTTTATTAAACATGAAGAATCTCACTGTGGGTCTGTCCAGTACCATGTACTCTCACATGTACCTATGTATTGACTTTAGTATCCCCATACTTATAACCAATGAGATGTGGTTATCTTGTCAAACAACATACTAGTCTATCTATGTATTATTATTGTCCTATATAATAATACTTGACTAGGGACCTTTAAGAATATGATATATTATATAATCTCAAGTTCAAGTCATGTACTTAAACTATACAATTTGTATCATGATTCTAAGGACATTTATTATGCTAACAAAATATTGCAGTAATTAAGGTCATAATAAATACATTTATTGAATGATCAACTGACATAAAGATTATAAAAGAATAATGTATTGCCTCTAGGGCACCTACATTAACATATACTTCTTCCTCCAAATCTCCATTTAGAAAGGCACTTTTGACATCCATTTGATAGACCTTGAAATTGGCATGGGCTGCATAGGCTAAGAAGATTCTGATGGCTTCAAGTCTTGCAACAGGAGCAAATGTTTCATCAAAATCTATCCCTTCTTGCTGGCAATAGCCTTTAGCAACCAATCTTGCTTTGTTCCTTACTACTATGCCATTTTCATCCATCTTGTTTCTGAATACCCATTTGGTGTCTATTGGATTCTTTCCTTTAGGCTTGGGTACCAGCTTCCATACTTTATTCCTTTCAAATTGGTTTAGCTCCTCCTGCATAGCTAAAATCCAATCAGGATCTAACAAGGCTTCTTCTACCTTCTTTGGTTCTTCCTTAGACAGGAAGCTGCTGTATAGACATTCTTCTTGAGTTGCTCTCCTGGTTTGAACTCTGGAAGAAACATCACCAATAATCAGTTCAAAGGGGTGATCTTTTGTCCATTTTCTTGGTTGAGGTAGATTAGCCCTAGATGAAGAGACCTCAATGTTGTCTTGATGTGTGATTGAATTTTAATTGCTAGAAACTCCCCCTGAGTTTGTGGATCTTTGATTTGAGATAGGGGTACTTTCTATGGGTGATCTGCCTTGACTTCGTGCTCCTTTTGATGACCCGATGGATGGTGAATTTTGAGTAGCGACGGATGAGGCAGGTTGTCTTCCGACGAATAATACAGATTGCCTTCCGACGGATGAAGCATTATGTAACTCGACGGATGTTGAGTTTTGTGCTTCATTTGTGGTAGATTTGTCTGTATTATCCTTAGACACTGTTTCTTGATCACTCTCATCATCACTTTCATCACTGACCATCTCAACATTGTCGAATTTGAGGCTTTCATGGTAATCTCCATCTTTTAGTCCTTCAATCTTTTTATCATCAAACACAAAATGTATAGATTCAACAACAATGTTGGTTCTTAGATTGTAGACTCTATATGCTTTACCAACAGCATATCCAACAAAAATTCCTTCATCTGCTTTAACATCAAACTTCCCATTTTGATCAGTTTGATTTCTCAGAATATAGCATTTACAGCCAAAGACATGAAGAAAGTTTAGAGTTGGCTTCTTGTTCTTGAACAATTGATAAGGTGTCATGCATCTTGCTTGATTAATCAGAGAGATGTTCTGAGTGTAGCATGCAGTGTTTACAGCTTCAGCCCAGAAATAAGTTGGTAATTTTGATTCTTCAAGCATTGTCCTTGCAGCTTCAATAAGAGATCTATTCTTTCTTTCCACTACTCCATTCTGTTGTGGAGTCCTTGCTGCTGAAAACTCATGCAAGATCCCATTTTCCTCATAAAATACTCTCATGACATAGTTCTTGAACTCAGTTCCATTATCACTCCTGATTCTTCTAACTTTGAAATCAGGATGATTGTTAACTTGCCTTATGTGATTGATGATGATTTCACTAGCCTCATCTTTGGACTTTAGGAAATAGGTCCAAGAGAATTTTGAGAAATTATCTACAATTACTAGGCAAAATCTTTTCTTTGAAATTGACAAAACATTGACTGGTCCAAACAAATCCATGTGAAGCAGTTGCAGAGGTTCTTCAATTGCTGAATCAAGTTTCTTCCTGAATGATGCTTTAATCTGCTTCCCTTTTTGGCAGGCATCACACAGTCCATCCTTTGTAAACTCCACTAGAGGAATGCCTCTTACTAGTTCTTTCTTTACCAGCTCATTCATGGTCTTGAAGTTTAAATGGGATAGCTTATTGTGCCATAGCCAACTTTCATCTTGACTTGCTTTACTGAGAAGACAAGTTACAGATTCTGCTTTAGTTGAGTTGAAGTCAGCTAGATATACATTTCCTCTTCTCACACCAGTGAGAACCACTTTGTTGTTTTGATTGTTGATCACAACACAGGCTTCTTTGTTGATGGTTACTGAGTTGCCTTTGTCACAAAGCTGGCTGATACTCAACAGATTGTGTTTGAGACCATCCACTAAGGCAACCTCTTCAATGATGACATTATCCTTTGAAATCAAGCCATATCCCACAGTATAACCTTTGTTGTCATCTCCAAAAGTGATACTTGGGACAGCTCTCTCCTTAAACTCTGTGAGCAGGGTGGAATCACCAGTCATGTGTCTTGAACAACCACTATCCAGGTACCAAAGATTCCTTCTGTTTCCCTGCACACATCAAAATCAAATCAAGTTGATTTTGGTACCCAAGTTTCCTTGGGTCCTGCATTGTTAGCTTTCTTCTTCTGTTTCTTAGGTCTTAACTCATTTGACTTAGGAATTTCAGATTCTTCCTTAATCATTTGGGTTGGGCCTTTGAAACCACTAGATGCAACAGAATTATCATGCATGTTATGGCTAACAGGAAATGGCATGCTTGGTGTAAACATATTATTCCAGTAAGGCATGCTAAATGGCATTTGAGGCATATTGTATGCAGCATAATATGGATTAGGTGCAAATGGCATATTAGCAAACTGTGCATTCATGTTCTGTGTAGGCATAACATTAACAGGCATGGGAGGCATGGCATTCATGTTAGAGAATTGAGGCTGAACAGACATGGGAGTAGGCATGGCAGATTTGCAATTAACAGACAAATGATTTACACTACCACACTTGACACAGATTTTTCTAGGAGCATATTTGTCAGGTGTGTAGTTATTGTGTTTGTTAATCCCTACTTTACCATTCCTATTGTTTTTCCTTTTAGTCTCTGTTCTTACCTCTATCTTCTCAAGTCTGTGACTTAACTGTTTGACAGTCATGTGACCAACATTAGCCTTCTTCCCTTTCTTGGCTTGACTTGACTCTCCTGAAACAAAGTTCTTGGAAACAGACCCATACTTATCATTTAGCTTGGTTAATTTGGCTTTTCTAATGGGTTTGCTTACAGCCGACAGATGAGGATTTTTATCAGTCGACGGATAACACTTTTTGTTATCCGACGGATAATCCTCATCATCCGTCGAGTCTACATCTGTCAGCAACCCATCTACCAAAATAGGTTCTAGTTTCTCCTTATTCTTTTTCCAGGCTTCATCATAAAAAGACTCAATTCCTTGAACCTTGGTGATTTGAGCATGAACATCTCTGGATGTTTTCCATGCTTTAATCACCTCTTGTTCACGATCGAGCTGCTTCTTTAAAATTTCTTCCTTTTTCAAGAACTCAGTTAATTCCTCCTTGGCAATTCTACACTCAATTTTTAGTTTCTCAAACTCAACAAACTGAGACTCAAGCACATTATTCCACTCACTCAAAAACAAGTTGTTTTCTTTGATTTTAGCATTTTCTTTAGTGAGGGACTTAAGTGTAACACACAAATGATACAATTCTGTAGACATGTCATTTATTGCATCATTACACTCAGCTTTAGATAAATGTGCAAGGTTTGTAGTGATTATCTGATTGCTTGAGGAACATGTCTCTGTTTCATCAGACTTGGCCATTAGGGCTAGATTGACATAGCTGACATCTTCATCTTCATCCAGGCCATCAGCTGCCCAGTCATTCTCTTGTGTAATAAAAGCCCTTTCCTTTTGTTTGAGTAGATCAAAGTATTTTTTCTTGTAATCTACAGACTCAAATCTTTTCTTACTGGAATCTGACTTTTTACACTCATTTGTAAAATGCCCTGCCAAGCCACATTTGAAACACTTGAATTTTGATTTATCCACCATGTTTCTATTTGGCTTGGCAGCTCCAAAGTTCTTCTTGAACTTGAGCTTGGAAAATCTTCTTGAAAGGAATGCTAGGTGCTCATCAATGTCCTCCATGTCATCTTGGCTCAATGAATCTTCATTTTCTGCAGCTAGCCCTTTACCCTTGCTTTCACAGGCCTTTGAAGTTGATTCCACAGCTTCCATCTTCACTTCCTTCTCCTTTTCCAGATCAACAACTAGTGCAATGGATCCTCCTTTCTTCTTTCCTCTCTCCATTCTTTCATCCTGCTCTATTTCAAGCTCATAGGTCTTCAGAATGCCATATAGTCTCTCCAAAGTAAACTCCTTGTAATCTTGTGAGTTTCTCAATGAGACTGTCATTGGTTTCCATTCCTTTGGAAGAGATCTGAGAAATTTCAGATTGGAATCTTTAGTCTGATAGACTCTTCCATGCAATTTAAGAGCATTTAGTAGCTTTTGGAATCTACTAAAAATGTCAGTGAGTGACTCACTTTCTTCATTGTGAAAATGCTCATATTGCTGAATCAGGAGCTGCATTTTATTTTCTCTTACTTGCTCAGTACCATCACAGATTATCTGTATTGTGTCCCAAACTTCCTTGACAGTCTTGCAGTTGATAATGTTATCAAACATGTCTGCATCAACACCATTGAACATAATGTTCATGGCCTTTTTATCTTTCCTGACTTGTTCAATATCAGGATCAGACCATTCATGCCTTGGCTTTGGAACAGATGGTTCATTTCTAGTTGCAGCTCTCATTGGAACATGAGGGCCTCATTCTATGCAGTCCACATAGGCCTCATCTTGAGAAAACATATGAAGATGCATCTTTACCTTCCAATGATGGTAATTATCTTTATCAAGAAAAGGAATCTTGACTCCAACATCTTTCTTGTTCATCTTGCTGAATTATTTTGATCTTTAAACTCTTTGTAGATTAGGAGCTTGCTCTGATACCAATTGTTAGTCCCTTAACAGTATAGCAAGAATTACAGAAGGGGGGTTGAATGGAATTCTTGAACCTTTTTCTTGAAATAAAAATGTTCAACTCGATTATGGATATATTTGTTTTGATTAGCACAATGCGGAATGTAAACTTGAATGAATCAAAACATAAGTAATTAAAAATAAGAGTCTTTAAAAACTTTTTGGTGGATTTAAACAATTCCACCAGAGATATATATAATATATCGAGAGGACTCTGTGTGCAGAATTGCTCACAGCTGCTTACAAAATAAAACTGCTGAGAATACAGGAAATGCTAAAGATTGTGCTTACAAAGATTTCTCTGTTTTCTATGTTTCTCAGCTATCTCAGTTATTTTTCTATTTGCTACTCTCTTGTTTATATATTACCAAGATTACAAAGTTAAAAGAACTGAACAAATATAAAATCTAACAGTCTTGATCTTTGCTGCTTTTTGTCCTCTATTACCCAGTTAATGGGCTTCTACAGTGTGTTTGTATCCAACTCGACGGCTGTGTGTCAGCTTTCACTGTTCAACTGATGTTTGAATTCTTGATATGATCATCCGTCGACTTTCAGATCATCCGTCGATGACTTGATTGATCATCCGTCGACTGCTATGTTAAACATCCATTGATAGTCATTTGATCATCCGTCGAAGGCTTTGTTGATCATCCGTCGGTAGCTATTTTGGCACTTGACTTCATTTCACTTATACAGAATTACAAGACATTGCTTATGTACAATTAATCAACCTATTCTGCATATCTAGTTAAAGTCAACATGACTTATATGCTACTACAGATTCTATACAAAGGTGCATATATCACTGTGCTACAAACTTATTATTATATAAGCTACTCACTCGATGGATAATAAGTTAATCATCTGTCGGGACTATAATGAGTTATCCGTCGGGACTATAATTCTTATCCGTCGAGTGCTACATAATTTCACTAAGTAAAATCTACTTAGACATTTTGTTTAAGTGATCATTAAGTACACAACATATTCACAACATATTCAAGATACTGCTCACAGACTTTTGGCTTTACTCTCTATCCAAGTTTACTGCTACCGCGTATGGAGGGAGCGATATGCCCGTGCTCATGTTAGAGGCGGTTTTGGTCCTTCTAAGCTGCTTGCTAGCATCCTGGTGGACATTAGATCTCAAATCAGAGGCTCTAACTGGTTTATGAATCTAGACTGTATAAAGACTTTTTGTACATGGTTTGATTACACCTGGCCCCCTTTTGTATCGTATTCAACCCCCTTCCTACGATACTTTGGACTAACATCTGTGTCATAAGTAAATCTCACAGTGATAATGATGTAATGGTTCTTAGACTTGAAATCATTATATTTCTATATGAGAATTACTATAATTTAATTATAGTAAAAGTTACATTTGATTGGGTAATGATAAACCAGTATGTCAGGTATATTATGAATTTTATGAGAAATATGAATGATCTGGAAAGGGTTTAACCCTCCTAATTTTATGAGTGATATTGATATTATTGGCCTCTTATGTGAAATAGACTATGAAATGCGTGGCTACGCTCAAATGTTGATTTGATACAATAGTCTACTCATTGATCAAGAAAACATGGATTAAACATTGATAAGGATGGCACATTATATGCCTCTAGTTTATTCTATAATATATGATTAAAGGGATTATATTACATTGTACATTATTCATGAAAGGTTTTATCGATCACCAACTTAATTATTATTATTTGCATATCAGTGATGTATTACTAAATGTCGCTTATTGTCTACGATTTTAAATTGGATTAAAAATTCACCGCCAACATAATAATAACATATAGGGTCATACACAATAAACGCTTGAAGGATAATTTAATTTAAATTAGATTTAAATTAAAGTAAAGTAACTCAAATTATTTATCATATTAATAAATTTGACTAAATTAATTAGATATATATGACATTCGAATTTACTACTACTGATTCTGAAATTTATTTGTTAAATAATTAAGTGAGAATTAACTATAATACAAATAGGAATTTCGAATTAATTATAACTCCTACTTAGTTAAGAGTTTTAATTCATTTTTCTATTCTATATAATATATCTTGTGGGTGATTTTTAAAATAAGACTTTTATTTAAAAACCCTAGCCACTAAGAGAAAAGATGGCGAGAGAGTAAGAAGAAATGATTTTATACTATACACATCCAATCCTTGAGTTCAAGCATTTGTGTGGATACGGATAGAGCATAGATCGTGAGAGCGAGTTGTGTAGTGATTGAACAAGTTTTGGATCTCCATTAGCCAACTAATTCGTAAAGCTTCTTAAGGTAAACAATCTGATTTACGAATTAAATATCTGTTTTTTGCATGGATCCTGCATAGGATTTCGAAAATTCTAATTTTTCACGTTTTTAATTACAATTTCCCTTACGTTTTATGCCTCAAAACCCTTTAATATATGCATCTATATAGTCTCTCTAAATCATAAAATACTATTCTCACTCTTAACTAACCAATTTTTATACTTTTCTTTTATATGGTGACTCTCAATTTTCACATTTCATAAATTTTTGAAAGTAGTAAATTTCTTATATTATAAAAATTAACTATTTCCACTAATATTTCTTAACTACACAAACTTCATACATAAAATGTTAATGGGTCCTGTAATTTTACTCACTTTTCTTACTTTCATCCACTAATTTATAATTTTTCTAAAATTGTGTGCTAAATCTAAATATAAAAATAGGTAATAGACGAGATTATTAAAATCAATCACTCTCAAAAATTTTAACCCACAATAACTTAAAATCTTTATTTTCGTAGATCATCACCGTAATAATATATTACTTTTATAAATTTATAAATAAGTATATTTAATTAGTATGACAATAAAATAAATTTTTATACTTACAAGATGAGTAATTAGTTTTTTTATAATTGAATACCTAAAGAAGTCAAATATGAGTTTAATTAGTTCGCTGTTATCCATTTAAATTCTAACATATCATAACTTGCATTGTAATATTGCATAAATAATATAATTCAGTTTCTTAACAATCCTTTATACTCTATATTTATCATCCGAACATTTTCTTAAAATGATGTGTATGCTGTATAAATTGGCAAGACATCTATTTCTAATTTCTTGTGGCATCTTAAAAATTTATTTTATGTATAACAATTATAAACATTAATAATTATCAAGAAAGAATGACCAAAGTGCCGTTTATATGGAAGACGTGGTCCACAATCCTTGTTTATGTTTTGATGGCCCTTTTGTTGTATAAGACATGCATGTACAATAACAAGACTAAATCAAATTGACAACCCTAAGTAAGTTGCATTGTAATCTTAGTTTGTATTTTGTATTGTAACATTAAAGTCTGTAAAAATGTCAAAGAGTAGACTGGAGTCTTTTTCTTTAAACAGTATCAAGCCTAAGAATTTTATCTGGAACAAGATCAAGAATATCATGCCTTAGAAGAATTATGACGTAGCTTGGATTTGAATAAATATGTTTTGAGAAAAATGTACTAAGTCAAGATTTCTACAAGTCACAGATTTAGTGTTATAGAGAAGTCATTCGAGAACTCCATAATGACTTATAGAGAAGTCAGGAAAGCTACTAGAGAACTCAGAGATATCGACAAGCCAAATTGAAGACATGAAGATTGGATATATCGACAAGTAATTTTTTCACTAGAGAACTCAGAGTTATCGACAAGTCAAATATCACTAGAGAACTCTGAGATATCGACAAGTCAAATATCACTAGAGAACTCTGAGTTATCGACAAGTCAAATATCACTAGAGAACTATGATATATCGACAAGTCAAATATCACTAGAGAACTCTGATATATCGACAAGTCAAATATCACTAAAGAACTCTGAGATATCGACAAGTCAAATATCATTAGAGAACTCTGAGTTTTTGACAAGTCAATTAGTCACTTGAGAACTCAGAGATATCTATAAGCCAAAGTGAAGACATGAAGTGAAAAGATCTCGACAAGCTAAATTCTCTTATAGAGAACTCAGAGACCTCTACAAGTTAAAGAAACTATAGAGTGATGAGAGATCTCGATAAGCCAATATACTTATCGACATGTCAAGTTCTCTATATATCAAACTGGAGATCTCGAGGTAAAACTCAAAGTAAAAAAGGCAGACCAGTTCAATATCCAAGATTAATAATAAATAAACAATCCACTCAGTTGGATTGAAAAGTCTACAAAAGGCAGCTTGAGGCGTGCAAGATCAAAGGTGAAGATTAACTGACAAAGGAAGATCAAAGTTAACACAGTTTGCAAAGATATGTGAAGCCAGAAATGGAAGATATGTTTTTCCTAAAATGGAATAATTAGTGACAGTTTAATAAAGTGAATAGCATCTCTTATTATACACTATGTAAATCAGTAGTTAACTATCATATAAAGTTAACACTGGTCCTTTGTTAGAAGTAACAATTTAGATAAGAAAAATCTTGTATTCTCTCAAGAAAGAAGCTAAGCTCTTTATCAACAAAGAGCCTAAAAATTTTGTAGAAAAACAATCTTAATTTTAATATAAAATTAAGTCAGTTTTGAAAGGCTTGTGTTCATTGTTATTACTTGTTTCATTTCAGTATTAACACATCTCACTGCAAGATTTAATTTACTTTGTTCATAACTATAAACACTTCAAGAAAAGCATAAAAACATAAAAACACATTCACCCCCTCTCTATGTGTAATTCATTACCTAACAAGTGGTATTAGGGAAAAATCTTAAAGTAAAGAGATTCAAGATCTTGGAAGAATGAATACATAGAAAACTAGTAGCATCAAAATTCCTACTTTTGATAAGACTAACTACACTTTATAGAAGAAGAAAATGTTGTTATTTATCAGGATGGCTAATCCACTATACATTCAGATTCTCAAAAATGGACCTTTCACTCCTATGGTTAGAGTTGAGGAATCTACAGATGGAGACATGGTCATCCCAGCTCATTATGCTCCCAAAGATCCTTTTGGATACACTGAGCCTAAGAAAGAAAAATTTCCCTAGATAGTGGCTTGCAGCTGATCTTGATAGAGTCACTTGATAATGTAATGTACAACAACATTGTCAACTGTGACACTGCTAAGAAAATCTGGGAAAAGATTGAAATACTCTATGAAGGAACTGAGGAAGTTAGATCTAATCAAAGGATACTGATTTCACAGTATGAGGGTTTCACGGCTAAGCCAAAAGAAAGTATCACTGATGTGTTTGAAAGGTTTAACCAGCTGATAAATGACTTGCAACTGCATGACAAATACTATGAAGCTGAAGAAGTGAACTTGAAGTTTTTGCTTACACTCCCTGATCATTTGGAACAGAAATCTTCAGCAATCAGAGAAAGGAGATGTAATATCCGGGATATATCATGTAATTATTTTTGCTATTAAATAATTATTATCTGTGTTCGGTATCTATTCTGTGAATTAATTGTTAAGTGTTATCTGTGTTTGGATATTTAAAAATAATATTAATTGAGTATTTTAATTTTTATATGTCCAAAATAAAATATAGATAATTGACATATCTTCCTAATTATTTTTATGTTGATTTATGGATTTATAAGGATCATATGAAATTTATAAAATCTTTTTTTCCGAGTATTTAAAACCTATTTTATAAAAACGGGAACCAACTGACGTCATCCGTTGTTACGTTTTTGGAACCCGAAACTCTTCCGAGAACTCCTTCCTAACCTAATTGTAATATTCCGAGCATATTCCATGTTTCGACTTTTTCGATCTGGCGTACGGTTTGTTCTGCGCGGGTCCCGGCGTAACATTTTCGATATAATATTCGTTTCGGTAAATCAATGAAACCCGTATTTTCGATAAATGCGAGCTTTTTATTAAACTATCCCAATTATCACCTCGTAGTACGTGTAACCAGGCGCGGAGACCAAGACCGTAGTACAAATTGTACTGGTTTGGATAATTATCCCGAAAACCGATACCGTTTGGATCAGTTTTTATAAATAAACGTACCGTTTTATATCCGGAATGATCCAACGGGATACTAATTTTCCGTAATTATAAATAGCCTTTTCCCGTATTTTATTTTGTATCAAAATTATTTGCAAATAGTTAATTTTATAATTTTCAGAGAAAAACCTTAATTTCATAAACTGAATAAAGAATCAAACAGCAACGAAGGCGTTACCGATCTCTGTTTTCAAAGCTTGAGTAACCAAAACGAAGGATTTGAAGTGTTCTACCAGATTCTGAGCTTCGTTTTACTGCAGAAATCAAGGTTTATGTTCTATATTTTTGTTTATTTTCGAATTAATTTTATTAAAAATATGAATTTTTGTTCGGATGATTGTTTGTATGATTTGATGATTGCATGTTGTAGAGCTTGTTTTCCTGATGATTTTGATATATTATACGTCTGATTTGGAGTTCAATAACATGTTCAAATTTGAGTTTGATTTTCGAATTTTAAAATTAGGGTTTATAACCCGTATGAATATTCTCAATTGAAATTTGGGGGTTTTTGATTTAGGGGTTTTTTATTTAGGGGTTATTAGGTGTTGATTTATAGTGGATTGTGTTCCTTATGAAATTTGCAATCGATTGGTATATAGCTCGTTAACAGAGGATTAGTTAATCGAAGGGAGTTGTGTTTTGAAGTTTTCTGAAGTTCGCCGGAAACCGGCGATGTTCTTGGCCATTTTCCGGCCAGGACAGGGATGATTAATGAGTTTTGATTGCATGTATAAGTTGCAGGTACCCTGTAGATTAATTCTGGACAGTTTGGTGGCCTGAGGTGGCCGGAATTGTGTTCTCCAGCCACACTCCGGCGAGTCGACGGCGGGAGTTTGCAAAATTGCAAACAGGTCCCTGGACTTTTGGGGAAGAAACAGTTAGGTCCCTGAAGTTTCCGAACTTTGCAAATTTGGGATTCCTGTTTTAAAAATATTCAAAAATCATATTTCCTATTTATTTTTATTATAAAAATTCAATTTTAATTTCTGAAAATTCCAAAAATTATTATTTTAATTCCGAAAATTATTTTTAATTCAAAAATAAATCTGAATTAATTAGTTAATTAATTTCAGTCAATTTTTAATTGATTAATTGGTCAATTAATTCGAAAATTAATTGATTAATTGATTTAATTAATTATTAATTGATTTTAATTAATTATTTAATTAGATTTAATTATTTAAAAATGATTTAAAAATTCTGAAAAATAGTTTTGAGCTTTAAAATATTATTCTAAATTATTTTCAAGGCTCGATAATTATTATAAAATTGTTTCGGAGCCAGAATTGGCCAACCGAGCCCTGTTTATTACCCCGAAATTAATCCAATGACCCGTTTTAATTCTGAAAAATGTTTTAAAAATCAATTTAAATACCTGAAAGCCTGTTTATGACCCGAGACTTATTTATAAATGATATATCATTGATTATGTGACGTGTTATGTGTTATATGTTACTTGTTGGTTGACTGTCGGTCTGTATATTCGATGTTTACTGGTTTATTGCGTAACTTTCAACCCGTTAATCGGATTTGGGTGAAACGAAAGGTAGATAGAAGTATATGTTGAATAGAATCCTATGAGTTAAATATTGATAGATGCTTATGATATGTGAGCAGAAGAGGCAAGGCGTAGGAAAGGGAAACAGGTAGTTAAGGAGCAAGACGGTTGAGATTGGAAACGAGTGCAGTGTAGTAAGCTAATACCAGGCAAGTGTTCTGAACTTTCTCGAGATATTGTAATACTTAGTAGTCCTGTTGATATTGCAAGTGCTTTGAAGCACTGAAACCCAAACCCTGATTCCAGTTATTACTCTTGAGCCGTAAACCCTATTCTTTCTAAATTGACTATTGCATACCCAAATACGAACCTCAAGTATACGATACTACTCCACAAATACATACAAACTAAATACCGAACACTAAATCGAATTACCCACACACTCCAACCATTGTATCCTATGCTTTGAAAGGCAAAATCATTGAAACCTTGAAACACTGATTCCTTTGTTATCCAATTCTTTCATTACCCAACAGCTAAGCTTTGAAAATGCCATATTGATCCTCATGAACTCTGAAACCATTTCATTATGAAACATCCAATGTTGTTAATGATTCTGTTTATTGTTTATTATTGCTTATTCAGTTATTATGCTAGAATTGGATTGTTTTTATAAAATTGTGGACCAGATTCGTGGTCAGACCATATAATGGTCAAGTTAGGCCAATGTGTGCCTTGGATCCAGTAGTTAGAGCAATGTCGTGTGCTTTGCTCGGGGTTAGTGCGTGACTGATCAGCAGCCTAACCTTGGTTTTTTAAATAAAAGTATAATATCCAATTCTAAATCATAATCCATTGTTCACTTGATATCATAACCATATTTACCTGATGATCATTATTCTCAGTTTTGTCATGGTGACTTGCTGAGCTAGTTAGCTCATTTGTGCGATGTTGTTTATATTCTTTCCAGTTAAAAAGGAACAAGTTGGTAGCGAGGATCCCCAGTCCAGCGCGAGAGCTAGGGGTTCAGGTTGATCGAGTTAAGCTAGCAGGCTTCTTTTGGAATAATTTAAGTTTGTAAAAATTTATAATAATGCTTAATACTCAGTTTGAGTTTGAATGGTTGGGATTTGAAAGGTTTGTAATATAAGTAGATGTGTTTGGCTTGTGTGCATACTTTAACCTGTTGCGATCCTTGGTAGTTGGTAAGTAGGGTCACTGCATATTATTACTATCTTTATTATTATTATAATCAGGTTATAATTAAGGTGTATGAGTTGACCCCAAACTTCTGACCCGGATTTGGAGGGCGCCACAGGAGAGACTTGAGCAGAATAACTCTAGAAGTTCTATATGGAATCTTAAAAATATATGAATTAGAGATGATTCAAAGGAAATCATTAAGAGCTGGTCAAGGGCATGTTGTAGATGGTTCAAGTGCTCTAATTGTCAATGAAATCCAGAACTCTAATGATGATCCAAGATCTCAGACTCCAGTTGTCTCAGTAAGTGAGCAAAGAAACAATGATTTACAGGAACAAGGCATACTGGAATTAGAAGAAGATGAATTCTACACCCTGGATGAACTTGATGAGCTTGATTAGTCAATGGCCTATCTGGAAAGAAAGTTCTCTAACATTAGAGTAAAGAAGCCAAGATTCTTCAAGGGTAAAGGACAATCATTCAACAAAGACAGCAGCTGGAAAGGAAAAGGGAAGTACACATCTTATAGCAAAAATGGTTACAAAACTGGATCTATTGACAAATAAAAAATAAGGTGCTATAACTGTGATGAGCTAGGCTATTTTGCTACAGAATGCAGGAAACCCAAGAAAGCAAAGAAAGACAAAGCTTATCTTGAACTGGAAGAAAAGTATGAAACTCTTCTGAAGAAACAGCAAAGCAAAGCTTATATTGCAAAGGGAAAGAGTTGGGATGACTCTGATAATGATGAAGATGAGGAAGTTGGAAATTATGCACTAATGGCCTTGGAGCAAGGAGAGTCATCCTCATCAAAATCACAGGTACCAACTCTTTCTACCATTGATTTAAATTTGAGTCAATATAAGGAAACTATAGAGAAGATGAGCATAAAAATGTTTCATATTCATACAAGTATGGTTGCTGCTAATGAAGAGGTTAGAAGAATGACAAAGATAAATGAGAAGCTTGAAAATGAGAAACAAGAAGCTGAATTGTTGTTAGTAGAGATTGAAGCTATAAAACAAGAGAATGCATATCTAAAGAACAAGCTCAAGTGTGAAAGTAAGATTGAAGCAGTGTTAAGGGAGAAGCTGGAAAAGAATAAAGTCAAGTTAAAGTCCTTCCAGAATGCATCTAAGTTGATTGGACAATACCATGAGACGAACAAGCCATGTGCAAATATTTCTATTGGTCTTGATTATGATGCCTTGAATGGTAAGAAAAAAGATATAGGTGACAAACTAAAAGTAACAGAAAATGAAAATGTTCCATCTCTGTTAAAAAAGGTTGTTTCACCTATGTTCAAGGCATGTGAAGTTAACTTCAGTGAAGAAGAGTTGATTTTCAAGTAAGAAATTCTTGATGAAGACAATGAGAATAAGAATTAAAAACAACTCAATCCTCTAAAGCTGAAGAGAAGCTCATGGACAACCAAGGTTCCAAGACACCTGTCAAAGAAACAAAAGCTGCAGATGCAAGAAAGAAGAAGAAAAATAGAAATGGGAAGATTGGGATAAACAAAAGCAACAATTTTGCTTATATTGTAGATGCTCCAAGAAAGAAATATGAGAAATATGGCTCTGTGAAGCACCTAACTCACCTTTGTAAAAAGGTTGTTAGTAAGCCAGTTGAAGGAGCCTGCAAATACAATGAAGTAGATGCAAATGATCCCTACTCATTCTGTGACAAGTTTGATTGCATCCCTTGCAACTTGAAAGTAATGAAAAGTTGCCACAAGTTGAGAGTAGACCTCAAAAAAAAAATTGGGTCTACACCAGACAGGGAAAATGCCCAACAGTCAATGAATTATATTTTATCTGAAATAACTCATTCTACTTCTGCTAAATCAGTTAACAAGAAGAAAGTTCTCAACACTGCTTCGGTTGCTAAACACACTTTAAACTCATAGTGTGTAGGGAAAAATAAAGAAGGTCATATGGATCACAGACAGTGGATGTTCCAAACATATGAGGAGAAAGCTAGCTCTTTGGTGACCTTTGAAGACAACAACAAAGGATTCACAATAGGATATGGAAAGATTGTTACTGGAAATGTTGTCATTGATGATGTAGCATTGGTAGTTGGTCTTGAAGTAAATATTCTCAGTGTCAGCCAGTTTGCAGATAAAGGTTTTAAAGTTTTATTTGACAAAGAAGAATATATTTTCATCAGAAAGAAAACCAATGAAGTTGCTCTAAAAGAAGCAAGGAAAGGAAGCTTGTTTATTGCAGACTTGGAATCAACAAATGAGGATGGTATTTGCTGTTTCTACACCAAGTCATCTATAGAGCAAAGCAACTTATGGCATAAGAAACTCTCACATCTGAACATCAAGGAAATCAACACATTGGTCAAGAAAGAGTTAGTAAGAGACATGCCAAAATTAGAATTTGCTCAAATTGAAGTTTGTGAAGCTTGTTAGAAAGGAAAAATGAAAAGATCAAGTCATAAGTCAAAAACTGTGAATTCCATAAGTGCACCATTGTAACTTATTCACATGGACTTGTTTAGGCCAGTAAATGTCTTATCAATTTCAAGGAACAAATATGCACTTGTGATGGTGGATGATTTCTCAAGATACACTTGGGTAGAATTTATGCACTCTAAAGATCAAACTCCACACATCATAATTGAGCACATCAAGAAGATAGAAAAACAGGCAGAAGATCAAAATTGTGTAAAGAGATTGAAAAGTGATAATGGAACATAATTCAGGAATGCAACATTGAGTGAATTCTGTAAAAGCAAAGGCATTATTCAAGAATTCCCAGCTGCTAGAACACCTCAATAAATGGGGTAGTTGAAAGAAAGAATAGAATATTGGTAGAAGCTGCTAGGATAATGCTGCAAGATGCCAAGTTGCCAACTAGTTTTTGGGAAGAAGCTATTAACACTGCATGCTATACTCAAAATAGATATCTCATTAACAAGATTAATGGAAAATCACCTTACTCAATCATGTCTAAGAGAAAGCCTACTGTAAAGCATCTTCATGTGTTTGGAAGCAAGTGTTACATTTTGAAAGACAACTCTAGATATGTGGGAAAATTTGACTCAAATGTTTTTTAAGCAATTTTTCTGGGATATTCATTGGAAAGAAATGCATACAAGGTCTATGTAATTGATCAAAAGAAGATCATGGAAAGCACATATGTGACTTTTGATGATGAAAAGTGTCCAGGCTTGGAATGCCTTGATGATAATGAAGCTGAAGCCCTTGCATTTGAAAACCTCAACATTAATAGTGATTTTGATGAAGAAGATGAAGTCAATGGACAAGAAAATCATGGAAATGGAAGCTCATCTCAAAAACCTGAATTTGATAGCATAAACTCAGGGGGAGAAAGAGAAGAAAGATCTGCAAGTAATGCCAATGATGAAGAAAATGATGAAGGCACAAGTCAACAAACTTACACAAAGAAGTGGGATAGAAGTCATACTAGAGAAGCAATTATTGGTGATCCAACTGCTGGTGTGAGAACTAGAAGTGCAACTGCTAATGAGTGCCTACATGCATGCTTTCTGTCTCAAGTAGAGCCTAAGAAAACTGAAGAAGCTCTAATGGATCCTGATTGGATATCTGCCATGCAGGAAGAACTGAATCAGTTTGAAAGAAACAAAGATTGGGAGTTAGTTCCTGCACCAAAGAACAGAAGTGTAATTGGAACAAAATGGTTGTTCAGGAACAAGATGGATGAAAATGGTATAGTTACCAGAAACAAGGCAAGGTTGGTTGCAAAAGGCTACTCACGGGAAGAAGGAATTGATTATGATGAAACTTTTGCTCCAGTTTCCAGACTTGAAGCAATAAGGATTTTTCTAGCATTTGATGCACATTCAAATTTCAAAGTGTTTCAAATGGATGTCAACAGTGCCTTCCTAAATGGTGAGCTAGAAGAAGAAGTTTATGTGCAATAGCCACCTGGCTTTGAAGATCCAGAATTTCCAGATTTTGTGTACAAGTTACTCAAGGCTCTATATAGACTAAAGCAGGCACCTAGAGCTTGGTATGATACATTGTCAGAATTCTTACTGAAACATGGTTTTACTAGAGGCGCTATAGACAAGACTCTCTTCTACAAGAAGCATGGTGATAGGCATTATAGAGGCACTATAGTGTTAGGTCACACACACTGTAGAAGGGGGTTGAATACAGTGTATAGTACAATCAAATCGAATTAAGAACACAAGTATGAAACACAGAATAATCTTATTAATAAAACAGTATTGCAATGGAACCGTTCTCTCTCAGTGATGAACAATTATCACGAGAGCTGCTAGGGTTACAATGAATAATATTCTCGATTAAGATAACACTTATAGTGTAAACCCTATGTTGTGTTTATATACCACACAGTTACAAGATAATCTTCTAATTGATATCGAATATAAGTCTGCATCCTAAAATATATCAATTAGTTATCTTTTCCTCCAAGTCTTCTATTCTTCATAGAATTCTTATCCATATATATCTTTTCTTGTTTTAGTCTTGATCTTCTTTCCTTTCAATCAGCCGTCTTCCTTATCTGAAAGTCTTCTTAAGTCCTGATATTATCTTCTTGATGAATATCTTATGATATCTTAAGTTCTGATATCTTAAGTTCTGACTTTAGTATAAGTGTTGATTTCCAGTTAAGTCCTGATTTGTCCTGTTAGTCAAGATCTGAAAACTAAACATAAATCATTATTAGACATGACATCACAAATATATTTAACAATCTCCCTCAACTTTTAAATTAGCATAATATACAAGTTTAATACATATTTGATGATGTCAAAAACATTAGGTAAAAATGCATATGAGAATTTGACTAGATAATTACAAATCACAGTCCTTGTAGTTTTTACCATCCTTAAAGTCTGATATCAGCTTTAGCCTGTATATCCTTCAAATTTTAACAGTTGTAGTCCTTGACTTGGCTTCAGTGTTTGATCTCTTGAATGTCAGGAGTTATTCTGAGATAGTTCTTCAAAAGAGTTCTCTCAGCATATTCAAGTTCATTTATCATCCTCCTTTTAGCATCTTTAAGTTCAACTGTATCTTCTCCTGTCTGAAAGATAGCAGCCCTGAGATCATTAATCTTTGCTTTCCTTATTTCCTGATCCAGTCTGATCAGATTGGCTTTATCAGACTCCAGATTAAATTCAATACCCTTAATCCCTAGAAATGTAGTGATCTTGGCGGTATTAGGCTTCATCTCAACTAATTCACCATTGTAAGCTCTGTACTTTGGATAGTATGGTCTGTCAGACTTTACAGAATAAAGTTTCTTCTGCCTTTGAATATCAGATTTTAAGTAACTGGCAGCACCATCTGTTGACCTGTTCTTCACTTGAAGTAGAATTAAAACATGTTGCAGTTCTTCATAATACTTCAATCAAATTACATCCTTTCTTATCTGGAATACTCTCCCATCTATCATAAAATAAAGCATTATGTCTTCTTTCAGCTTGGAATTGTAAACCATCTGTACAGACTCCAATTGATTTAGTCTTTCTGGAGTTGTCCCTACTCCTAGTTCAGAAAGAGATGTAGGATCTAAAGTAGAGTTATTTACTCTCTTCTCATCAGCATTACCCGGTCCTGTTTTATCTCTAGCTTCCTTCCCTTGAAGCAATCTACCCTTAAAAACATTTGTTGAAGTCTTCATAGATTGAGCAGATTGTTGAGCTTTAGTAAACCCAGGTAGTAGAATTTTTGAAGGTTTAACATTAGCAATGTCAAAGGTTTCCTTTTCTTCCGATGTCGAGACAACTTGAGCTCTGTCAGAGGTTGCTTGAATATTGCTTTTCTTCTTCAAAATTAGACTTGTATCTTCATCAGATTTTGCTTCCAGATCCATAGTTGGCATATATATCTTTACAGGTTCATCAACTTTTGCCTTACCCTTGAACCTAGGATCAACTTCCACCTGTGATTTGGACTTGGCCTTAGATGCCTCAGTATCTGTCCTCTCTTTAATCACAATGCCCTTAGGCTTAGGTGGTTTCTTTGCTATGACTCGAGCTTTAGATTTTGACTTAGATTTGTCATTTTTAGCTTTCAGTCTAATCTATTCTTCCTTCAGACTTTCAATATCCATGCCTGGATTGTCCTTTAGGAATAGCCTTTTGGAAATCTCTTCATCAAGTTTCAGAGTTTGTTCATCAGAACTTATCCTTTTACTAGTATCAGAACTTGTTCTTTTCCCGGCATCAAAACTTGTTCTTTGACTTGTAGTTCTGGATTTGCTTGATAAAGAACCCCTGCCTTGACTTAGACCTCTACTCCTTTCAGAGTTTCCCTGGTCTTCATTATCATCATCCTTACCCTTCAGTGGTTGATCAGTTTTGCATTTGGACTTAATCACTTTCTCCCCCTTTTTGGCATCATCTGGTAGAAGCAGGGAGACAAGCAATTCCACAGAGTTTTGAATTTCATTGAGTTGGTCTTGTTGAGCAGCTTGATTCTTTAAAATATCATATAGTTGAGCTTGCTGCATTTCCTGAGTCTTTTCTATATACCCAATGCGGTCAAAGGCTGGCTTGAAAAACCTTTTCTTGTCCAATTTGACATTCATGTCTTGCTGAATCAGTGTTTCTTGAATTTTGTTCACCTTGGCTTGAGTTATTGAGTGTTGACCTTGAAGGTTCATGGTACTCAATGCAGTAACTCCGAGTTGTACTTTGAAGTCATCATTCATCAGCATCTCATCAGCTTTAGCCAGGTGCTCAGCAAGTATATTTGCAGTAGGAACAAATTCAACTTTGTTCCACTTCTTGATCCATTCCCTTCCTTTGTTAGTTTCACTCCAAGGTACTGGTGCATCCTCTCTCACAAACTTTTTAATCAATTCAGCTTTATCAACTGTTTGTAGAGGTGCATGTCCTGAAGGACCAGCTGCATCAGCATTTTCATTTGTAGCAGCTTCACTAGTATTTTCAGCATTTATTTCAACAGAGCTTGCAGAATCTTCAGTATCAGCATCTTGTGATAGAATAATCGTATGTGAACCAATAGAAGATTCATCTGCATTGACATCAGCATCTAGAAGTGGAGTTTCTGGTGGAGTGTGTTGAGAAATGGTTGGAGCTTCCAAGTACAGAACCTCAGGCACATTCAAGTTGTGAATATCTATTTCAGCACACTTATACCTGGATTATCAGCATGTACTTGATCAATGATAGGAGACACAGGAGGTGTAGACATGTGTTTTTGAGTATTCTCTGGCTCCTGAATAGAAGATTTGTGAGCTTCAGTAAAGTCTGGTTCAGTAGTGGGAAGAGATTCAATCACAATTGGGTCTTTTGAGATCAGAGATTCCTGACCTCCTTCCTCAGCTGCTGCTTCCATTCCTTCATCAGAGATTGATGATTCTACAGCCTCCTTGCTCTTTGCTTTTTAAGTCTCTTAGCTGATGGAGAGACTCTGGGAGCTTCATCATTAGAGTTTAGCTTTCTAAGCCTTTTTAGGGGCCTAGAACTTCCAGTTTTTTGAGCTTTCTAAGAAGAGACCTTCTCAGCTACTTTAGCAACAGGTTCTGATGGTTGAACCTGTACCTCATCATCAGACTCATCTCTTAAAATTATCTTCCTTCTTTTCTGCTGTGACTGAGGGACTATCTTAGTCCTCTTTGCTCTAGAAGAAGAAGGCTTCACTTGATTATGTGCTGATGGTTTGTTGGCATGTTCTGATGTGAGTGTTTGTTGAGTGACAGTAGTAGGTGATGATGGTTGTTGTGTGTTGGTGGGTTGGACATCAGGATATAGCAATGAATAGGTAGTAGTATCAGCATTTACAAGGGCTTGCTTTACTGATAAAGGAATG
This sequence comes from Apium graveolens, assembly GCF_009905375.1. Taxonomy (NCBI): domain Eukaryota; kingdom Viridiplantae; phylum Streptophyta; class Magnoliopsida; order Apiales; family Apiaceae; genus Apium; species Apium graveolens. Next base: position 107,814,764 of record NC_133652.1, read on the forward strand.
CTAAGGGGTCTCAAAACTCCCTTCTTGTTGTCAGCAGTTAAAAGATCAGTAAAAGCCCTCTTACCTAATCTAAATGGTTCTATTTGTTCACTTGCTAATTGTGGTTCTTCTGAAGTACAATGACTGTAGATTAACTGACAGAACCTAGCAAAGTAAACTACATTCCTTTCCTCTTTCATTCTATCTCCTATAAAATATAACACAGTCTTTGCATAATCAAAATGAGACCGGTTTAAGAGTGCATACTCAATTTGTTGTGTCAGAATAGGAATGGCATCAAAATTTGAGCACTTGTTGGCAAACGTCTTTATGATGCAATCCATGAAGAAGCTCCATTCCTTTCGAATATATGGGCATTTGAGTTGACCCAACTTAGCCAAACTCTATTCATACCCAAGATTAGCCATCATTTGATGTAGCAATGGCTCCTCAATAGCAGAACTGAATTGACAGTTTTTAGGTAGGTGTAGAGCTTTTCGAACTATTGCTGGAGTAACAACATACTCAACCTCCTTTGTTGTAAACACGATGCTTGGAGTCCCATCCTTACCACCATCATCATAAAGTCCTGTACGCCAAAACATCAGAACTTGAGTTCCAGATAAATAGGACGGCTGCGTCAAAGCAAACCCAATTTCACTATAAGATAAGAAATCCTGAATAAAATGAAGTTCTGAAGGAGTTTCACTCTTAGTGAGAATGGAAGCATAGTTGTTGGGGATGAACTTTGCTCCATTAAAGATTATATCCTTGGGTGCCATTGAAAATGAGTGAGAATTTAGAGTGCCTGAAAGGTGTTTGATAAAATGTCTGTATAGAAAACCGTCAGAGAATGTGAGAAAATAAGAAAAAGAGAGAGAGTATAGAATACAAAAGTAGATAAAAAATTTAAAATCTTTTCTATCTTTTAGTTATACACGCCACTTGACAACAGTTATTGAGAAGTGGAACAGACTGTACACCTGTCAGCCATGCAGTAATTAAGATAAAAGTTAATGGGCACGGGAAATAAGTAATGATTACCATGCACATACAGTTTTTCAAAAAAAAACTGTTCCCATTAAACAAATGATTATTACTGTCTTTATCTCACATAAACCAATATTCTGATAAAATATAACCGTTCAAGTATTGATCTAAAAATAAGTCAAGGAAATAAATACTGCCACGTCAGCATCAGAACTTGATTATTATCAGAATTTAGAAGTCATCAGAATATCGCTCCTTTACTCAAAAAGTGAATGTTTATTTCTATAATTCTTCACACAAATACTGATATGGTTTCAACAGAACTTAATCATCAGAACTTCCATCAGAACTTGTCCTCAAAATTTATGCAACTGACACTTAAACTGTTCATCTAAAACAACATTGATCACCACAGTAATTTTCATCATTCATATGGAGTGTAAGTGTGTGCTTTAAGCTAAATATCAGACAAAGAGTAAAGTCTGATTCACTTCAGTACATCTTAGAAATAAGGCATAACTAAGAACTTTGCTCAAAATCTGTTATTAGTCTGAAGTCTACTATAGAATGAGTTCATGCATGAGTCCACCTCAACTATTTTGTGCTCATTTTATGCATCTTTTGAAATTCCTTTTTATAGTGGCTTCTCAGTGTAAGTGAGTCACGACTGCTTATCAGAATTTATGCTATTATCAGAGTATTTCTCCAGTAATCAGAGAATGTGAAAAGTCACCAAGAAAAAATTATTTTGCTTTTCTAATGCATATTACTTAATACCAGCAATGCACTTGGGTCTTCCCTTCCACATATATTTTTCTCTAGATCTCAAAGGAGTACCTGATATTTATTTCTTTTCTTTACTTTTTCTTTTGATAAGTGAGGCTTATCAGCACTTAGTATATCCATAAGATTTACCAACATCAGAACTTGACAGATAATAAGCATTATTCTAGTTTTTGACTTAGTAATAAGATACACAAAGAAAACCTAACTAAGCTCAATATCAGAATTTGCTTGTGTTAAAAGATTTCCACATAAACAATTTCTTCAAACATGGGGTTTTTAGTATATTAGAGACTACTAGGTCAGCATCTAGCACAGTTATCCTCATTGGATTGAATAGTCACAGAAACATTCATATCACTATCAGAGTTTAGAAATTCACATCAGACAACAATCAGCACTTAGGTAAATTTCAATTAAACACAGATTACATAAAGATAGTAATATCTGTAAATACTGATTATAAAGTCTGATGTATCAGAACATAAACTAAGCAGATTTAGAGAAAGAACCTGAAACCATTCCAAGTTCATTTACCAATCTTGTAAAAGTAGTTTCACATAGTGGTTTTGTGAAGATTTCTGCTAGTTGTTGATCTGTTGGAACAAAATGCAATTCCACTGTACCTTCCATCACATGCTCCCTTATGAAGTGGTACCTAATGCTGATGTGCTTTGTCATTGAGTGCTGAACTGGATTACCTGTCATATCAATAGCACTTTGATTATCATAGTAAATAGGGATTTTAGAAAATTCTAACCCATAATCCAGTAACTGATTCTTTATCCAAAGAATTTGTGCACAACAGCTTCCTGCGGCAATATACTCCGCTTATGCAGTTGATGTGGAAATTGACTTTTGTTTCTTGTTAAACCAAGAAACTAATCTGCCTCCAAGAAATTGGGAGCTTCCACTTGTGCTTTTCCTGTCAATTTTGTACCCTGCAAAATCTGCATATGAGTAGCCTATTAGCTTAAAGTCTGATTCCCTAGGATACCACAATCCTAGTTCAGCTGTACCCTTAAGGTACTTGAAAATTCTTTTCATAGCTGTTAAGTGAGGTTCTCTTGGATCTGTTTGAAATCTTGCACAAAGACATGTAGCATACATAATATCAGGTCTACTTGTAGTTAGATAGAGTAGTGAGCCAATCATACCTCTGTAATCAGTAATATCTACTGATGTACCAGTATCCTTATCCAATTTTGTTGCAGTGGCCATGGGAGTGGATGCACTTGAACAGTCTTGCATTCCAAATTTCTTCAACAGATTTCTGGTGTACTTAGATTGACAAATAAAAGTTCCTTCTTCATTCTGCTTGACTTGAAGGCCCAGAAAATAGCTAAGTTCTCCCATCATACTCATTTGATATCTTGACTGCATTAGTTTGGCAAACCTTTTACAAAGTCTGTCATTTGTAGAACCAAAAATGATATCATCAACATATATCTACACCAAAAGTAAGTCCTTTCCATGGTTGAGATAGAATAAAGTTTTATCAATAGTCCCTCTGTTAAATCCACTTTCCAGAAGAAACTGAGCTAATGTCTCATACCATGCTCTTGGAGCTTGCTTAAGTCAATAAAGTGCTTTATCAAGTCTGTAAACATGATTAGGAAATTTTGAATCTACAAAACCTGAAGGTTGTTCAACATATACTTCTTCTTCCAATTCTCCATTAAGAAAAGCACTTTTTACATCCATTTGAAAGACTGTAAACTTTTTGTGAGCAGCATAAGCCAGAAATATCCTTATGGCTTCAAGTCTAGCAACTGGTGCAAATGTTTCATCATAATCAATTCCCTCCTGTTGAGAATATTTTTTTGCAACCAGTCTTGCTTTATTCCTTGTAATTATGCCATCACTATCAGTTTTATTTCTGAACACCCATTTTGTACCAACAACTAATCTGTTCTTTGGTCTTGGCACTAGGGTCTAAACTTTATTTCTTTCAAATTCATTTAACTCTTCCTACATTGCTTGCACCCAATCAGCATCTTGAAGAGCTTCTTCCACTTTCTTTGGTTCAGCCTGAGAAAGAAAAGAATGATAGAGACATTCATTTGATGTTGTTGTTCTAGTTCTAATACCTGCTTCAGGATCTCCATTAATCAAGTCAGGTGTATGTGCTTTAGTCCACTTCCTTGTAGATGGAAGGTGATCTCTAGAACTGGATGCTCCCCCATGATCCATGCTATCTCCATCAATATTTTCTGATGCTCCCCTGAAATTATGCTCTCTGAGTTGGATCCTTCAGAATTTGAATTTCCAGAATTATCAGAACTTAGCCCATCAGAACTTGATGAATCAGAACTTGAAGAGCCTGTTCTAGGTTCTGATGCTTCTTGAGAAGTGTTTGGATCTTTAATATGCTCCCCCTGCTCAGATGCATTTTCCTTTGGCGTAGTCACCACAGTTTCAATAACATCAGAGTTTAACCCATCAGAGTTTGCAGTATCAGGATTTAGACTATCAGATTTTACAGAATTAGAATTTAAAACTTCATTCTCAAAACTCAGCTGATCATGATCATTGAAATCTTCAAGTCCAGTAATCTTCTTATCATCAAAAGAGACATTGATAGATTCCATGACAACCCTTGTTCTTAAATTTTAGAATCTGAATGCTTTTGTGGAAAGTGGATACCCAACAAAAATTCCTTCATCAGCTTTTAGTTCAAATTTGGATAGCTGTTCAGGATGAGTCTTAAGAACAAAACATTTGCATCCAAATACATGAAAGTACTTCAGATTTGGCTTCTTTTTCTTCACCATCTCATATGGTGTCTTTCCATGCTTGTTGATAAGTGTTGCATTTTGAGTAAAACAAGCAGTCTGCACAGCTTCAGCCCAAAAGTAGGTTGGTAACTTGCTTCATCAAGCATAGTTCTTGCAGCTTCAATAAGAGTTCTATTCTTTCTTTCAACAACTCCATTTTGCTGTGGAGTTCCAGGAGCAGAAAATTCCTGCTTTTTTCCATGGTCTTTGCGAACTCTTCCATAATCATATTCTTAAACTCGGTGCCATTATCACTTCTTATGATTTTTACAGAGTCTTTGACCAATTTATCCAGTTGTTTGACATGATCAATCAAGATAGATGCAGTTTCACTTTTTGTGTGCAAGAAATACACCCATGTGTATCTGGTAAACTCATCTACTATGACCATAACATATTTCTTCTTTGCAATAGACATGACATTCACTGGACCATATAGATCAACATGTAGTAGGTGATAAGGCTCAAGAATTGAAGATTCAGTCTTGCTCTTGAATGAAGATTTTCTTTGTTTTGCCTTTTGAAATGAATCACAAAGACCATCAGGAGCAAATACTGATTTTGGCAGTCCTCTCACAAGATCTTTCTTGACTAGTTCATTTATATTGTTAAAATTTAAATGAGAGAGTTTCTTGTGCCAATCCCAGCTTTCCTCAATTGATGCTCTGTTTATCATACAGATTGCAGAACCATCAAAACTTGTTGAAAGCTTGGCTTCATAAATGTTATCATGCCTGTATCCCTTTAGAACAACTTTGACTGTAGATTTGCTTACAACTTCACAGTGTTCTTCAAAGAAATCCACATGATAACCTCTGTCACAGATTTGACTAACACTCAGCAGATTATGTTTAAGTCCTGAGACTAGAGCTACTTTTTTAATGATGACATTCCCAAGATTGATATTGCCATATCCCATAATTTTTCCCATATTTCCATCTCCATAAGAAACTCCTGGGCCAGCTTTCTCCACAAAGTATGATAGCAGGGCTTTATTTCCAGTCATATGTCCCGAACATCCACTGTCCAGAACTAGGATGTTTTTCCTGTTGCCCTGCAATCACAAAGACCACTAATGATTAGTTTTAAGGACCCAGACTTGCTTGGATCCTTTGGCCTTATTAAGTTTGTTAACATTTGCAGTGGATTTAACATCAGAGTTTATGTTAACATTTTTCTTATCAGAATTTACAGTATCAGACTTTGCATCAGAACTTACACTAGAAGGAATAATGCTAACTTTCTTTAAAGAAGGTTTTATTTGATAATAATCATAGTACAAACTATGATATTCCTTACAAGTATAAATGGAATGCCATAAACTACCACAATGAAAATGAGGATTTTGTGGTTTAAACCTAACAGACTGACTCTTACTCCTCATTTAGGAGGTAAAGGGTTTATATCCTTATTCTTCCTGCAAAAAGAAGCAAGATGGTTAGAGTTTCCACAGTTATAGCATTTCTTTCTAGGAGCATTAGGAACAGGCTTATAATTATTGCTTTTATTCACACCTTCCTTTCCATTCCTATTTTTCCTAGGTGGCTTTACCTTGTTTACATTCTTAATCTCTTTCAGCTTATACTTAAGCTGCTTCTTTGTCATTAAGCATATGTTAACTTCAGCTGGTTTATCCTGTTTTAATTTATCAGAAGTTGACTCTGCCTTAACTTCTGTCTCAATATCTTTCATCTTTTCATAATCAGACTTTACAGTTTTAGCTACAAACTTAACAGGATTTACCTTTGTCTTATTAGTCTGTTTAACAATAATTGACTTAATTTGTTCAGTTCCTTTTTCACTTTTATCATCTCCATAACCTAAGCCCTCTTTCCAGTTTCCACTACTTAGAAAATTCTGAGTTGTTCTGCCAGAGTTAGTCTAAGTCCTGATAATCTCTCTTTCCTTTTCTAACTCAGTTTTTAGAGATTGATTCAATTTTAACACTTCATCTCTAACATAAAAAGCATCATCTCTTTCTTTCTGAGTTTGATGGAACATAACTAACTCTCTTTCTAAATAGTCATTCCTTTTCTTAAAAGCCAGATTTTCAGAAGTTAACCTATCACATGTTAAAGTCTGATCTCTATAACTAATAAATATGGTTTTAAGATAAGATCTCAACTCAGTAATATCATCAGTATGAAAAGCATAAGTTATTTGATGTACCTTTAACTCAGCAGCATCAGAACTGCTATCAGCATTTGCCATCAAGGTATAGTTCACCTTATTTTCAGAATCTTAAGTGTCTGTCCAGCTTTTCTTCTTTGTGACAAGTGACTTGCCTTTGTCACCATTTCCTTTCTTGAAATCAGGAGATATGTGGCCTTTCTCACCACAATTGTAGCATTTAACATTTGAGTAATCTCCTTTGTCAGACTTTCCTGTTTTGCCTTCAGATTTTCTGAATCCCTTCTTATCAGAACTTTCACTTTTCCTGGAAAATTTCCTTCCCTTTCTGAATTTCCTGTAGGCTATCTTTGTGATTCCCTTCACCATAAGAACACACAATCTCATCATCTCTTCATTAGCATCCATCTCAGATAAACTTTCAGTTTCTGAATCCTCATCATCATCATCATCAGAACTTGATGAATCTGAATCAGACTTTGTGATGAGAGCCTTTCCTTTGCCTTTCTTTGAGACAGCCACTTTGGGGGATCCCTCCTCAGTCTTAAGAGCAATTGTCCTTGACTTTCTCCCATGTCTCTTGCTTCTTTGATCCATCTCAAGTTCATGAGTTTTGAGCATACCATAAATTTCATCAAGAGTAGTTTCATCAAGAGCATAGTTGTCTCTTATAGTAGTTGCCTTCAAATCCCAACTTTCAGGAAGAGCTAAAAGGAATTTAAGATTAGAATCTTCAAGATCATATTCCTTATCCACCAGTGATAGATCATTCAAGAGTTTGACAAATCTGTCATATAAGCCAGTTAATAACTCATCAGGTTTTGAGTCAAAGTGCTCATACTCTTGAGTGAGTATAGTCCTCTTGTTCTTCTTAATTGTATCAGTTCCCTGGAATCTTGTTTCCAAGGCATCCCATATCTCCTTTGCAGTCTTGCAGTTAATTACCCTGTTCGACATGACATTATCAATGGCACTATGCAGCAAATGCCTTACCTTTGCAATTGATGAGATATCTTCAGCTGTATACTCACTTTTCTCCTTTGGTACAGTTTTTGCTGGATGATCTGCAACTTCAACAGAGAGCTTTGTTGGCTTATGTGGTCCTTCATTAATTCTGTCAAGGTATTCTGGATTTGTAGCTTCCAGAAACATAGCCATCCTCACTTTCCATATGGGATACTCAGAAGGTCTCGGCATGGGAACTCTAATAGTCTCATATCGACTGTGGATTTGAGTCTTTGGAGTTTCTTCCATTTTGGTGGGCTTGGTTGGAGTTTGTTCTTCTTCAGACATGATTGTTTTGGATCTTTACTGTATATGTGTTAACACATAGGCTCTGATACCACTTGTTAGGTCACATACACTATAGAAGGGGGTTGAATACAGTGTATAGTACAATCAAATCGAATTAAGAACACAAGTATGATAATAATCTTATTAATAAAACAGTATTGCAGTGGAACCATTTTCTCTCAGTGATGAACAATTATCACGCGAGCTGCTAGGGTTACAATGAATATTCTCGATTAAGATAACACTTGTAGTGTAAACCCTGTGATGTGTTTATATACCACACAGTTACAAGATAATCTTCTAATTGATATCGAATATAAGTATGCATCCTAAAATATATCAATTAGTTATCTTTTCCTCTAAGTCTTCTATTCTTCATAGAATTCTTCTCCATGCATATCTTTTCTTGTTTTAGTCTTGATCTTCTTTCCTTTCAATCAGCCGCCTTCCTTATCTGAAAGTATTCTTAAGTCCTGATATTATCTTCTTGATGAATATCTTCTGATATCTTAAGTTCTGATAACTTAAGTTCTGATATCTTAAGTTCTGACTTCAGTATAAGTACTGATTTCCAGTTAAGTCCTTATTTGTCCTGTTAGTCAAGATCTGAAAACTAAACACAAATCATTATTAGACATGACATCACAAATATATTTAACATATAGACAAGACTCTCTTCTACTAGAGGCACTATAGGCACTATATGATCCTAGTTCAAATTTATGTGAATGATATCATATTTGGTTCTAAAAATGAAAAGCTTTGCCAAAGATTCTCTAAGCTTATGCCGAGTGAATATAAAATGAGTATGATGGGGGAATTAAGTTATTTTCTTGGACTTCAAGTAAGTCAAAGAAGTGATGGAATCTTCATCAGCCAAACTAAGTATGTCAAAGATTTATTGAAAAAGTTTGGTATAGTTGATTGTTTACCTGCATCACTAATGTCTATAGCAACAAAGTAGGATGAAGATAAAAAGGGCAAGTGTAGATATTTCAAGCTATAGAGGGATATTTGGATCATTGCTTTATTTAACTGCAAGTAGACCAGACATCATGTTTGCTACATGTTTGTGTGCAAGATTTCAAGCCAATCCAAAAGAATCGCATTTGATGGCTGTGAAGAGGATTTTCAGATATTTGAAGGGGACTCCAAACTTGGGATTATGGTATCCTAAGGGAACTGGTTTTGAAGCTGTTGGCTACATAGATGTAGATTTTGCTGGATGCAGGGTTGACAGAAAGAGTACTAGTGGAAGCTGTTAATTTCTTGGACAAAGATTGTATCCTGGTATAGCAAGAAACAACAATATGTGTCAACTTCCACAGCTGAAGCTGAATACATAGCTGCTGGAAGTTGTTGTGCTCAAGTGCTTTGGATTAGAAATCAGCTAATGGACTATGGCCTAGTGTTACACAATATTCCAATTATGTGTGACGATACTAGTGCTATATCTATTGTGGCCAATCCAGTTAATCATTCTAAAACAAAGCACATTGATGTAAGGTATCATTTTATTAGAGAACATGCTACAAATGGTACCATTGAGCTCATTTTTGTTCCTACAGAAAAACAATTAGCTGACATTTTTACTAATCCTTTAGATGAATCAACTTTCACTGGACTTGTAGGTGAAATTGGAATGCTTAATTCTTCATCCTAAGGCAGGAACTCAGCTAATGTTTTACAGCAGTTTAGTTTCTAGTAAATCAACATTTATTTGATTTAACTGGAAATTAACTGAATATGAATTACAAATATTTCAGAAATCTCTACATATTTATATTTCCAATTCAAAATTTAGCTTGGAATTTTTCAAATTCTAAGTAAACTGCTCAATTGTTAATTTACAGCCTTAATATGTAAAATTAACATAAGGTAAAATTAAAGTGATCAAAAGTATATAGAGAACTGAGTTCTCGATAAGTTTAATTGACTTATCGACAAGTCATTTTAAGACTTCTCGAGTGAGTTCTCGATAAGTCAATTTACTGACTTCTCGAGTGACTTCTCGATAAGCTCTATTATGACTTATCGATAAGTCATTGTAGAGTTCTCTACAAGTGTTAACTTACAGAGTTCTCTACAAGTACAATTTTAGACTTATGAATAACTCAGAACTGGAATAATTTAATTCAATAAATTATTTTGGTAAAATACTTTTGGCAAAATTATTCTGATTTTACTTTGATTTATTCAAGCAAAAATTGGAATCAAATTCAGTCCATTTTGGACAAACTGGGTACTTATTTGACATCTCGATAAGCTTATTTTTCAGTTCTCTACAAGAAAAAATAAAATGACTTATCGATATCTTTTTCTTATTTCAAAATGACTTCTCGATAAGTAAACATAAAACGTCTATTTTTGATTTCTCGACAAGTCATCTGCTTTTACTATAAATACCCAGACATCTCCATACATATACATACTTACACTTTCAAGAACTCAAGTGACCTAGCTCTTCAATCCAAAACTGATTTCTCTCTCATTTTCACTTCTTTCTCACTAATTTTTCTTACCCATTAAACTTCATACTCATAACAATGGCAGACAACAATATTGTACCTTTCATCCCAAAGGAGACCAACTTCCTTGCATTCTTAGATGCAAACCAAGCACCTGAAACTTTTAAATGTTTTGTCAAGTTCTTGTCTGAGACCTACTTTGTAGGGGCTCTTACTGCTAACCCTGTGCTTTACCTGGATGTGTTAGAGGATTTTTGGAACACAACAGTGACAAGGACAATTGTGCATGAGAACTAGACTGTGTCAATTATAATAAACTGCACAATCAAGGGCGAACAGGTGCAAATCATTGAGGATGATGTCAATATGGCATTGGGAATACGTACTGACAAACTGGTGGAGGCTCCAACTCAGGATGAACTCTATGAATTCATGGACTTCATTAAATATTCTGGGAAGATCAATTTGTCAAGCATGAACAAGAAGCACCTGAGGAGAGAATGGTCCTTCTTGTTTGATTCAGTGATAAGGGCTTTCACCTGTAGGAAGTCAGGATTTGACAATATATCTAGTGTTGTCCAGAATCTGGTCTACTCAATGGCCCACAACAAACAGCTCAATGTAGTACACTACATACTTGAGGAATTGAGCACCAGGCTAACCATGCCATTGGATTCAAGAGGTAAGGAATTGTTTCTTCCTAGATTCATAATGTCTGCTTTAAACCATAAATTCAATGACATACATATGCTTGAAAGAGTAAATATGTCATTAATTGGCAACTGTAAGCAAGTGCCTAAAATTCTATTTGGATCACTTACTACTAAGAATAAGGTTCTAGTGGGTCTTAAGTTAACACATTTCATGATTGAAAGATTTAAGACCTACCCTTATCATATGCCAGACATGAGAACTAGTGCAAATTAACCTAGTGCAATAATGGTTCCTGAGCCTGTGGAAGCACAAACACAGGCACACCCACAGGAACCTACCCATGTTGAGCCTATTTCTTCACAACCATTAGCAGCTAGAAAACCAACCACTTCATCCTCTCAAAAGACTGAAGTGAGTTAAAAGAAGAGAGAGAATATAACCTTAACTGTCATGAATGAGAGTGGTGAGGAAAAAACAGAAGCTGAGTCACCATTGGTCAAGAGAACAAAGAAGGGTAAGAAATCTGAGCTGACCACTTAAACCACCTCTATATCCTCCCAAAAGGATGCAGTTGTAAAATTGGGGACTAAACAGACTCTAGATACATCCTCTCAACAGGGTGTGTCTATTGAAAAGAGCATTCTCCTCAATGCACCAGTAGTACCCCTATTATCTGTAGAGCCTCTGATGCAGCTACCACCCGAGCCATTACCACCATAGCAGGTGTTGCCACCCCCAGTGCAGTTACCAGACCCAGTGGAGCTATTTGATCCTATGGAGTTATTTAAGCCTTTGGTACCATTGCCATTACCACCTCTCTATCAGTTCCTACCAGAGGTCAAGCTAGAGTTTCAGCCTACAGTAGCACCAGTTCCATTACCTGTATATGCGCCTGCCCTAGAGGATTTTCAGATGGCACCTGTAGAGGGTATGGGAGATCATGATATAGGTCTGCAGTTGGGTATGCCACAGGGTGTTGCTGGGTTTGACAGAGTACCGTCCCGAGAGTCGGTAGGGGAGGTCAGAGAGCCCCACACAGTACCATACCATAAATATAACAGTATGCATGATGAGATGCAGTACTGGAGATCTCAATGCCATGAGCTATTGAGACTATTTGAGGAGAGATAGAGAGAGAGAAAGAGAGGACCATTGGAAGCACTCCAACCTGACTACCTTCTGAGAGAGAGACTTCAGCGGACATACCATGCAGCCACTCGCGAGCTGGGTGAGTTACTTCATGAGGGTAGGCATTCATATGTAGAGTTTCACAGGGCTATCTGACTCATCCAGTCTATTTTAAGAACCCTTCGGCAGGAGATGGACCGTATACCACCAGATTTCTGAGGCAGGACAATTAGGCAGGGATCTTGTGTATTATATGTGATATATATACATAGAGGCAGATATAGCTATATCAAGTCTAGATATGTGTAGTTCACAGTTTTGATGTGTATCGACAGCAGTTATGACTGTTACATATTGAATTCTCAATGATCAGAAGAAGCTCAAGATATGGTTGTTCGGATGTCATCAGAATCTGATATATCATCAGGATTTGGTATGTCATCAGCATTTATATGACATCAATATTTGAAGACAGTCAGCATTAAAGGATTTATTAATGTGGAGCAGATATCTGTGACGTCTGAGTTATAGGACTTTATCTGTTTAGTTTAAGATATGTATCAGTTTCAGTTAGTTTTTTTGATAATGCATATCTTAGATTAATCTGTTGTAGCTGTGTAGTATATAAACACAGTTTAGGTCATCTCTTAGATAAATTACACTCGAGGATCATTCGACCTAGAAGCTCTCAAGAACATCAGTATTTCTTGAGAGGATTTTGTAACAGTTTTTATCAGATATTTAAAAAGCTGTTATATTTTATTACTTGTTTGAAACATTTATACAATTGTATCCAACTCCCCATAAATAATTGTATCTTTACTGGGCAACAATTGGTATCAGAGCTCACTGATAAATTTACAATCAGAAATGATCTAAATAGGTCTCTGAACAAGTATGAAAGCATTAAAATTCCCATTCTGAAAAAGAGTGAATATCCAACATGGAAGGTGAAGATACTTATGTACCTGGAAGCTACAGATCCAGATTATCAAGACATAATCAATGATGGACCCTTCATGTCAACAAAATTGGTGCCTGCAACTCCTACTATTGCTGAACATTATCAACTGAAGGAGAAGACAGAATGGACACCAGAAGAGAAAGTAGATGTGCTGAAAGATGCAAAGGTAAGAAACATTTTGCATAACAGTCTTGATTCTGTGATGTCAAATAGGGTCATAGCCTACAAGACTGCCAAAGAAATCTGGGATGCTCTTGAAACTCAATGTCAAGGAACCATGGCTATCAAGAAGAACAGAAGGGATGTTCTGATGCAAGAATATGAACACTTTGAGGCCAAGCCTGATGAAAGTCTCACTGACATCTATGACAGATTTTCGACTCTGCTAAACAATCTGTCTTTGGTGGGAAAGGTGTATGATCGAGAGGATTCAAACATTAAGTTTTTGAGAGCTTTGAGTGAAGAATGGGAGACTCAGACTTTAATCATACGACATCAGTATAATCTGGACGTAATTACTCTGGATGAAGTCTATGGCATGCTGAGAACTCATGATTTGGAGGTTCAGCAAAGGAGAGAGAGGAAAAGCAACAAAGGGAAATCTGTTGCTTGAAAATTAATGATAAAGCTTCAAAACAAAAGTCTGTTGGAGCTGTACGAAAGAAGAACAATTTGCCAGAATCGGATATTAATGATTCATCATCAAATCCTAATGATGATATTGATTCTGAAACTGATGAGAACATGACAGATTCTAATTTCATGCAAATGGCCGCATTGCTGGTTAAGGGCTTCAGGAGAATGCAATTCAGGAAGTCTAGGAACAACAGAAGCTTCAGGAAGAAGTTCACTGGAGGTGAAAAGAAGTCAACTGAGATAAAAGATGGAAAGGACTCTAAAGCTGGGAAGGTAGAGAGGACCTGGTCACTTTGCCTCAAAGTGCAAGAAAACAAAGCATGATAAAGGGAAGAGCAAAGCCCAGATCACTTCAAGCAAGAATTGGATGGACTCCTCTGACTCTGAAGATGAAAACACATGCTATGTACTGATGGCTAGTCTTGATGATCCTGCTGCTTCTGAGATTAAGGTACAAACTCCTTTCTTCTCTATTGATACTGAAAATATATCTAAATTGAAATCTATTCTTAAATCTTTGCATGGTAGTTTTAAGAATAAGACTTTAGAAAATGATAGACTTATAACTGAAATTAAGACCTTGAAATCTAGGAATGATCAGTTAGAGTCTGACTTAATACATCAAATAGATTTGAAGAAAGAATGTGAAAGAGCTAAACATATAGTTAAGATTCTTGAGGCTAGATACAGTATGTTAGAAACGGATCTAGAAAATGAGAGAAAAACCCTTAAAGCCTGGACTGATTCAGGAAAAAAGGTTTATGAGATGATCTCAATGAAAAACTGGAAAGAATGCCTAGGCTATGAAGATGGAATTAAGGATGTTGACACTGAAAATAAAATTTCCCTTAAAACTCCTGTTAAGTTTATTTCATCAGAAGCCGATGAACCCAAATCCACTTTTGAAAAGGGTTCAACATCAGTATCACAAGAAAAACTGGTAAGTGATAAAACTCAAAGAAAGAAAAGCAAGGAAACCATTAAGTCTGTTAAGAAAGAAAAGAATATAGGACTTTTGTCAGCAAGACAATTGAAAAAGAAAATATCTGAGGTTACTGACAAACCTCAAGTAAAGAGTCCTAAAAGAAACAGGAATGGTAAGCAAGGTATTTCTAAGGATTCAAATTACAAGGTTGTTCCCAATGCTCCTAGGAAAACTTGTTTTAACTGTGGAAATACTAATCATCTTGCTATTGATTATAGGAGGAATAAGAAAAGGAAAACTGCTATTCCTGAATCTGATGTTAGGGGTATATCAGTATTTTATAAACCACAAAATCCTTGTTTTCATTATGGTAGTAGTTGGCATTCGATTTATACTTGTAGTTCTTATCACAAGTTGTATAACAATTACTATGAACCTTGGCCTAAGTTTAATAAAGTTGCTTGTGTGATTAATTCTGTTGGTTTTACTAAACTTGCTTCTGACAAGACAAATCCTGACAAAGGAAAGACTGTCAAAAGTACTCCTGACACACAAAGGCTTAAGTTGTCCAAAAAGATGGCCCAACAAGTGTGGGTCCTTAAAAATCCTTCTAATTAATTATTCTTCTGATTGCAGGGTAACAAGAAAAATACACTTGTCTTGGATAGTGGATGTTCAGGACACATGACTGGAAATAAATCCATGTTGTCAGAATTTGAGAAGAAGGCTGGCCCAGATGTATCTTATGGAGATGGAAATGTAGGACATACTCTGGGATATGGCAACTTGATAATTGGAAAGATAGCAATAGAGAATATAGCTGTGGTGGAAGGACTAAAGCATAATCTTCTGAGCATCAGTCAAATCACTGACAGAGGTTATCATGTTGTATTCTATGACTCACACTGCGAAGTTGTTCATAACAAGTCAAAGAAAATTGTCTTGATAGGATACAAATATGGTAACATTTATGAAGCAAGGTTACATGAAAGTCTTGAAAAGGAAGCTACTTGGCTTATCTCCAAGGCATCAGTAGATGAGAGCTGGAACTGGCATAAGAAGCTCTCACATCTCAACTTCAACTCAATTAATGAACTTGCCAAGAAGGAGCTTGTAAGAGGATTGCCAAACATGTTATACTCAAGTGATGGTCTTTGTGATGCTTGCCAAAAGTCTAAACAAAGAAGAGTGTCTTTCAAAAGCAAAACATAATTCTCTATCTCTGAGCCATATCACATGCTGCACCTGGACCTTTTTGGACCAGTAAACATAATGTCCATCAACAAGAAAAGGTATACACTTGTAATTGTTAATGATTTCACTAGATATACATGGGTCTATTTACTACACAGAAAAGTTGAAGCTCCAGAAATTCTTCTGGACCATATAAGGCAAATTGAAAATAGATCTACTCATAAAGTGAAAATCCTGAGAAGTGATAATGGCACTGAATTCAAGAACTCAAAGATGGAGAAATTCTGCAAGTACAAAGGCATAGAGCAACAATTCTCAGCTCCTAGTACACCTCAGCAAAATGGTGTTGTTAAGAGGAAAAATAGAACCTTAATTGAAGCTGGCAGAACTCTGCTAGAAGAAGCAAAATTACCCACTTACTTCTGGGATGAAGCAGTAAATACAGCATGTTATACTCAAAATGTCACTCTGATAAATAGACATGGTGTTACTCATTATCAAATGCTAAAAGAAAAGAAGCCCAGTCTTAAACATCTCCATATATTTGGATGTAAGTGCTTTATTTTGAGAACTCATACTGATCAGCTTGGAAACTTTGAATCAAAGGCTAATGAAGGAATCTTTGTTGGATACTTACCATCATAAGCTTACAGAGTGTTCAACGAAGAACACACACTGTAGTAGTCTCCATTAATGTATCTTTTGATGATAAGAAGATTCCTGGTTTTAAAGAAGACACTCATGAAAGTTTAATCCTTGCAAATGAGAAGGCATTGTTGGAATCTGGATCAAACTCTAATGAACTGTCAAATTCTGATGATCCAAATCCTGACACTCCTTCAGATTCTGAAGATAATCATTATGCTAATGAGCCTCCACAAGTTGAGGGGGAGCAACAGCAAAGGTCAGCTGATGATGCAAACACTGAAGAATCATCTCAAAGTTATTCTCAATCCAATGCTGATTCAACATCAGAAGAACATGAGTCAAGTCCCAATATTTCATTAGGAAATAACCCAACGGATTCAGGGGGAGCCTCAAATGCATTTGATGAGGTATACAATTCGAAGGGGAGAATCTAGTTCCAGAAGGACACTTCCCAGTGCCAGAAAATGGACTAAGGATCATACTTTTGATCTGATCATTGGAAATCCTGATGATGGTGTAAAGACAAGAAGTGCAACTCAGAATGAATGTTTATATCATAATCTACTTTCAAAAGAAGAGCCAAAGAAAGTAGAAGATGCACTCAAGGATGCAGATTGAGTCATGGCTATGCAAGAAGAATTAAATGAGTTCGAAAGAAATGAAGTGTGGAAGCTGGTGCCTAGACCTAAGAACAGGTCAATTGTGGGCACAAAGTGGGTCTTTAGTAATAAGACTTATTCTGATGGAACAATCATTAGAAACAAGGCAAGATTGATGGCAGGAGGATATTCCCAACAGGAAAGTATTGACTATGATGAGACATTTGCTCCTGTTGCTAGGTTGGAAGCAATCAGAATCTTCTTGGCATATGCTGCTCACAAGAAGTTCAAAGTCTTCCAGATAGATGTCAAGAGTGCATTTCTCAATGGAGAACTTAAAGAAGAAGTCTATATTGAACAACCACCAGGATTTGTGGATCCTAAACATCCTGATTATGTTTACAGACTTGATAAAGCACTCTATGGACTGAAGCAAACACCTAGAGCATGGTATGAAACCCTTGCTCAGTTTCTACTAGAAAGTGGATTCAAAAGAGGTACAATAGATAAAACCCTATTTTATTTGTATAAAGGTGAAGATTTGCTTTTAGTTCAAATTTATGTTGATGATATCATTTTTGGATCAACTAATCAAACACCGTGTGATAAGTTTTTAAAGTTGATGCAATCAAGATATCAAATGAGTATGATGGGAGAAATGAGTTACTTCCTAGGCTTGCAGATTGAACAGACTGATAATGGCATCTATATCAATTAGTCCAAGTACATAAGAAATCTACTGAAGAGGTTTAATATGCAAGAAAGTGCAACTGCAAGTACTCATATGGCAACTTCTACAAAACTTGATCCAAATGAAGGTACATCAATTGATGTGACAACCTACAGAGGTATGATTGGATTTGTAAGTCATATGTCATAGCCTATTTGTATATTCGAGGATTCAACTCAACTCAAATAAGAATGTAATAAGTAAATAGTGGATCGACCGTCAGAGAGATCTCGCAAAGTAATATCTGTCAAAGGATTCAGAAACAAGGTTCATCTACAGACTTGAGGAGGTAATTCACTGGAAGAAGTTCAAGAAGTTGATCATGCCTCAGTGATATAAATCAAGATCGTGGATTTAATCAAGTGACAGAGATCTCGTCAGAGTATCATTAATTACAAGGATTTAATCTGAAGAAAATCAAAGCGTCAAAGTCAAGACATGAAGAAACATCACGGAAGTTAGTCACTCATGAACCAGACAGTACATCGAGTGTCAACATTGAAGTGGTGGAATTGATTCATATATCTCAGTGATTTTCAGAAGATTTGCAGAAGATTGGATGCTGCTCAAGTTCATTTGCATTCGGCTGTTTACTTAAAAAGAAAAAGAAGCAGCAGAAGTTCACCCATCCAATACACAAGTCAAAAACAAGAACACAGAAAGCAAAAGCAGCCGCCTCTGAAACATTCCATTTTTCATCTGCTTAATTCAAGATCACATTTCTAGATTGTAAAGTTAAATCCAATCAACTAGAAATCTTTATCTTGTTCTTGTGTAACAATCTAGCGGATCAAAATCCCTAGAACTTAATCTCAAATCGCGTTTAGCATTTGATTCTAATTATTGCAAAAATAGAAAAAGTTCATGTCAAATTTATTCTAGATTTGTGATAATTGATTTGAGATTAATACCTTGTAATCGATACAGTTGTTGTAACACCTTTCAAGTTTAATAATATTTTTATTTAACTTGAATTTTGTTTCACATTTTTTATTCCGCATTTTATTCGATTATTTGGTAACGTTTGTATTCAACCCCCCCTTCTACAAACACATTGGGACCCAACAATTGGTATCAGAGCCTTCTGATTAACGAACAAATCAAGATCCTAGACTTTTGTGATTTTTCAACTCCTTGAATTTTTATTTATTCAAAAATTCATAATGACTTCACATAAAGTTGGAACCGTTAAAATTCCACAATTTGATAAAGAGAATTATATCATGTGGAAGAAGAAGATGCTATTATTTTTACAAGTTGCAAATCCCAAATATTCAAACTTGTTAAAGAAGGGTATAAAAACTCCGATGGTTATTGAACCGGGGGTAATAATAGATGGTGTGGTGACTACTGAAGCTAGAACCTATCCAAAAGAGCCTGAAGATTTTACTCCTGCTGAGAAGGAAGAAGCCTCCTTGGATGCCAGCCTTCAATTAATATTAATTGATTCCCTTGATCCCTTGATGAACAGACATGTGATGAACTGTAAAAATTCCAAACACATGTGGGAAACTATTGAGGTGATTAATGAAGGCACAGAGGAAGTTAGGGAGAACAAGTTGGAAATCCTAACCTCTGAATATGAACATTTCAAATCAAATCCAGGAGAAGGAATTACTGAAGTGTTTGAGAGGTACAATGCGTTGATCAACAACCTGAACATCAATGGAAAGTATTATTCAATCAGGGAGGTCAACAAAAAGTTCCTTTTAACACTTCCAGCTCATCTTGAACATAGAATCACTGCCATTAGAGAAGCTAGAGATCTGAGTGAGATTTCTTTGGACAGGCTCTATGGAGTGTTAAAAACCTATGAGTTGGAGCAGATTCAACAGAAGGAAGTCTACGGGAAGGATAGAATGGTCAGCACATCTACTGCACTTGTAGCTGAAGGTCAACAACAACAACAATCTCAACAGTTAGAAAGAATGGTACAGTTTTCCAAGGGTGAGGAAAATGAGTTAGTAGCAGAATATGATCCTCCTACTACAAATCAATCAAGTGATGATTTTTATTCCTTGGAAGAGCTGGAGCAATTGGAAGATGAATCAATGGCCCAAATTGTCAAGAGATTCTCCCATGTCAGATTCAGGAGGAATCCCAAGCTTAAGTACAAGTCCAACTACAACAAATTCCAGAAAGGTGGATCTTCATCCTCTAACACCAGCAGTGGTGGGTACAAAACAGGGATGGTTGATCGAAGCACCATTAGATGCTATAACTGCAATGAGTTGGGAC
Source organism: Apium graveolens (assembly GCF_009905375.1). NCBI lineage: Eukaryota > Viridiplantae > Streptophyta > Magnoliopsida > Apiales > Apiaceae > Apium > Apium graveolens. The sequence goes on from NC_133652.1 coordinate 107,834,900, forward strand.
ACTTTGCCACAGAATGTAGGAAGCTAAAGCAAGTAAGAAAGAACTCTGAAAGGGCTTATCTGGCAAAGGGAAGAAGCTGGGATGATACTGACAGTGAAGATGAAGATGAAGGAAATCTTGCTCTTATGGCTATTGATGGAAAAGCTTCATCGTCAAGAATAGAGGTAAAACTTTCTGATGCTGAAATGGTTTATCATCTAAGAGGTAACTTAGATTGTGCACGTCGTGATAATGAACTGTTAAGTTTAAAGATCACAGACCTTGAGAAAGAGGTCAATGAATTAAGACTTGTGCATATTAATCAAGACAAATTAAAAGAACAGGTATCTTTTCTAGAGAATAGAGTTGACTGTTATAGAAAACTCGAAACTATTCTCAAAGACAAGATCACCGGTCTTGAGACTAAGGTTAGAGCCTACTTCAATTCTTGTTCGAAGGCTAAAGAGTTCTACAGTAAGCAAGCTGTTAATCAAACATCTGGAATAGGTTATGATTACAATGCTGCTATTGGAGAATTAGGCATAAACTCCCCTCCTCATGTATGTGCTAAAGGGAGGGAAGTACCACATGTGCTTAAGGGTGTTGATGAACCCCTCTATAAAGCATCAATTGCTGAACCATTTGATGCGACCTCTTCTGTTATTCAAGAAGAAATACGTGCTGAGGATCATGCTTATGAGAAGATTGTTTCCAAGTCAAGTGAGTCGAAAGTTCCAGTCAAAGTTGTGAAAGCAACTGAGACTAACTCAGACACACATGAGTTCGATAACAATAATGCCATGTCTACCATGCATAAATTGCCTGCTGTTAATCACTCTCATAAAGCATGTGGTGTTGCTAATTGTATGTCTTGTGCTTTTAATATGATGTATGCTTATTTTAATGGTAAGCATGTGTCTAATGATAAGACTACTCCTCGTCAGCATGTGAATAACAAGAAACATGATAGGTCTAAGACTGCTAGTCCTTCTAAGGCTAGAAAGGAGACATTTGTGCCTAAGCTTAAACAGAAATTTGTTAAGGCTGTTTACAAGGTCAAATGTTCAGTCATTGAGAAAGTTGAGACCATTAAGATTAAAAATGTTGTTTTGCCTGACAAAGGACAGTTCTACAAGTATGCCGGGCCCAACCAAGTTTGGGTTCCGAAGAAGGTCTAATCCATTTGTAGTGCAGGGCATTAAACAAGTATAACTGGTAGTGTGGATTCTTGACAGTGGATCATCAAGACATATGACCGGAGATAGAGCCCTGCTATCAAATGTGGTTGAGAAAGCTGGCCCCCTGGTTACCTTTGGAGATAACAGCAAAGGTTTATCTGAGGGATATGGCTGTTTGCAAGCTGGGAATGTTATCATTGTAATTTTGTATATTGTGCTAGGTTATTATCAGGAAGCAGTATCTAACATATAGCACTAGTGACGAGACTTGAGAATATTACGACATATCAGACACCTGCTGCACATTACACTTGGAATTGAACTCTAGTAAGATGTGTACAAGTGTACTCCTGGTTGGTGAGTTAAAAGAGGAAGTCAGTGCACCACAGTTCATGGACTTTGCAGCTGCAGATCTATTGGACTATGCAATTTCTTCTTCACAATCTCACTTCAGGTTGGTATGAACTAGTATACTGCTCAAGCAATCGTCAAGGACATGGTATGGCACTCTAACAGAAATTGTAATTTTATATGAACTAGTAGAGTCGTCATAATAATGCAACATAACAATTAGTATCTAAAGTACTTGACAAGTATCGGTCAATGATATGTTGTTAACATTATGTTGCAGATATTTGTAAGCTTTTGATATGAATGAGAATTACTTAGACTTTACCCTAAGTGATCAATGTTTTATCAAAAACTCATTCATATTGAAAAACAAAATCAAACTTCTTTCTACATTAGTGATTTCTTATGTCATGTAAAATCTTTTGAAATCACTATTGTAAATCATTTTCTCTCTATTACCATATATTCTGTGTTACAGGTTCAGTCTCCAATGACTTTCTTTCATTGACAGTCATGAGGTTGAAAACCCACAACATCTATCCCAGACTGTAAAGACAAACACAAAAAACAGAACCAACCAACACTCTCTTACCACTAAATGTAGTATGAATGAGCGTGAGGGAGATAGTGCCTAGTGCACCACATAAGGAAGGTTCTGTAGTCAACCCAGTAGCTCTGTCTCATACATAGATGAGTAGTATTTAAACCGAGACAACTGCTAGCCCCCATACATCTTCTCAAAAAGATGTAATGGCTGAAAAGGCACAAAAACAGTTACTAGATTCATTCTCTCAACAGGGTGAGTCTATTGAATTTTGCCTGTCGGCCAAGGTATCCGATGTAGTGTCACCACTTCAAACATAATCAATTCTTGATGCACAAGGAGAGGTTACACACACAAAGGATGAGTTGACGGAAACAAGAGTTTCGACCATTTTAAGGTCAGATTCGATTGTTCAAGGTTCGTTAGTGGACCAATTGCCTTTACAGGTGTTAGGAGAGGATACTGATCCAAAAGCCATATGTCAGTGGTCAGTGTCTACCTCCCCAGGCTTAAATCCCCTGGATGCATCTGCGGATAGTGGATCTGACATAGGTGCAGATCGGCAACTTGTTGACAATGATTCAGATATTACCTGATGAGTCACAAGGAAATGTCTTCACAGGCATTAGAAGGGAACTGTGATCTTTATGCTAAATTCTTTGGATCATTGTTTACCTTCCCAGAATTCAAATCTGGAACCCTAAAAAGGAAACTAGCAACTTGTAGATTATGACTCAGATTTATCTGACGAGTTTAACAAGGATGGGGATTTGTGAACTCCCATTGCACCACCTGTGACCTCCTTTAAGGATGGCTAAGGTGATTTTCCTTGCAGGTACAGCTGGATTATGGAGCTATGAGAGAAGAGTGATACACTTGTGAGAATGAGTGTAAACACGAGTGGAGAGAAGAGTGAAACACATGTGAGGTACACTAAACAGGATCACACACTCACAGTGAGGAAGAAAAAGAAACTACTTGTTATTTCTTTTCCAACCAAGTGAAATATGAGAACTCCTTCAGACGACGGCATACATTCCTTCTTTAAGGGGGAGATAAAAGCTTAAGTAATAGTTTGGAGGATTCCTCAACTAAGGGGGAGAAATAGCAGGGAGGAAGAAAAAGATCCTAAAAATGTACACTACACCACACCATTGTTGTTTCTAACTACGGATCCTATTGTACGGGAGAGGTGGTAAACACAAGGTGATTTTCTGATAAGGGAAGAAGCTGTTAAGGGAGTACCATTGGTTTTTATCTGCGGATCCTATTGTACGGGAGAGGTGGTAAAACGAAGGTGATCTTCTTTAATCAGTTGATTCTCATAGGGGGAGAAGCAAGAGATATGTGCTTCTCAACAGGAAATGTGGTTGTACAAATGAAGATGAAACTACTTGAAGATATGTTCAGTCTAGAGGAACATCTACTTGGAATCTGGAAAATGTTAAATCTCATCCAGAAATTTTCTGCTATTTACTTTGCATGTATGTTTATATCTTTTTCTTATTTGTTAGTTGAGTTATCCTCTAGGTATTTGTGTGTTATTGTCTAACAAACAAATAGGGGGAGATTGTAAGTCATATGTCATAGCCTATTTGTATATTCGAGGATTCAACTCAACTCAAATAAGAATGTAATAAGTAAATAGTGGATCGACCGTCAGAGAGATCTCGCAAAGTAATATCTGTCAAAGGATTCAGAAACAAGGTTCATCTACAGACTTGAGGAGGTAATTCACTGGAAGAAGTTCAAGAAGTTGATCATGCCTCAGTGATATAAATCAAGATCGTGGATTTAATCAAGTGACAGAGATCTCGTCAGAGTATCATTAATTACAAGGATTTAATCTGAAGAAAATCAAAGCGTCAAAGTCAAGACATGAAGAAACATCACGGAAGTTAGTCACTCATGAACCAGACAGTACATCGAGTGTCAACATTGAAGTGGTGGAATTGATTCATATATCTCAGTGATTTTCAGAAGATTTGCAGAAGATTGGATGCTGCTCAAGTTCATTTGCATTCGGCTGTTTACTTAAAAAGAAAAAGAAGCAGCAGAAGTTCACCCATCCAATACACAAGTCAAAAACAAGAACACAGAAAGCAAAAGCAGCCGCCTCTGAAACATTCCATTTTTCATCTGCTTAATTCAAGATCACATTTCTAGATTGTAAAGTTAAATCCAATCAACTAGAAATCTTTATCTTGTTCTTGTGTAACAATCTAGCGGATCAAAATCCCTAGAACTTAATCTCAAATCGCGTTTAGCATTTGATTCTAATTATTGCAAAAATAGAAAAAGTTCATGTCGAATTTATTCTAGATTTGTGATAATTGATTTGAGATTAATACCTTGTAATCGATACAGTTGTTGTAACACCTTTCAAGTTTAATAATATTTTTATTTAACTTGAATTTTGTTTCACATTTTTTATTCCGCATTTTATTCGATTATTTGGTAACGTTTGTATTCAACCCCCCCTTCTACAAACACATTGGGACCCAACAGGATTTCTGTTATACCTAACTGCTAGCAGGCCAGACATTATGTTTGCCACTTATTTGTGTGCAAGATTTCAGGCAAATCCAAGGGAGCCACATCTTATTGCAGTAAAGAGAATTTTCAGATACCTCAAGGGTACTGTTTCTCTTGGACTTTGGTATGCAAGAGAAGCTGATTTTGTATTATGTGGTTATTTAGATGCTGATTTTGCTGGATGCAAAATAGACAGGAAAAGAACATCAGGAAGCTGTCAGTTCTTGGGAGGCAGATTAGTCTCATGGTTCAGCAAGAAACACAAATCTATTTCTACTTCAACTGTTGAGGTTGAATATATTACAGCTGGGAGTTGCTGTGCTCAGTTGTTATGGATGAGAAATCACAGGACTATGGATATCATTCTCAAAAATTCCTATTTATTGTGATAATCAAAGTGCTATTGCTATGACAGGAAATTCGGTGCAAAACTCTCTTACAAAGCACATCAGTATCAGATATCACTTCATAAGAGAGCATGACATGGAAGGAACCATAGGGCTTCATTTTGTTCCTACTGATCAGCAGCTGGCTGATATTTTCACAAAGCCATTAGCTGAAGCAAAATTTACAAAGCTTGTGAATGAACTTGGTATGGTTATTTGGGACAAGTAAATTTTTATTTCAATTTATATTTGATCAAATCCTGATGTATATTGATCAAATCCTGATATGTCCCAAATGCTGTGTTTTTAGATATTAAGCCAGAAATATTTGATGTATTATATTTTATATGCATGATAAATTAAGTGAATTTATTTGCTAATTGTGCATGTCCGAATAAATATATCACTGTCATGATTACACATCGGTCTAGGGAGACGCGCCTTAAAAAGAAATCTTTTGGTTAATTCATTCAGTTAACTCTTCAGTCTCTTAGTCTCTTGATGTTCTCTTGGTTATTTAAATGACTGCTCATCCTTCAGTAAAATCACATCTTTTCCTACCCAAACACATCTTTTCATTTCTCTCAAACAATGGCAAACCCCAGTTGGTTTTACTGCTATGGCACAGATACTGTGACCATTTTTCGAAATGGAATTCAGACTTCATATCCTATCAACAACATTCCATACGACCTCTGGATTCAACTTCCAGACAACATCAAAAATGATCTTTTGTTTTTTCCAAAGAGTATTTCATCTCCGCATTCTTAAACAGCAGGAGAAAATCATTCATCTTGTTGTTCTCTTTGTTGAAAGTAGGAAGAAGAATTAAACATCATCCATCTGTATCTCTTCACCATCAGCTTTGCCAGGCTTCTTAGACCAAGGCTGTTCACCATCTTAGACTAGGATTATCTTGTAATCTTTTGCATGTAATCTACAAATTTCATGAAATGTACTCTTTTGATTTATTAATAAAATTTCTTTTGATTGCAAGATTTAGTCTTTGTTTATCTCATATTATATGCATGTGAATGTTTTCATTGAAGCCTGTTAATCTTTACTTCAATTGTATTTCTTGATGAATGTTTGATTAAAATTGTGGTTGCTAATAATTTGTGATGCTTTGACAAACAAATGTTGAATTTGAATCGACATATCCTGAGTTAGTCAAATCCTGACAGAAGAAAGATCTGAAATCCTGATGACAGGTCAGCACGTTCTAATTCAGATTATTAGTAGTAATCAATCTCTAAGTAAGCTTTATTTTTGCAATTAAGTGTCTCACTTAATTAGTGATTAGTGGTGGATTATCAGATAAACAAATTTCTACGGTTGTGTCCTGATACAATTGTATGTATTTTGTATTTACTTCCGCAATTTCCTCCACCGTCAAACTCAATTACTCAGTATTTGTTTTCTGTTCGAAGTCGAATTCGCTAGGTTACCTTCTTTATACGAGTGTGTAATACATATTTCTGAATAGTGAAGCTATAAAACCAGAAGAAATTATGTGACACAATTCATCATACACATAGTTTCACTGCGCACATCTCACACTTAATCTCTCTCACAAGTTATTCACATCATAACTTCTGAAGTTTCACCACTCTTCAGTCAAACCACAATCATTCATGGAAACACATTTGGTACTAACAATTACTTAGCTCTGCTTACACATCAACAACTACCATCATCTTTTCATGATATTCAGGATTTTCTCCTTCTATGTCCAATTGGGTATGCTCACACAAATCCTGTTAAAGTGTCATACAGGGCTGTCATGCAGGTCTGGAACACAACAATGGTAAATTCAACACATATTGGCTTTTCTTTTGAGTATAAGGACCAAAGATATGAAGTTGATGCTGACATTCTGCTTCAAGCCTTGAGATTGCCTGCTCTTGATGGTGCTCATAATACTCATACCAATGAGTATTGTTTGATATGCTAAGGACTTTAGGCTATCAAGGAGAAATCACAACCATTGGAAAACTGGTCAGGACCAAACTGAAAAGAGAGTGGAACTTTTTCTTTGACTGCATCAGTAGATGTTTCTTGAATAAGTAAACAAACTTTGATGCTCTTCCCCACACTTCCCTGAGAATTGGGTACTCTCTTCTTAACTCTGGTAATTTTGATTATGGTAATATTATATTACAGTTCATAATTTCTACTAGGTTTTTGCAACTAATTTTCAATTTTCTATGATCTAATGATATTTTTGATGATGATGAATTACTCCCTGTTTTTCAAATTTTTGAGAAAGCAATCACTGATCATATCAAAAGGGATGAAAAGAATAAATTTTCAGGACCACCCTTTCTTCCTAGAGAGGTCAGACAATTTCTATTAAAAAATACACCTACTCCTACACAAGTGCCTGAAATCCTGATGTTGGCACCTCTGTCACAGTTCATGATGCTACGACTCAAGAAATCACCCATCTTATTTCTAACCCAAGCATTTTTTCTTCCAAATAGCAAACATAACAAGCCTCTAAATTAGCCTCCTCTGCTGTCTCTCAAAAGACATCAGTTGTAACAAAGAAAAGGTTGTTTAAGAAATTTGTCACATTTGGATAGAAAGCTAAACAAGTCTCACTGAGTGAGAGTGAGAAGAAAGAAGACTGCTTTCCAATCAGGAAAAGAAGAATGAAGACCAAGTTCCCGTAGACTGGGTGTGTCCAGAATGCGATATCAAAATAGCAGGATGCCACTTCTCTGTTAACTTCATACCTTTCACGTTACGAAAATATTATGTCATTTTAGGAATGGATTGGTTGGCCAGTCATAATGCCCAAATCGACTGTGCGAATAAGAAAGTGAAATTGTGAACTACGGATAATGCAACGGTAATATTTAGAGATGATAAACAGAGAAAAAGATTCCTTACGATGATGAAGACTAGACGAATGATACGCCAAGGATGTAAAGCTTAGTTAGCCTATGTATTGGATATTGATAATAAAAGTCTAAGAATCGAAGACATTCCTGTTATATGTGAGTTTCGCGATGTCTTTCCAGATGAACTTTCAGGATTACCGCTGGATCGAGAAATCGAGTTTACTATTGATTTGGCGCTAGACATAGAACCATTTTGAAAGCTCCGTATCGAATGGAACCAGTTGAAATGAAAGAGCTAATGATGCAATTACAAGATCTTTTGGACCGAGGAATTATAAGACCTAGTGTATCCCCATGGGGTGCACCGGTACTGTTTGTCAAAAAGAAGGACGGTATCATGCGACTATGTATCGATTATCATGAGCTAAATAAGTTAACCATCAAGAATAAGTACCCTTTACCGAGAATTGATAATTTGTTTGATCAATTGAAAGGAGCGGCATGGTTTTCCAAGATTGATCTAAGATCAGGTTACCATCAACTGAAATCAAGGCTGAGGATATACCCAAAAACTGCTTTTTGTACTAGATATGAACACTATGAGTTTCTCGTAATGGCATTCGGTTTAACTTATGTACCAGCAGCATTCATGGATTTGATGAATAGCATTTTCAAGAAGTACTTGAACAAATTCGTAATTGTATTTATTGATGACATCTTGATCTACTCCAAGACCAGAGAAGAACATGTCGAGCATCTAAGAACCGCTTTGGAAATCTTAAGAAGAGAATAACTTTACGCAAAAAAATTTAAATGTGAATTCTGGTTAAGAGAAATACAATGTATGGTCCATATAATCAGTATTGAAGGAATTAAAGTCGATCCGACAAAGATTGAAGCTATTTTGAACTGGGAAAGACTAAAGACACCGACAGAAGTCAGAAGTTCCTTGGGATTGACCGGTTATTACCGAAGATTCGTTAAGGATTTTGTAAAGATAGCTACGCCATTAACTACATTGATTCGAAAGAATGAAAAGTTCGTATGGGATGAGAAATGTGAGGAAAGTTTTTAGGAATTGAAGAATCGACTAGAGACCGTACCTGTATTAGTGCTACCGGATCATCAAGGAGATTTTGTTATTTATAGTTTCGATTCCTATCGAGGACTTGGATGTGTATTGATGCAGCACGGTAATGTAATTTCATACGCTTCTAGACAATTAAAACTGCATGAGCAGAAATATCCGACGCACGATCTGGAATTAGCTGCAATCATGTTCGCACTGAAACTTTGGAGACAGTATCTTTATGGTGAAAAGTGTGATAACTACTCTCATCAAGGATTATGATTTGTCAATCAACTATCATCCAAGAAAGGATACGTGGTATAAGATGTGCTAAGCCAAAAAGAAAGGTTGAATATGTTAACCTCTTCAGAAGAATTGACCAGAGAATTTGAGAAATTAGAAATTGAGATTCGTATCCCAGAAGAGTCTACTGAAATGAACTATACAATGACGTTTCAGCCAGAGCTGTTAGAAAGGATCCGAAGATGTCAAGAGGAAATAATGAGTCATGAAAATGACAGCTTAACAGGGGAGGAAATTACAAGTCAGAAGGACAACAAGGTGATTCTACGATTTTCTTCGAAGATCAGGGTACCTAACGTACCGGAATTGAAAGAAGATATCTTACGAGACGCTCACAACTCGAGATATTCTATTCATCCAAGGAGCACAAAGATGAATCAAGATCTAAAAGAAAACTTTTGGTGGCCAGACATGAAGAAAGAAATAGCAGAAATGGTAAGTAAATATTATACGTGCCAACGAGTCAAAGCAGAGCATCAACGTCCAAGCGGATTGTAACAACCACTGGATATTCCGGAATGGAAATTGGAACATTTGGCGATGGATTTTGTAGTAGGACTTCCAAGAACCAGGGCAAATCATGATGCAATATGGGTTATTATCGACAGACTAACGAAGTCAGCATATTTTCTCCCAATCAACGAAAGATTTTCGCTTGACAAGTTAGTGCACTTATATCTCAAAGAGATTGTGATGTGACATGGAGTTCCTATATCAATTGTATCTGATCGAGATCCACATTTCAATTCAAGATTCTAGAAATAATTCAAGGAATGCTTGGGCACTAAATTAAATATGAGCACCGCATATCATTCACAGACGGACGGGCAAAGCGAAAGAACGATCCAAACAATTGAAGATATGCTACGGGTATGTGCATTAGATTTTGAAGGTAGTTGGGATGAATATTTACCGTTGGTGGAATTTTCTTCCAACAACAGCTATCATGCGAGCATTGGAATGCCACCTTATGAAGCTTTATACAGAAGAAAATGTAGATCTCTAGTGTGTTGGAATGAAGTTGGTGAACGTAAGATTCTAGGTCCAGAATTGATTCAGCAGACTAAAGAAAAAGTATGGTTTATTCAGAAGCGACTAGAAGCAGCGTAGAATCGATAATGAAAATACGTGGATCGGACCAGAAAAGATATGGAATACAAGGAAGGAGAACCTGTGTTACTAAAGGTATCTCCATGGAAGGTATTGACCATATTTTGTAAAAAGGGTAAAGTAAAGTCACGTTACGTTGGTCCATTTGAAATATTAAAGAAAGTAGGGAAGGTTGCATATGAGTTAGCCTTACCGCCCCATATGCAGCATATCCATAACGTGTTTCGTGTGTTAATACTTAAGCGATATAATCCTGATTCGAGGCATGTGATAGAATATCGGCTGATAGAGATTCAAGCTGATTTGTCATATGTAGAGCAGCCAATAAGAGTTCTAGATCGGCAAGAGAGAGTATTGAGAAATAAGTCTGTACCACTAGTAAGAGTTTTGTAGAGAAATTATATGGTTGAAGAGTCAACCTAGGAACTTGAAAGTGAAATGTTAGAAAAGTATCCCCGGTTATTTTCTTAGTGAGATTCTAAGGACAGAATCCTTTTAAGGGGGAATGATGTACCGCACTACGCCATAGATGACCTATTTGCACATTTTTGTCTGGTGTTGCCTTAGAAAACATTGCAATAGATATGAAATTATGGTCCTATCATAACACTTAGATTTTGGTGTTGCTATAGGCATAAAGACATGTTGCTATATGTTGTGTATATGTTGTGTATATGTTGTGTACTTGATGATTTCATTAACAAAACACCTTGGTAGATTTTACTTAGTGAAAAATGTAGCACTCGACGGATAAGGATTATAGTCCTGATAGATGACTCAATATAGTCTCAACAGATGATGATTTATTATCCATCTAGTGAGTAGCTTATGTAACAATAAGTCTGTAGCACATTTCTGCATACACATTGTTTAGATTCTGTAAGTAGTACTCAAGTCATATTGACTTTAGCTAGATATGCAGAATAGGTTGATTAATTGTACATAGATGATGTCTTGTAATCCTGCATAAATGAAATGAAGTCAAGTGCCAGATTGCTACCCGGCGGATAAACAACAATGCCATTCGACGGATGATTAACTAGACAACCCGACGGATGATCATGAACTCGACATATGATCATGAACTATTTGGATGATCATAAACCCGATGGATAAAGAATTCAAATATCTGTTGACAGTGACAACATAGTCACATGCGTCGAGTGTATGCAAATTGAAATTGGAAGCCTATTCAACTGGGTTTTCGAGAACAAAGAAGCATTGCCATTTCCATGCTATTATGAAGATATTCAAAGATGCTGGAATAGAGTAATGAAGAAGCATAGTATTAGACTTGATAGTTTTTATTTTATTATCTTGTCTTATTGCTTTGTAATCTTGGTGATATATAAATCAAGAAGCAACAAATAGAATAACTAACTAAGAAACCAAGAGAGAAACATTTGTAAGCTGTATTCTCAGTATTTCTCTGTATTCTTAGTTGTTCATTTGTAAGCAGTTGTGAGCTAATTGCTACACAGAGTTCTCTTGATATAATATATATATCTCTGGTGGATACATTCAAATCCACTAGAAAGTTTTTAAAGACCTGTGTTTTTAATTACTTGTGTCTTGATTCATTTCAAGTTATTATTCCGCATTCTACAAATCAACTCACACTGATATATATTTAAGTCAGAACAATTTTATTTGTGAAAAAGTTTCAAGAATTCCATTCAACCCCCCTTCTGTAATTCTTGTTGCATTGTTAAGGGACTAAAATTTTGGTATCAGAGCAAGCTCTTGATAAACAAAGAGTTTAAAGATCAACAAAATAGCAAGATGAACAAGAAGGATGTTGGAGTCAAGATTCCTTTTCTGGATAAAGATAATTACCATCACTGGAAGGTAAAGATGCATCTTCATTTACTTTCTCAAGATGAGGCCTATGTAGATTGCATAGAAAGAGGTCTTCATGTACCAATGAGAGCTACAACTGAAAATGAGCCATCTATCCCCAAGCCAAGGCATGAATGGTCTGATCCTGATATTGAACAAGTCAGGAAAGATAAGAAGGCCATGAATATCCTATTCAATGGAGTTGATGGTGATATGTTTGACAACATCATCAATTGCAAAACTGCCAAGGATGTTTGGGATACAATACAGATTATCTGTGATGACACCGAGCAAGTTAGAGCAAATAAGATGCAGCTACTAATTTAGCAATATGAGCATTTTCATAGTGAAGAAAGTGAGTTTATCACTGACATTTTTAGTAGGTTTCAAAAACTACTAAATGCTCTAAAGCTGCATGGAAGGGTCTATCAGACAAAAACCTCCAATCTAAAATTCCTTAGATCTCTTCCAAAGGAATGGAAACCAATGACAGTCTCATTAAGAAACTCTCAAGATTATAAGGAGTTTACTTTGGAGAGACTGTATGGCATCCTGAAGACTTATGAGCTTGAAATAGAGCAAGATGGGAGGATGGAGAGAGGAAAGAAGAAAGGAGGATCCATTGCACTAGTTGCTGAGTTAGAAAAAGAGAAGGAGATGAAGATGGAAGCTGTTGAATCAACTTCAAAGGTCTGTGAAAATAAGGGCAAGGGGCTGGTAGCAGAAAATGAAGATTCTTTGAGCCAAGATGACATGGAAGATATTGATGAACATCTAGCATTTCTTTCCAGAAGATTTGCCAAGCTCAAGTTCAAGAAGAACTTTGGAGCAGCCAAGCCAAATAGAAACATGGTGGATAAATCAAAATTCAAATGTTTCAAATGTGGCTTGGCAGGGCACTTTGCCAGTGAGTGTAGAAAGTCAGATTCCAACAAAAAGAAGTTTGATCTTGTGGATTATAAACAGAAATACTTTGAGTTGCTCAAACAAAAGGAAAGGGCTTTCATTACACAGGAAAATGACTGGGCAGCAGATGGTCTGGATGAAGATGTCAGCTATGTCAATCTAGCCCTAATGGTCAAGTCTGATGAAACAGAGACAAGTTCTTCAAGCAATCAGGTAATTACTATAAACCTTGCACATTTATTTAAAGCTGAGTGTAATGATGCTATAAATGACATGTCTGCAGAGTTATATCATCTGCGTGTTACACTTAAGTCTCTTACTAAAGAAAATGCTAAAATCAAAGAAAATAATTTGTTTTTAAGTGAGAGGAATAATGTGCTAGAGTCTCAGTTCATTGATTTTGAAAAATTAAGAATTTAGTGTAAGATTGCCAAGGAGGAATTAACTGAGTCTTTGAAGAAAGAAGAAATTTTGAAGAAGCAGCTTGAACGTGAGCAAGAGGTGATTAAGGCATGGAAAACATCTAGAGATGTTCATGCTCAAATCACCAAAGTTCAAGGGATCGAGTCCTTTTGTGATGCAGCCTGGAAAAAGAACAAGGAGAAGCTGGAATCCAATTTGGTGGAAGGAGTTCTAACAGATGTAGACTCGACGGATGATGAGGGTCATCCGTCGGATAACAAAAAGGGTTATCCGTCGAGTAATGTAAAACCTCATCCGTCGACCGTGAGCAAGCCTATCAGTAAAGCCAAATTCGTTAAGTTAAATGAAATGTATGGATCAGTTTCTAAGAATTTTGTTACAGGAGAATCGAGTCAAGTTAAGAAAGGGAAAAAGGCTAATATTGGTCATATGGCTGTCAAGCAATTGAGTGACAAACTTGAAAAGATTGAGGTTAAAACAGAGGCTAAAAAGAAAAATAATAGAAATGGTAAAGTAGGAATTAACAAACACAATAACTACACAACTGATAAATATGCTCCAAGAAAAATCTATATCAAGTGTGGTAGTGTAAATTATTTGTCTGTTAATTGCAAATCTGTCATGCCTACTTCCATACCTATGCCACCTCACTTTCCCAACATGAATGCCATACCTCCTATGCCTTTGAATGTTATGTCTACACAGAATATGAATGCACAGTTTGCTAATATGCCATTTGCACCTAATCCTTATTATGCTGCATTTAGTATGCCACAAATGTCATTTGGCATGCCTTACTGGAATTACATGTTCACTAGTAGCATGCCATTCCCTGTTAATTAAAGTATGCATGATAATTCTGTTATGATGAATGGTTTCAAAGGCCCAACTCAAATGACTAAGGATGAATCTGATATCCCCAAGTCAAATGAGATAAAGCCTAAGAAACAGAAAAAAAGCTAACAAGGTAGGACCCAAGGAAACTTGGGTACCAAAAATTAACTTGATTTGATTTTGATGTGTGCAGGGAAATAGAAAGAATTTATAGTACTTGGATAGTGGTTGTTCAAGACACATGACTGGTGATTCAAGGAGAGAGCTGGCCCAAGTATTACTTTTGGAGATGACAACAAGGGTTATACTGTGGGATATGGCTTGATTTCAAAAGACAATGTCATCATTGAGGAGGTTGCCTTAGTGGATGGTCTCAAGCACAATTTGTTGAGTATCATCCAGCTTTGTGATAAAGGCAATTCAGTAACCTTCAACTCAGAAGCCTGTGTTATTACTAACAAAAGAAGCAACAAAGTGGTTCTCACTGGTGTGAGAAAAAGAAATGTGTACCTAGCTGACTTCAACTCATCTAATGCAGAATCTGTTACTTGTCTTCTCAACAAAGCAAGTCAGGATGAAAGTTGGTTATTGAAGGGTTTTTAGCACATAAACGCAGCGAAAACGTAAATTTAAATCTTAAAAAAAACCGAAACCCTCTGCAGGATCCATGCAAAAAATAATATTTAATTCATAGTTCAGTATGTTTACCTTAAGAAGCTTTACGTTAATGGAAAGATGGAGGTCTTTAATGGCGATCCAAAAATGATGAACGGAGATCCTTAGCAGCTGTTCCTCAAGTGTGAAGCACTCCACCGGTATCCACCAAGAAAACGATGTAATGAAGGAGGAGGAGGTGGAGAGAATTAGGGTTTTTGTAAATCTTTTGGTTGAGGCAAAAATAGGGTCTATAATAGTATATTTATAGGCAAAATTTTCAGCTGAAAATTTTCCCATAAAATATTATTATTATTAACCCTTTATTATTCTCATTAATAATTAAAACACCTTTTAATTATTAATCCTTTTTCTAAACACTTTAGAAATAATTCTCTCTCTTGATTTAATTTCCAAAAATTAAATTCTTAATTAATAATATTAAGAACCTTTTCTTAATTAATTTATAATCAATTAAATCTCATTAATTAATCATATTTAATGAATTAGAGAATTTATATAAATAATGGAGGTGATACAAAGAAGAAGACGAGGCATACAAGAAGTCTAAACAAAGAAGAAGACTTATGTAATAAGTAGTTGTATTTATTTCCATCACCATATTAGATTGACCTTGATCTTTATCATGAGTTTGATAAAGATCACATAGGATGGGGCCATAACCAAACACATTTACTTTATTGCACTTTTCATTTACTTGTTTATTTAATTTTATATATGAGATATATGCCAATGTTTACCATGCGATGATAGATTTAGGTGAACTTAAATCAATATAAGGCGTGCTCAAGAAAATCTAGAATAAGAATCGTTTATTGCCTTAACAATAAATATTATGAATACGATCATGAGATTCTTGTGTTTATGAAACACGTAATTGAATATGAATTTTCAATATTGAGAGAAAGGATGATTCTGTCAACAACAGATTTCTATCTGTAAGAAAGGGTTATTAAGTGACGCCTCTTGACAATGCTCCACCCGATCTGGGAATCATCTGATTATCGATTATTGATTTGAAATATTTAATTTAAAAGGAAGAATCTCTTTATAATATGATTATGATTGTAATGTAATATAATCCCTCTAAAATTAAATAATATCAAGTAGTAATTGGCCAATGACACAACGGGCTTGTGTCGGTCATAGCCTTCCAACATGGTAGAAATTGGTTCTTATTTTTAAAACATTGTCATTTCGTGCTACAGCCGAGGGCTTTGATTTCGAAATAAGAAATACTTGTCTATTACATAGAGATGTGTACATTGAATTAGAATCTAAAGGTCGGTGCGTGCCACAGCCGTGGGCCGTTGGAGACTGATTCAATTGTACGAAATGTTGGGTTAGACTTGACTTAGAATATTAAGTTTGTCGTGCCACAGCCGTGACTCAATTATTCAAGAGGCTAAAGTTATATTAGGGAATAACATAAGATGTAATTGACAAGAGTTGTCTGCCTATTGAACATCACATGACATTTCATGCCACAGCCGAGGTTGTGTGATGGAATATAGGATCCCTATTCCCACTAGCATTATGAATGCTTAATTTTCACTTAGGGGGTTGAATAAATTAGATAAACTAGTGGGAGAAACTTATGAATAAAGACCTGATTCATATAGTGTTTTGAAATAAAATTGAATATTTGCTAAGTGTTGTTATGTGTTTATCATTTACAGATTTACTATATTCGTCATGTCTTCTGCACTATCACTCTGAAGCATACTAGATGCTCACAAGTTGAGTGGTTTTAATTTAGCTGTTTGTTTTCACTATAACAAGTTGGGGCACTGAAAGAGGAACTGCAAGGTTTACCTTGCAGAATTGAAGAAGAAGAAGGGTAGTAAGACTACCGCTTCTGATTCAGGCATGTTCATGATCGAAGTTAATATGTCACTAGGTCAAATTTCTACTTGGGTATTAGATACCGCCTGTGGTTCTCATATTTGCAATTCATTGCAAGGACTAAAGGGAAGTAGGACTCTTGAAAAATATGAGGTGATTCTACGTATGGGCAATGGAGCAAGGGTTGCAGCCATATCTGTAGGATCATTTAGTTTACATATGTCTACGGGCAAGACTATTATTCTGAATAATTATTATTACGTTCCCTCTATTGTGAGGAATATTGTTTCTATCCCTTTGTTGGATTTGGATGGTTTTTCATTTATTATTAAGAATTGTGAATGTTCTATCATTAGAGATAATGTTCTTTATGGACATGGTATAATAAATAATGGTCTGTATGTATGTGACGTAAAGCATGATTTACTTCAAATTGAACAAACTAATAAAAGAAAATGAGATGATGAAAATCTGACCTATTTATGGCACTGTAGGCTAGGTCATATTAGTGAAAATAGACTGCGGACATTGCATAAGGAAGGGTTACTTGACCCCTTTGATTTTGAATCATATCCTACATGCGAGTCTTGTCTATTGGGTAAAATGACCAAATCTCCATTTAGTGGACATGGAGAGAGGGCTGCAGATTTGCTAGGATTGGTACACACAGATGTATGTGGATAAATGTCTATGCAAGCCATGGGTGGATTTTCGTACTTCATTACTTTCATAGATGATAGATCTAGATTCAGATATGTGTATTTGATGATACACAAGTCTGAAGCCTTTGAAAAGTTCAAAGAATATAAACAAGAAGTGGAGAAACAAACCAAACACAGTATTATAACTCTTCGATCAGTTCGAGGTGGTGAATACTTGAATGGAGAGTTTCTAGATTATCTCAAAGAAAATGGTATAGTCTCCCAGTGGACTCCTCCATATACTCCACAGTTGAATGGGGTATCTGAAAGGGGAAATCGAACTTTGTTAGACATGGTTTGGTCCATGATGAGCTATGCGAATCTTCCAGTATTCCTATGGGGTTATGCATTGGAAACCTCAACATATTTACTGAATAAGGTGCCTTCCAAATCTGTTCCTCAAACACCATATGAGATATGGAAAGAAAGGAAACCGAGTCTTAAACACGTTAAGATTTGGGGATGTCCAGCTTATGTCAAGAAAGTTGACCCAGATATGCTGGAATCTCGATTCGTAAAATGTAATTTTGTGGGATATCCTAAAGAGACTTTGGGGTATTACTTTTACACCGATCATCGGGTGTTTGTCTCCAGACATGCTACCTTCTTGGAAAAGGAGTTTATCCTTGAAGGAAACAGTGGGAGCAAAATTGAACTTGATAAAGTTCAAGAAGCACAAACTACTACGGATCAAGTGGAAACACCTGTTCAGACTGAACAACCTTCTGTGGAACAGCCCATTCGTAGGACAGGGAGAGTGTCTCGCCAAAATGAGAGGTATTATGGCCTTGTCATTGAGAATGGCAATGAGTTGTCAATCATTGATGATGACGACCTTGTGACCTATAATGAGGCTATGAGTAATGTTGACTCGGAGAAATGGCATAGTGCCATGAAATCCGAAATGGAATCTATGTATACCAACTAAGTATGGACTCTGGTTGAGGCGCCTGAAGGTGTTAAGCCTATTGGGTGCAAGTGGGTATACAAATGAAAGATTGGAGCAGATGGCCAGGTGGAGACCTATAAGGCCAGGCTCGTGGCAAAAGGATTCAAACAAAGGCAAGGGATTGACTTTGATGAAACTTTTTCGCCTATAGCCCTGTTAAAATCTATTCGGATTTTGTTTGCGATTGCTGCTTACTACGACTATGAGATCTGGCAAATGGACGTGAAAATAGCCTTCCTCAATGGGGAACTTGAGGAGGAAGTGTATATGACACAGCCAGAGGGTTTTCTTTCCAAGGGAAATGAACACCTAGTGTGTAAGCTGCTACGAACCATATATGGTTTAAGGCAAGCTTCTCGTAGATGGAACATCCGTTTTGATGAGACAATCAAAGAGTTTGGTTGTAACGCCCGGGAAATATTATGTATTTATTTTTATCAATAAATAATTATTATGTGAGTTTATGTGAATTTTGGTAAATTATTTGATAATTGATATTAATATCTGGATGTTTATTTCTGATGAAAATGTGAATATTTTAATTTTTAATTATCCAGAATTAAATCTAGATAATTTTGATATTTTCTGGTAATTTTTGGATAATCATATGATTTTATAAGGATTTATAGAATTAACAATGATTATTTTTACATAATTATAAAATTACTTTTTAGAATCAGAAATTGTCCCACTTTAGTCGTTTTTGCGTTTTTACAACCCGAAACTCTTCCGAAAACTCCATCCTAACCTAATCTGATAATTCTGAACACTTTTCATGTTTTGACTTTTTCGACCTGGGGTACGGTTTGACCTGTACGAGTCTCGGTGTGAAATTTTCGATAAGCAAATCATTTTATATATCGATAAAAGTCCATATTCTCAAAAGACGAGACATTATTATCTTATTTCGTCTAAATTATTTTATAGGAAGCTCTGTTTTGATAATTATCCGAATTGGGTATCAAAATTGTATCATTATTTAGTTACTTAGAGGCTAAGTAGCCCATTTTCGGATCGATATGTAAATATAATTATTGAAATATTAAATAAATAAGATATGTGATGGTTCTGTCAACCTTGTGTTGCTGTATCATAAATTGTTTGTGCTTTGTTCGATGCGAAGATTACTTTTATAATTGATTATCAAACTATATGCATTTAATTCATTTTAAAGGGATTTTATTGAATATTTATTCTTAAAAATGCTAAAATTGTTTCTAAAATTATTTTTATTATTTTAAAATTTTATTTATTATTTTTTTAGGGGCTTATAAAATTTGGAAATCAATATTTTATTTATTTCTTTGATTTTAAATGATTTTCTGATCTTATTTAATTGTAAAAAAATCAGTATTTAATTCCTGAGTTATTTAAAAATTACGAAATTCATATTTTTTATTATTAGTTTGAAATATTCCGAGAATTGTAGAATTTGTTCGGAGATTTTTGGGATTTATTCGACCGCGCGTCGGTTCGTTTAATCGATAATTACGGGTCAGATAGTACATTAGTTGCGGAGATTATTCAATAAAAAAAAATAATAATAATAAACAAAACAAAAAGGGGAGAGGGGTAATCGGGTTCAACCCGTTCCTTCTCTTTCAGTTCGTTTATTCACCTAATCCCTAAATCAATCTCTCTTCTCCCCTATATCTCACACAGCCCTCTCTCTCTAATCTCTTCTGTCTCGCTTCTGTCTTTCTCTCCCTGTTATTTCCCTTTCCCCTTTTCTCCCTGTGTTTCCTTCGTCTACCTCCTGTGGTGCCGGCTTTTTCTTCCCCGTTTCCGGTAAGCCACCCGTCGCCCTATTCCTGTTCGCTGTCGTTCAGTTTTCCAGGTACCAATAAATTTTTGCCGTTGTTGACAATGACTTTTAACGAGTCAACAGTGGACCGTGATGATTTTAATCTGAGTCCTACATTTATAAATGAAATAAAATTAATTTCGAAACGAAAATTACGGATAAAAATATAAATAAAAACGTAAAAGTACGGATGTTAATAATAAATAATTGAAATTGTGATGGTGTTTGGGATTGCATATTGGATTGGATATTGTTGATGTTGGTTGTGAATTTGACGTCGAATTATTTCGACGGGTAGGCCGATAAATAAAGGAGACGCTGCCCGATTTTTCGGGAAATTAATTCTGAAAATACGGGAACGTAACCTATAATTATCGGAGACGTCGAATAACCATATACAATTATATTATATGAACTTGATTGCGATTGAGACAAGATAATTTAGAAATAATCGACTACCCTGCTTTTCAAAACGACGAGTATACGTATTTTCTAAAAATAAATACCGAACCGAGTCTCAAAAATGTGAACCATAATTGCTATGTGTATTTCGATAATACATATAAATATGAATTTGGTTATGAAATCGTATGGGTAGAATGGGGTGACAATTTGATGTTAAGCTTAAGCGGTTATCTGAATTAGGGAATTTCAACCCTCTAGGTTTAGACGGAAGAACCGAGACATGACATCGGGCTAGGAACGATCTAGTGATTAGACGTCGAGATCAACGAAGTTCCAACTGAAGAGTCTAAGTTGGGATCGTATTCAGAATAGGATAGTAGTTTGACGATAAAGTCGAACGATCAAAGTCGAACCAAAGGCAACCAGTAATAACGGTTAAAGCTTATTGAGGCAAGTATTCATGATTTTTTTAATACTACAAGTATTCTTGAATTTTCTTTTAAATACTGCAATTATTTCTTCGATCCTATTCTAAGTTTAGAACAGTTAAATGTTTTACATTTCGCTGCAATTACTCATATTATGCTTGTTCATTTATTCTTGTTCATGTAATTCGATTGCTCTCGTGAGCAAATACCCATTCTTTCGGGTTATTTGCGAACCCTGAATTGGGATGTTTTGAATTCAAAATGGTTTGACATCAAGACACTCTACGGGCTGGATATAGTGATACTTTGGGGATTAAGTTTTACTTAATCCTAAGGACCGAAACATAATCGGTGCCTTGAGATGGGCCGTAGTGCCTGGGGACCCGACTGGATCTATATAGGTAGGTATAAATCTGCACTGTATCCTGACTGATCAGCAGGGTATAAGTGTTAACTAGTGTCCAGTCTAATTTATTGTTGATCGCCATTAATGGCATTCCTTATTGAAATAAAATGTGATTATGGATTAAAGTTATTCTTTCTTAGCACTCAGTTTCGGGAAATTACAATGTTTCTAAATAATTTCGAGGTTCAGATTGTTGCTGCAACATTAGTTGCTCAGTAATAATTAGAATCTTGAATGAATTGAGATCTTCTTAATTATTCAACCCATCCTTATCAGGCTGGTTTAGCAGGCTAAGTCTATGGAAACTTAGTCGATAATGATGGATACTGAATAGTTAGGAATTTCTTGAACGTCATTTTATGAATAGTTATTACATTCGTTGCTCAAGTATGAAGTGTTACCAGAAACTATTTTGAAAACACGTGATCTCTGAAGCTCTTACAAAATGTCAGTATTTTCTATGTGAATTATAGCAATGCAAATCAAATTGATTTTAATAAAATGAAGTATATCCTTTAAATGATTTTGTATTTCGCTCTTCAAAATATTTAAGAGATTTTGTCCGGAAGTTTTCTTTGATATTAATTTTTGAAACTCAAAATTATATACTTGCTGGGCATTTTTGACTCACTCTTACTTTGTAAATTCTTATTTCTGCCAGAAACAGATAAGGATAAAAAATGAATAGCTCTGATAGACAGCAAGAGTTAGAAAACTTCCGCTGCGAGAGGTTGAAGGTGTTGGAAGATTGTGACAAGAACATTAGTTCAAAGGTATTCTCATTTGTATTTTAGTTATTATAAGTTGTAGAAGGTTAGATTCTTGTTTCATACCATAACCTGTAAACGATCCAGATTCAAGGGGTTATTTATTTATTCTTTATTTTATGTAATGATTGTTTAAGTGACACCAAATCTTGACCCCGGATTTGGGGCGTTACAGTTTGGCATCAGAGCTGCAGGTTATGGGTCACTGAAATAAGAATAGGTGAGAGTAGGATATGAATGATAGGTCGTACAAGATAGGAAAGACCCTAGGCATACTCAGGTTAAGTTGAGTTGAGTGCGAATTAGGGTTAGCAGATCCGATCTGGAGTTGCTAAGATAGGATCGTTGAGAAAGTGTAAGGCGAATATCATAACATTTTAGGTATATTGAGTTCTCAGATTATACAATAATGAGGAATCGACGGATCGACGGAGACGGGGTATGTTACCCTATTTTTCACGTGGTTTTGAAAAGTATGCGATCTATTCTTGTGAGAATTTATATAAGAGAAGCTACGATTTAACTTAGGTATTAGGACGAGTTCCACGTCAAAGGCAACCAGTTGATGGAAGCTGATGAAGAAATAACGTTGCACGTTTCGAAGGCACCACCGTTACGAAAAGATTCTTATCACTTATCGGGAGCTGCGTAAGGAATGGTATCTACCTTATTAGGTATAGGAAAGTCTAGCAAGGAGGTACGACCCTATCTACAGACAGAACATCGAATCGCATGCGTGATTGTGAGCATAACGTCAAGGACGATGACAAGAATGTCAAAGACAGTACTAAATGTCAACGTTGCGGTGGAATTGTGAATAAAATGATATACGACGGCCAATGAAGTCTCGTTAACTAATAAGTGTGAGTGTAATCCAAGGAATAGTGGAAGAGGTACCGAAGTGGAAAGACCCTTATAGGGGCATTCTTTTAACTAGACATTTCATTGGTAAATCAAGAAAGTAGCAAGTAACTTATATAGTAATGATGACTAAATATTTGATTTTTAAAACTTTAAAATTAGATTTCGGAAATGATTTTCTTCATCAACTTTCAGAGGATTTTTGCATGAAATGAATTTTACAAATTTGTTGTCGAATTACTATTTATGTTCTTGTTATTATAAATAGAAAATGATCTAAAAAGAAGAATGGAAGTAGACTCAGTGTTGTTAATTAGAAGGGCCAAGTAGACCCACCAGCAGGGAGAAGGTTTAAAGGTTGCTGCGGAAAATGAAAGTAAACGTTATTTAATAAAATCAATAATTGAATCAACATATAAAAATATTATTTAACCAATTTATAAAATTATTAAAATTTAACAAGATTCGTGATTCGAATGGATGGAGGATGATTGAAGGAAATGGCAGAATCTTCTAGATGATTGGAGAAGAATCGTATTTTTTTTATCGACAAAATTGAGGCATTGCGTGATTGATGGGTATTTTACGCGACATAGATGAAATCTGAAGCCGTGATTATAAATTTTGGGAGGAAGCGATTAAGATCAAATCATTGAAGCATTGGATGTAAAGGCATTTCCAGACAGCACTTCGAGGCAATGATGTGACTTGAATCGTGAACCTGTATTCGCACGATCCTGAAGGCAGATATAGGTGAAGCATGGGAGGTGATTAACACTGATATTCTTTCTTCTAATACGATAGTATATGTTTATCTTGATTCGTGAATATATCTGAGCTTCTTCTGTTGATAAATTATATGAGGCGGAAATGAAAGAAAATTTCCTATATATTCCTTCTGAATTGTTTCTTTTCTCAAACTATTGATTTCTAATTGAGACAACAGTGTTGTGATACGACGTTTTGTCGAAATGACGAAAAGTCGGGTGGGACGCCACCTAATCATGTGTTGTATGCCATATAGTATGAAAGACTGGCCATCTTAAGTACGAATATGGTTGTCTCATTCTTCACTCATTTTTCTTCCTTCAATATTCTGGTTTACAAATTCTTTCAATTAGTTGTTGCATTGTTATTCCTTATTCCGTATTTAATCAAAATCATGTTCACAAACTCTCCTTTTGCATAAAGTCTGTTCTCTGACGATTTCATAAGAAATGAAATAGTGTGATACGTGGAACCATACAACGAACATAGATACGACTGCAAATCGATAAATGGTGGACATCTGCGAGCGAGGAAAAAAAATGAATGCACCGACAAATGTGGACATGGAAAAAATATCAAGTCAGATAGTTGTTCATGTTATGAGGATCTCATCAGTATGGTAAATTGCGTCAACGTAATGCACTTCAAACCAGAGGATTTCGAAGCGAAACGAATGGTTAGCGAATCGTACATTAATTACGAAATAAGGAAGTGATGTGTGCTCAAACGGAGCAAACGAGTATCGGGACGACGATCAAAGATCAAGGAAATTCTGAACAATGACTCAGACATGCAATTACGACGTGAAACATCCTTTCGTCGCTGAAAGATACCGGTCGTGAAGATTCAAGATGGAAGAAATCTTAAATGTAATCGAACTTCGAACGTGTTCTTCAAGAAATTGTAAAATTCTGTAACTTGCATAAATAAGTGATTCTGAATTCCATGCTCATACCTGGGTCAGTAATGAAAGTTCGATGCAAAGCCATAAGTGGAGATGAAGCAATGGTGACTCGACCGTGGACCCTTTTAAGAAGTAACGATATAACAATTAAGTTTCTATCAGATTACGACGGTAATAATGAAAACCGTGTGTGGTTATTAAAAGATAAATGATTGTTGTGATTGGTTAAAGGATGCAGCGTAATTCTTAAAAGTAACTGTACATAATTAGTAATGACAAGAAATAAGTTAAAATACTCGCAAAATAAAATTTTGAGAAACGAGACAAATTTTACAGTTCACTAATAAAATTTTGTAAGATTTTGAAAGAACTAGAAAGGGAGTGGTTATATTAATCCTTGTTAATTTAAGATCTTAAGTCTCATTTTAAAAGATAAATGATATGTCGATCAGATGCTAATCCAAAGGGATATAATCTGAATTGTGTTGAATGGATGGATGTGGTTGATTGATGGTGTCGGCGTAAGTCCGACTGGTAGTCAATGGTGTAGGAGAAGTGTTGCCCAAACTTTCAGAAATTACCCTATAGTTAAGGACATAGAAGTATATTATCGTTCTCGTCAGTACTCCAAATAATCGCGATCTTGGTTCTTAAGAAAGTTGTTGTGACCAAATCGACTTTATATAATTGGTCTTTGATTCCAGTTAGCTAGTCAGCACTTGGTTTAAGTGATCAGTTACAGAAGTTAATTGGTCAACTTTACCAACTAATGGGTAGTTAAATGGAGATCGATTCCTATTAGATCAAGTCAAGCTCTAACATAATTTTCAGATTCGAAATCAAAGCAATTAGCAATTTGGAGGAAGCAATAGCATCAGCAGAAGTAGAAATTTGAAAAAGTAGTGTAATGTTGTTGCAAGCCTGTGCTAGATTTTATCTAGACGAATACGCTTTTTCAATAGAAAAAAAGGGATAAAAGTTATCGGAAGAGACAAAATAAGGAAATGTTATCAATCATAATGACGTTCCAGGAAGAACTTGGATGTATACCCACATCGAATGACGAATTAATGAAAGATTTAAAAGTACACTTCTTTTGAACGGCGATTGAATGGAAGTCGCGGTAGAATAACGGAAAGCTCGCAAATTCAAGCATCCAATGAACGACGGAGATTGATGAAGTCCGCATGTGAACTCAGGAAAAGAGATGATAATCAATGAAGAGAAGTCAAACACGTGATTTGTGATACATCAAGCAAGGCTAAGGAAATAGCTACCGAGGAAATTCGATAATTCTGTTAGTAAAAATTTAAATAGTACAAATAAAAGCCTTCATTCCAGTGTGAACTCCAGAAATGACCTATCCAATAATAAACAAAGTAATATTACTAAGAAAAAGAAATTTGTTATGTATGTAAAAAGATAATGAATAATGAGAATGAAGAACTAATCAAGACAAGAAGTGGAATCAAAAGGATGATAAAGAAATTTATAAAATAATCCAGAAAATATGCAAGTTGGGAACGTCGGTTGTGCCTGAACTATTAGGAGAATGAGGTGAAACGTCGATAGTTGGAGATAGGAATTTCATTCAAGGAATGAGTGTAAACAGGAATGATTAAACAAAGGAATTAATGGCAAACGATTGGAGAAGCGCATTGCAATGAATCTCAAAATGGAATTCTTTAGAACTAAAGTGAAGTCCCGGAGGTTCGAATGAATGCTTTATCAAGATTACCTCAAGGAATGAGGTGAGGATTTCTCGTCGGTTACTGCACAGAGTCAAGCTAGTGACAAAGGCCCGTATCGTCTAACTCAATAGGGATGAAATAATAAGTGAAGTAAAACCTCAGAAATGTGAAATGTAAGAATAAGAAATAAAAAGTATTTTTTGCTAAGCACAAAAGTGGTTATGGAAAAGAAAATAGATATATGAGGATACGCATCGATTATCAGAAATTGTAAGTTTGAAGGTTAAGTGAACACAATGTACCAGGAGTATTGAGATATAGTGATCGTATTTATTGATAACATCCTCGCCAATTCAAGGACTAAGGAAGACTAAGTCGAACGACTGAAGATATGCTTGCGAAGAGCTGGAAAATAGCAGTTGCATTCTTAGCTTCAAAGATATGAATTCTGGGTATAATGGATTATGAGCTCCGGTGTGTGGTTAACTCCAAACAGGAAAGGTCCATTTAAGAATAGATGTTTCAAATAGAAATAAAAGGGTAAATACCATTAAGATTGTTGAGAAATGGTTAAAAGAATTGGAAAAGTTAGAAATTAAAGAATAAGTTTTAATCCGTCTTCTGGGTTATGCTGATACTTACTTTGTTGTTGAATATCAAAGGTGGTATTAATGTAGATGATTGATGTTGACTTCGGTATGAAACGTTGTGAGCATCAAAGTTCGTATTGATATCTAATTTGATAGGACAATAAAATGAGTATTAGTACCAAGAGACCGGGTTTTGAATAAAGTTATGAATCATTTCAAATTAATATATTTCCTTTCAAATAGTAGCAGATTCTCACTTGATGAAGCTACTTGATAGTGATTGAAAAGGAATAGAAGTGTGCTACCAAATGGTGAGTAGATGCAATTGCCGAGATTTTTCTTTTTAGCTTTTGAATAGATGTAGAACATTTCGAAGCATCAGACATCATAAACTCAGGACATCGAGTGCAGACGAATAGGAAATGGAAGAGACCGATTAAAGATTGTTGAATACGATTGGAAACGATTATAGGTTAATTCAACCGAACAGAAGGAGACATGATAAGTAGAGAGTAACAGTAAATGAAAATAGAAATTTCATGAACAGGAAACTATTAGAATCAGAAAGAAAAGAAGGTTAGTGTAAATTAAGTTAGTCCTTTGAAATAGTGAGATAGATAGAACGATTGTGAATGAATTGGTCTTGTTGTTACAGATGTAACAAGTCCATAAGACATTTATGAGTGTATGACTATGAAGAGTAATTTAGCTCCAAATATGTGAAATAAAAGATTGAGTTAGGAGTTGCGTGAGCAACTGATAGAGTTGATGACGGTAAAAGGCCGTTGAGTTGTGATTAATGTGATGAAAACTGAGAAATCATAAGAAAGATACTTGAAAAGCATCATGGTCTGTTCCTTAGCATGATTCTGAGGACAGAATCCTTTTAAGGGGGGAAGAATGTAACGCCCGAGAAATATTATGTATTTATTTTTATCAATAAATAATTATTATGTGAGTTTATGTGAATTTTGGTGAATTATTTGATAATTGATATTAATATCTGGATGTTTATTTCTGATGAAAATGTGAATATTTTAATTTTTAATTATCCAGAATTAAATCTAGATAATTTTGATATTTTCTGGTAATTTTTGGATAATCATATGATTTTATAAGGATTTATAGAATTAACAATGATTATTTTTACATAATTATAAAATTACTTTTTAGAATCAGAAATTGTCCCACTTTAGTCGTTTTTGCGTTTTTACAACCCGAAACTCTTCCGAAAACTCCACTCTAACATAATCTGATAATTCTGAACACTTTTCATGTTTTGACTTTTTCGATCCGGGGTACGGTTTGACCTGTACGAGTCCCGGTGTGAAATTTTCAATAAGCAAATCATTTTATATATCGATAAAAGTCCATATTCTCAAAAGATGAGACATTATTATCTTATTTCGTCTAAATTATTTTATAGTAAGCTCTGTTTTGATAATTATCCAAATCGGGTATCAAAATTGTATCGTTATTTAGTTACTTAGCGGCTAAGTAACCCATTTTTGGATCGATATGTAAATATAATTATTGAAATATTAAATAAATAAGATATGTGATGGTTCTGTCAACCTTGTGTTGCTGTATCATAAATTGTTTGTGCTTTGTTCGATGCGAAGATTACTTTTATAATTGATTATCAAACTATATGCATTTAATTCATTTTAATGGGATTTTATTGAATATTTATTCTTAAAAATGCTAAAATTGTTTCTAAAATTATTTTTATTGTTTTAAAATTTTATTTATTATTTTTTAGGGGCTTATAAAATTTGGAAATCAATATTTTATTTATTTCTTTGATTTTAAATGATTTTATAATCTTATTTAATTGTAAAAAAAATCAGTATTTAATTCCCGAGTTATTTAAAAATTACGAAATTCATATTTTTTTATTATTAGTTTGAAATATTCCGAGAATTGTAGAATTTGTTCGGAGATTTTTGGGATTTATTCGACCGCGCGTCGGTTCGTTTAATCGATAATTACAGGTCAGATAGTACATTAGTTGCGGAGATTATTCAATAAAAAAAATAATAATAATAAACAAAACAAAAAGGGGAGAGGGGTAATCGGGTTCAACCCGTTCCTTCTCTTTTAGTTCGTTTATTCACCTAATCCCTAAATCAATCTCTCTTCTCCCTTATATCTCACACAACCCTCTCTCTCTCTAATCTCTTATCTCTCGCTTCTGTCTTTCTCTCCCTGTTATTTCCCTTTCCCCTTTTCTCCCTGTGTTTTCTTCGTCTACCTCCTGTGGTGCCGGCTTTTTCTTCCCCGTTTCCGGTAAGCCACCCGCCGCCCTATTCCTGTTCGCCGCCGTTCAGTTTTCCGGTCAAGGGCTGCCTGTGTGCGTTTTTGTGTGTACCATTTTTGCGAGTGTCTTGCTGTGTGTGTTTGTTTCCCCTGTCCTCTGTGCCCTGTTACCTTGCTGTGTCGCCTGCGTTTTTGGTTGTTTTCTGGCCGCCTTGATTTTCCGATTGCGCGCGTAGGCGCGTGTGCTGTGGTCGTTTAATTACTTATTTTAATTACTGACTGAATTTTTGATTCTTGTAGATCATTTGATTGATTTTCGTGAAATAAATAAATAAATTCATGGAGGAGTAAATTTAATGAATCGGTAGAATTTATTTGGAAACCCGAATTTTATCGGGTACCAATAAATTTTTGTCGCTGTTGACAATGACTTTTAACGAGTCAACAGTGGACCGTGATGATTTTAATCTGAGTCCTACGTTCATAAATGAAATAAAATTAATTTCGAAACAAAAATTACGGATAAAAATATAAATAAAAACGTAAAAGTACGGATGTTAATAATAAATAATTGAAATTGTGATGGTGTTTGGGATTGCATATTGGATTGGATATTGTTGCTGTTGGTTGTGAATTTGACGTCGAATTATTTCGACGGGTAGGCCGATAAATAAAGGAGACGCTGCCCAATTTTTCGGGAAATTAATTCTGAAAATACGGGAACGTAACCTATAATTATCGGAGACGTCGAATAACCATATACAATTATATTATATGAACTTGATTGCGATTGAGACAAGATAATTTAGAAATAATCGACTACCCTGTTTTTCAAAACGACGAGTATACGTATTTTCTAAAAATAAATACCGAACCGAGTCTCGAAAATGTGAACCATAATTGCTATGTGTATTTCGATAATACATATAAATATTAATTTGGTTATGAAATCGTATGGGTAGAATGGGGTGACAATTTGATGTTAAGCTTCAGCGGTTATCTGAATTAGGGTATTTCAACCCTGTAGGTTTAGACGGAAGAACCGAGACGTGATATCGGGCTAGGAACGATCTAGTAATTAGACGTCGAGATCAACGAAGTTCCAACTGAAGAGTCTGAGTTGGGATCGTATCCAGAATAGGATAGTAGTTTGACGATAAAGCCGAACGATCAAAGTCGAACCAAAGTCAACCAGTAATAACGGTTAAAGCTTATTGAGGCAAGTATTCATGATTTTTTAATACTGCAAGTATTCTTGAATTTTCTTTTAAATACTGCAATTATTTCTTCGATCCTATTCTAAGTTCAGAATAGTTAAATATTTTACATTTCGCTGTAATTACTCATATTATGCTTGTTCATTTATTCTTGTTCCTGTAATTCGATTGCTCTCGTGAGCAAATACCCATTCTTTCGGGTTATTTGCGAACCCTGAATTGGGATGTTTTGAATTCAAAATGGTTTGACATCAAGACACTCTTCGAGCTGGATAGTGAAGAAGAGGCATTGGACATAGGGGGAGAAGTAGGTTCAAGTTCAAGATCAGGAATGCCATCATGGGCATTTTCAAAGCACTGTGATATGCACTACTTCAAGACAACCCTGATTCAACTAATCAATCAGACAAATACTGCTCTTCAAACCACTACAAATGCTAACACCAAGAAGCTCCTTCAAGCACATCTTGCTTCTCTGCAACTACAACAAATTCAAGGCTTCCAACATGCTAGAGATGTTAACACCATCAAGGGTGACATTGATGAGATGAAGAAGGCCATTTCAGACAAAATAGATTCTAAACTTCCAGAAGCCACAATGCTTGACATCAAGAGGCAACTCAGAAAGAATTTTTATCTTGCCACAAAGATAGATGCCTTGGACACAAGGATGACAACTATGGAAGCATCTCTAACTGCCATTCATCTCCATCAAGCTCAACAGACAGATTTACTTCAGAAACTGATGGATGCTCAAACCTCCTCCTCTACTCAACTTGATAATAACAAAAAGGGGGAGAAAGGACCAAGTGAGGGGGAGAAGCTTCAAATTCAAATCAGTAAAGTAATTGTGCCCATTATTACTTTCACCAAGCCACCAGTAACAAATAGTATAGATCTGATCAATGCAGCAGCAGTCAATTTAAGAGAAGCTGAAAAGGAGCAGTTGAAGCCAATCAACTGGGAGAAAATTGATGAGGACATACAAAGGAAGTTTGGGCTAGTAAAGGAGCCAGTAAAGTCAGCCATTCACCACTCTGAAGTCAAACAGATTTTTGTGAATGAAATGAGCATGAACTATCTGGAAAGAGGACATCCATCCTGCATCAAATCTACAAAAGCTGAAATTATTCTGAAGCCAAGGGTGAACTATCCAAAATCATCATTAAAGAACCCTTTGGATACAGTGTATGAGACACCTAAACCTGATGAGAAGAAGCTTCTGTCAAGGTCAATTGCCTTCTACAAGGATCCAACTGATTCGGCTTTAAAAAGAAGAATTGCTAAAGTTTTCAGGAATGGGAAAGAAGTTTATATGGTGGCTAGACATCCTCAATTTGCTCAAGCAAAGAGAGATGAAAAGGCAAGATTGAAGCAGGAAAAGAAGCAAGCTATTCTAGATGCCAAAAAGGCTAAGCAAAAGAAAGAGCAAGCTGCTATCTTGGCCAAGCTACAAGTTATGAAACCAACACAACAGATTATTTCTCAGCCATCTGGAATCACTGAATCTCAAGATCCAAAGAAGCAAGTTGAATCAGAACAGAAGAAATCTCAGAGATACAAGGAATTAGCCAAAAGAACCAAAAGGAAATTGAACTTTGTTGGTAAGTAATTGGAGGATCAGTTTCCCAAGGAATCCACTCCAACTTCAACTCAAGCATCAAAACCAACTGTGGTATTTGAAGATATCAAGGTGGTGGATCCTTACAGGAACATTCATGGTGAACCTATTGTGCTCAAGGATGAACCAATAGACTGGGAGAACCTACCAATTCCTGACTTCAATTTACCAATCCTTAACAAACCAAAGAGAACAAAGTCAAGAGCAGTCAAGAAAGTGAAGTTGTCACCTCTCAAATCCAAATTTCTAGTCCAAGCTCAATCTAAAGTCAACAAGGGAGATTACATGTACTTGTGTGATATCAAGGAATTCTCTGATTTAAATCTCTATCTGGATGAACTAGAAGAAGTGATAGGAATTGATGCATACAGAAATCTACCTGAAAGGTTAGTTTTCAAGTACAATGGAGGAAATGAGATTCAATGGCCACTTCACGGGATCCTTCAAGAAAGCCAAGCTATACTGATAAAGGTTTATTCATCTTTTAAGAAGAATTTTGGGTTCAATGTAACTGCAAGAAGATTGGTTCTAAAGAAGATTGAAGAACTGAGGAGTATTAGAGCTAAAGATGCACTCCCAAAGACTCTAATTATTCCTTACACAGGGAAAAAAGTGCATCTAAGGCCCTACTGGCTGATGGAGTTCATGGATGACAAAGGGGTTAGAAGATTTTTTAGAATAAAAGACCAATTGAGCATACCTGGCAATGAGACTCTCTTGGAGATGCAAGAAAAGATAAATCTCTCAGATTCTGATGAACTGGAATTCCACAGACAACTCCAAAATCAGATAGATGAAAATAACAGAAAGCTTGGAAAGAGATCTAGACCTTCAAGGAACTAGATAAATCTGCTCAGGCTAGAGGAGCACCTTGAAAATGACTGTGAGCTAAACTTTGTCCATTTTGTTAATTGAAGCACTTTACAGTTTTATCTACCTACTTTCAAAGTTGTATTTTTAGAGTGTTTTGTTATCATCAAGTTTCTCTTAATTTATGGCTACAATTCCAGTAGACATAAATTGGGGGAGATTGTTGTGTATATGTTGTGTACTTGATGATTTCATTAACAAAACACCTTGGTAGATTTTATTTAGTGAAAAATGTAGCACTCGACGGATAAGGATTATAGTCCCGATGGATGACTCAATATAGTCCCGATGGATGATGATTTATTATCCATCGAGTGAGTAGCTTATGTCACAATAAGTATGTAGCATATTTCTGCATACACATTGTTTAGATTCTGTAAGTAGTACTCAAGTCATGTTGACTTTAGCTAGATATGAATAATAGGTTGATTAATTGTACATAGATGATGTCTTGTAATCCTGCATAAATGAAATGAAGTCAAGTGCCAGATTGTTACCCGACGGATAAACAACAATGCCATTCGACGGATGATTAACTAGACAACCCGACGGATGATCATGAACTCGACGGATGATCATGAACTCGACGGATGATCATGAACCCGACAGATAAAGAATTCAAACATCTGTTGACAGTGACAACACAGTCACATGCGTCGAGTGTATGCAAATGGAATGTGGAAGCCTATTCAACTGGGTTTCGAGAACAAAGAAGCATTGCCATTTCCATGCTATTATGAAGATATTCAAAAATGCTGGAATAGAGTAATAAAGAAGAATAATATTAGACTTGATAGTTTTTGTTTTATTATCTTGTCTTATTGCTTTGTAAACTTGGTGATATATAAACCAAGAAGCAGCAAATAGAATAACTAACTAAGCAACCAAGAGAGAAACATTTGTAAGTTGTATTCTCAGTATTTCACTGTATTCTTAGTTGTTCATTTGTAAGCAGCTGTGAGTTAATTGCTACACAGAGTTCTCTTGATATATTATATATATCTCTGGTGGATACATTCAAATCCACCAGAAAGTTTTTAAAGACCTGTGTTTTTAATTACTTGTGTTTTGATTCATTTCAAGTTATTATTCCGCATTCTACAAATCAACTCACACTGATATATATATATATATATATATATATATATATTTAAGTCAGAACAATTTTATTTGTGAAAAAGTTTCAAGAATTTCATTTAATCCCCCTTCTGTAATTCTTGTTGCATTGTTAAAGGACTAACACTATAGGTCAATACATCTCTGGTGTTGATATAGATGTCTTCCTTGTTGCAATCCGAGACTGTGTTGCCATAGACGACTGGATATTTTTTTTCTTAAATTTAGTATTAAAATTAATAAATGTATACATTGAAATCATTAAATCATTATTTTTAGAAAATAACAGTTTATAATAACTATGAATTTTTTAAAATTAATTTAAGCAATATGTATAGAATTTAAATTTATTTTAAAATAGAATTTTAATTTTTTCTTTAAAAATTATTTATTTGAATAAAAATTATTCATGGAGTTTTTCAGAAATTAAAAGTCCACCAAATAATTAAATTATTATAAATATTAAAGTATTTTGTTAAATTTTAAAAAAGAGAATAGATTTTGATAATTAGTTTAATAACACTACCAATTTTAATTAAAATCACTAAACCAATTTTTTATTTAAAATAGGTTTGAATATTTAAAAATATTTTAAAGTAATAATTTAGTTGTAATTTTAATAAATATAATGTATACATATAAAATATTATGATATTTAAAAAACTAAAATATAGAAATGGGTCGGGCCGTGTGAAATTTTGTTGGACAGCTAAAATTTAGGGTTTGAGCGGCTTAATTTTAACAAAGTGGGAAGTGAAATTTTGGGCAAAAGAAAAGGGAATCAATTATTCAATTACACCAACCAGTTAACCCTAACAACTTCATCTCTTACAAATCCAACGCGCCGCTCTCTAAACCCGCCTCAGCTCGAAGATATTTCTTCATCTATTCGCGATAGCAGTATTTGGTTTGGTCTATGTTTTCGCCTCATAGGTTTGAGTTTGGTGTTGATTCAGATGATGAAGAGGAGATGAACAATTCTGATGAATTCAACAGGTTGAACAATCAATAAAGTATCAATTAAGATTTCTAGGTATACTTACAATTTCTGTATCTTTTAATATTTTAGCTTTATGTGTTTGTGAAGTTGGGCTACTTTTTTAGCTTGTGTTTAACATATGGTGGTGTTTTTGTTCGAATGAGGAGGGGACTGCTGTGATCTTTGAGTTTTTCATAGAATCTTTACTGGTGTGTTATGTGTCTCTAGGGGAATATGGTTTGGCTGGAGATCCCCGTCTGTGTGTTACTTGTTGGTGTGTTGTTTGGTATGGAGGGGTATGGTTTTTTAAGATGGTGGAAGGGAAAGGGTCTGTGATAGGGACTCTTTATTTGATGTTTTGATTCAAGAGTTTAGTCCTTGGGGTTTTTGCTTGGTTGATGCTTTTATTTGGGTGGAATGTTTGGAAGTGCGGGTGCCTTGTTCTTTTATTAGAGTTGTGTTTGGCTCTGTGTGTGTGGTCTGTGTGCGTGTGTGTGTGTGTGGTGTTGGGTGGGGGTTTTTGTTTCTGGGTAGTGCTATTAGGATAGGGTGGCGTCATTGGGTGGACTTTGCTGGGTATGTACTGGTGTGGGGTGGGAATTTTGGTGTTTGGTTGGGTTTCTTGTGTTGGAGGAAGCAGGGGGTTTTTGGGTTTTTGGGATTTCGAAGGTGAGTGGAAGGGGAGTCTGGGTGGTTGAAGTAATTCTTGAAGTGTGACCACATTTAGGACCATACAATTTGTGGAAGTTCACTAGTAGTCTAGCAGTAGCATACTTTAGAGATTTTAAGGACTTTTATTCAGAAAGACTTTGTTTGATTAATAACTGTTATAATTATTATTATTGATGTTTTTTTTTAAAATTTTTCTTCTGTTTTTCCTCATTTTTTGTATGTACATTCATCTCATCTACATAAACTTTAACATTTGAGGATTGAAAGACCCACCATATTCTGAACATCAGTATCATGTTTGTTCAGTTTCATCACATGCGCCTTCCTTTCTCAGCCAGTGAATTCTATCATTCTCTTTACTTTCAGTTTCATGTATCCACCAATCCATGTGTATAAACTTTTGTGTTTATTAGATCTGACAATGACAGAGATATAAAATTATTGAGGTGGTCGCTTTGTGTTCTAGGTGCCTCTTATATTTCATGAATTCAACATTTTATATGCTGTTAAAGTTATTGGGGTACTTACAGACGTAACCAAGAACTGATAAAAGAACATTTAAAGCTTTATTACGATTTTGCGTAAATATTTGGCTTAAGAATTACCCGAATACCCATTCAGGTGGAAGCTTTGGCATGAACAAATTGCCCCTACTTTACACACATATATCATGATCAATTAATTACTTGGATTAATTACAGTGTCTTGGTCACTTTTTACTAGTCATGGAATGTATACCATATGCCATCCACAACAGTAAGGTTCTTATTCTTGTTTGTAAGCATGTGGTTGTCCCAAAAGGTGCATTAACGACTATTTTTTGTGTAAATGACTTGAAGTCCATACTCTAGTTTTAAGAACTTGTTGTTGCTTTATATACAAATATAACTTACAACACGAAGGATGAAATCTCATTTAATAATTATAATTATGAATGCTTATCTTGACACACATATATACTATACCTACACATCTTTTGCTGATATGTTACCTATATATACGCTTAAAGCTGCCATGGTCCATCTTCAGGGTTAAATTTGAAAAAATTATATCATTAATATTTAAATTTGAAGACTTATCAACCAGTTTACCATATTACCCCTTCATGTCCTCTGTTATATAAACGAACCTTCCTTCACTAGATGAACCTGTTGAGTTTTATGATTGTTGAGTTGAAACTACATTTTTAAGCATTTTTTACAACTTTGTTTAATTTTGCAGTGCTTATTTCACTTTTATTCAGTTCATGTCTGATGTGTTTAGCAACACTTGTATGCAGCCACTACTGGATTTTTTGTAGTTGGGGGAAATGATGGATCGGTTAGCTGTTTCCAATTTGGTACGCTTGACCCCAGTGCTCCAGGTACAAAACTGTCCCGTACTTTTCTCAAACTGGTGCAATTTAGTTTATAAACATGTTCACTATAAACATGTATACATCAGTACCATCCAAATTTATCTCCAGATGACATACTGCTCAAGAAGAAACTTGACTTGCTTGAACATGGCCATCCAAATTTGAAGGTGCACATTTTAGAATAATTTTAAAATTCCAAAGTCTTTGAGAAAATTGTTAATAGCTGAGTCAGGGCATGGGGTATTCTTCAGAGAATGTTTTTTGGTACATAGGAAGCATCAAACTCTTATAAATATTAAGGATTAACCCTTTTAATAATAAGTTGCCTACCAATTAGTTTTAAACCCTTTTCTTTTTAGTAAGGAACATTAATCTCCATGGGAGCGCGATTACGACAAAGGTACTGCCCTAGTAAATTGTACCCCTGCAACAAGATTAGATACCTATAAATTGTACCTCTACAACAAGATTAATAGTT
Source organism: Apium graveolens (assembly GCF_009905375.1). Lineage (NCBI taxonomy): Eukaryota > Viridiplantae > Streptophyta > Magnoliopsida > Apiales > Apiaceae > Apium > Apium graveolens. The sequence continues at coordinate 107,872,566 of NC_133652.1, forward strand.
TATTTTTTTAATTGTAAAAAAGAAAAAAAAACTTCATTTATATAATTGTATAGTTATACTTGTATTGCATATTATGAATAGTACTTATGTTTGTGTAAATTGTGATGTTTCTTTGGCATGGAATATATTTCTTTGACTTAGGCCAGCATGGAGAGTGAAAAGACGAGAAACAAAATCTCACATTGTATCAGATGTAAGATGCTACATCATTCGAATAAAACTCCCTGTGATATGAAATATCCTTTTAATACAATTAAATAGGATCTTTCACATCATCACATCATCATGGTCTATAAGTTTTATCCAAATAAAGTAGCATTTTACATCTGATGCATTGTTAGATATTTTTTTCCCTACTGCTCTTGGAAGATCAACCTCGACGAGTCTGACAATTTAACAGGAAGCTATCTGATGAAGTTGCCATAGTTTAGACAAGACACATAAGCCCTCTTACCGTGGTCGTAGCACTTAGACCATTTGTTATCTCTTTTCTACGTTATTTTCAAAGATTTTTTTTGCGTTATCTTGCAAGTTTAGTTCTTAGCAAGAGTACTTGTATTTCTTAAGTTATGTTTTGGTGTGATGGATTGTAATTGTTGGTTGGACCAAATGTAATGGTTTGATGTGTAGTTAAAACTGGTTGAATGAATTGAATTGGTTGTGAATTTTGTTGAATTTATGGGAAACAAGTCTTTGAAAAGTAAATTTCAATTTTTTACCGTTCAGGTGTTGCAATAGCCTATTAGTATGTTGCAATAGGATGCTAAATTATGCATATAAATTTCTTTTTAGCAACATTAAAGGTGTTGCAATAGGTGTGTTGCCATAGATGATGTGGGCACTACATGTGGGTCGCACAAGTGGGATCCAACCACGTGTTTTGCTCGTGTCCTGCCACGTGTCATGCCCATGTGGGGCCCATTTTTTGTCAGTTAGTATACCTATTGCAACACCATGTTTGTGTTGCTATACTCTGAAAATTCTGTTGCAATTGATATTAAATATGTTGCTATAGATTGACACTGGTGTAAGGTTCGATACCTATAGTGACGGCCTTAGACCCAACATTGAAAAAGTGTTGTAATAGACCCATTTTCGCCTATAGCAACATTTTTAGGGTTCAATAGCAACACATTTTTGGTGTTAGTTAAAGCCATCTATGGCGTAGTGGACTGGGAAATTATGACTGTTTAATATCATAATAAGAGAATATTATGTGTTTTATTATATTGTTAAATGTGATTAGTCATAAAATCTTAGCTGTTGCGTGTTGTATGTGTTGTGTATAGTTCTGGGTATTTTTCGGGTATTTTATTGTAAGTTAAATGCATTTATATCAAAAGTTATACGGTCCAAACTTTGTTTTATTAGCTGATATTTCATATAACATAATTGGCCTTATGTGTTTCCTAGTATGGCCTTATACCATATCGATATAAATAGAATATCCGATTAATTTAGGAATTTTCTCGTTTCACGAAAAATGACTTTTTGGGGCCCCTTTGGGTGTTAAAAATCCCATAAAAATTATATTTTAATTTTTATAAAATTATGGGACTTTCAAATATTTCAATTCTTTGTATTTTTGAATTATTCACATTTTTTTGTAAATTTTAGCATATATATTGTATATATTCAATATTAAAAATTTAAATATTATTACTCAAAAATTATTAATTAAGGGCCAATTAATTTTATTAAGAGTTATAATTAGGGCTTTTAACTAGGAGTATTATTTTTACTACTATAAATAGCCTAATTTTTTTTAATTAATTATAATTAAATTACTAAAAATTCAGAAAAATAGAAAATTTTCTACAAATCGAGTCGAGTTTCCGGATTTGGGTTGAACAATCAAACCGTGATTTTGATCGATTCTGAGCACCAAATCTGATCATGCAAATACTCAAATCGATGCTCTTGATCTGTTCTATCAGTTTCTTGCATCAATTTCATGTTTTAATTCGTATATTTTCAATTTATATTTCTAGGGTTTATGTTTGAATTAGGGCTTTTTGATTCCAGGGTTATTAGCTTGATTTGATGGTTGGTATAGCTTTGTATGATGATTTGCAGTTGATTTATGTATTTAATTTCATCAAACGATTCCTGTATAGCATGATTCGATCTTTAGGGTTTATACCCAATTTTTGATTAGTTCGTTTTTGATTTTGAGGAAGCTGAGGTTGGTAGGAGGTTAGCGATTAGATTATACATGAAATTATCTTTATTTTGGCACATTAACCTCGTGATTTCATGTACAGTTGAGCCAAATCGAAGTTTAGGCGGAGTTGAATTAATTTTAATCGGAAAATGAGGTGCAGGGGTTATTATGGTCGATTAACGATTGATATCTGTTTAGGATGTTAATTAGGATTGAAACCTCGCAAAAAATCTGTAAAAATGGTACTGATTTTGGCCTGAATCGTGATCGCCGGAGGTTCGGCCGACCGCCGGATTCTGGAAATTATCCGGCGGGTCAGGATGTTCTTGGCGACCCGATTGTGTTCCTCAGAACCCGATTTCCAACTCGGTTTTGATCTGAAAACCCCAATTCCTGTTTTCAAAATCTGTTACTCCCTCCGTCCCTAAAAACGTATCATCTTTGTGTTGGACACGTTTGCCAATGCACAGTTTTAATTGTTAATATCTTTAATATCGTATCAGTATTAAATATAAAAACTTCATTATATTAAAATACTCATAAATACGAATCCAACAAAATCACTCATGATTATATTTGATTAGACGTAAATTAGTAGTCAATCGCTTACCATGAACAGTACAAAAAGTCAAAATGGGAAAAATAATTTGGGACGGAGGGAGTATTGAATTATTATTTTTATTTTATTTTTATAAATTCTAAAAATCAGTTTTATTTATTTAAATAAAATGATTAATTATTTTAATTAATTGATTGATTTATTTTATCAATAAATCTGAAATATTTTCCAAAATTCAAAAATTACTTATTTATTTATTTTTATTTATTATTTATTTAATTTCATTAATTATTTTGATAATTAATCAGTTTTTTTTGAATAATTTATTTTAAATTCATTTTAATTCCAAAAATTATGGAAAACTTTTTTAATTCTGTTTTTTCCTAAATAATTATTTAAAAATATTTGAGGTTCAATTATTTTGAATAATAAACTGATTTATTCTTATTTATTGATTAATAATTGAACCGTTTGTCCGATTTAATCGAAACGGAAGCCCTTAGACTCAGAAAAATGAGTTGTTTTCAATAAAAATAGTTTTGAATCTTAATTTCTTCCAGAACGAGTCAGCTTCCGATATTTATTTATTTATAGACCCTATTAATTATAAATACGAGTCTAATAAATTCTAAAAATTAGGAAACGAGTCAGATATTGTTCGGTAATGCGAATATTGATCCAATTTCAATTCTAAAAATGTTTTAAAGCCTAGAGTGACTATCTGACTTATGTGCTATGTGAATTCTGTGGTCAGTCCAGTCTTCATTGTTAGATAATCATTATACGAGTCAGTTATAATCCTACGGGTAGACGATAAGAGCTACGTGAAGTCGGATTGAGATACGATTAACGTATAAGTCAACTAAATGAGTATATTTTCTTGATAGATACGAATCCAGCAAGGCAGATCAAGCCAGTGTTAGAGAACTGTGGTAGGCCTGAGATAGATCACGTATCAGAAAAGTTTTACCCTTATTCTAAATTCAGAATAGTGAATTACTTTATTTTATACCAATTCTTGACTCCATGAATATTGATGATTCCTATCCTATTCCTATACCCTGATACACAATCACAGTTCTTTGATCACACTTTTACTATGATTTCTAGTTATTCTTATTACGTCGAATCCTCTATTCATATTTCAATAGATTACACATTATTTATATCCTGATATATTTTGATGTTGGGATACATTAAAGCATACTGATCATTCTGGATGCTCATCTGTGAATTGAATGGTGATGATAAGGACCAAGAATAAACTGGATCCTATGGGCCAGGAGTTGACCGGAACCCTATTTTGGGCCATAAAGCCTAAGTACCCGAATGGATCTATACGGGTAGGTATAGATCTGCACTGTACTGACTGATCAGTAGGATATGGGTGCGAATGTTGATATTGTGTTCAGTCTAATTTATTGATAATCGCCGATAGAGACCTTCATTATCCTTTGCAGATATAGTTACACATGAAATCAGATTACCGGTTTATTTTTTAGCTTATAATACTGTATATATATTGTGGACTTGCTGAGCAATTATGGCTCACCCTATTTTGTTGTTATTCACTTTTTTTCAGTTAAGGCAAAGAATGAAACTCAGTCGTACCCGAGTGGTAAAGAAGCGAGTCAAGAAGCTGGACCCTCTGGTACCAAGGGTGCTAATCCCGATAAAAGAAGAGAGCTTTGAACTTCCTGAGCAGGTGTAATGTAGATATATGTAGTGTGTAATTGAATAAAATGAATTTAGTTTAAAAACATGTTTAGATAGATGGTTTGTAATAAAGAGAGTTTTATGAGATTTTGAATTGGGGTTTGTAATAAATGTAGTGGTTTGTTCTTGTCTCATACCTTAACCTCAAAGATCCTGGATATTATTTGAAGGGGTTAGATAGATGGTTTGTAATAAAAAGAGTTTTATGAGATTTTGAATTGGGGTTTGTAATAAATGTAGTGGTTTTTTCTTGTCTCATTCTTTAACCTCAAAGATCCTGGATATTATTTGAAGGGGTTAGATATATGTTTGTATAATTATTAAACAGATTTGTATTATGTTAGTGATTAACAAGTAACCCCCAGATCTAAACCCCGGATTTGGAGGCATTACACTCTCTATAAGAAAATAGCATTTAAGCGTCACAATAACATATGTTTGTTCCAAAGCAACACTAAATAACTACTGAATAACCACATATTGCACATTTGATCCCACACATCTTCATCGTCAATACTCAGCATTTTATGAGAGTCATTCCAAATAATAACACTAGTCGCCAATGTACTATAGACAGAACCCCATAATTTTTTCCACGACTTTATTTTAGACTTTATATGTGGTTTTTCATGCAAGTCAGTACCTGGAATGAGTTTGATCATATTATTTTCCAACTCGAGTAGATAGCCAATTTTGTATTGCCCATTATCTAACTTGTAACCATCCGCAATTATTAGATAATAAGAATCTATCACAACCTTTTCTTCAACCAATGTTCAGGTCCTATTATTTCCTCCTCCGAGATATTTTCCACTTGATGATGAGGATACCATTTGAGATTTCTAAAATTAAAAGGATGCAAATGATAAACCATAAAACTATGTATTCTAAGTAGATCATTTTGACTAGTAATAAATTGATTATGAAAATGGAAATATGTGTATAAATTGTTATAGCAGGTCTCGTGTATCAGACATGCAGAGATGACACTTTGTATATTCACTTTGGCAGTTGCAATAATATCATTTGAAATTGCTTTGTGATTTGATCCATACATTATTACCCGTTTTACTTACAAACTACTAACAATGTAAAGTACTATATAACTTAGTACTAGTATACATAAGTTGAAGTACATAACAAGAGTTGAGTGTGTCAACATTACTTCCAGAAATAAAAATATCATACATTTATTCAAATGGCTCCAAGTAGAGATATTTCCTAGCTAGACATAATTCCTGTGCAGGCCAGACGAAGGTTGGCTGGAGAGACATACTCAAATAAGAAAATAATCATGTCAGTTATTATTGTTAGCAAATAATTTAGACCCTATATTAGGATCATAACTGCAGAAGGTTAAAACTATGCAAGATACTTACAGAAGTGCTCCTGTAAGTTTAGATAGATATGTGCAGAGTTAAGTTTAGGTAATTACCAACAGTGATGCCTAAAGCCAAATTAGAGGGAAAAATATAACTGAACTATGAGAAGAATTTAGTACATCAAGGGCCTAAAAGTAAACCTAATTCTTCATGTATAAGATTTATAGACAATACAGAACTTGTATATCAGAGAGGAATTCATGCAATCAACTAATTAAAAAGAAATGAAGAAAGCAGAATGTTATACCCAAAATTTGGCATTGGATTAACTCAGGTCAAATGCGGGCTAGTTATGGTCCAACTCGGTACTGTGTTGTGAAATTGAAGACGCGTCTAAGCTTTCAGGACGCGTCTACTTGAGAAAGGATATGTTAAGGGGTGAGAAGAGTGTGTGGTCAGGGAAGGATGCGCCCAGACTTCATGGACGCGTCAATGTTTATGAAAGTGCTTGCCAGATGAAATCTTATGGTGATGGACGCTCTAGGACGCGCTTAATTTAGCAAGGACGTGTCGTAGGAGGTGAAATGCTGTGCATGATGGTTTAGAGGAGATTGTGCAAGTTTAATAAAGTGGAGGACGCGCCCTAAATTCTAGGACGTGTCTTGTGATATTGAATGCTATAAGGAACGGTTGATGAGGAAACAGGTTTGGGTTTATGGAGGTGATGACGCGCCCAAAGGGTGAGGACGCGTCTTGTGTTTGATCTATATACTTTTGATGTTGAATTCAGGACAAAGCTTGCATGGAGAGGAGCAATGGAGGTTATTTTTACTAATGTATTTGTTGCAGGTACTCTTTGAAGAATTCCCTCCTTGAGACGGTCAAGGAGGGGGATGTCCGTGAAAAGCTTGAAGGCCTCCAGGGGTATGCCTGATGACTGAAGGCCTTCTCCTGTATTCAACGGGTGTCCTCGTTGGGGATGTGGGGGTTTACTTTGGTGTGTGCTTTGGGAGCTCTGTTCTTGTATTCAACGGGTGTCCTCGTTGGAGAACTTTGGAGTCATCCTGCACTTTGCACCCAAGAGCTTGGGATCACCTGTCCTGCTATCTGGTGGGTTATCCTCATTCGGGGGACAGAGACGCGTCTGGCACTTGGGGTGAACCGTGGCTATACCTGCGTTCGTGAATCAAGGGAGATAGCTGTAGCGGAGTGTTATCCTTGCGCAGGGAGATGCACTATCCGTGAAGTCCTACGATTACGGACGAGCCTTGGGCCTTCGCGGTTGGGCCTCATAGTTGGACATTCCTAAAGCTAGCGGAAGACGGATATTGGATGGGCTTCTACTGGGCTTAGGAGTAGGAAGTCTAAACTCATTAGACTTCCTGTTCTACGAGAACTACGTCAGGCTTGATCCCTATATAAAGGGTACGTAGGCACATTGAGAGGGTAAGAAGTTGAGAGCTGATAAGAGAGCCACCACTTACTCTGATCAATCTCAGCCTAAAACAACCACAATCAACCACACACCACTTAAGTTTCCGGCAAAGAACCACCGTCACAGATCTTAGTTCCGGCGAGAAACCTCAATCTTTGTTGTTACCAGATTCCTCCATCAACAAATTGGCGCTAGAAGGAGGGATGCTAATTAAGGTCACAGTCTTGGGAGGAAAAGATGTCTTACAATCGTGATGGAAGTTCTCATGATGGAAGTGACAGTAGGTCAGAAGGAGAAGGCGGGGGGCGTTATACTCGCCATGAACCTTACGTTCCCAAAAACATGGCGGATCCACCAAGGGCTCCGGATGTAGGGGGGGACACCTCCAGTTCTCATCAGCAACGCTGATATATTGGAACAATTATATCGAATGGGGGATACTCTTAACAGTTTTAACTCAAGACTAAACACGGTGGAGCGTCGAAAGACGAGGAGAGGTCGTCGTTTCCCCCGTCATGGTCATGCCTTGGGGAAAGCCCCTGTAGTTGAAGGAGATACCCAGGGGAGCGGGGAAAACCCGCGAATCACTCCACGGCGTTTGGAGTATTCGGATGATGTAGAACCTATTGTGGAGCTTGCGGATGAGGACACTGAAGGCAGAGAAAGGCCTCGCCTGGAAAACCAGGTAGTGCCACACCCGCATAGGTCTGGGCGTACGATGGACGAGCGTCGTCGTGCGGAGAACACTCAAAACCAAGACGAGGGAGGAAGGGATCTTTCAGCCTTGAAAAGGAGGCTTGGCATAAGGTTGGAGGACGACAATTTGAGGATGCTGCTGGTAGAATGGCAAAAGGAAGGAAACGCCGGAGAAGCGAGGCCCCGTGATACGATGCGTGTGCCCCCCGCATTCCAAAGGGATGACGGGGTGCGGCACCGCGAGCACGAGCGTGCCCCTCCGCGAGGAAGGCCTGGGAATTACTACCGGGGATATCAGAGGAATGGCCGAAGAAGAATGGGATATCAATACGGAAGAGCCCCTTACAGTGGTAGGAGAGGTGGAGCGCACTCCGCTGGAGAAGCCCCCGCCATTATTCCCGTAGCTTCCCATAGTGTTACTGGTAATGGCTCCGGGGCGCGTCCTCATGATCAGGACGGCGGGCAAATTCAAGTAAGAATGCAGAACAATGATGAAATTCTGCGACACGGTCAAAATGAACCTCGCGTACGGGAAAATATCCAGGACCAAAATGGTAACGTGCCACCGCCGCAGCCTCGGGGCGAGCGACGGCGAGATCCTCCGCCACACCCGGGGGGTAATTAAGGGGAATTTCAGCAAGTCGCAGAGCAACCCCAGCAGCCTAATGTTCAAACCATTCCTGGGGTAGGGACGTTTAATGTGAACGACCTCAAGAGGTTGCTCAACCATCTTGAGGGAGGAAGACTGACGGCAACCGCGCAAGCTCCTTCTCCTTTTGCTGCTGTTGTGAGGGAGGCACAATTGCCCGCGGGATACAGGAACACAACCAATGACTTGCGTTTCCACGGGAACTCTGATCCTGTGGAGTTCTTGGGGCGTTTTAACATTGAAATGGATGTATATCAAGTACCTGATTTGGCTCGATGCCGTCTCTTGGCAGCCACTTTCAGAGAAGGCGCTCAGCAGTGGTTCCAAAAACTTGGTCCAGGTGTAATTACATCCTGGGAACAGATGAAAACTTTGTTTTTGACACAATTCCAAGCCGCGGTGAAGTACACACCACCTGTTACCACGCTGGCTAATGTGAAACAAAAGGAAGGAGAAACTTTTACTTCGTATTTCAAGAGGTTTAACGCAGAATCTACTTTGGTGAGGGGTGCAACTGATGAAACATTGAAAATATTGCTTATAGCTGGGTTACGTGTGGGGACGGATTTCTGGAAGCACCTACAAGGGAAGGACCCAGTGTCGTTGGCTGATGTGCTCGCGCAGGCGGAGTCGTTCAAAGCAATCGAGCAGTCACTTGCAGAAATAAAAAAGAATGACAATGCCTATAACTCCAAGGGGCGATCCAAGAGAAGGGACAGATCCGTGAGCCCAGATTATCGGCGAAATGCCAGAAGCCCTAACAGGGTAAATGCTGTGAGCTCGCGGAGAGAATGGAGCCTGCCATCGAACTACGAGAGAAGAGTCAGCAATTATACACCACTGACAGCGTCCATTGATCATATCTTCGAGGTAAATAAGGATAGAGGAATCTTCAAGAAGCCCGACCGTTTAACTTCCTGGCAGAGTAGGGACAAGAAGAAATATTGTGACTACCATGAGTCTACTGGCCACGACACCCATGAGTGTCGTCACTTGCGGGATGAGATTGAGGAATTGATCAAGGAAGGATACCTAGGAGAATGGATTGACAAGGTGAAGCGACGCAGGGGACTTGATGACAAGGGTAAGGATGAAAAACAGCCCCCGCGGGCGGAGGATGTTGAAAAAACAGCAGAGGTCAAGTTTCAGAGGGCTGGAAGTATCAGGGCAATTTTTGGAGGACACCCTTTTGTTGGTGATAGTAATCAAGCGCTGGAGAAAAACGCGAGAGAAGCGCGACATCCACCGCTCACCAACATCCACAGCTTGGAAGAGAGACCCCCGAAGGTCTTTAAGGGGGAGTCCGCTGATATTACGTTCAAGGAAAAAGAATCTAGGTGGGTGCATCATCCTCACAACGATGCGCTGGTGATTACCATGCTCATTGGGGTAATGAACGTACATCGAGTCTTCTTGGATAATGGGAGTTCTACAAACATCTTGTACTACAGCACCTACAAAAAGCTGGGTTTTCCAGACAGTGACATGTATTTCGAAGATGCGCACGTCTATGGCTTTACTGGGGAAGCAGTGAGAGTTATGGGTTCTGTCAGGCTTCCCGTCACACTCGGGGAAGGGGCCTTGTCGGTTACCCAAATGATAGATTTCAAGGTGCTAGATCAGGATTCCGCGCACAATGTGCTGGTCGGCAGACCTTGGTTGCGAGCATTCAGGGTGATAACCTCGATACACCACTTGATGATAAAGTTCCCAACGCCAAACGGGGTTGGCAGTCTGAGAGGATCACAGTATGAGTCACGCGACTGCTATCATAAGGCTGTCAAGGAATTTCGTAGAAGAAGGTATGAAGGGAAAGGTCTCCCATTTGAGGATGCAGAAGATATTCATACCAAACCAAGTGGAGAGGTTCATGCCCACTATTTCGTTGAAATCCCCGGAAAGGAAGAAACTAATGTCTCTGGTAATTCTTTTTTGACGCGAGGACGTATTTCGAGGATCCGTAGCGTGGAGGAAGTGGTGGTGAACCATATTGAGGCGATCATACAAAAAGAGGTTAACGGGGAAAAGTTGGAAGGAAGTAGTGAGATTTTGCAAGGTCTCGGGAATAACCTCGAGGTGGATGCTCCTCAAAATAAGGACGCGCCCTTGAACAAAATTAAGGTTGATGCTCCTCCAAATGAGGACGCGCCCTCAGATGAAAAAGTGGAAGTCGAAGACCCCCGAGACTTTGATTTCGATTTGGATCCCAGGATCCTTATGCCCGCCGAAAAGACGGGACCGACCGAAGACACAATATCTATTCCGGTTGATAAAAATGATCCGAGCAGGGTTTTGAAAGTGGGATCCCAGTTGGGTGATGAGATGAGAGGAAGCCTTGCCCGCTTTCTAATTGCAAATCTTGATGTCTTCGCTTGGAGTTATTCAGATATGATAGGAATCAACCCGGAGGTAATGTGTCACCATTTGAATATCCTCCCGAATTGTAAAGGCATACGTCAGAAACGCCGCCCGGTAAGTGGAGAAAGGGCAATAACGTTAAAAGAAGAAGTGGACCGATTGTTGGAGGTGGGGCTGATCAAAGAGTCTTTCTATCCCGAGTGGCTTGCAAATCCAGTATTGGTGAAAAAACCGAACGGGAAGTGGAGAACATGTGTGGACTTCACAGATCTCAATAAGACCTGTCCCAAGGACAACTTCCCATTGCCAAGAATCGATCAGTTGGTTGATGCAACAGCGGGGCATACGTTGCTGAGCTTTATGGATGCATACTCCGGTTACAATCAAATTCCGATGTATGGCCTCGATCAAGAACATACATCCTTCATTACTGACAGGGGGTTATACTGTTACATAGGAATGCCGTTTGGGTTGATTAATGCTGGCGCGACCTACCAGCGGTTGGTAAACATGATGTTCAAAGATCAAATCGGAAGAACTATGGAAGTATATGTGGATGATATGCTGGTAAAGTCCAAGGTAGCGGGTGACCACATCAAGCACTTGATGGAAATGTTTGACATTCTGAGGAGGTTTCGTATGAAATTAAACCCGCAAAAATGTGTGTTCGGTGTAGAGTCGGGCAAGTTTCTCGGGTTCATTGTCAACCACAGGGGAATTGAGGCCAACCCCGCAAAGATCAAGGCATTGATGGATATGAAGTCACCCACCAATGTGAAACAAGTGCAGAGTTTGACTGGGAGAATCGCCGCGTTAAATTGATTTGTTTCCAAATCGTCTGATAGATGCAAGGAATTTTTCAAGGCGATCAAATTAGCTGGGAAAGACTTTGTATGGACGTCAGAATGTGAAGAGGCTTTCAAAAGAATCAAGGAGCAATTGGGAAACCCTCCCATGTTATCAAAGCCGTTAGACGGGGAGTCTCTAATACTGTACCTCGCAGTGTCTGAATATTGGATCAGTGCAGTTCTGGTTAGAGAAGAAGATGGGCAGCAATCACCAGTGTACTACGTGAGCAAGCGGTTACACGATGCTGAAACTCGCTACACAAGCATGGAGAAACTGGTTTACGCCCTGATTCTTGCGTCAAGAAAATTGCGACCGTATTTTCAAGCCCATAGAGTTGAAGTTCGCACAGCATACCCGCTGCGACAGGTCCTGCACAAACCAGAGTCATCAGGCAGAATGCTGAAATGGGCTGTGGAGTTGGGACAGTTTGATTTGGAATATGTACCTCGAACAGCGATAAAAGGGCAAGCCTTAGCCGATTTCTTGTTGGAATTTGATTCTGAAATTTATGATAAAGCTTTGGTAATGCTACATCCGCCTCATTCTGAGGAGTTTTTGGAAGAATTTCCGCATCCTTGGTGGGTCTTGCATGTGGATGGGGCGGTTAACAATGGAGGAGCAGGTGCGGGTATAGTACTTGTGTCTCCGGAAGGTCACCATCTGATGAGCGCCATTCATTTCAAGTTTTATGTAACCAATAATGATGCGGAATATGAGGCGCTGATTAATGGCCTGCAAATCTCTTTGGAAATGGGGGTGCGGAACTTAATTGCAAGAAGTGACTCCGAGTTGGTAGTGAATCAGGTGAACGGGGGATTTCAAGCGCGAGGCCCACGAACAGAATTATACTTGAGATGTACGCAGTGCCTGATTGGAATGTTCAAAGAAGTTAGATTGGAATGTGTTCCGCGGGAGAAGAACGGGTAATGCAGATGCTCTGGCAAAAATGGGGTCGCAACAAGAGGCTGTGTTGTTAGGATCCACCCCCCTTGAAATCCAGGAGATTCCTAGTATCCCAGAGGTAGAAACTATGCGAGTGGATGAGGCTCCCAAGGAGACATGGATGACACCCATTTTAGCTTACATTCGCAAGGGAACACTCCCCGAGGATAAGTTTATGGCCCGCCGACTCTGCTATCAGGCTGCAAGATACGTGATATACGACGAAGTCTTGTACAAGAGAGGGTTCAACCAACCTCTGCTTAGGTGTGTTGAAAAAGAAGAAGGAAATTACATCCTAAGAGAGGTGCATGAAGGAATCTGTGGCAATCACTCGGGGGGTAGTTCGTTGGCAAAAAAGTTTTGCGCCAAGGGTATTATTGGCCCACAATGAGAGAAGATGCTACAAGTTTCGTCAGGGCATGTGATCGTTGCCAGCGCTTTGAAAACTACTCGTCTATGCCGACGACACTCTTGACGCCTATGGCAAGCCCGTGGCCGTTCGCCATGTGGGGAATTGATCTTATCGGGGAATTGCTGAAAGCTAAAGGAGACGTCAAATATGCAGTGGTTGCGGTCGATTACTTTACTAAATAGGCGGAAGCTATGCCACTGGCTACTATCACCGCAAAGAAAATCAGAGATTTTGTTTTCAACTCAATTGTATGTAGGTTTGGAATCCCTTACAAGCTTGTCTCTGACAATGGAAAGCAGTTTGATAGCAAGGAGTTGCGACAGCTATGTGAGGAGTTGAAAATCAAGAAGGAGTTTGCGGCGGTCTATCATCCTCAAAGCAATGGGCAAACATAAACTGTTAACAAAATAATAAAGCATACCCTCAAAACCAAGCTGGAGGAACGTAAAGGGAATTGGCCTGAAGAACTCCCGAAGGTGATGTGGTCATACAACACTACGCCGCGATCCACTACGGGAGAAACGCCGTTTATGCTGACTTACGGCTACGAAGCTATGGTCCCCGTGGAAGTTGGATCGGGATCACTTCGCAGAGATTGTTACGGGAAAGAAGATGCTGAGGGTAATCAAAGGCTTCATTTAGATCTCTTAGAGGAGACGAGGGGAAATTCTCAGCTAAGGCTAGCGGCATATCAGCAGCGCGCCGCAAGGTATTATAATAAGAAGGTAAAAGGACAATTGCTGAAGATGGGGGATTTGGTACTTAGGAAAGTGATGCCCAATACAAAGAACCCCCAACATGGAGTGTTTGGAGCTAATTGGGAAGGACCGTACAGAATAAAGTCCATCCTGTGGAAGGGGACTTATCACCTTGAAGATATGGACGGGAAGCTAGTTCCGCGAGCTTGGAATGCGGAACATCTCCGAAAGTATTACCAGTAAGGCGTGGCTTTGGCCCCTTGCATATTTCTTTTATTATTTTGGGTTATGCCCAAGTTATAGGCTAGAATTAAATAAATTCCTCCTAGCCTAGGGGGGTAGTGCATGTACTACTTACCTTAGGACTAGTTGAAGGGTCATTTTTTAGAAATAATTTCCCCACAGAGCATAGTAGTCGTGGGACAGGTGCACTTTTGACATCAGATCGCATTATAAATAAAATTTTGAAACTTTCCTAAAGGATATTTGCTCAATTGCATGATCTCATGACGCGTCCTAAGTGAAGGGCGCGCCCTCAGCTAGGGTTTTATATGAATGGAACTCGAGTAAAATGTACTATTTTCAAGGACGCGCTCAAGTTATCTTGGTTGATGCTCTTTCAGTTGAATGTTTCTTTAATTTTTCCAAAACATAACTATTAGGACATGTCCTTACTGTAAGGACGCGTTCTCAGTAAGGACGAAGTATTTGCTTGATCTGTGATAGCAGAAAAGGTAACAACAATATTTCAAATGTCATGTGTCCTCAACATAAGACGTGCCCATATAAATGACAGAATATAATATTTAAGTAAAAATCTGCATGGTTAAGGCAGAGAAGCTTCATAAAAAGTGCAAGCGAATAAAGTCCAAAAATAGTCATTACAATTTGCAAGGCTTCAAGGGGCCCGCACCCTTAAAGTAGTTCAAGTACATAAAAAAGAGAGGATGCGTCCTAGGCAGGAGGCGCGTCCTGAGGTTTGTCTTGATCATTCGCAGGGGGAGGTTGAGTCTGAAGCGGAGTAGGAGCAGGGGACGCGTCTTCTTCCTCTAAGCCTAGAAAAATCCTCTTGTTCTTGATGGAGTCCGCGGCCCTGACCCTGAAATCATTTACCCATATCTGGGTATCTGCATCAAACTTTGAGAATGTATACTCTGGGTCATTGGCAATGAACCCAGAGCACCATTCTTCAAACCCAGTCTGGAAGCTGTGCTGATAAACTAGCTTTTTCTCCTCTGTCCATCCATGCAGCCTATCATCATTCAGGATGTCGAGCTCCAGCTGCATGGTGGAATTCAGGGCAATGACGCTGTCCATTTGCTTTTCCATTGCGGAGACATTGCCTTCCAAAATAGCTTTTTCTGTTTCTAGACGCGTCTTCTCCCCCTCCAGTCGTCTGATTTCAACATCTTTTTCTTGGGCAAGCAGGGCAATGTGTTTTTCCAGAGATTTAACTTTATCTTCGGCCTGGCTCTTCGTAGTATTTGTAACAGAAAGACGCGCCCTGAGCCTGGCGGCCATGTTAGCACTCTGCCTGGCATGCAGGTGAAGCTCAGCTGCAGCCCTCACCATGGCCTCCTCTATTTGCTGCTCTATTCTAAAAGTCCAACCTTTGACTTCATCCTTTGTGAAATCCCGAACAGAGGATGTGCCCAGGTATCAGAGAATGAAAGACTGGTCATCAGGAACTACCTTTTGACGCTTCAAGGGCGCGTCCTCCACCTTCTCGGGAATGTCAAACACGGTAGTGTCGATTATCTTTGGTGGAGGAGAAGGAGTTGCAACAGGAGGTGGGGTTTTTGCCTTTGAATCAACCTTTGTAGGAGCTTGTTTCCTTGCCCTTAGTTTTTTGGAAGCCCCAATTATGAATCCTTTGGGGAGTGAGGCCATATCTGCAATATAAACGTAAAAAGGGGATTAGTTATGTACAAGAAGACGCGTCCTAAAAGAAGGACGTGCCCATATCATGATATAAAGGTCTACGTGCATGACAGATATAGAAAAACGCAAAGATGTATAAATGAGTGTGAAAATGATGCATCTTAAAAGAGTAACGTGTCTTACCTAGGACGTTTTTTGTAATAAAGAGACACGCCCGGGGGGTAGGGCGCGCCCAAGGTGATGGTGCATATATAAAGTAGCGTTTATAAATCAGGCTAAGGTTAAAGGGAAAAGGTGAGAATAAATATGACGCATCCTAAAGCCATGACACGTCTTACGTATAATGATTTCTTACCTTGCTCTAAATCCACCTTCTTGTTGACGTCTGGCTGAATAACTTCTGTGGCTTGGAGCCCTCTGGATTTTTCGGAAGCGGTGAGGATGGGTTTCCCATTATGGAAATCTCGAAATTTGCAGAGAGAACCCACCCGTGGGGACAAAGCTCCTATTTTCTTCAAATTTTCCTCGGTGATCATGTCCTTGAGGTTGAAATGTTTTTCAGCATACTGTAAAACCTTCTCTGCTCTTTTCTTCTTCTTTCCTGCTAGCTCTTTCTGGGTCCTTTTGTCTAAAAGAAGGGAGAATAGGTTACAACAAGGAAGATAAAGAAAAGGTTATAAGAGAAAGGGCGCGCCCTGATAGAAAGGACGCGTCCTAAATGTTGAACTCACTTGGTTCTAGGTTGAAGCGAATGCGCGTCCTTTTGACGTCGTAAATGTAGAAAAATGGCTCCTTCCAGTCACTTTCGTGGCTAATTTTTCCTTCATTAAATCCCTTGTTGTTCAACCATTTGTTGACTACCAGAAAATGGTAGCCGGGAATTGATTTCCTGATACTGTAAAAGAAGCTGAATTCTTTCATCGAGGGCGCGCCCAGCTTCAAGTTATGGTACATGATGAACAAAGCCCAGGCAAGTTTGTATGAATTTGGTGATAGTTGGACTGGAGCCATGTCGTACCATTTTAAAATTTTCTTAATGTATGGGTGCAAAGGCGCGCCCACACCCAGGGAAATTAATTTTGGAGTGAGCACCATTCTTGGGATCCTTTGGTTCCCAACTTTGAAAATGTGCGGCCTCATGGTTCGAAGAGGGCGCGCCCGGATGCCCTCCATGTCATAGTATTTCATGTGCCATTGGATTTCCCAGTCGATTGCGGTCGAGTCAAGGGCAACACATGCTAGCTTACCTTCTTTCTTTCTTATGGCATTTTTCTCTGCCTCAGTTAGAGCGCCAAGCCTGGTCCAGTCACAATCCACTTCAACATCTGAAGGATCCCAATGTTCCAGAGGAGAGTCTGATTTTTGAGGAGATACGGGATATATCTCGGGGTCCGGAATCCTTCTTTCGAACTCACTTACACTGTGTGGGGACGCGTCCTCAAAAGGGGCCGCGCCCTGAGAAGATGACACGTCCTGTGTGTTTGACGCGTCCATATCAGAAATAGCCATTCCTTGAGGTTTTTGGCTTGTAGTGGGGATAATTTCATCGTCCGTTCAATCTTCGATGGTGGCCCTTGTATGGAGAATTGGAGTTCTTTGCCTTTTGACTCCCTTCTTTTCCATTCTTGAAATTATGGGAACATGGTCCATGGAGTCAGAGCTGGAATCAGACATTATTGAGTTTTTTGATTTAAGGGAACGGAAGACGCGTCTTTCTGCTCTAAGGAAGGAATTTATCCTGTGGATGTTGGGAAAGTCGGGTTTAAAAGTTATCAGATGTGGGGAGTAGATTCCGAGGCGTTTGTTGAGGGCTTTGAATGGATAAAATGGTGAGAAGGAGGACGCGTCCTCCAGCTGTAAAAGAATGAATAAATATTTGAGGACGCGTCCATATGTTAAAAAAAGAAGAAAAAAGAAGATGGTGAATGAATGAACCGTAAGAAAGATGCTAGAAATACTAGAGGACACGTCCTGAAAAATCTATCGTATGAAATTCACTGTCAACACGCGTCCTGGTAAGGTGTTGCCCTTATATGACCTTTATTTAAAACGGCTTAAACGTATACCTTTGTCAAAGGAAGATGAGACGCGTCTTGACGGGAAGACGCGTCCTACGTGGTTATGATGCGGAGGAATACTAATTGACTGTTAGCAATTTGGGGAAAATATGATAAATCCTAGAAACATGTAGTTGGGTGATCAGGGAAGCTAAATGTGTTATATTTACCTATACATACATATATGCATACAAACGAACATGAAGAGCAGTTGATATGAATAAAAAGCATACGAACGGTTTCTTGCTCATTAAAATCAATGTATTTGGCCAAATAAAGAAATAAGAGGAGATTTATGTACCTTTTGAGTTGAGGAGTGGATTGAGCTAAAGAAATAGGGAAATGGCTGGATAGATCGCCGGAACTTGGACCTCGAAATTCCTGCTTAAAAAGGCGGCAATGGCGGTTGTGTGAGAGAGAAAGAGAGATGGTGGTGGTGGTATTGTGAAATTAGGATATTTATAGAAGGACGACCTTATGGATGACAGCTGTACGCTACATGCAGAAGGTGAAAGCAAGGCGCGTCTTCCAGTAACGACGCGTCCAACTGTTTTGAGCCAAATTTTGTTGCTAGGATTCAAGGATGAAAATTCCAATTTTGTTTTTAACTGCAAACGGAATTTGGGGAGTAGTTGTTATACCTAAAATTTGGCATTGGATTAACTCAGGTCAAATGCGGGCTAGTTATGGTCCAACTCGGTACTGTGTTGTGAAATTGAAGACGCGTCTAAGCTTTCAGGACGCGTCTACTTGAGAAGGGATATGTTAAGGGGTGAGAAGAGTGCGTGGTCAGGGAAGGACGTGCCCAGGCTTCATGGACGCGTCAATGTTTATGAAAGTGCTTGCCAGATGAAATCTTATGGTGATGGACGCTCTCGGGCGCGCTTAATTTAGTAAGGACGTGTCGTAGGAGGTGAAACGCTGTGCATGATGGTTTAGAGGAGATGGTGCAAGTTTAATAAAGTGGAGGACGCGCCCTAAATTCTAGGACGTGTCTTGTGATCTTGAATGCTATAAGGAACGGTTGATGAGGAAACAGGTTTGGGTTTATGGAGGTGAGGACGCGCCCAAAGGGTGAGGACGCGTCCTGTGTTTGCTCTATATACTTTTGATGTTGAATTCAGGACAAAGCTTGCATGGAGAGGAGCAATGGAGGTTATTTTTACTAATATATTTGTTGCAGGTACTCTTTGAAGAATTTCCTTCTTGAGACGGTCAAGGAGGGGGATGTCCGTGAAAAGCTTGAAGGCCTCCAGGGGTATGCCTGATGACTGAAGGCCTTCTCCTGTATTCAACGGGTGTCCTCGTTGGGGATGTGGGGTTTACTTTGGTGTGTGCTTTGGGAGCTCTATTCTTGTATTCAACGGGTGTCCTCGTTGGAGAACTTTGGAGTCATCCTGCACTTTGCACCCAAGAGCTTGGGATCACCTGTCCCGCTATCTGGTGGGTTATCCTCATTCGGGGGACAGGGACGCGTCTGGCACTTGGGGTGAACCGTGGCTATACCTGCGTTCGTGAATCAAGGGAGATAGCTGTAGCGGAGTGTTATCCTTGCGCAGGGAGATGCACTATCCGTGAAGTCCTACGATTACGGACGAGCCTTGGGCCTTCGCGGTTGGGCCTCATAGTTGGACATTCCTAAAGCTAGCGGAAGACGGATATTGGATGGGCTTCTACTGGGCTTAGGAGTAGGAAGTCTAAACTCATTAGACTTCCTGTTCTATGAGAACTACGTCAGGCTTGATCCCTATATAAAGGGTACGTAGGCACATTGAGAGGGTAAGAAGTTGAGAGCTGATAAGAGAGCCACCACTTACTCTGATCAATCTCAGCCTAAAACAACCACAATCAACCACACACCGCTTAAGTTTCCGGCAAAGAACCACCGTCACAGATCTTAGTTCCGGCGAGAAACCTCAATCTTTGTTGTTACCAGATTCCTCCGTCAATACAGAATACTGTGTATACTTTATTATGTGATTCCTTCTTGATGCGTACTGTTTGCGTTTGTACCGTGCTTCACCCTGCACTAGCTGTTAGAAATATAACAATTTAAAATAGTTATAACCATTTAACTAATATATATATATATATATATATACATATCACTATTAAATATCAACATGAATCTTATAACGCGCACTGTTTCATGCTAAAACTAGTACAAGTGAATGGAGTGGCACAAACTAAAGAAGTCAATTATTCATGATTCATGGACATTATCAATTTCAAATATACAAATTATTCAATATGCAAGTAATTTAGAAAAAAAGAAGAATTAAAAACCAAAAAACTTTAATATAAAATGATCACCTGATCAAACTAAAAAGCTTAGTCCTTGGATATTAATATTTAATCATTTGTCACAATACAAGGTTTCAAAATGCTAAAATTCAAAGCTATTACAATAAATTACTACTTTCAGCCTTGCCAAGGAGCAAGAACTCTCCTTGTCCCCTATTCATTATTCATTTTTATACCCATTTGACGTCTCTTTTTAGTCCATTGACTAGATGGCTCACATGTATCAATAACATTAGAATTCAAGCTGAATGCTGATTGATTGGCCTGATTAATATAAATTACGTCATAAGGATCGCCGCCCATTTCCTTTCGAATCATATTGTGCAAAAGGATATACACAGTGATAATGTGACACCGAATTTTGTAAGGATAGAAGAAAGGGCTCCTAAGAATGGACTAATGTAATTTAAGAACTCCAAAAGCTCTTTTAAATTACATTACACATAGCAGAATGTTTCATATTAAAAGAAGGACCAAAAGGCGATTATGATCATCCATCAATGTTTGGATGATTCTATGCTATAAAAGGTGGATTCCGCAACAACATCAAAGAAAGTTTGGGATATTCTAAATTCTTCTTTTAGTGGAGATGCAAAAGTGAAGAGAGTTCGGTTACAAACACTTCGTGGCGAGTTTGAGGCTTTGCGAATGAAAGAATCCGAATCAATCTCGGATTATTTTTCAAAGGTCTTGACTATTGTCAACCAAATAAAAAGCAATAGAGAAGAGGTAAGTGATGTTCGTGTTATTGAAAAAATTCTTCGCTCACTTGTCTCTAAATTTGATTATAAAGTCGTGGCAATTGAGGAGGCTAAAGATATAGATGAAATGACTATTGATGAGCTTATAGGATCACTACAAGCCCATGAAGAAAAAATGTTAAAAAGGAATGAACCAATTGAACAAGCCTTGAAGCAAAATTATCTTTCAAAAATAACGATGGAAGATACATAAGTTAAAGAGGTCGTGGCCAGGGACGTGGACGAGGCTTCTTATATGGACAAGGAAGAGGACGTGGCCAATAAGGAGAGGAAAATCAAAAGGATGAAAGAGCGTGCGAGACAAGAAATTTAATAGGTCGTGGAAGAGGAAGATTTATTTCAAGGTATGATAAATCAAATGTCAAGTGTTATAATTGTCAAAAATTTGATCATTATGCTTCTGAGTGTCGCACTTCAAGAAATCAATTTGAGGAGAAAGCTAATCTTGTAGAAGATAAAGGAAATGAACCCACTTTACTTTTAGCACAAAAAGGCAAAGAAAATTGTGGAGACAATTTATGGTATCTTGATAGTGGGGCAAGCTATCATATGTGTGGAAATAAAAATTTGTTCGTGGATCTCGACGAAAATATGAATGGCAAAGTCACTTTTGGAGACTCTTCGGGAGTGCCTATCAAAGGAAGAGGTACACTACACCAAAAGTGGCCTTCTGCATTATTCCACAAACGTTGCAACAGGCCAAATAAATGTTGCAATAGACCAAAAAATTTCAACGGAAACACTTTTGTGATGTTAGTATTTTTGGCGTTGCCTTAGGGTTCAAAGGAAACATTTTATTATCAAGGGCAACACCAAAAATTATGTTGCAAAAAGCAATGACATGGCAAAAAGGGGGCCAAAGTGACACGTGGACTGACACGTAGCACTTTGACGCGTGGCTTTTTGACGTGTGGCAGTTGTGGGGCCCACTGACAGGTGGGGCCCACTGACATGTGGGTCCAGCTTGACACGTGGCACTTTTGCAACACTTTTTAGTACCTATTTGCAACATTTTTAATACCTATTGCAACACAATAATAATGGTCAAATTTTGAAATATACTTTCTGCATACATTAAAGCCCAGTTCTATATTAGAACTGTTTTCCCAATCAAAGTCATTAGAAAGACAATACAATATCACCAGTATGCTGAATTACATCATTTAGACAATTTCTAATTACCAAAAGATTACATTTGCAAATGTGATATTACTGAACAATTCCAAAGTACCAGAATTAATACAGCTACTACACACGTTCAGACTTAGAAATTACTACATAACTCTGCTTTACAAAATCAACAACTACTTCAGCAGATAAAATGGCATGTCCTTGGCCTGGTGTCATGGCCATTATTTGACCACTGTAATGAGGTCAGTCTTATAAAATCTGCCATCATGGGTGGTTTCAAACCAGAATCCTTTAACGGGCTCTCATCATCATAATCTGCACACAAAAAAACTCTAGTTAGTCAAGGGTATATCTTGTATACATACAAATCATGTGTGCAGAAAAGAAAGCCACCCCTTTTGTGTGGCGAGCGTGGGACTTGGATATTGATCAACGCATTCGATTCCCAATATAGAAAATATCAAGAATCCTAAACACAAAATTGGACACGAGTGCAGGGACAAACCTGCAAGGGTGACAGAGTAATCTAATTTGATAAAATATTTCATTATTAAACAGTGTCTTTTTTCAATTAAAAAAAAGGATTACCAATAAAATTGTTTTACTTAATCATATAACTACTTTAAACACAACATCAAAAAGATAAAAAAATTAAAAAATAAATATCAAAAGGATAAACTAGAGCCATTTTTCCAGAGGTCTTGTTCCTAACAAATAAGTTTCTCAACGACCTTAAATCCTATTTGCAGATTGGACTGTGCATAAAGTGTAGAACTGCAACATCAAGGATCAGATTCAGAGCCCATATAGTCAAACACACACTGATTTGCTGAGTATGGTAACACAATAAGATAGTGAAATTAAGAGATTCTAAAATTACCCAAACATAGATATCATCATTACTAACGGAGAGAACAAAAAGTGAGACTACTAGTTTAGGCATTATTCTCTTCTTTTGTTTTCTCCTCGAAAATGTTTACCAACTACAGTTTAGGCATCATTCTCACTGAAATATTTGAAGCATAGTCCAGGAGTACTAGTCATTGGAGACCTCCACCAAACACATGCTAGTTACAAGAAGGAATATCTATGTGCCTGTAATTAATTTTATACTTTCTACTTTTAGTAATTACAAAAAATAAACTACACAACAAATGAGCTAAACATTACTTCAGAGAAAATTAAAAGGAGCCAACATAATTGATTTAATTAGGATAATCATATTACAAACTGTCATGTAAAATGAACAAATCTCCATACCAGTGGTTCAAAATCATGGGTGATAAGAATGTTGTTGGGCCGCATGTCACGATGGATAATACAGCCAACTCTGCATTCTTCGTGCAGATATATCAGTCATCGAGCAGCTCCAACTGCAATCTTTTGACGTGCAGACCACTGTAATGGATCTCGTTTGCGTCCTGTGGCACAAATTATTCCAAGTGTTCAAGTTTATAGTTAGTCACAACAAAAGAAGCACATCAAGAAAGCCAGATAATCTTTTTTGCTTATGTTCCCAAATATTTACAAATAAAAGTTGACGATGTGAACTTTAAAAGGAAAATAGTTTGCAAGTATCCTCATCATGACATTATGCATCCATATACTTCATACATCTTCTATCTAACCTTATATTTCAGTCCAAACAAAAGCATTTTTTTGTTCAGTTTGGAAACTTTTGTCATGTGTGATGGTCGAATCATAATTTTGTGTACTATGTAACATTTATGAAAAAATAGAATCTCTGAATAGATTAATGTACGGGTGTTTTACAGTGTTAGAATTACCATAGAGATGAGAATCGAGTGACCCATGACATATATATCATAAACTAGTAGCCTTCGTCCATCCTCAATACAGAATCCAATTAGCATGACAACATTTCGGTGCTGAGCACAGTTGAGAACTTCTACTTTTGAACAGAATTCTTGATCCCCCTGAGTACTTGCTAATTTGTATTGCTTGACAACAACTGTCTGGCCATTTGGAAGAACTCCTCTGTGAACAGACCCAAAACCTCCTTCAGCCAAGAAACTAGCTTTGGAAAATCCTCTGGTAGCTAGCTCCAGTTCTGCAAAACTAAACAATCTTGGTGGTTTTCCAAAAGCAGGTGTCCTATGCTGACAAATTGAACATAATGGAGGGGCGCTGAGAGGTGCATTACTAGAGAAATAAATGGCTTCTCCGACATTTCCGCTGAATTCCAAATCAGGTATGTACCTTATCATTCCAATACCAGATTCTTATTCATGCCTAGAAAAGTTTTCATGCAGGGCCTTGAAAGTAGATGTTTGGATCTTGTATCCAGACACATGTGAACTTTTGTTGTGTATATGTTGTGTACTTGATGATTTTATTAACAAAACACCTTGGTAGATTTTACTTAGTGAAAAATGTAGCACTCGACGGATAAGGATTATAGTCCTGACGGATGATGATTTATTATCCATCGAGTGAGTAGCTTATGTAACAATAAGTGTGTAGCACATTTCTGCATACACATTGTTTAGATTCTGTAGTAGTATTCAAGTCATGTTGACTTTAACTAGATATGCAGAATAGGTTGATTAATTGTACATAAATGATGTCTTGTAATTCTGCATAAATAAAATGAAGTCAAGTGCCAGATTACTACCCGACGGATAAACAACAATGCCATTCGACGGATGATCAACAAGACAACCCGACGGATGATCATGAACTCGACGGATGATCATGAACCCGACGGATAAAGAATTCAAACATCTGTTGACAGTGACAACACAGTCACATGCGTCGAGTGTATGCAAATGGAATGTGCAAGCCTATTCAACTGGGTTTTAGAGAACAAAGAAGCATTGCCATTTCCATGCTATCATGAAGATATTCAAAGATGCTGGAATAGAGTAATGAAGTAGCATAGTATTAGACTTGATAGTTTTGTTTTATTATCTTGTCTTATTGCTTTGTAATCTTGGTGATATATAAACCAAGAAGTAGCAAATAGAACAATTAACTAAGCAACCAAGAGAGAAACATTTGTAAGCTGTATTCTTAGCAGTTCTCTATAATCTTAGTTGTTGACAATTTGTAAGCAGCTGTGAGCTAATTGCTACACAGAGTTCTCTTGATATATTATATATCTCCGGTGGATACTCAAATCCACCAGAAAGTTTTTAAAGACTTGTGTTTTTGATTACTTGTGTTTTGATTCATTTCAAGTTATTATTCCGCACTCTGCAAATCAATTCACACTGATATATATATTTAAGTTAGAATAATTTTATTTGTGAAAAAGTTTCAAGAATTCCATTCAACCCCCTTCTGTAATTCTTGTTGCATTGTTGAAGGACTAACAATTGGTATCAGAGCAAGCTCTTGATAAACAAAGAGTTTAAAGATCACAACAAAACAGCAAGATGAACAAGAAGGATGTTGGAGTCAAGATTCCTTTTCTGGATAAAGATAATTACCATCACTGGAAGGTAAAGATGCATCTTCATTTACTTTCTCAAGATGAGGCCTATGTAGATCGCATAGAAAGAGGCCCTCATGTTCCAATGAGAGCTGCAACTGGAAATGAGCCATCTGTCCCCAAGCCAAGACATGAATGGTCTGATCCTGATATTGAACAAGTCAGGAAAGATAAGAAGGCCATGAATATCATGTTCAATGAAGTTGATGGTGATATGTTTGACAACATCATCAATTGCAAAACTGCCAAGGATGTTTGGGATACAATACAGATTATCTGTGATGGCACTAAGCAAGTTAAAGAAAACAAGATGCAGCTACTGATTAAGCAATATGAGCATTTTCATAGTGAAGAAGAGTCTCTCACTGACATCTTTAGTAGGTTTCAAAAACTACTAAATGCTCTGAAGCTGCATGAAAGGGTCTATCAAACACTCCAATTTGAAGTTCCTTAGATCTCTTCCAAAGGAATGGAAACCTATGACAGTCTCATTGAGAAACTCTCAAGATTACAAGGAGTTTACTTTGGAGAGACTGTATGACATCCTGAAAACCTATGAGCTTGAAATAGAGCAAGATGAGAGGATGGAGAGAGGAAAGAAGAAAGGAGGATCCATTGCACTAGTTGCTGAGTTATAAAAAGAGAAGGAGATGAAGATGGAAGCTATTGAATCAACTTCAAAGGTCTGTGAAAACAAGGGCAAGGGGCTGGCAGCAGAAAATGAAGATTCTTTGAGCCAAGATGACATGGAAGATATTGATGAACATCTAGCATTTATTTCCAGAAGATTTGCCAAGTTCAAGTTCAAGAAGAACTTTGGAGCAGCTAAGCCAAATAGAAACATGGTGGATAAATCAAAATTTAAGTGTTTCAAATGTGGCTTGGCAGGGCACTTTTCCAGTGAGTGTAGAAAGTCAGATTCCAACAAAAAAAAGTTTGAGCCTGTGGATTATAAACAGAAATACTTTGAGCTGCTCAAACAAAAGGAAAGGGATTTCATTACACAAGAAAATGACTGGGCTGCAGATGGTCTTGATGAGGATGAGGATGTCAGCTATGTCAATCTAGCCCTAATGGCCAACTCTGATAAAACAGAGATAAGTTTTTAAGTAATCAGGTAATCACCACTAACCTTGCACATTTATCTAAAGCTGAGTGTAATGATGCTATAAATGACATGTCTACAGAATTATATCATTTGCGTGTTACACTTAAGTCTCTCACTAAAGAAAATGCTAAAATCAAAGAAAATAATTTGTTTTTAAGTGAGAGGAATAATGTGCTAGAGTCTCAGTTCATTGAATTTGAAAAATTAAGAATTGAGTGCAAAATTGCTAAGGATGAATTAACTGAGTCCTTGAAGAAAGAAGAGATCTTGAAGAAGCAGCTTGAACGTGAACAGAAGGTGATTAAGGCATGGAAAACATCTAGAGATGTTCATGCTCAAATCACCAAAGTTCAAGGGATTGAGTCCTTTTGTGATGCAGCCTGGAAGAAGAACAAGGAGAAGCTGAAATCTAATTTGGTGGAAGGATTGCTAACAGATGTAGACTCGACGGATGATGAGGGTCATCCGTCGGATAGTAAAAAGGGTTATCCGTCGAGTGACACAAATCCTCATCCGTCGACTGTGAGCAAGCCTGTGAGTAAAGCCAAGCTTGTCAAGTTAAATGAGAGATTTGGATCAGTTTCCAAGAATTTTTTTCCAGGAGAATCTAGTCAAGTAAAGAAGGAGAAGAAGGCTAATGTTGGTCATATGACTGTTAAGCAATTGAGTGACAGACTCGAAAAGATTGAGGTTAAAACAGAGGCTAAAAGGAAAAATAATAGAAATGGTAAAGTAGGGATTAACAAACACAATAACTACACACCTGATAAATATGCTCCAAGAAAATCTGTGTCAAGTGTGGTAGTGTAAATCATTTGTCTGTTAATTGTAAATCTGTCATGCCTACTTCCATATCTGTGCTACCTCACCTTCCCAACATGAATGTCATGCCTCCTATGCCTATGAATGTTATGTCTATACAAAATATGAATGCACAGTTTTCTAATATGCCATTTGCACCTAATCCTTATTATGCTGCATTTAGTATGCCACAAATGCCATTTAGCATGCCTTAATGGAATAATATGTTCACGAATAGCATGACATTCCTTGTTAATCGTAATATGCATGATAATTCTGCTGTAATGAATGGTTTCAAAGGTTCAACTCAAATGACTAAGGATGAATCTGATATCCCCAAGTTAAATGAGATCAAACCTAAGAAACAGAAAAAGAAAGCTAACAAGGCAGGACCCAAGGAAACTTGGGTACCAAAATTACCTTGATTTGATTTTGATGTGTGCAGGGAAACATAAAGAATCTATGGTACTTGGATAGTGGTTGTTCAAGACACATGACTAGTGATTCTACCATGCTCACAGAGTTCAAGGAGAGAGCTGGCCCTAGTATTACTTTTGGAGATGACAGCAAGGGTTATACTGTGGGATATGGCTTGCTTTCAAAAGACAATGTCATCATTGAGGAAGTTGCCTTAGTGGATGGTCTCAAGCATAATTTGCTGAGTATCAGCCAACTTTGTGATAAAGGCAATTCAGTAACCTTCAACTTAGAAGCCCGTGTTGTGTCTAACAAGAGGAGCAACAAAGTGGTTCTCACTGGTGTGAGAAATGAAAATGTGTACCTAGCTGACTTCAACTCATCAAATGCAGAATCTGTTACTTGTCTTCTCAGTAAAGCAAGTCAGGATGAAAGTTGGTTATGGCACAAGAAGCTATCCCATTTAAACTTCAAGACCATGAATGAACAAGTAAAGAAAGAACTGGTTAGAAGCATTCCTCAAGTGGAGTTTTCTAAGGATGGATTGTGTGATGCCTGTCAAAAAGGAAAGTAGATCAAAGCATTATTCAGGAAGAAACTTGATTCAACAATTGAAGAACCTTTGCAACTGCTATATATGGATTTGTTTGGACCAGTCAATGTGTTGTCCATCTAAACGAAAAGATTTTGCCTAGTAATTGTAGATGATTTCTCAAAGTTCTATTGGACATATTTCCTAAAGTCTAAAGATGAGGCTAGTGAAATCATCATCAATCACATAAGGCAAGTCAATAATCATCCTGATTTCAAAGTGAGAAGAATCAGGAGTGACAATGGAATTGAGTTCAAGAACTCTGTCATGAGAGCATTTTATGAAGAAAATGGAATTTTGCATGAGTTCTCAGCAGCAAGAACTCCACAACAGAATGGAGTAGTGGAAAGGAAGAACATATCACTTATTGAAGCTGCCAGGACAATGCTTGAAGAATCTAAATTACCAACATATTTCTGGGCTGAAGCTGTAAATACTGTATGCTACACTCAGAATATTTCTCTGATTAATCAAGCAAAATGCATGACTCCCTATCAACTGTTCAAGAACAAGAAGCCAACTCTAAATTTTCTTCATGTCTTTGGCTGCAAATATTATATCTTGAGAAATCAAACTGATCAGAATGGAAAGTTTGATGCTAAAGTAGATGCTGGAATTTTTGTTGGATATGCTATTGGTAAAGCATATAGAGTCTACAATCTAAGAACCAACATTGTTGTGGAATCAATACATGTTGTGTTTGATGATAAAAAGATTGAAGGACTGCAAAGATGGAGACTACCATGAGAGCCTCAAATTTGATAATGTGGAGATGGTTAGTGATGACAGTGATGATGAAAGTGATCAAGAAATAATATCAAAGGATAATGTAGAAAAATCTACTACCAATGAAGCAAAAAATTTAACATCTGTCGAGTTGCATAATGCTTCATCCGTCGGGAGACAATCTTCCTTATCCGTCGGAAGGCAACCTGCTTCATCCGTCGGAACTCAAAATTCATCATCCGTCGGGTTATCAAAAGGAGCTGGGAGTCAGGATAGATCACTTATAGAAAGCTCCCCTTTCTCAAATCAAAGATCCATTAACTCAGGGGGAGTTTCTAGCAATCAAAACTCAATCACACATCAAGATAATAATGAGTCCTCTTCATCTAGAGCTAATCTACCTCAACAAAGAAAATGGACAAAAGATCACCCCTTTGAGTTCATCATTGGTGATGTATCTTCTAGAGTTCAAACAAGGAGAGCAACTCAAGAAGAATGTCTATACAGCAGCTTTCTTTCAAAGGAAGAACCGAAGAAGGTAGAAGAAGCTTTGTTGGATCCTGATTGGATTTTAGCTATGCAGGAGGAGCTAAACCAATTTGAGAGGAATAAGGTATGGAAGCTGGTGCCCAAGCCTAGAGGAAAGAATCCAATTGACACCAAATGGGTATTAAGAAACAAGATGGATGAAAATGGCATAGTAGTCAGGAACAAAGCTAGATTGGTTGCTAAGGGCTATTATCAACAAGAAGGAATAGATTTTGATGAAACATTTGCTCCTGTTGTAAGACTTGAAGCCATCAGAATCTTCTTAGCCTATGCAGCCCATGCCAATTTCAAGGTCTATCAAATGGATGTCAAAAGTGCCTTTCTGAATGGAGACTTGGAGGAGGAAGTCTATGTTAGTCAGCCTCCTGGTTTTGAAGATCCAAATTTTCCAAAATATATCTACTATCTTTTGAAAGCACTTTATGGACTGAAGCAAGCACCTAGAGCCTGGTATGACACTTTATCAAAGTTCCTTTTGGAAAATCACTTCACAAGAGGTACTGTAGATAAAACTTTATTCTTTAGAAATGTCAATGGCTATAGTATACTTGTTCAAATTTATGTAGATGACATTATTTTTGGCTCTACAGATGAAAAAGTTTGCAAAAAGTTTGCCAAATTGATGCAGAGTAAGTATGAAATGAGTATGATGGGAGAACTAATTTACTTTCTTTGTTCGCAAGTTAAGCAAGTTAGTGATGGAATATTCATTAGTCAAACTAAATACATCTATGATCTTTTAAAGAAGTTTGATCTCATGGATTGCACATCTGTAAAAACTCCCATGGCCACTGCAACTAAGCTTGAATTAAACACTACTGAAAAGTCTGTGGATATTTCAAGTTATAGGGGCATGGTTGGCTCACTTCTGTACTTAACAGCTAGTAGGCCAGATATAATGTTTGCTACATGTTTGTGTGCTAGATTTCAGGCTGATCCTAGAGAATCTCATTTAGTAGCTATTAAGAGAATTTTCAGATATCTCAAGGGAACACCAAAACTTGGCATTTGGTACCCTAGAGATTCTGGTTTTGATCTAACTGGTTATTCAGATGCAGATTATGCAGGTTATAGAATTGATAGAAGAAGTACAACAGGAACCTGTCAATTTCTAGGAAATAAGCTTGTGTCCTGGTTCAGTAAAAAGCAAAACTCAGTTTCTACCTCTACAGCTGAAGCTGAATATATTGCTGCTGGCAGTTGCTGTGCACAGATTTTGTGGATGAAAAATCAACTGCCAGACTATGGTCTGCAAGTTGAGAGGATTCCTATTTTCTGTGATAACACAAGTGCAATTGCCATCACTGAAAATCCAGAACAACATTCAAGGACAAACCACATAGACATCAAGTACCACTTCATAAGGAAACATGTAATGAATGGTACTGTGGAATTACATTTTGTTCCAAGTGAAAAGCAGCTTGCAGATATTTTTACCAAGCCACTGGATGAATCCACCTTCTCAAGGTTGGTAAGTGAGTTAAGTATGCTTAATTATTCTTAAATCTTTTCAGAAAATTTGCAGGTTGTTATGCAGCCAGAAACTTAATTGATTTTTCAGTCTAAGATGGAATTTTGGCTAAGTCAAAATTTACATCTCGACGGATGATGTTTATCCATCGAGTTTGATCATCCGTCAGAATATTGCTTGTAAATAAAAATCAATTATTTTTCTGGTATATTTTATGACTCGACGGATAACAGTTTATCCTCATCCGTCGAATTGTCTTAATCTTAGCCGTTAATTTCCTGAACATTATCCATCGAGTATACTTACAGTTAGTAAGCATAACACGACGGATAATTGATGGAATTTTTACAGTTTATTTTTAAACGGCTATTTTAGGCAATTTTCATTGGTTACTTTATTTTCCTTTATTATTTTTGGCAGTTATTTTTGAGATAGTTTAAAAGCTTATTTCATTTCCATTGCTTTACTTTTATCATTCTCAAATTATCTGCTCTAAATTCTTTCTTTCTCAAAAGCAATTAGCATCTCTATCTCTGCAATTTCCACTCTCTAATAATGGCACCAGTAGTCAAGATAATGTCACAAACTGGATACATCTACGAGAAGAACAACTTCACGGCTCTAGTGAACAAGGGGATTCAACATTCAAATGACTACCACAAAATGATGGTTTTTGTGAAGAACTGCAAACTCAGCTATGCAATGCTAGAATCACCCACCATCTTTTGTGAGGTTGCTGAAGAGATGTGGACTACTGCTTCATACAACTCGATAGATAAGACCATCACACTTACCATTAAAGGTAAGGAATTCTGTATTAATAGTGATGTTATCAAAGCATGTTTCAAGATTCCTGATAATACTGTGACCTTACCACACACAGACACTGATATAGTTAATATGCTCAATTCCATAAACTATGCTCTTTCTACTTCTAAGTTAAGTGACATTAGGAGATTGGGTCTTAGGAAGGAATGGAGTTTCATGTGTGATGTAGTGACCAAGGTCTTTTCTGGTAAAATCAGTAATTTTGATTCTGTAAATATTTCCATGCTTAACATGCTTTACATGCTAGTTACATATAAGTTCTTTATTTTTAGTGATCTTGTTTTGTTTGAGTTGGGATTTAAATTAGGAGAGTTAAATAAGAGGGGCAAAAATGTTTATTATGCTAGATTTTTCATGATGTTAGCTAACCACCTCTCTGAGGAAATTGTACTAGAGAACCCAAACAACAAATTAGATTGTTGGGTTCAAGAGAGAAGAATTATTGCAGATTTGAACAGGGAAAATCATCATGGATAAGTGCCACTCTTCTATTTCCCTGTAATAGAAGCACCTCAGGTAAGTGAGGTAAGTTCATCTTGTAGGATTTTATACAGTACGGAAGCATGGTAAAATGATATTCTTGATATAAAATCCAAATAAAGGCATATAAATCGTGATTAAATCATAAGGGATCGTTTCTAACCTTTAAAAGCGATCCAAGAACGACGAGCGGAGATCCCTAGCAGCTGCTCCTCAAGTGTGAAGCACTCCACCGGTATCCACCAAGAGATCAATGTGATGGAGGAGGAAAGGGTGAGAGAATTAGGGTTTTCTTAACTTTTTAGGTTAAAACAAAAATAGGGTTTATAATAGTATATTTATAGGCAAAATTTCCAGCTATTTTCCCATAAAATATTATTATTATTAGCCCTTTATTCTTATTAACCAATTAACTAATAATTAAAACACCTTTTAATTATTAATCCTTTTTCTAAACACTATAGAAATAATTCTCTCACTTGATTTAATTTCCAAAAATTAAATTCTTAATTAATAATATTAAGAACTTTTTCTTAATTAATTTATAATCAATTAAATCTCATTTAATCAATTATTAAATTTGCCAATTAATTATTTATTACATAAATAAATAATTATCAGCCATTATTAATTAATTCCTCCACCATTAAATCATTCTCTTTTATGGTGTGACCTTGTAGGTTCAATATTAAGCCGGTAGTAGAAATAAATAATAATAAAACTATTTTATCATTATTTATATAAATTCTCTAATTCATCAAATATGATTAATTAATTAATCATATTTATTCTACATCGTGAGGGATACTTCTCAGCATATCGCGACTATCCGGATAATACGAATTCAGTGCTTAGAATACCAAGAACCCATTCAGTGAATAGTTACCGTACAATCAATTCCTTCTACCCTGCAATGTCACGATTAAATACAAGGCATGGAACTTGTGTCAAGCCTATCTTATTTAATCATATGCTTTCCCATTCACTATGCTTAGTTCTAATTAATGTAAATTAGAAACTCTTTTCTAATTTCATTCACTCTAGCCAGAGATTCCTGAACTAGCATAAGTGGATCAGCATTGAACATTCTCTTCCTTCACTGGAAGGGGTAGATCCTTTATTGATCATACACTATCTTCGTGTACAAATTCCTACACCCAGTAGAGCCCTTATTATTGTCCCCAGAGACTAAGAACTAAACCAAAGTATAGTTCAGTGTACACAAGATGACTATGATGACCTCAAGTCTAAGGATACTTGTACAAATATCACTATATGAACATCTGCTGACACGTGAGTGAACTCCATCAGTTGTTCAGCTGTGTGAGTCATGTTCAGTGAACTTATTCTATAATAAGCACCTACATACTAGCTATAGTGTCACCACACAAATGTCTATGAGAACAGACATCCTTCATAATGAAACAAGCATAGTTTGTACCGATCTTTACAGATTACTAATTACCAGTTAGTAATCTTACGACCAGGAAATATTTAAGTTCAGAGTTATCATCTTTTAGGTCTTATTATTATGATCTCATCATAATCCATAAAAAGCTTTACTCTAAACTATGGTATATCTTATTTAAACACTTAAATAGATAAAGCTCGCAATAAAACCAAAACAAGTCTTTTATTAATATCAATGAAATCAAAACAGATTACATAAAAGTTATTCCTAAATCATCATACATGATTGGAATTAGGACATATCTCTTTCAATCTCCCACTTGTACCAAAGCCAATCACTCTGGTATCTAATACCCATCTTGTCTTTATGATGATCAAAGTGACTTTGAGAAAGTGGCTTTGTTGAAGGGTCTGCTATGTTGTTATGTGTATCAACTCTCTCGACGTTGACATCTCCTCTTTCAACAATCTCCCTAATCAGATGAAAGCGCCGCAGGACATGTTTGGAATTTTTATGAGACCTAGGTTCCTTGGCTTGTGCTATTGCTGCATTGTTATCACAATACAACACAATAGGCTCTTCAACACTAGGAACAACTCCCAACTCAGAAACAAATTTCCTCATCCAAACGGCTTCTTTTGCAGCCTCACTTGCAGCTATATATTCTGCTTCCGCTGTGGAGTCAGCCATTGTAGACTGTTTAGAACTCTTCCAACTAATCGCACCACCATTCAGAGTAAACACGTACCCTGACATGGATTTGCTATCATCACTTTCTGATTGAAAACTAGAGTCAGTATAACCCTCTATTTTCAACTCAGATTCACCACCAAAAACATGAAAAATGTCCTTAGTCCTTCGCAAGTACTTAAGGATGTTCTTCACTACTTTCCAGTGGTCTTCACCTGGATTAGACTGATATCTGCTCGTCACACTAATTGAATAAGCAACATCAGGCCTATTACACAACATCACGTACATGATAGATCCTATTGCTGAAGCATAAGGAATCTTACTCATACGCTCTCTTTCCTCAGGTGTCTTAGGAGACATCTTTCCGGAAAGGGACACTCCATGGCTCATCGGTATGAGACCTCTTTTGGAGTTTTCCATGCTAAACCTTTTAAGCACTTTCTGGATGTATGTACCCTGGGTAAGACCTATCATTCTTCTAGATCTATCTCTATAGATCTTCATACCGAGAATGTAGGATGCTTCTCCCAAGTCCTTCATGGTGAAGTTCTTCGATAGCCATACTTTGACTGATTGCAGCATCGGTATATCATTTCCTATAAGAAGTATGTCATCCACATACAATACAAAAAATGTTACCGCGCTCCCACTAACCTTCTTGTAGACACATGGTTCATCTATGTTTTTGATAAAACCAAACTCTTTGATTGTCTCATCAAAATGGATGTTCCATCTACGAGAAGCTTGCCTTAAACTATATATGGTTCGCAGCAGCTTACACACTAGGTGTTCATTTCCCTTGGAAAGAAAACCCTATGGTTGTATCATTTACACTTCCTCTTCAAGTTCCCCATTGAGGAAGGCCGTTTTCACGTCCATTTGCCAGATCCCATAGTCTTAGTAAGCAGCAATCGCAAGCAAAATACGAATTGATTTTAACAGGGCTACAGGCGAAAAAGTTTCATCAAAGTCAATCCCTTGCCTTTGTTTGAATCCTTTTTCCACAAGCCTGGCTTTATAGGTCTCCACCTGGCCATCTGCTCCAATCTTTCTTTTGTATACCCACTTGCACCCAATAGGCTTAACACCTTCAGGCGCCTCAACCAGAGTCCATACATGGTAGGTATACATAGATTCCATTTTGGATTTCATGGCACTATGTCATTTCTCTGAGTCAACACTACTCATAGCCTCATTATAGGTCACAGGGTCGTCATCATCAATGATTGACAGCCATAATACCTACCAGGTTGGCGAGACACTCTCCCTGACCTACGAATGGGCTGTTCCACAGAAGGTGTTCAGTCTGAACAGGTGTTTCCACTTGATCCGTAGTAGTTTGTGCTTCTTGAACTTCATCAAGTTCAATTTTGCTCCCACTATTTCTTTCAAGGATAAACTGCTTTTCCAAGAAGGTAGCATGTCTGGAGACAAACACCCGATGATCGGTGTAAAAGTAATACCCTAAAGTCTCTTTAGGATATCCCACAAAATTACATTTTACGGATCGAGATTCCAGCTTATCTGGGTCAACTTTCTTGACATAAGCTGGACATCCCCAAATCTTAACGTGTTTAAGACTCGGTTTCCTTTCTTTTCATATCTCATATGGAGTTTGAGGAACAGATTTGGAAGGAACCTTATTCAGTCAATATGCTGAGGTTTCCAATGCATAACCCCATAGGAATACTGGAAGATTCGCATAGCTCATCATGGACCGAACCATGTCTAACAAAGTTCGATTTCTCCTTTCAGATACCCCATTCAACTATGGAGTATATGGAGGAGTCCATTGGGAGACTATACCATTTTTTTTGAGATAAGCTAGAAACTCTCCATTCAAGTATTCACCACCTCGATCGGATCGAAGAGTTATAATACTATGTTTGGTTTGTTTCTCCACTTCATACTTATATTCTTGAACTTTTCAAAGGCTTCAGACTTGTGTTTCATCAAATACACATATCCGAATCTAGATCGATCATCTATGAAAGTAATGAAGTATGAAAATCCACCCATGGCTTGCGTAGACATTGGTCCACATACATCTGTGTGTACCAATCCTAGCAAATCTGCAGCCCTCTCTCCATGTCCACTAAATGGAGATTTGGTCATTTTACCTAATAGACAAGACTCGCATGTAGGATATGATTCAAAATCAAAGGGGTCAAGTAACCCTTCCTTATGCAATATCCGCAGTCTATTTTCACTAATATGACCAAGTCTGCAGTGCCACAAGAAAGTGAGATTTTCATCATCCCTTTTTCTTTTATTAGTTTGTTCAATCTGAAGTAAATTATGCTCTACGTCACATACATACAGACCATTAATTAAAGTACCACGTCCATAAAGAACATTATCTCTAAGAATAGAACATTCATTATTAATAATAAATGAAAAACAAACCAAATCCAACATAGGAATAGCAACAATATTCCTCACAATAGAGGGAACGTAATAACAATTATTCAAAATAATAGTCTTGCCCGTAGGCATATGTAAACTAAATGATCCTACATATATGGCGGCAACCCTTGCTCCATTGCTCATAGGTAGAATCACCTCATCTTCTTCAAGAGTCCTACTTCCCTTTAGTCCCTGCATCGAATTGCAAATATGAGAACCACATGCGGTATCTAATACCCAAGTAGAAATTTGACTTAGTGACATATTAACTTCGATCATGAACATACCTGAATCAGAAGCGGTAGTCTCACTACCCTTCTTCTTCTTCAATTCTGCAAGGTAAACCTTGCAGTTCCTCTTCCAGTGCCCCACCTTGTTACAGTGAAAGCAAACAACTTTGCTCTTGGGGTCTTCAGCTTTTGGTGGAACCGGCTTTTTCTCACCTACTTTCTTCTTCTTGGAAGGGTTCGTCTTCCTTTTCTTAGGATTGGAACCTTCACCAATTAGAAGAACAGAACTCTTCTTAGGGGGGAATTAGATTCCGCAGTCTTCAACATGTTGTGGAGTTCAGGCAGGCTGACATCCAGCTTATTCATGTGAAAGTTCACAACAAACTGCGAGAACGAACTCGGAAGTGATTACAAGACCAAGTCTTGGCTCAGCTCCCCATCCATGGCAAAACCAAGTTGTCCAAGACGTTCAATCAAATTGATCATCTTAAGTACATGGTCATTCAAAGATGATCCCTCAGACATCCTACAACCGAACAGCTCCTTTGATATCTCATATCGAGTTGTCATCCCTGCCACATCATAAAACTCTTGTAGATGCATAAGGATAGTATGAGCATCCATATGCTCATGCTGCTTCTGTAGCTCAATGTTCATGGAAGCTAGCATGATGCATTGAGCAATATTTGCATCATCTATCCACTTACGATACACAACATGTTCATCATTATGTGCATCGTTAGCAGGTTCAGTAGGCTTAGGTGAGTCAAGCACATATTCCAGCTTCTCAACCCTGAGAACAATTCTCAAGTTTCGAAGCCAGTCAGCAAAATTAGGACCAGTCAACTTGTGAGCATCTACTATACTCCGGAGTGATAGTGCAGAAGATATAACGTATATAGTAAATCTGTAAATGATGAACACATAACAACACTTAGCAAATATTCAATTTCATTTCAAAACACTATATGAATTGGGTCTTTATTCATAAGTGGCTCCCACTAGTTTATCTAATTTATACAACCCCTAAGTGAAAATTAAGCATTCATAATGCTAGTGGGAATAGGGATCCTACATTCCATCACACAACCTCGGCTGTAGCACAAAACGTCATGTGATGTTCAATAGGTAGACAACTTTATGTTATTCCCTAATAAAATGTTAGCCTCTTGAATAATTGAGTCACGGCTGTAGCACGACAAACTCAATATTCTAAGTCAAGTCTAACCCAACATTTCATATAATTGAATCAGTCTCCAACGACCCACGGCTGCAGCACGTAACGACCTTTAAATTCTAATTCAATGTACACATCTCTATGTAATAGACAAGTATTTCTTATTTCGAAATCAAAGCCCTCGGTTGTAGCATGAAACGACAATGATTCAAAAATAAGAACTACTTTCTACCATGTTGAAAGGCTTTGACCGACACAAGCCCGTTGTGTCATTGGCCAATTACTACTTGATATTATTTAATTTTAGAGGGATTATATTATGTTACAATCATAATCATATTATAAAGAGATTCTTCCTTTTAAATTAAATATTTCAAATCAATAATCGATAATCAGATGATTCCCAGATCGGGGGAAGCATTGTCAAGAGGCGTCACTCAATACCCCTTTCTTACAGATAGAAATATGTTTTTGACAGAATCATCCTTTCTCTCAATATTGAAAATTCATATTTAATTACATGTTTCATAAACACAAGAATCTCATGATTGTATTCATAATATTATTGTTAAGGCAAGAAACGATTCATATTCTAGATTTTCTAGAGCACGCCTTATATTGATTTAAGTTCACCTAAATCTATCATCGCATGGTAAACATAGGCATATATCTCATATATAAAAACAAATAAACAAGTAAGCATGCAATCATCATGTCACACATTGATATAATGATGTATGAATTTATTATAGCATTTAAAAGCAATTAAAATATGCTTTAAAACACTTAAACAGTTCAAAACTTTTATATAAATTAAAATTTGACCACTCCATTAGATCCGTCTCGGAAAAACGAATCCAACGATATATTGCACGCCCAAACCGGAGTTACGAAACTCCCAGAAATCAAATTTAAAAATAACAGATGGGCTGTAATGCATTACAGGAACGCGTTACAAGCCCTGTAACGCATTCCGGTAATGCGTTACAACCCTTTTAAGCCATTAAAAGGTGTAACACATTCCGTGAATGCGCCACAGGGTGTAACGCATTCCCGGAATGCGCGACACCCTCTTTCCCCGCGTCCTGTAGCAGCCGACTCCCCTTTTCCTTTTTTTTATTATAAAAACAACAGCCGCCGCCTGTCTCCATCGAACGATGTGCAAACCATTAGAGGTCGTTTCTCCATCAACAACCGTAATGTGCTTCTCTTTTATTTACAACAACAAATAAATATATATATATATACTATATATACATATATTTAATTACGAATTTTAATTAAAACAACTTCAAAAAATCATAATAATTAATCCACACATCAGAAAATTATGAAAAAAATACCCAGACGATCTACAACACTTGTAGAACCCAGATCTATAGTCAAAACAATTTTGAGAAACAATTTCTAATCAATCATAATTAATCCATGATATAACTTGCAAAAATCATAATAAATTCATACAAGATCATAAAATTCTGAAATTTTTATCACAGATCTATATGCATACAACCTATGCTCTGATACCATTGTAGGATTTTATACAGCACAGAAGCATTGTAAAATGATATTCTTGATATAAAATTCAAATAAAGGCATATAAATCATGATTAAATCATAAGGGATCGTTTCTAGCCTTTAAAAGCGATCCAAGAACGACGAGCGGAGATCCCTAGCAGCTGCTCCTCAAGTGTGAAGCACTTCACCGGTATCCACCAAGAGATCAATGTGATCGAGAAGGAAGGGGTGGGAGAATTAGGGTTTTCTTAACTCTTTAGGTTAAAACAAAAATAGGGTTTATAAAAGTATATTTATAGGCAAAATTTTCAGCTGAAAATTTTCCCATAAAATATTATTATTATTAACCCTTCATTCTTATTAACCAATTAACTAATAATTAAAACACCTTTTAATTATTATTTATTTTTCTAAACACTTTAGAAATAATTCTCTCACTTGATTTAATTTCCAAAAATTAAATTCTTAATTAATAATCTTAAGAACTTTTTATTAATTAATTTATAATCAATTAAATCTTATTTAATCAATTATTAAATTTTCCAATTAATTATTTATTACATAAATAAATAATTATCAGCCATTATTAATTAATTCATCCACCATTAAATCATTCTCTTTTATGGTATGACCCTGTAGGTTCAATATTAAACCGGTAGTAGAAATAAATAATAATAAAACTATTTTATCATTATGTATATATATTCTCTAATTCATTAAATATGATTAATTAATTAATCATATTTATTCTACATCGTGAGGGATACTTCTCAGCATATCGCGACTATCCGGATAATACGAATTCACTGCTTAGAATACCAAGAACCCATTCAGTGAATAGTTACCATACAATCAATTCCTTATACCCTACAATATCACGATTAAATACAAGGCATGAAACTTGTGTCAAGCCTATCTTATTTAATCATATGCTTTCCCATTCACTATGCTTAGTTCTCATTAATGTAAATTAGAAACTCCTTTCTAATTTTATTCACTCTGGCCAGAGATTCCTGAACTAGCATAATTGGATCAGCATTGAACATTCTCTTCCTTCACTGGAAGGGGTAGATCCTTTATTGATCATACACTATCTTCGTGTACAAATTCCTACACCCAGTAGAGCCCTTATTATTGTTCCTAGAGACTAAGAACTAAACCAAAGTATAGTTCAGTGTATATAAGATGACTATGATGACCTCAATTCTAAGAATACTTGTACAACTATCACTATGTGAACATCTGCTGACACATGAGTGAACTCCATCAGTTGTTCAGCTGTGTGAGTCATGTTCAGTGAACTTATTCTATAATAAGCACCTACATACTAGCTATAGTGTCACCACACAAATGTCTATGAGAACAGACATCCTTCATAATGAAGCAAGCATAGTATGTACCGATCTTTGCGGATTACTAATTACCAGTTAGTAATCCTACGACTAGGAAATATTTAAGTTCAGTGTTATCATCTTTTAGGTCTCATTATTATGATCTCATCATAATCCATAAAAAGCTTTACTCTAAACTATGTTATATCTTATTTAAACACTTAAATAGATAAAGCCCGCAATAAAACCAAAACAAGTCTTTTATTAATATCAATGAAATCAAAACAGATTACATAAAAGTTATTCCTAAATCATCATACATGATTGGACTTAGGACACATCTCTTTCACATATGTCCCTACTATTTCAACCTCACAAATTTCTTTGATTTCTAGTGTAGCAATGACAACTGTGTCAATGACCCAACAATTTCCTACCCAAGCTACTAAATCATCAAAAATTTCAAAATCCAAATCAAAGAAAGCCCCCTCTGGTATCTCCCAGAAGATGCCAGTTACAAAATCTACCAAAACCAAAGAGGGGAGTGTGAAGGTGGGTAAGGTAGGTGAGGGACAGGGTGAACATAAAAGAAACCCTAAGAATAAGGATAGAGAGTTCAGTGGTTCCCAGCCTAGCCACACTGCAGTTTCCCAACAAACTGCAATGATTAATAAGGATAAAAGCTCATTTCTAGTTGCATCCTCCCAAAAGGATGTGGCTATTGAACAAAGCTCTCAGCCAAGAGCACATGCCAAAAGGGTAAGGGACACTAGATCACCCCAAACTTATGCCAGAAAGAAGAAATCAAAAACCTTTTGGGGAAGCACAGGGTTCACACACTGTGCAAACTGGTGCTAAAGACACAGTCACTGCACCTTCACAAATTCAGCTTGATGTGGCTCCAGCAAATGAGGAGTCACAGCCAAAATCATTAGTTATAGAAGCACCTCAAACAACAAATTCTCCCACAAACTCTATGGATGTGGACATGATCAACACCTCAATTCCTGATTCCCCTTCTTTAACTTTGTTGGGGAAGCCAAAATCTATTGCAAGTGAGCATCATCTTTTGGATGATTTGTTGGCTCACTTGCCAATTCTTTCAGGAACTGTTGAAACATCTGTGCCCAAAATCTCATCAATCAGCACAGAGTCTACAATAGTTTCAATTCCAAGTTCATTCATTTCTACTCTCTCGATGGATATTGCTCATCCGTCAGGTAGTGATTGTATCCCGACGGATAAGCTTAACAACATTTATCCGTCGAATAGTCAAACTGCTAACCCGATGGATATTCCTCATCCGTCGGGTGTCTCTGCACAACTTCCAATTTCATCTATTATCTCTAGTGCAGAAGACTTAGTGGTCATACAGTCACTCTTACGATTGAGGGAAAAGAGTGTTATGAGTGAGAGTCTGGGTTGCTCCCAGGAAAAAGGAGAGAAAAAGAGTGAAAATATGCAATCCGTTTCTTCAGGATTGGCAAAAGAGAGTGAAAGGAGTCCCACCTTATATGGTGAAGGTGAGGGTGGAAGCCAGGGTGAGACCCTGATGCAACAAAAGAGAGAACAAGAGAGAAATGCAGGTACAGGAGCTTTAAGGATGGAT
The DNA here is from genome assembly GCF_009905375.1 of Apium graveolens. Taxonomy (NCBI): domain Eukaryota; kingdom Viridiplantae; phylum Streptophyta; class Magnoliopsida; order Apiales; family Apiaceae; genus Apium; species Apium graveolens. Next base: position 107,915,301 of record NC_133652.1, read on the forward strand.
GTTATTACTAGTGAGTTGATGAATGTCCAGGATGTAGACAGGGAGGGACTATCTCAGCAATCTCAAGTTGTTATAGATTCCACCTCCCTTGATGCTGAGGCATTTACTCACCTTGTTCCAGCTTATCAACTTCTAGCTGAACAGGGCAATGCCAATGCAGAAAGGATGCTCAATTTGGTGCATACCACTCAGTCAATGCTAAGAGCTAAGGATGCCATCACAACTTTGCCCTCTACAGCTGATGATGTTGATTATGAGACTGGTGGTTCAGCAGAATTCTTTGGAGATGAAGGTGGAGATAGTGAAGAAGATCCATTGGACATAGGGGGAGAAGTAGGTTCCAGTTCAAGATCAGGCATGCCATCATGGGCATTTTCAAAACATTGTGATGAACACTACTTCAAGATAACCCTGATCCAACTCATAAATTAGACAAATTCTGCTCTTCAAACTACTACAAATGCCAACACCAAGAAGCTCCTTCAAGCACATCTTGCTTCTCTGCAACTACAACAGATTCAAGGCTTCCAACATGCTAGAGATGTCAACACCATCAAGGGTGATATTGATGAAATGAAAAAGGCTTTTTCTGACAATATGGACTCTAAACTTCCAGAAGCTACAATGCTTGACATCAAGAGACAACTCAGGAAAAATTCTGATCTTTCCACAAAGATAGATGCCTTAGATACAAGAATGTCAGCTATGAAAGCATCTCTAACAACCATTCATCTTCATCAAGCTCAACAAACAGACTTGCTTCAGAAACTGGCAGCTGCACAAACCTCCTCCTCTACTCAACTTGATGATAACAAAAAGGGGGAGAAAGGACCAAGTGCGGGGGAGAAGCTTCAAATTCAAATCAGTAAAGTAATTGTGCCTACAATTGCTTTCACCAAGCCACCAGTAACAAACAGTATTGATCTGATCAATGCATCAGCAGCCAATTTAAGAGAAGTTGAAAAGGAGCAGTTGAAGCCAATCAACTGGGAGAAAATTGATGAGGACATACAAAAGAAGTTTAGGCGAGTAAAGGAGCCAGTAAAGTCAGTCATTCATCACCCTCAAGTCAAGCAGATCTCTATGAATAAAATGAGCATGAATATCTAGAAAGAGGACAACCATCCTACATCAAATCTCCAAAGGCTGAAATTATTCTGAAGCCAAGGGAGAACTATCCAAAATCATCATTAAAGAACCCTTTGGATACAATATATGAGACACCTAAGCCTGATGAGAAGAAGCTTCTGTCAAGATCAATTGCCTTCTACAAGGATCCAGCTGATTCAGCCTTAAAAATGAGAATTGCTAAAGTTTTCAGGAATGGGAAAGAAATTTGTGTGGTTGCTGGACATCCTCAATTTTCTCAAGCAAAGAGAGAAGAAAAGGCAAGATTGAAGCAGGAAAAGAAGCAAGCTATTCTAAATGCCAAAAAGGCTAAGCAAAAGAAAGAGCAAACTGCTATCTTGGCCAAGCTACAAGCTGTGAAACCAACACAACAGATTCCTGCTCAGCCATCTGAAATCACTGAATCTCAAGATTCAAAGAAGCAAGTTGAATCACAACAGAAGAAATCTCAGATATACAAGGAATTGGCCAAAAGAACCAAAAGGAAATTGAACTTTGTTGGTAAGGAATTAGAGGATCAGTTTCCCAAGGAATCCACTCAAACTACAACTCAAGCATCAAAACCCTATGTGGTATTTGAAGACATCAAGGTGGTGGACCCTTACAGGAACATTCATGGTGAACCTATTGTGCCTAAGGATGAACCAATAGACTGGGAGAGCCTACCAATTCCTGACTTCAATCTGCCAATCCTTAACAAGCCAAAGAGAACAAAGTCAAGAGCAGTCAAGAAAGTGAAGTTGTCACCTCTCAAATCCAAATCTCTAGTCAAAGCTCAATCTAAAGTCAACAAGGGAGATTACATGTACTTGTGTGACATCAAGGAATTCTATGATCTAAATCTCTATCTAGATGAACTAGAAGAAGTGAGAGGGATCGATGCATACAAAAATCTACCTGAAATGTTGGTTTTCAAGTACAAGGGAGGAAATGAGATTTAATGGCCACTTCACAGGAACCTTCAAGAAAGCCAAGCTGTACTAATAAAGATTTATTCATCTTTCAAGAAGAACTTTGGGTTCAATGTAACTGCAAGAAGACTGGTTCTAAATAAGATTAAAGAACTGAGGAGTATTAGAGCTAAAGATGCACTCCCAAAGACTCTAATTATTCCTTACACAGGGTGAAGAGTGCATCTAAGGCCCTACTGGCTGATGGAGTTCATGGATGACAAAGGAGATAGAAGAATTTTTAGATTAGAAGACCAATTGAGCATCTATAGCAATGAGACTCTCTTGGAGATGCAAGAAAAGCTAAATCTCTCAGAATCTGATGAATTGGAATTCCACAGACAGCTCCAAAATCAGATAGAAGAAAACAACAGAAAGCTTGGAAAGAGATCCAGACCTTCAAGGAACTAGATAAATCTGCTCAGGCTAGAGGAGCACCTTGAAAATGACTGTGAGCTAAACTTTATACATTTTGTTAAATGATGCACTTTACAGTTTTATCTACTTACTTTCAAAATTGTATTTTTAGGGTGTTTTGTTATCATCAACTTTCTCTTAATTTATGGCTACAATTCCTGTAGACATAAATTGGGGGAGATTGTTGTGTATATGTTGTGTACTTGATGATTTCATTAACAAAACACCTTGGTAGATTTTACTTAGTGAAAAATATAGCACTCAATGGATAAGGATTATAGTCCCGACGGATAACTCAATATAGTCCCGACGGATGATGATTTATTATCCATCGAGTGAGTAGCTTATGTAACAATAAGTCTGTAGCACATTTCTGCATACACATTGTTTAGATTCTGTAGTAGTACTCAAGTCATGTTGACTTTAACTAGATATGCAGAATAGGTTGATTAATTGTACATATATGATGTCTTGTAATTCTGTATAAATGAAATGAAGTCAAGTGCCAGATTACTACCCGACGGATAAATAACAATGCCATTTGACGGATGATCAACAAGACAACCCGACAGATGATCATGAACTCGACGGATGATCATAAACCCGACGGATAAAGAATTCAAACATCTGTTGACAGTGACAACACAGTCACATGCGTCGAGTGTATGCAAATGGAATGTGGAAGCCTATTCAACTGGGTTTTAGAGAACAAAGAAGCATTGCCATTTCCATGATATTATGAAGATATTCAAAGATGCTGGAATAGAGTAATGAAGTAGCATAGTATTAAACTTGATAGTTTTGTTTTATTATCTTGTCTTATTGCTTTGTAATCTTGGTGATATATAAACAAGAAGTAGCAAATAGAACAATTAACTGAGCAACCAAGAGAGAAACATTTGTAAGCTATATTCTTAGCATTTCTCTACAATCTTAGTTGTTGACAATTTGTAAGCAGCTGTGAGCTAATTGCTTACACAGAGTTCTCTTGATATATTATATATCTCTGGTGGATACATTCAAATCCACCAGAAAGTTTTTAAAGACTTGTGTTTTTGATTACTTGTGTTTGGATTCATTTCAAGTTATTATTCCGCACTCTGCAAATCAATTCACACTGATATATATATATATATATATATATATATATTTAAGTTAGAACAATTTTTATTTGTGAAAAAGTTTCAAGAATTCCATTCAACCCCCTTGTGTAATTCTTGTTGCATTGTTGAGGGACTAACAACTTTCTTCCATATCGCGGGAGGACTGACATTTTGAACTGTCAACGTGCTTCATCCATGGTGGAAATAATAAACTTGAGAAAGACGTAGAAAGGTCGTCATCATTTGACTCTGAAGTCGATTCATCGAGATTATGATTTTCCTTTCTAGAGAACTGCTCCTTCACTTCTTCATTGGTCATAGTAATAGAAAATGGTGAAGTTCCTGGATCAGAGCTTGAAAGTGATGATGTTCCAGCATCGGTAGCAGTGTAAAGCTCTGAACTACCAGTTGGCGTAACAACTTGGCCTTGAACAGAATCTAAAAAACTATTCTTTTTGAAGTGTTTATCTGAGCACTGATCTAGCACGGAGAGCAACTGGCCTCCCTCTGTTTTAACCAGATTCAGACGGAGAACTTTAGGACGTGATCTCTTTACTGAGACGATGTTGCACCGTAGTTCTCCCATGCAAAGTTTCTCCTCCTTTCTGAGATGCCTGAAAAACAAAGGTTACGCTTACATAAGCTCAAGAAACTTTACCATGAAAGGTCAATCAAACGTTGCAAAAGCAAATTAATAATGCTCAGCTTTCATAGTAATAGTTGTATGCATATTCACATTACAAGTTAGAATAGATATCATCATTACTAATGGAAAGAACAAAAAGTGAGATTACTTATCCAGAACAACCCAACTAGCTCTAGTCCTCTTAGCTTCCTCAACTACTGCTCCATATGGGGCTCCAGAGACAAGTTTTATCTTCAAATTTATCTGTATAGAAAGAGGACAAGATTGACACATTGTGACATAGTTGCTGGAGTAGATGACCATTTCGGAGTATCGAGGTATAACTAATGGAACACTGACCTTTTTAGGTTCGTATACATCATGGAGCTAAAGTATCATCTGAGAAAAGGAATCTGTAATGTCAACTTTCTGTTCTGAACTTGTTCGTGGATGAGATCTTCTATGGCCACTAGCACAGTCCCCAGAAAACCTTGGGAATCCCCATTTTCTACCTAAATGAGAGTGATTGTTAGTACAATACCTAACATAAAAAAAATTTGATACTACTTACACAGGCCAGTCATCAGTTCATGTAGTATCGCAACATAACCAGATAGATGCAAAAAGAAATTATTGTTCATATAATTATCATCTAACTAGTACAGGAACCTATACCAGGACATTACCATATCAATACATCTGAGCTTGGGCCTTAAATGAATAGCCTCACAAGGAGAAAACATACCAATGATGTCTTACAAATGCTTGCCACCACAAGATCTCTAAGTATGTCATCCACATAACCTCTGGTAGCAACACATAACTCATCAACTGATTCTCTATACTCGAGTATAGTTTCTGAAGCCTCTGAATTCTCTTCACCTATATAATGTACGTATAACAGTAAGAAATTGTTAACAGAAATAATCGTAATTAAAATAGGGTACAAATGCTGAAAAAGTCTGAAATTAAAATCAAAAAATTTGGAATTGCACGCAACAAGTGAAGAATAACCCTAATTAAAACCCCTAAAATTAAAAATCCATCAAGTTAAAAAAAACCAATCAAAAACCCTTTCTAAACAACTTTGAAGAGCTAAAACGTAAAACAGATAAAAACTACACAAAATACACACCGCCGGAGGACTGACTTCTAAATCAGTGTAAACTGATTTACAATCTTTCAAGCCATCATTCCGAGCTTCTTTCCGGCCTTGAGCTTCTTCTCCGCCGGAGGACTGACTTCTTCTTGGCCGACATCTTCTTTCCTGCTTTGGGAGCCAACACACAAATCTAACACACAAATCTAGGGATCCGAGAGGGATTCGAGATGTGTATATACAGAAGTTAGTGTTTCTTTGGATCGATGAGCTGGCATCATTTACAACTGTTGGATTCAGTTTCTTTTTGTTGAATTTTGATTTTGTTAATAAAAAACTTTTTTATTAATTTTTTTTAATATTTTTAAAAATTCTTAATTATATGTAAATATTTTTAGATTTCGTATGTGATTTTATTAATGTTTAGTGTCCTTTCATTGTTTTTCATTTATTTATATAATTATTAATTTTAAAAAAAAATCGACATTTCATTCGGAATAATAGTGGAGGTGGTACTCTATTTCGAGTGTTTTGACTATTATACAACCTCACAAAATAAATATATATAATTCTAAAAATGATGGGATACCCCTAAAATGGATAGTTTTAAACATCAGTACAGTTGGATCGTCGAGATTTTATTTTAAAAGAATCGATACTTCATTCGGGACAGTAGCGTATATAGGGCTTAGCCTATTCCGAGTGCTTTGACTGCTATACAACCCCGTAAAATAAATATATAAAATCATAATAATGATGGTACACCCCTAAAATCGATAGTTTCTTACATCCGTACGGATGGATCGTCAAAATTTTATTTTAAAAGTATCGATACTAAATTCGGGACAGTAGCGCAAATAGGCCTTGGTCTATTATCACTACTTTGACTGATATAAAATGTTAGGTCACACACACACTGTAGAGGGGGTGAATACAGTGTATAGTACACTGAAATCGAACTTTAAGAACTGAAGTAACAGAAAACAAACTTTATTGAAACAATAAACTCTGTTACAGTATGGAACTGTTACCTCTCAGTGATGAACAAATATCACGAGAGCTGCTAGGGTTACAATGAATAATCTTTTCTAATAATGATAACACTTATAGTGTAAACCCTATGTCTGTGTTTATATACTACACAGTTACAAGATAATCGCTAATTGATATGGAATATAATTCTGCTTCCTAAAATATATCAATCAGATATCTTTTCTTCCAAGTATTCCATTCTTCACGGAATTCCTTCTTCATGCATATCTCTTCTTATGTTTATCTCGATCTTCTTTCCTTTAATCAGCTACTGTCCTTATCTGATTGTCCTTCAGCACTTAAGTTCTGATATCTATCTTCTGATGATTATCTCCTGATAATATAAGTACTGATATCCTTAAGTCCTGACTTCCAGTATAAGTACTGATCAACAGTTAAGTACTGATTTATCCTGTTCACGTAAGATCTGAAAGCTAAACATAAAACATATTAGCCATGACATTATCAAATATATCTAACAATCTCCCCCAACTTGTAAATTAACAAAATATACAAGTTTAACAGATATTTGATGATGTCAAAAACATTAAGTACAAATGTATGAGAAATAGACTAGATAACTACAACTTACAGTCCTTAAAGTTTTTACCAATTTCAACTTCTGATAACAACTTCAATCTGTATAAATATCAGAATTTAAGCAGTTGTAGATCTTCGACTTGGCTTCTTCATTTTCTGATCTCTCTGATGTCAGGAGTTGTTCTGAGATAGTTCTTCAACAAACATTTCTCAGCATATCTTAGTTCATCAATCATTCTCCTTTTAACACCTTTAAGCTCCGCAGTATCTTCACCAGTTTGAAAGATTGCAGCTCTGAGATCATTAATCTTTGTTTTTCTTAACTCCTGATCTAGTCTTATGACATAAGCTTTGTCTGACTCAAGATTGAATTCAAGTCCCTTAATACCAAGATACGTTCTGATCTGTGCAGTACTAGGCTTCATATCAACAATATCACCATTGTGATCTCTGTACTTTGGAACATATATGCTGTCAGACTTAACAGAATAAAGCCTTTTCTGTCTCTGAATCTGTTCTTTTAAGTAGTTTACAGCAGTCTCTGTTATTCTGTCATCCACTTGAAGTAAGAAAAGTACATGCTCCAATTCTTCAAAATACTTCAACTGGCATTTTGTCTTATATGATAAACCCTACCATCTGTCATGAAATACAACATAATGTATTCTTTCAAGTAGGTATGGTAAACCATCTGTACAGATTCCAGTTGATTCAATCTCTCAGGAGTTGCTCCAATACCTGGTTCACTCAAGGAAGTTGGATCATTAGTATTGTTGTGTACTCTTCTTTCATCAGCACTTCCCAATCCAGTTTTATCTCTAGCTTCCTTTCCAGTAACTACTCTTGCTTCAAAACCACTTGCAGTAGTCTTCAAAGATTGAGTCTGTTTTGCTTTAGTGAATCCTGGTAGGAGTGTCTTTGATCTATTTTCTGATATCAAGTTAACTTGAGCACTGTCAGAGGTTACTTGCTTCTTCTGAATATCAGAACTTACAATTTCTTGACTCTGAACAACTTGAGCCATGTCAGAGGTTGTTTTAAGAACTTTTCTTGTAGTCAGAGCAAGATCATCTTTTCCATCAGTAATTTCTTCTTCCTTAGGAGGTACATAAGGCTTGATAGGTTCACCAACCTTTTCTTTACCCTTGGATCTTGGATCTATCTGTGGTTGTGATCTAGCCAAAGTTGCTTCAGTATGTGTCCTTTCTTTGATCACAATGCCTTTAGGTTTTGGAAGTAACTTTTTACCAGAAGCTTCAGATTTAGATGTGACTTTCTCTGATTTAAGTCTGGCTTCTTCTTCCTTTAAACTTTCCAAGTCCATCCCTGGATTTTCTTGAAGAAATAACTGTCTTGACATTTCCTCATCAAGATCTAGAAGTTCATCAGAACTTATCCTTTTACCAGCAGCAGAACTTATTCTTTTCCCAGTATCAAAACTTGTTCTGTGACTAGCTTGTCTTGATGTAAACCTTCTACCTTGACTATGACCACTACCCATTCCAGAGGTTCCTTGGTCATCTTTTCCATCATCCTTTCCTTGCAGTGTCTTGTTGGTTGTGCATTTGGACTTAATTACCTTCTCCCCCTTTTTGGCATCAGCAGGTAATAAAAGAGAGATAAGTAGTTCCACTGAGGTCTGGATTTCAGTAAGTTGCGATTGCTGAGAAGCTTGATTTGTCAGAATTTGATCAATCTGAGCTTGTTGTTTCTCTTGAGTTTTCTCAATATAAGCAACCCTGTCAATGGTAGGTTGGAAGAACTTTTTCTTATCAATTTTCCAAACTTGTTCCTGTTTGATAAAGTTCTCCTGAATCTTGTGTAGCTCTGCATGAGTATTGGAATGAAGACCTTGTAGATGTTTAGTACTCAATGCAGTGACTCTAAGCTGGGTTTTAAAATCATCAGAATTTAACATTTCATCAGCTTTAGTCAAGTGCTCAGCAAGATGTAAAGCATTTGGAACACATAAAACTGAGTTCCATTCCTTAGTCCACTCCTGACCTGCAGGAGTTTCACTCCAAGGCACTGGTGCATCCCTGATAACAAACTCCTTTACCAGTTCAGACTTAGGAAGAGTCGGTGGAGGAGTATGTCCTGAAGGACCTGCTTCATCAACATCTACAGTTGTAGCAGCTTCACCAGTATCTCCAACATTTGCAGCATCAGAACTTAAAGAATCAGTATCTTCTGATAAGACAACAGTGTGAGTAGCAATGGAGGCTTCAGCATCCTCTAATTGCTGATCTGATACTAAGTTCTGATCAACAGCCATATCCTGATGCTCACCTAAAATCTGATCATCAGCATCTTGATGCAGAGAAAGTGTTGTTGATAACTCTGGAGTTTGAACAACATCAGTAACAGGTGTTATGGAAGGATTATTTACTGTTGGAGCTTCTAAGAAAAGAATTGCAGGCACAACCAAGTTCTGAATATCAATTTCAGCACTTGTGCCTAGATCAACAAGAGACACAGATGGCGAGTTAGCCTTGTCAGATACAGCTTCCTGAGATGGAGTTGATGAAGAAGAAGTGACTGGAGCAAATTCCTTGCCTTGTGAAATCAGAGATTCCTGATCCCCTTCCTTAGCTGCTTCCTCCTCATCATCTGAAACTGGCCTTTGTGCCCTCTGTTTCTTGTACTTCCTTAATGATTTGGATTCCTTGGGAGTTTCAGGAACTATCATACGTCTAAGCCTCTTGAGAAGCCTAGAACCCCCAATTTCAGAATCCTTCTGAGAAGTTGCTTTCTCCGCTTCAACCACCACAGGTTCTGAAGAAGGAATCTGTTCCTCAGAATCTGATTCACCTCTCAAAGTAAATCTCCTCCTCTTTTGAGGTGTTTGAGGAACAGTCTTTGTTCTCTTTGGCTTAGAGGATGTAGGCTTCACAGTAGGTGCTGAAGAAGAAGGTTGAGCAGTCTGTGAAGTGGAGAGATAGGATTGGAGATAAGTTCTGAGGGTAGGTTGAGTAGAATGAGAGGTAGGTACTGAGGTTGATGGATTTTGGGTGGTTGGAGGTGGTTGGACATTAGAGTAAACAGATCTATAGGTATCAGGATCAGCATTTACCAGGACCTGTTTTACAGACTTAGGAATCTGTAATGGTCTAACCATTTTCTTCTTAGTATCAGCATTTACCAGATCATTAAAGTACCTTTTTGCAACCTTAAAAGGTGGGGTTTGAGTGCTGACTAAATGAGGTTCATCAGTACAGTAAGTATAAATAAGTTGACAGAATCTAGCAAAATAAAAAACATCTCGATCCTCTGTCATCCTATCCCCAATAAAACCAATTATTCCAGTTGCAAAATCAAAATGAGTTTGATGGATAATAGCATACCCTATGTGCTGACTCAGAATTGGGATAGCATCAAAATTTGAACATTTGTTCCCAAAGGCTTTGGTGATGCAATCAAAGAAGAAACTCCATTCTCTTCTGATATTAGCCCGTTTCAACTGTCCAAGATTTCGTCAGACTCTTTTCATATCCCAATTCAGCCATTAACTCCTGAAGGGCTGAGTCCTCTGGAACTGAGAAAGTACAATCCTCTGGAAGATGTAAAGCCCTGCGTACTGTACCAGGAGTGACTACAAAAGATGAATCACCCACTTGGAAGATAATACTGGGAGTTCCACGGTTACCACCATCATCAAAAACGCCAGTCCTCCAGAACCTCAGAACTTGTTGACTTGAAAATAATTCAGGCTGAGTTAAGGCGTACCCAACCTCACTATGTGCAAGAAGATCTTGCACAAAGTGCAATTCAGATGGAGCTTCAGCATGATCAAGAATTGCAGCATAGTTGTTTGGAATAAACTTTGCTCCATCAATGATTAAATCCTTTGGTGCCATATGAAAAAATTGAGAATTAAGTATGCCTGATAGGTGTTTGATATAATGTATGTATGAAAACAACGGAAAAGGTAAAGTGAAGGAGAGTAAAAGTAAAAAGAGAGATAAAAAATGAAGAAATTAAAAAGATTACCGAAATCTTCTCTCTGCTGTACTTATACAAAAAAAATATTACCGTTGGACACCTGTCAGACATGCAGTAATAACGGATAGTTACTGGGCTCGAGAAAACAGGAATGATTACTTACCCAGTTGCCTTGTTTCAAGGAAAAACCGTTCCATTAATCAAGAGAAACAGTTTTAATTCAAAATTTAAACCGTTAGCACTGATTGAATTATTTTTCACTGCAACATTAATATTCTGAAAATAAATCATGTTAAAAATGACAGAGATAATTTCGATGAATAAGTGCTGACAGAGAATCAGAACTTAAATAAAAACAAAATTTAAACGGTCATCAGAATATCAATCAGGATTTATCAACAGAAGATAAAATAACTCAGAGACAAAATCTTGAAGTAAAAACAATTTTCATTAATATATCAAGTCAATACATTTATGAAATGGAAATTACATTAATACAAGATTTTCCCTAAGCTTCTAATCCTAACGTCAACAGCTTTAGTCCTAGCTAAGAAGCCTGACAAAGCTGATGATGAAGAAGAACAGGAAGAAGACGAGATTAAGTCATCTTCCTCTTCCTATCTTCGACGAACAAGATGGCGAGTCGTATGATTCGCTCTTGCTGACGGATAGCTTCCCGCCTTTCCTCCTCCAATCGCTCCAGATGGCGATGGTAATCCATATAGAAGAATAGGAGGTGAGTTAGCACCTCTTGTGGGACAGAATCCCAGATCTCCTCAGGAATGGCTGTTACATGCCACTCCTGCTGCCAGTCGGCACAACTTAGCTCCATTGTGAAGGTTTGGTTGTTCAAAAACATGTTGTATCGAACCATTGTGTTTTTGATAGAAGAAGGAGGATAAGTGTGTGAGAAGAATGTGATGGAAAGACTGATGTGAAGTGGTTGCTTATATAGGCAAGAGAATGCCAAGAGACGCAAAGATATTTAATGCTGACAAGTAGAATTAATTCTACCTCGTCTCCCTAGACTTTGAAAAAGAATAACAGTCATTGGAAAGAGGAATCATGGTCTAGACCGCACAAGACACAAGAAACAGTGGACTGTTCAAGGACAAATACCATTAATCCTAATCATAGTGACTATTACTCTTCCACTTCAACATATTCTAGTTCGAACTGAGACTGTTACCAAATTTTATTCACAGATAAGTCAAGTAAAGGATTAGACTGAGAAATCAGAACTTAGACCTATACCAGAACTTAACAGTCATCAGAACATAATTTCTTCACTCGAAAAAGGAATGCCCATCTTAGTAAATACTCATACAAGTTCTGAGTTATAGACGTCAGAACTTAATCATCAAAATGTGTAACTGAGAACTTGTCCTCAGAATTTTTGCAATAATGACACAATGACTGTTTATCTAAAATAACATAGACCACCACAGAAATTTTCATCATTCAGATGGAGTGATTAGTGTGTGCATTAAGCTAAAAACAGACAAAGAGTAAAGTCTGATTCACTTCAGTACATCTTAGAAATAAGGCATAACTAAAATTTTGTTAAAGATCTGTCATTGTCCTGAAACCTACTGAAGAATGAGTTTATGCTTGAGTCCACCTCAACTGTTTTGTGCTAATTTTATGCATCTTTTGAAATTCTATTTTACAGTGGCTTCGCAGTGTAAGTGAGTCACGACTGTTTATCAGAATTTATGCTATTTTCAGAGTATTTCTCCAGTAATCATAGAGTGTGAAAAGTCACCAAGAAAATATTTTGCTTTTCTGATGCATATTTACTTAATACCAGCAATGCACTTGGGTCGTCCCTTCCACATTTTTACTCTAGATCTCAAAGGAGTACCTGATTTTAATCTTTGATCTTTTTGCTTTTTCTTTTGATAAGAGAGGTCTATCAGCACTTAGTACATTCAGCAGTTTTACTAGTATCAGAACTTAACAGATGAGTAACATTATTCTAATTTGTGACTTAGTAATAAGATATACAAAGTGAACTTAACTAAGCTCAGTTATCAGAATTTGCTAGTGTCATAAGATTTCCACTGAAATAATTACTTCTTCCATGGAATCATTTGTTTATTGAAGACTACTAGGTCAGTATCTAGCACAGTTATCCTCATAGGATTGAATAGGTACTAGAACAGACATATCACTTATCAGAGTTTAGAAACATATATCAGACAACAGTCAGTACTTAAAGACATTTATCAATTAAGCACAGAATACACAATGTGATTAATTCTGTAAATATTGAGCATAAAGTCTGATAACACAGAACAAGTCTAAGCAGATTTAGAGAAAGAACCAGAAACCATTCCAAGTTCATTTACCAATCTTGTAAAAGTAGCTTCACATAATGGTTTTGTGAAGATATCTGCCAACTGTTGATCTGTGGGAACAAAATGCAATTCCACTGTACCTTCATCCACATGTTCCCTGATGAAGTGGTACCTGATGCTGATGTGCTTTGTCATTGAGTGTTGAACTGGATTACCTGTCATAGCAATAGCACTTTGATTATCACAGTAAATAGGGATTTTGAAATATGTTAACCCATAATCCAGTAACTGATTCTTCATCCAAAGAATCTGTGCACAACAGCTTCCTGCAGCAATATACTCTGCTTCTGCAGTTGATGTGGAAATTGACTTTTGTTTCTTGCTGTACCAAGAAACCAATCTGCCTCCAAGAAATTGGCAGCTTCCACTTGTACTTTTCCTGTCAATTTTGCAACCTGCAAAATCTGCATCTGAGTAACCTATTAGTTTAAAATCTGATTCTCTAGGATACCATAATCCCAGAGCAGCTGTCCCTTTAAGATACTTAAAGATTCTTTTTACAGCTGTTAAGTGAGGTTCTCTTGGATCTGCTTGAAATCTTGCACAAAGACAGGTAGCATACATGATATCAGGTCTACTAGTAGTTAGATAGAGTAGAGAGCCAATCATACCTCTGTAGTCAGTAATATCTACTGATTTACCGGTATCCTTATCCAGTTTTGTTGCAGTGGCCATTGGAGTGGATGCACTTGAACAATCTTGCATTCCAAATTTCTTTAGCAAGTTTCTGGTGTACTTGGTTTGACAAATAAAAGTGCCTTCCTCATTCTGCTTGACTTGAAGGCCCAGAAAATAGCTAAGTTCCCCCATCATACTCATCTGATATCTTGACTGCATTAGTTTGGCAAACTTCTTGCAAAGTTTGTCATTTGTAGATCCAAAAATGATATCATCAACATAAATCTGGACCAGAAGTAAGTCCTTTCCATGGTTGAGATAGAATAGTGTTTTGTCTATTGTCCCTCTGTTGAATCCACTTTCCAGAAGAAACTGAGCTAAAGTCTCATACCATGCTCTAGGAGCTTGCTTAAGTCCATAAAGTGCTTTGTCAAGTCTGTAGACATAGTCTGGATGTTTGGTATCTACAAAACCTGGAGGTTGTTCAACATATACCTCTTCCTCCAATTCTCCATTGAGAAAAGCACTTTTCACATCCATTTGAAAGACAGTAAACTTTTTGTGAGCAACATAAGCCAAAAATATCCTTATGGCTTCTAACCTAGCAACTGGTGCAAATGTTTCATCATAATCAATTCCCTCCTGTTGAGAATATCCTTTTGCAACCAGCCTTGCCTTATTCCTTGTAATTATGCTATCACTGTCAGTTTTGTTTCTGAATACCCACTTTGTACCAACAACATATCTATTCTTTGGTCTTGGTACTAGGGTCCAGACTTTGTTTCTTTCAAATTCATTCAACTCTTCCTGCATTGCTTGCACCCAATCAGCATCTTGAAGAGCTTCTTCCACTTTCTTTGGCTCAGTCTGAGAGAGAAAAGAATTGTAAAGAAACTCATTTGAAGTACCTGTTCTAGTTCTGACACCTGCATCAGGATTTCCAATTATCAAATCAGGTGTATGTGATTTTGTCCACTTCCTTGCAGATGGAAGGTTTTCTCTAGAACTGGATGCTCCCCCATGATCCATGCTATCTTCATTTTCATTTTCTGATGCTCCCCCTGAAACTATGCTCTCTGAGTTGGATTCTTCAGTATTTAGATTTTCAGTACTATCAGAACTTGGCTTATCAGAACTTGACGAATCAGAACTTGAAGAGCCAGATGCATGTTCGGATGTTTCTTGAGATGTGGTAGGATCTTGAGTATGCTCCCCCTGCATAGGGGCATCTTCCTTTAACGTAGTCACCACAGTTTCAATAACATCAGAGTTTAATCCATCAGAGTTTACAGTATCAAGACTTAGACTGTCAGGATTTTTAGTATCAGAATATGAGTCTTCATTTTCAAATCTCAGCTGATCATGGTCAACGAAATCTTTAAGACCAGTGATCTTCTTATCATCAAAAGAGACATTGATAGATTCCATGACCACTTTTGTTCTCAAATTATAGACTCTGAAGGCTTTTGTGGAAAGTGGATATCCAACAAAGATTCCTTCATCAGCTTTTAGATCAAACTTTGATAGCTGTTCAGGATGAGTCTTGAGAACAAAACACTTGCATCCAAATACATGAAAATATTTCAGATTTGGCTTCTTTTTCTTCACCATCTCATATGGTGTTTTTCCATGCTTCCAACCTATTTCTGGGCTGAAGCTGTGTAGACTGCTTGTTTTACTCAAAATTTCAACAACTCCATTTTGCTGTGGAGTTCCAGGAGCAGAAAATTCCTGCTTTATTCCATGGCTTTTGCAAAACTCTTCCATTATCAAATTCTTGAACTCAGTGCCATTATCACTCCTTAAAATTTTCACAGAATCTTTGACCATTTTATCCAGCTGTTTGACATGATCAATCAAGATAGATGCAGTTTCACTTTTTGTGTGCAAGAAATACACCCATGTGTATCTGGTGAACTCATCCACTATGACCAACGCATACTTCTTCTTTGCAATAGACATGACATTTACTGGACCAAATAGATCAACATGTATAAGATGATAAGGCTCAAGAATTGATGAATCAGTCTTGCACTTGAATGAAGATTTTCTTTGTTTGGCTTTCTGACATGAATCACAAAGACCATCAGGAGCAAATACTGTGTTTGGCAATCCTCTCACAAGATCTTTCTTGACCAGTTCATTTATATTATTGAAATTTAAATGAGAGAGTTTCTTATGCCAATTCCAGCTTTCTTCAATTGATGCTCTACTTAACAGACAGATTGCAGAGCCATCAGTACTTGTTGAAAGCTTAGCTTCATAAATGTTACCACGTCTGTATCCTTTCAGAACAACTTTGCCTTTAGATTTACTCACAACTTCACAGTGTTCTTCAAAGAAATCAACATGATAACCTCTGTCACAGATTTGACTTATACTCAGTAGGTTGTGTTTAAGTCCTGAGACCAGAGCTACTTGTTTAATTATGACATTTCCAAGATTGATATTGCCATATCCCAATGTTTTTCCAATGTTGCCATCTCCATAAGAAACACTTGGGCCAGCTTTCTCCACAAAGTCTGATAGCAGGGCCTTATTTCCAGTCATATGTCCTGAACATCCACTGTCCAGAACTAGAATATTTTTCCTGTTGCCCTGCAATCACAAAGACCACTAATTATTAGTTTTAAGGACCCAGACTTGCTTGGATCCTTTGGCCTTATTAAGTTTGTTAACATTTACAGCGGATTTAGCATCAGAGTTTATGTTAACATTTTTCTTATCAGAATTTACATTATCAGACTTTGAATCAGAATTTACACTAGAAGGAACAATGGAAACTTTCTTCAAAGAAGGTTTTATTTGATAATAATCATAGTACAAACTATGATATTCCTTACAAGTATAAATGGAATGCCATAAACTACCACAATGAAAACAAGGATTTTGTGGTTTGTATCTAACAGACTGACTCTTAACTCCTGATTTTGAAGGTAAGGAGTTAATATTCTTATTTTTCCTGCAAAAAGAAGCCAGATGGTTAGAACTTTCACAGTTATGACATGTTTTCCTAGGAGCATCAGGAACAGGTTTATAATCATTACTTTTATTCACACCTTCCTTTCCATTCCTATTTTTCCTAGGTGATTTTACCCTATTTGCATTCTTGACATCTTTCAGCTTATGCTTAAGCTGCTTCTTTGTCATTAAGCCTATGTTTACTTCAGCTGTCTTTTCCTGTTTTAGTTTGTCAGAAGTTAATTCCTCTTTAACTTCTGATTTCTCATTATCAGACTTTACAGTTACAAACTTAACAGGTTTTAACTTTGGCTTTTGCTTAACAATAGGCTTAATTTCTTCAGTTCCTTTATCATTCTTATTCTCTCCATAACCTAAGCCCTCTTTCCAATTTTCACTACTTAGCAAATTTTGAGTTGTTCTGCCAGAGTTAGTCCAAGTCCTGATTATCTCCCTTTCCTTTTCTAACTCAGTTTTTAGAGATTCATTCATTTTTAGCACTTCATCCCTAACATAAAAAGCATCATCTCTATCCTTCTGAGTTTGATGGAATATAACTAATCTTTTTCTAAGAAATCATTTCTTTTCTTAAAAGCAAGATTTTCAGAAGTTAATCTTTCACATGTTAAAGTTTGATCTCTATAACTAACAAACATGGTTTTAAGATATCTTCTCAACTCATTAATATCATCAGTATGAAAAGCATAAGTAGTCTGAGGTACCTTTGTTTCAGCAGCTTCAGAACTGCTCTCAGCACTTTCTTTATCAGCATTTGCCATCAATGCATAATTCTCCTCACTTTCAGAGTCTGAAGTGTCTGTCCAGCTTTTTTGCTTTGTGACAAGAGCCTTGCCTCTGTCACCCTTTACCTTCTTGCAGTCAGGAGATATGTGGCCTTTCTCACCACAGTTATAGCATTTAACATTGGTGTAATCTCCTCTGTCAGACTTTCCTCCTCTGCCTTCAGATCTTCTGAAATTCTTCTTATCAGAACTTATGCTTTTTCTGGAAAAATTCTTTCCCTTCCTGAACTTCCTGTATGCAATCTTGGTGATTCCTTTCACCATAAGAGCACACAGCTTCATCATCTCCTCATCAGCATCAGTCTCAGGAAAGCTTTCAGAATCTGAGTCATCATCACTCTCAGAACTTAATGACTCAGTATCAGACTTTATGAAAAGAGCTTTACCCTTGTCTTTCTTTGAGGAAGCTGCTTTGGGGAATTCTTCTTCAGCCTTGAGAGCAACTGTCCTTGACTTTCCTCCTTTCCTCTTGCTTCTTTGTTCCATCTCCAGCTCATGAGTCTTGAGCATTCCATAGATTTCATCAAGAGTTGTTTCATCAAGATTGTAGTTGTCTCTTATTGTCGTTGCCTTCAAATCCCAGCATTCAGGAAGAGCTAACAGGAACTTAAGGTTTGAATCTTCAAGATCATACTCTTTATCAACCAATGACAAATCATTCAAAAGTTTGACAAATCTATCATATAAATCATTCAATGACTCATTAGTCTTTGAGTCAAATTGTTCATACTCTTGAGTGAGTATTGTCTTCATGTTCTTCTTAATTGTGTCAGTTCCCTGACATCTTGTTTCCAGAGCATCCCATTTCTCCTTAGCAGTCTTGCAGTTGATTACCCTATTTGACATTACATTATCAATGGCACTATGCAGTAAGTGTCGTACCTTAGCATCCTTACCAATTGATGCTATGTCCTCAGCAGTATAATCACTCTTCTCCTTTGGTACGGTCATTGCTGCTTCACCTGCAACTGCAACAGCGAGTTTGGTTGGTTTGTGAGGACCTTCCTTGATTCTATCCAGGTATTCTGGATCTGTTGCTTCCAGGAACATGGTCATCCTTACCTTCCATATGGGATATTCAGATGGTCTTAGTATGGGGACTCTGATGGTCTCATACCGACTCTGAATTTGTGTCTTTGGTGGTTCCTCAGTTGTGGTAGGCTTAGTTGGAGTTTCTGTGTCCGACATGATTGTGTTTGGATCTTTAACTGTATGTAAGTTAACAGATAGGCTCTGATACCAATTGTTAGGTCACACACACACTGTAGAGGGGGTGAATACAGTGTATAGTACACTCAAATCGAACTTTAAGAACTTAAGTAACAGAAAACAAACTTTATTGAAACAATAAACTCTGTTACAGTATGGAACTGTTACCTCTCAGTGATGAACAAATATCACGAGAGCTGCTAGGGTTACAATGAATAATCTTTTCTAATAATGATAACACTTATAGTGTAAACCCTATGTCTGTGTTTATATACTACACAGTTACAAGATAATCGCTAATTGATATGGAATATAATTCTGCTTCCTAAAATATATCAATCAGATATCTTTTCTTCCATGTATTGCATTCTTCACGGAATTCCTTCTTCATGCATATCTCTTCTTATGTTTATCTCGATCTTCTTTCCTTTAATCAGCTACTGTCCTTATCTGATTGTCCTTCAGCACTTAAGTTCTGATATCTATCTTCTGATGATTATCTCCTGATAATATAAGTACTGATATCCTTAAGTCCTGACTTCCAGTATAAGTACTGATCAACAGTTAAGTACTGATTTATCCTGTTCACGTAAGATCTGAAAGCTAAATATAAAACATATTATCCATGACATTATCAAATATATCTAACATAAAATCTTACAAAATAAATATAAAAAACCTAATAATGATGGTACACGCCTAAAATCGATTGTTTTTAACATCCGTATGGATGGATCGTCGAAATTTTATTTCAAAAGTATCGATACTTCATTCAGGACAGTAGCGCAAATAGGCCTTGGTCTATTATCACTGCTTTGACTGATATAAAATCTCGCAAAATAAATATAAAAAACCTAATAATGATGGTACACGCCTAAAATCGATTATTTTTAACATCCGTACGGATGGATCGTCGAAATTTTATTTTAAAAGTATCGATACTTCACTCGGGACAGTAGCGCAAACAAGGCTTGGTTTATTTTGACTACTTTGACTGATATAAAATCTTGCAAAATAAATATAAAAAAATTTATAATAATGATGGTACACACCTAAAATCGATTATTTTTAATATCCGTATGGACGGATCGTTGAAATTTAATTTAAAAAAAATAAAGAAGTTAAAAGAGCCTTTACTTTAAGTAGAAATGAATTATTTTTCTAAGGTTATATTTAAATAATGTGAAATAAAACACATTGTATTCCTTAGTGTAGTGGTTTGCACTACAGTTTGTGAAGTGGGAGGTCTTGGGTTCAAATCCTGGGCAGTGCAAAATTTCAGAAATTTTTTGATTTAATACTTCACCATTGCCACGTCAGCAGGGGACCACTACCATGTCAGCAAAGTGGGGCCCACATGGGGGCCCACCTGCCACGCCAGCAGGGCCCCCTTCCACGTTAGCAGAGTGGGGCCCACATGGGGGACCCACCTGCCACGTCAGTAAGGGTCCACATGCCACGTCAGCAGGGAGGGACCCACCTGGCACGTCAGCAGGGACCACCTGCCGCGTCAGCAGTGTGGGGACCTAGCTCTGCCACATCAACATTTATTTATTTATTTTTTAATAAAAAAATTGAATATTTTTATTAATATATGTATTGGCAACACTTTACGAGATCTATGTTAACATAATTAAAACATGTTGTAGTATGGTACATTATTATATAGATACTGCAACATTATCTACGATAATATCACGTAATTATGTGGTAGAAGGCCGTTTATGGCATAGTGGTAACATCTTAATTCACTTGAAAAATGGAGATCATGATTTTATTTCAAGTGTTTATTATGTGCCTAGTATGAAAAATAATATCTTAAGTTTGGGCCAACTAATAGAGAAAGGCTATACCATCACCATGAAAGATGGATTTCTTAACTTGAGAGACTCTTGTGATTATTTATTTGCTAAGGTGCATATGACCAAGAATCGTATGTTTATTCTCAAAATTGAAAATTATGGTCCAAAATGTTTAAAGGCTTTTGTTGGAGATTTTTCTTGGCTTTGGCATCTTAGGCTTGGGCACTCAAATTTTGAAGGATTAAATTCACTATCTAAGAAGCACATGGTGAATCGTTTGCCTCACATCAATCATCCAAATAAAATTTGTGAAGGATGTCTATTCGGAAAGCAATCAAGAAGGATTTTTCCTAAGGAATCTATGGCAATAGCAAATGAGCCGCTTGAACTTATTCACTCGGATGTATGCGGGCCTTTTAGTCCTCCATCTTTTAGCAAAAATCGTTATTTCTTATTATTTATTGATGATTTTAGCTGCAAGACATGGGCGTACTTTCTCAAAGAGAAGTCTCAAGTTTTTGAATGCTTTAAAAAATGCAAAGCCCAAGTTGAAAAGGAGAGCAAATATCATATACAAGCAATTCGTTCGGATCGAGGAGGCGAATTCAATTCAAATGAGTTCTAAAAATTCTGTGAAGATCCTGGAATAAGAAGACCCGCAACGGTGCCAAGATCACCTCAATAAAATAGAGTCGCTGAAAGAAAAAATAGAAGCATTCTTAACATGGCTCGAAGCATGCTAAAGAGCAAAAATATGCCTAAGGAATTTTGGGCCAAAGTGGTAGATTGTGCCGTTTACTTGTCAAATCGATGTCCAATAAGAAGTGTCAAATACATGACTCCACAACAAGCATGGAAAGGAAAAAGACCTTATATTACTCACTTACGGGTTTTTGGAAGCATAGCTTATGTTCATGTCGATGATGAGCTACGAACAAAGTTAGATTACAAAAGTGAGAAGTATGTCTTTGTTGGCAATGATGCAAGAGCAAGGGGGTACAAACTTTACAACCCCATCAATGGAAAAATTATTATTAGTAGAGATGTTGTGTTTGATGAAGAAAGCTCATGGGATTGGAGCAATGCACAAGAAGATTATAATTTCTTCTCATTTATTGATGAAGAAGATATTGAAGAAAATTATGGGCAACATATCACTCCTCCCACATCACCACAAGCAACAAGTAGTGATGGACAAATAACTCCCTCATCTTCTTCAAGTGACAGTGATGAGACACCACCAAGGAATTATAGAAGTCTTCAAGAAATTTATCATGAAACAGATGAGGTTCCCGCCATTTCCGACTTAACTCTACTTTGTCTTCTAGCGGAAACTGAACCAACAAGTTTCAAAGAAGCCGTGCAAGATGAAAGGTAGAAGTAAGCAATGGACGAGGAGATTGAGTCAATCAAGAAGAATGACACATGGGAGTTAGCAACACTTCCTAAAGGGAAAAAAGCTATTGGTGTGAAGTGGGTATATAAGGTGAAGAAAAATGCCCAAGGCATGGTTGAAAAATACAAGGCAAGATTGATAGCCAAAGGCTACTATCAAAGACATAGAATGGATTATGACAAAGTATTTGCACCGGTCGCAAGAATGGAGACTATAAGGCTAATAATCTTGTAAGCCGCACAAAATGGATGGAAAATTCATCAAATAGATATAAAATCCGCCATTTTAAATGGTGTTCTTGAAGAAACCGTGTATATGAAACAACCATTGGGATACATCGTGAAAGGACAAGAAGAAAAAGTATTAAAGTTAAAGAAGGCCCTATACGGATTGAAACAAGCGCCAAGGGCTTGGAATAGTAGACTTGACAAATACTTTCAATGCAACACCCCATTTTTAATAGTAAAAGGAGATATTACTTAAA
This sequence comes from Apium graveolens, assembly GCF_009905375.1. Taxonomy (NCBI): domain Eukaryota; kingdom Viridiplantae; phylum Streptophyta; class Magnoliopsida; order Apiales; family Apiaceae; genus Apium; species Apium graveolens. Next base: position 107,937,770 of record NC_133652.1, read on the forward strand.
ATCCATAAACCTGCAGACAGAGCACTAATATAGTTCTAAACATAATTTAAACAGTCTAAAATCTCCAAAATAATATTAAATCTCCAAACTGTCTAAATCAATAATATAAATGTAGAAATCTCTACTTAAATAATTAAGTCCAGATAATGATAAAATCTGAAATCCTAATCTATAATAAGATAACTCTCCATCACACAGTCCCAGATCCCCCTAAGCACCTGCCAGAAAAAGAATACGGCATGAGCCAAACCCCCGGTACGGATTTGGAATACAGTTCATAAAATAAAGAGATCAGAAATAAATAATCTGCAATTTATGATAAAATAACAATTTAAAAATAAAAATAAAAATAAGTAAGGCTGAAGCAACGAGGGGTTAGGATATTTCATACCGAGATCAGAACAGATACAAATACACATATCATAGGGTACCTAATGCATGCAACAGAACGAATAACGTGTACGGAATATACAACGTCACCGTAAATCAAATCACAAATCAAACTTTGGGTGCACCCACGTATCCTGAACAAATATCAAATGCGCAAAAGCTCCTCCCAAAAGTTAACAGAAGGATACGCCGTGACCAATCACACTGTCACGGAAGTGTCATGTCACTGGTGCTGCAATGACATGGATATAGTACCCCTACAGCTGGTTAACTCGGTATACCATAAATCACACTAAAGGTTCAAAATAAAAATATTCTCGCAAAATTTGAAATCACCTGAGACAAATAATTCAGATTTCCAAAGCAGAGGGTTTCATAAATAATTTTTGAAAACCGCATAAACAGATATTTAAAAATTTTCAAATCAATTTTTCAAAACAATTTCCGAAAATCAAAATGATCAAACAATGTTGACGGAGCAAATAAAATATGGAATTCAACAAATCGGAGATATTTAATTTATAATAGGGGTAACGCTGAATAAAAAGAGGACATAATCCGTACCTTAAAAATCACAACTAAAATCCCTAACAATATTCGCAACCGATCCGCTAATCCCCGCTCCTCATTTAATAATAAATATATAGTTTATGATTAATATACATTATTTTTATACTTTTTTTAATATTAAATTAACTTTTCCCGATAGCTACACATTCAGGGACAACTTGGTTGCTAATTTAGTAGTTATAACAACTTTGTACATTCATTACCATATTTAACTCAAACTCATATTAATGTAAAATAATATACTAAACAAAATGAAGAACATAATTTAGTTATCAAGTATATAAGACCTGGTACGTTTGTCAACATGTTTTTAAATCAGTGAAATATTAAAGCGAATAATTAAATATTTAAACAACACCACTTTAATCACCAAAAAAACATATATTTATAAAATCTAGCTTATCAACCTAATTAATAACATGACACCCAAACACCAGATTTATAATCAATACATTGTCTCTAACTCTTTTAAATATATAAAAATAAATCACTATCATTATTATGCCAAATATGCAAAATCTACTGTTAAACCTCTTTAAGATAATAGGGTTGGAACCGAGAAAAAAAATATTACTTTAACAAAGTTATTACTTTAACGATTATTATTTAATCGAGGTTCAACTGTATATAGAAAATCAATATATACACCATGCACATAATAAATATTATATTAATAATGATCTTGATGGTTACAACTTGAATTAACTGACTTCACGTGCTACACATGAACATGAATAACATGAGCAAAATAATATACACAATTAGTATTGGATATGAAAGTGTGCGGTAGTTACCTATACTATTTTACTTGATTATCTTTTTTGCCTCCCCACGACTACTAGTAATCGGTGATTCTCTACGTTCCCTTCGTCGCCTCTCTGCTCCCTCGAATATTTTAGGGCTTTTAATGATAAAACGCAAGGGAGTATATATAGATTTTAGAATAACTTCCTTTTCCTAATATAATTACTAATTCTTTTCATAATCATATTATTATTATTTATTATTTTTATTATTGTTATTATTACTATTATGTAAAATTCACGTATATTACATTCAATCTCAAAGATTTCACAAGTGTCCACATGAACATGCTTTATATGCCAAGGTTACAAAAAATGGAGAATTTCTTCTTGCGTGCTTGTATGTGGATGATTTAATACTTACGGGAAATAGTCCAAGTATGTTTGAGAATTTTAAGAAAGACATGGCAAGAGAATTTGAGATGACCGACATTGGGCCTATGTCTTACTATCTTGGCATTAAAGTTAGGAAAATGAATGATGGAATACAAATATCACAAGGAAGCTATACAAGGGAGATTTTGGAAAAGTTCAAGATGGAAAATTGTCAAGCCCTTAGCACCCCTATTGAGTGTGGATCAAAGTTGTCAAATTTTAAAAAAGGTGAGAAGATGGATCCCACTTACTTCAAAAGTCTTGTTGAAAGTTTGAGATATTTGACATGAACGAGGCCCGACATACTCTATAGTGTTGGACTTCTTAGTCGCTACATGGAGACTTCAACAACAACAGACTTGAAGGCGGCCAAGAGGATTCTTCATTATCTTAAAGGTACGATGGATTATGGGTTATTCTATCATCGTTCTAATGAATTCAAACTTGTTGGCTATTTTGATAGTGATTGGGCTGGTGATATTGATGAACGAAAGAGTACCACCGGATATGTGTTCTTTATGGGTGATACATCTTTTTCATGGAGTTCAAAAAAACAACCCATTGTTACCTTATCTACTTGTAAAGCGGTATATGTGGCGTCATGCTCTTGTGTTTTTCAAGTTATATGGTTAAGGAGATTTTTGGAGGAGCTCAACATGTCACAAAATGAGCCCACGAAAATATTGGTCGATAACAAGTCGGTTATAGCTTTGGCGAAAAATCCGATGTTTCATGAACGAAGCAAGCATATTGGCACAAAATATCATTATATTCGAGAGTGCATTGCAAGAAATGAAGTGGAGGTCAATTATGTGAAGTCCCAAGATCAAATAAGTGACATCTTTACAAAATCTCTCAAGAGTGACGTCTTCAACAAATTTCGGAGTCTACTTGGGATAGTCAAAATTAAGGGAGGGTGTTAAAAATAAAATATAATTTTGGCTTAAAATAATAGTACCGTATAGACTATTCTAGATTATTCTTGATTTTTTCTAATCTCTAGAACTATTCATAGTGTGTTCTAGTATTATGTCTTTTGATGTCTAGCATTTAAGTAAGAGTCTTTTGAACTGTAGCAATTAAGTAAGTATCTAGATATTTTTATAGAGTATTATATAAAGCCTTGTACCAAATTATTTGTGATCAAGTCATTTTCAAGCATTATAGTTTATATAAAATATCTTTTCTCCTAAATTGGGTTGTGTGAGTTTGAGTGAGATCTTTTCTTTCAACAGATCGGTAAATCTAATAGTTGGTCCGAGTTGATTGCAATAGATGATTTATACCGTAATGCTTTGTAACGACGTACTACTGTATGCAGATTAAACCTATTTGAATCATAAATTCATATTCATATATTATTGCTCACTTTATAAAGTTGAATAATATTGTATATTTAACATTAGTTGATGAGTTTTGACCAAATAAAAATTATAAAAAAATACACATATATAAAACCAACCAAATTACCAGTCATGTGTCTCTTACTCCTCCCAACTACGATCGCTAGCATAAACAGTATATACGAAGTAATAATCAAATAATGCATACACTTGGCTGTTGTCTATCATCACACTTAGCACTTGCAAGAATTTTCACTTGAAGATTATGAAAAGGCACAACGAAAAGCGAAAAATTCATGTAACAGCGATACTATCATGGAAGAGAATCTTAAAATTAGTCTTAATAGTCGCCATCTGTGCCGGTCCTTAGAATAGAACATGCTTAAAGCTGCATCACAATTGTTATTACTTACAAGTTAGAAGGTTGAGTTTGGGGCCACAACTCCACCGTGACACAAGTATATTATTGACAAGATTTCATTATTTTATTTATTTTTATAGGATGTTAAATTTTTATTTTCGAATGTACATTTACATTGAAAAGAAATAATAATTTCATACAATTTTATTATGTTCTTCATTTATCAACCACGGCCTAAATAACATACGCCAATTCAATTATATATATTGTCTTGATTTCGAAACAAATATACATTGTGTTGTTAAAAAAATTGTAGGACAAAGCGTATTATTTTTCCAATTGTATTCATAATCTTTTTGATTACAACCACCGAATTGTTGTAAATATTTGTAATCGAAGTAATTGGATGTCTTATCAATTTAATATTATTCTAGGAAATCAATTGGAAAAAAAATAGATACATTTTAATATTTTTATTCAATCTGTACCCTTATATTATTAGTTATATATTTAAAAATAAATGTATACATTTAACATATATATATATTCATAATTATATAAATTTAATTGAGATTTTATTTCATAATATGTTGGTCAAGAAAAATTCAAAGTGATTAAAGGAATTTTAAAAATCGAAGCTGATCAAGTAATTTGTTTAAAAATTAATTAAGAATTAATAGATAAAAAGGGAATTTGTAGACAAAATATCACCACCGCCTATATTTATAGCTAAACTAATTATATGTTATAAGTATACGTATTTTGTATTCGATTGATTTTGGGTAAAAATCAAATCGAATCGTGAAGAATAATTTTACAAAATTATCATCCAGGGCCATATTTGTGATTGCGATTAACCGCGTAATATTACGAATTCATAATTTATTGCGGTTTGATTTGTAATTCAACTATTTAATATATAGCATTTTAAGAATTAAAAAAAAACTAATTCGAGTTATTTGATAAATGAACATTTAAAATTAAAAAATATAAATCGTTTAGTTAATAAGTAATAGCTGATATAAATTGGCGAACTTCTTAAAACTCTATTATTAGGCTAACCTTGTTTAAGAGTATTTAATGATCTGAGAGATAGGGCCTGAGACGGGTAAAAAATTTAAAAATACTTTTAACAAAATACTTTTGTTCACTAATTAGTTTCTAGAGTGAAATGGATAATGGACGGGTAAAAAATGAAAGAGGCTTAAAGTGATTACAAAAGGAGTATTAATCCGCTAATCTTACGATATCAAATAATAAAAATTTTAACAAAATACTTTTGTTTACTAATTAGTTTATAACTATATAATATCTTTATTATAAGTTAATTTTACGGTTTGCGGTTGTGATAACGATTTGTGATTTTTAAAAATTTTAACAGCATTCAAACCTTAAATAAGCGATTATTAAAATTCGGTTTCATAATTAACCCGTATTTTATGATTATCAGTAAAATACGATTTGATTAATAACGATTAATGTGATTGAATGATTCGTGTTTACGTCCCTGACATATATCATTATTTTCTTCAATAACAAATTTAAGATTTTTATAAAAAATTCTTAGGTTTCACACCTATAACGTTGACTTATGGTGATGCAATAATGTGTGATTCTATTGTAAAAAAAATGATAATATGTGATTTTTCTATCAACTTGCATGAGCTAGGCAATGGGTGAATATTGCATCATGTTCAGTATTAAACCAATATTTCATCATCTATATATATCCACTTGTGACCTAAGACAGCCGATAGATCAATATGAATCATATGTTATATAGAACACTGTATGCCCCGGCCTGACTGCCAAAAACTCGTACTTAAAATATTTTTAACGGTAATAGCTAAAATATTTAGCTAAATAATCATTATTTAAAAATTTTGATAGGGAATAAATAAATCATGATTACGTAGTTAATGTTGTATTAATTACACATGATTTGGGCTGCAAGGCCCAATAAGAAAATGTATGATATTGAGACCAAAAAGGTTAACACATTGATCAGGCCTGATGGACCAGATCAGGCCTGATGGAACAAAGAAGGCTCAAAATCCTGATTATTAATTTCGTAATTAATTAATAAGGGAGAAAAATAGCTATTAAGATAAGTCCCAGTGGGGATATAAATCCTTGTAGATTGGCCTCCAAGGAACCTCATGGGATAAAGAATCAGTTTCCTACTTCCTAGGACTCCAAAGTCCATTCTAATTCAGAGACTTGACCACCAAGTCTCTTATACCAAGTCCGATTCAAGGACTCCCAACATCAATATAAGGGGCCTCACCCCACAGATCAGAACTACGTTTTTTGATTGATCCTTGGCAATCAGCAATGTACGTAGGCATCTTGTTAAGACAGATTGAGTCACGAAACACAAGAGCAGGCAAACCGAGCCTCGAAACTCACGTTCCTTAGTAATAAATACAGCAATTATATATCTTAGTTTTTAATCCATAACATTTGGCACCGTCTGTGGGAAAGAACAATAACAACCATGGCGAGAACATGGAGAACAATTAGAGTTTTTGAGGAAGGAACACCATCGGGGACAACCCAAGTGATTTCGTCAACCGTGGAGATACCTCCTCATTCAACTTATGCGGCTACCCAAGGAGAAGCCCAGATAGGGGCAACTCAACCTCAGCCACAAGGGACGATTCCCTCGACTGTTCAAGGTACGAATCCCCAAGTTCAACAACTACACGCACCTGTGAATTCTCGACCTATCGGGTACGAATATTCAACTGTTGTGACTACTAACCCCCCTTATGGGATGCCCCTTTACCCCGAGGTTGGAGGAAGTGGACATGCTGGACGGAGTGAAGCACGAGGGCGATCACCCCCATACATACGAGGTTTGGTTCCTATCCTTGAGGATTAGGAATTTTCTGGTCCTTACACTGAGAGAGACTCCGAATCTTCGGATGATGAAGTAGTCCCAAGAAGGAGACGTGCTGGTAAAGAGCCGATGGCTGATGGTAGCCAACGTCCTCAAAGCACCCAAGGGACGAATCCCCAAGAAGTGCAGGAAAGGATCAGGGCTCACGAGGCCGAGATTCAAAGGCTGAGGCACGACTTGGAGGTGCACCAGACCCCCAGTACCTCCTCGGGGGAGAAATCCCCCTCCTATCATAGACCTGGATGGTCCAATACAGAGAAGGGTTGTTGTCCCAAGGGTTGATCCAATCAATCTTCTTCCCCTTCAAGATCCTGATGATCCTACCCCGCCCTTCACTGAAGAAATAATGAATGCCCATATATGAAGGAAGTTCAAGATGCCAAATATCAAAGCTTATGATGGCACGGGAGATCCCGCTAATCATGTTAGGACATTCTCTAATGCACTGTTGTTGCAGCCCGTGAATGATGTTATTAAGTGTCGGGCCTTTCCTCAAACCCTGTCGGGTATGGCTCAAAGGTGGTATAGTCGTTTTCCCCCAAACTCTATTGGGTCGTTCAGAGAATTAAGTCAGGCTTTTATTAAGCAATTCATCAGCGGGAGAGTGCATGAGAAAAGTTCAGCATCTCTTATGAGCATTGTGCAGGGAACAAAGGAATCCTTGAAAGACTACCTGAATCGTTTCACAAAGGAAGCTTTAAAAGTCCCAGACCTTGATGATAAAGTAGCCATGATAGCACTGCAACAAGGAACTAGGGATGAGTTTTTCAAGATGTCCTTGGCTAAACGCCCCTCCTGAAAGCATGTTACAGCTCCAGGATAGGGCAGGAAAGTACATCAAGGTGGAAGAAAGCATGAGTAAGATCGTAGTGAGTAATGAGCCCACTGGAGGCAAGAAGCGGAAAACTGATCTGGAGTATATTGCTAAGGACAAGTATCCTAGAAGTGAGGGAAACCCTGATTCAACCCCCAAGAAGGGAGGACCTGGGCAAAAGTTCACCGAGTACGCTAAGCTGAATGCTCCTAGAAGCCAGATCTTGATGGAAATCGAGAAAGATCGAGCTATTCGTTGGCCTAAGCCCTTGAAGGCTAATCCTGCCAAGCTAGATAAGAGCAAGTATTGCAGATTTCACAAAGATGTTGGTCATGATACCGATGAGTGTAGGCAGCTGAAAGATGAAATTGAGTTCCTCATTTGAAAAGGAAGATTGAACAAATACACTGGAGAAGGAGGGGATAGGAGTAATAATGGAAGGAAAAACTTTGAAGATCGTATGAGGGACCAAGATGATCAGGGGCGGAATCCCCAGCCTAGAGGACCGGTTATAAATACAATTTTTGGAGGGCCCCGACCTCGAGGGCCTGTGATAAACACAATCTTTGGAGGACCAACTGCTGCTGGATTATCCAGGAACTCCAGAAAAGCATATACTAGAGAGGTTATGCATATTGTTGGAGAAGCCCCGAAGAGGGCCAGGACAAAAGTGACATTGGTTTTTGATGATTCTGACCTAGAGGGTGTGAAATTTCCTCATGACGACCCACTGGTCATAACACCGATAATAGGAAATAGCCTGGTCAAGAGAGTCCTTGTTGTAAGTCATATGTCATAGCCTATTTGTATATTCGAGGATTCAACTCAACTCAAATAAGAATGTAATAAGTAAATAGTAGATCTACCGTCAGAGAGATCTCGCAAAGTAATATATGTCAAAGGATTCAGAGACAAGGTTCATCTACAGACTTGAGGAATTAATTCACTGGAAGAAGTTCAAGAAATTGATCATGCCTCAGTGATATAAGTCAAGATCGTGGATTTAATCAAGTGACAGAGATCTCGTCAGAGTATCAATTAATTACAAGGATTTAATCTGAAGAAAATCAAAGTGTCAGAGTCAAGACATGAAGAAACGTCACGGAAGTTAGTCACTCATGAACCAGACAGTACATCGAGTGTCAACGTTGAAGTGGTGGAATTGATTCATAATTTTCAGTGATTTTCAGAAGATTTGCAGAAGAATGGTTGCTGCTCAAGACTAGAATTAATTCTCTATTAATTAATTAATTCATCTAATTTAATTAAGAAAATAAATTATATCTGCGAAGAATAATTTATTTATTAATTAAATTAATTGATTAATTAATTCAGAATTAATTTTAGGAATTTTCAGAAGTTTAATTGGATTAAATTCAAGCATTAAATCAGCAAGACAATTGAAAATGAACTAGCATGACAATCAGGATTGTCATACCGATTGTCATGCTAGGCCATTTTCAATTGTCTCACCGAAAGTTACTCCAGGAGGATGATTGTCTTGCTAGTTCATTCTGATTGTCATGCTAGTTCATTCAGATTGTCTTGCTAGTTCAATTCATTGTCCTACCGAAAGTCTTGCCAGCTATAGGATTGTCATGCCAATTAAATTCTATTCAGCTGATTGATTAAATAGAAGCAGAGAAGCAACATCTCATAATCATCCAACACACAAGTCAAGAACAAAAGAGCAGCCGCCTTGAAATATAAAATCATCTTCTCTGCAGAAATTCAAGATCAATTTCTAGTTTGTTAATGTTAAATCCAAACCACTAGAAATCTTTATCTTGCTCTTGTGTATCAATCTAGCGGATTAAAATCCCTAGAACTTAATCTCAAATCGCGTTTAGCATTTGATTCTAATTATTGCAAAAATAGAAAAAGTTCATGTCGAATTTATTCTAGATTTGTGATAATTGATTTGAGATTAATACCTTGTAATCGATACAGTTGTTGTAACACATTTCAAGTTTAATAATATGTTTATTTAACTTGAATTTTGTTTCACATTTTTTATTCCGCATTTTATTCGATTATTTGGTAACGTTTGTATTCAACCCCCCTTCTACAAACACATTGGGACCTAACAATTGGTATCAGAGCCTTCTGATTAACGAACAAATCAAGATCCTAGACTTTTGTGATTTTTCAACTCCTTGAATTTTATTTATTCAAAAATTCATAATGACTTCACATAAAGTTGGAACCGTTAAAATTCCACAATTTGATAAAGAGAATTATATCATGTGGAAGAAGAAGATGCTATTATTTTTACAAGTTGCAAATCCCAAATATTCAAACTTGTTAAAGAAGGGTATAAAAACTCCGATGGTTATTGAACCGGAGGTAATAATAGATGGTGTGGTGACTACTGAAGCTAGAACCTATCCAAAAGAGCCTGAAGATTTTACTCCTGCTGAGAAGGAAGAAGCCTCCTTGGATGTCAGCCTTCAATTAATATTAATTGATTCCCTTGATCCCTTGATGAACAGACATGTGATGAACTGTAAAAATTCCAAACACATGTGGGAAACTATTGAGGTGATTAATGAAGGCACAGAGGAAGTTAGGGAGAACAAGTTGGAAATCCTAACCTCTGAATATGAACATTTCAAATCAAATCCAGGAGAAGGAATTACTGAAGTGTTTGAGAGGTACAATGCGTTGATCAACAACCTGAACATCAATGGAAAGTATTATTCAATCAGGGAGGTCAACAAAAAGTTCCTTTTAACACTACCAGCTCATCTTGAACATAGAATCACTGCCATTAGAGAAGCTAGAGATCTGAGTGAGATTTCTTTGGACAGGCTCTATGGAGTGTTAAAAACCTATGAGTTGGAGCAGATTCAACAGAAGGAAGTCTACGGGAAGGATAGAATGGTCAGCACATCTACTGCACTTGTAGCTGAAGGTCAACAACAACAACAATCTCAACAGTTAGAAAGAATGGTACAGTTTTCCAAGGGTGAGGAAAATGAGTTAGTAGCAGAATATGATCCTCCTACTACAAATCAATCAAGTGATGATTTTTATTCCTTGGAAGAGCTGGAGCAATTGGAAGATGAATCAATGGCCCAAATTGTCAAGAGATTCTCCCATGTCAGATTCAAGAGGAATCCCAAGCTTAAGTACAAGTCCAACTACAACAAATTCCAGAAAGGTGGATCTTCATCCTCTAACACCAGCAGTGGTGGATACAAAACAGGGATGGTTGATCGGAGCACCATTAGATGCTATAACTGCAATGAGTTGGGACACTTTGCCATAGAATGTAGAAAGCCAAAGCAAGTAAGAAAGAACTCTGAAAGGGCTTATCTGGCAAAGGGAAGAAGCTGGGATGATACTGACAGTGAAGATGAAGATGAAGGAAATCTTGCTCTTATGGCTATTGATGGAAAAGCTTCATCGTCAAGAATAGAGGTAAAACTTTCTGATGCTGAAATGGTTTATCATCTAAGAGGTAACTTAGATTGTGCACGTCGTGATAATGAACTATTAAGTTTACAGATCACAGACCTTGAGAAAGAGGTCAATGAATTAAGACTTGTGCACATTAATCAAGACAAATTAAAAGAACAGGTATCTTTTCTAGAGAATAGAGTTGACTGTTATAGAAAACTCGAAACTATTCTCAAAGACAAGATCACCGGTCTTGAGACTAAGGTTAGAGCCTACTTCAATTCTTGTTCGAAGGCTAAAGAGTTCTACAGTAAGCAAGCTGTTAATCAAACATCTGGAATAGGTTATGATTACAATGCTGCTATTGGAGAATTAGGCATAAACTCCCCTCCTCATGTATGTGCTAAAGGGAGGGAAGTACCACATGTGCTTAAGGGTGTTGATGAACCCCTCTATAAAGCATCAATTGCTGAACCATTTGATGCGACCTCTTCTGTTATTCAAGAAGAAATACGTGCTGAGGATCATGCTAATGAGAAGATTGTTTCCAAGTCAAGTGTGTCGAAAGTTCCAGTCAAAGTTGTGAAAGCAACTGAGACTAACTCAGACACACATGAGTTGGATAACAAAAATGCCATGTCTGCCATGCATAAATTGCCTGCTATTAATCACTCTCATAAAGCATGTGGTGTTGCTAATTGTATGTCTTGTGCTTTTAATATGATGTATGCTTATTTTAATGGTAAGCATGTGTCTAATGATAAGACTACTCCTCGTCAGCATGTGAATAACAAAAAGCATGATAGGTCTAAGACTGCTAGTCCTTCTGAGGCTAGAAAGGAGACATTTGTGCCTAAGCTTAAACAGAAATTTGTTAAGGCTATTTACAAGGTCAAATGTTCAGTCATTGAGGATGTTGAGATCGTTAAAATTAAAAATGTTGTTTTGCCTGACAAAGGACAATTCTACAAGTATGCCGGGCCCAACCAAGTTTGGGTTCCGAAGAAGGTCTAATCCATTTGAAGTGCAGGGCATTAAACAGGTGTAACCGGTAGTGTGGATTCTTGACAGTGGATCATCAAGACATATGACCGGAGATAGAGCCCTGCTATCAAATGTGGATTGAGAAAGCTGGCCCCCTGATTACCTTTGGAGATAACAACAAAGGTTTATCTGAGGGATATGGCTGTTTGCAAGCTGGAAATGTTATCATTGTAATTTTGTATATTGTGCTAGGTTATTATCAGGAAGTAGTATCTAACATATAGCACCAGTGACGAGACTTGAGAATATTACGACATATCAGGCACCTGCTGTACATTACACTTGGAATTGTACTCTAGTAAGATGTGTACAAGTGTACTCCTGATTGGTGAGTTAAAAGAGGAAGTCATTGCACCACAGTTCATGGACTTTGCAGCTGCAGATCTATTGGACTATGCAATCTCTTCTTCACAATCTCACTTCAGGTTGGTATGAACTAGTATACTGCTCAAGCAATCGTCAAGGACATGGTATGGCACTCTAACAGAAGTTATAATTTTATATGAACTAGTAGAGTCGTCATATTTATAACTATCTTATCACTAAGCACAATCATATTGTTTTATATGTGCAGTGGTATATTGTTAATGCAACATAACAATTAGTATCTAAAGTACTTGACAAGTATCGGTCAATGATATCTTGTTAACATTATGTTGCAGATATTTGTAAGCTTTTGACATGAATGAGAATTACTTAGACTTTACACTAAGTGATCAATGTTTTATCAAAAACTCATTCATATTGAAAAACAAAATCAAACTTCTTTCTACATTAGTGATTTCTTATGTCATGTAAAATCTTTTGAAATCACTATTGTAAATCATTTTCTCTCTATTACCATATGTTCTATGTTACAGGTTCAATCTCCAATGACTTTCTTTCATTGACAGTCATGAGGTTGAAAACCCACAACGTCTATCCCAGACTGTAAAGACAAACACAAAAACAGAACCAACCAACACTCTCTTACCACTAAATGTAGTATGAATGAGCATGAGGGAGATAGTGCCTTAGTGCACCACATAAGGAAGGTTCTGTAGTCAACCCAGTAGCTCTGTCTCCTACATAGATGAGTAGTATTTAAACCAAGACAACTGCTAGCCCCCATACATCTTCTCAAAAAGATGTAATGGTTGAAAAGGCACAAAATCAGTTACTAGATTCATTCTCTCAACAGGGTGAGTCTATTGAATTTTGCCTGTCGGCCAAGGTATCCGATGTAGTGTCACCACTTCAAACATTAACAATTCTTGATGCACAAGGAGAGGTTACACACACAAAGGATGAGTTGACGGAAACAAGAGTTTCGACCATTTTAAGGTCAGATTCGATTGTTCAAGGTTCGTTAATGGACCAATTGCCTTTACAGGTGTTAGGAGAGGATACTGATCCAAAAGCCATATGTCAGTGGTCAGTGTCTACCTCCCCAGGCTTAAATCCCCTGGATGCATCTGCGGATAGTGGATCTGACATAGGCGCAGATCGGCAACTTGTTGACAATGATTTAGATATTACCTGATGAGTCACAAGGAAATGTCTTCACAGACATTAGAAGGGAACCTTGATCTTTATGCTAAATTCGTTGGATCATTGTTTACCTTCCTAGAATTCAAATCTGGAACCCTAAAAGGGAAACTAGCAACTTGAGGAATTAATTCACTGGAAGAAGTTCAAGAAATTGATCATGCCTCAGTGATATAAGTCAAGATCGTGGATTTAATCAAGTGACAGAGATCTCGTCAGAGTATCAATTAATTACAAGGATTTAATCTGAAGAAAATCAAAGTGTCAGAGTCAAGACATGAAGAAACGTCACGGAAGTTAGTCACTCATGAACCAGACAGTACATCGAGTGTCAACGTTGAAGTGGTGGAATTGATTCATAATTTTCAGTGATTTTCAGAAGATTTGCAGAAGAATGGTTGCTGCTCAAGACTAGAATTAATTCTCTATTAATTAATTCATCTAATTTAATTAAGAAAATAAATTATATCTGCGAAGAATAATTTATTTATTAATTAAATTAATTGATTAATTAATTCAGAATTAATTTTAGGAATTTTCAGAAGTTTAATTGGATTAAATTCAAGCATTAAATCAGCAAGACAATTGAAAATGAACTAGCATGACAATCAGGATTGTCATACCGATTGTCATGCTAGGCCATTTTCAATTGTCTCACCGAAAGTTACTCCAGGAGGATGATTGTCTTGCTAGTTCATTCTGATTGTCATGCTAGTTCATTCAGATTGTCTTGCTAGTTCAATTCATTGTCCTACCGAAAGTCTTGCCAGCTATAGGATTGTCATGCCAATTAAATTCTATTCAGCTGATTGATTAAATAGAAGCAGAGAAGCAACATCTCATAATCATCCAACACACAAGTCAAGAACAAAAGAGCAGCCGCCTTGAAATATAAAATCATCTTCTCTGCAGAAATTCAAGATCAATTTCTAGTTTGTTAATGTTAAATCCAAACCACTAGAAATCTTTATCTTGCTCTTGTGTATCAATCTAGCGGATTAAAATCCCTAGAACTTAATCTCAAATCGCGTTTAGCATTTGATTCTAATTATTGCAAAAATAGAAAAAGTTCATGTCGAATTTATTCTAGATTTGTGATAATTGATTTGAGATTAATACCTTGTAATCGATACAGTTGTTGTAACACATTTCAAGTTTAATAATATTTTTATTTAACTTGAATTTTGTTTCACATTTTTTATTCCGCATTTTATTCGATTATTTGGTAACGTTTGTATTCAACCCCCCTTCTACAAACACATTGGGACCTAACACTTGTGGATAATGGTGCTTCAGTGGATATCTTGCTCCATGACGCCTTTCTAAGGATGGGATATAACGACTCCCAATTGACCCCAACCGACATGCCGATATATGAATTTGTTGGAGTAGAGTGCCCCGTGGAAGGGATAATCAAGTTGCCAACCACCATAGGTCAGGAACCAAGGCAAGCAATACAGATGTTGGACTTTGTAGTGGTAAAGGCTAGTTCAACTTATAATGCTATCATGGGGAGAACAAGGATACATGCCTTCAAGGAAGTCCCTTCTTCCTACCATTCAGTTATGAAGTTTTCCACCCGGAATGGGATTGGAGAAGAGAGAGGAGATCAAAAAATGGCTAGAAGCTGTTATGTAGCCTCTTTGAGGGCAGATGTAGTTGGGGGCAGGTTCTTCCTATTGAAGATATGGATATCCGAGAGAATGATGAGAAAAGAGGAAAGCCAGCAGAAGACTTGGTTTCAATTTCTTTAGCCCCCGAGAATCCTGAGAGGATGACTTTCATTGGAGCCACACTCGAGGAGCCCCTCGGAAGGAAGTTGGTGAGATTTTTGCAAGAAAATAGTGATGTATTTGCATGGTCAGCAGCTGATATGCCAGGCATAGACCCATAACTGATTACTCACAAGTTAAATATGGACCCAAATCGGAAGACAATAAAGCAAAAGAAAAGAAACTTTGCTCCAGAATGGTAAGAAGCTATAAAACAGGAGGTTGAGAAGCTCTTAGAGGCTGATTTTATTGAGGAGATACAGTTTCCTGAATGGTTAGCAAACCCTGTAATGGTGAAGAAGGCCAATGGGAAATGGAGGATGTGTATAGACTTCACTGATCTGAATGTTGCATGCCCTAAGGACTGTTTTCCGTTGCCAAGAATCGATACTTTGATAGATGCCACTACTGGGCATGAGATGTTGAGCTTTATGGATGGATTTAGTGGATACAATCAGATTAAGATGCATAAGGATGACATTCCAAAGGTATCATTCATCACTGAATTTGGTGTTTATTGTTATCTTGTTATGGAATTTGGTCTTAAGAATGCAGGAGCCACCTATCAAAGGTTGGTAAATAAAATTTTTAAGGATCTTATTGGCAAGACTATGGAAGTCTATGTTGATGACATGTTAGTCAAGAGTCTAGTAAAGACTGATCATATAACCCATTTGAGGGAAGCTTTTGAGGTCCTGAGGTACCACAAGATGATGTTAAATCCTACGAAGTGTGCTTTCGGAGTAGGATCTGGAATTTTTTTGGGATTAATGGTCTCCAAGAGAGGGATCGAGGCCAACCCCAATAAAATAAAGGCAATCCTGGACATGGAGCCACCAAAAACTGTCAAGGATGTTCAGAAGTTCACAGGAAGGGTTGCTATGCTGGGACGATTCATCTCCAAGTCAGGGGACAAGTGCTTGGCATTCTTCAAGTCACTAAAGAACATTAAGGACTTTGTATGGAGTAAAGAAAACCAGAAGGCATTCGAGGAATTAAAGAAATATATGGCCCAAGCCCCGTTGTTGGCCAAGACAACTTTGAATGAAGTTTTATACTTATACTTAGCCGTTTCAGAGAGTGCCTTGAGCGCTGTATTGGTTAAGGAGGAACTAAAAATCCAGAACCTCGTATACTATGTCAGCAAAATTCTGCATGGTGCTGAGTTGAATTATTCAACTATTGAGAAATTTACTTTCAGGCTCATCAAATTGAGGTGCTAACAAATCAGCCCCTGAGAAATATCATTCATTATCCCAAGGCTAGTGGGAGGTTGATCAAGTGGGCAATAGAGCTGGGAGAATTCGACATCAAGTATAAACCACGAACGGCAATAAAAGCCCAGGCACTAGCTGACTTCGTGGTGGAATGTACCATACCCAACCAAGAAGTTGGGGGGCAGGAAAATACCATACCTCAAGACAAGGAAGTTGATAAGGGGGACAAAGAAAAGGATGATAAGGAGAAAGAATATTGGGTTCTCTATTTTGATGGAGCATCAAAAATAAACTCAAGTGGAGCAGGTTCGGTTTTACAAAGCCCCGATGGGTTCTTGATTGAGTATGCCATGAAGTTAGACTTCCCGACCACGAACAATGAGGCAGAATATAAAGCTCTGATAGCTGGCCTCGGCCTAGCAGGGACACTTAGAGTCAAGAACTTAAAAGTCCGTGGAGATTCGAAGCTGGTCGTATCCCTGGTAAAGGGAGAGTTTGAGGCAAGGGAAGATACGATGGCTAAGTATGTCCGCCTAGTAAGGGCTATGATGACCCAATTCGATGAATGCCATGTTGAGCACATTCCAAGGGAGGAAAATGCTAAGGTAGATGCATTATCAAAGTTTGCTTCATCTGAGATAGAAGAAAGTTCAGGAAGTGTATACTTCCGCGTTTTAAAGACACGAAGCATCGATGTTAAGCTTGTAGCTCCTATAGGCCTGGGGACGTCATGGATAGATCCCATTAAGGCCCACATTCAAACTAGTTGGTTGCCAAAAGATGCTACTGAAGCACGGAAGTTAGTTGTTCGAGCACTAAGGTACTCTTTGATAGATGGGATTCTGTATAAAAGATCTTTCGTGGTTCCTTACTTAAGGTGTCTCAGGCCCGATGAGGCACGCTTGGCTCTTGAAGAAGTACATGAAGGAATTTGCGGGCAACACTTGGGGGCAGGGCCTTAGCTCATAAGATAACCCGTTTAGGCTTCTATTGGCCATAAATGATGGCTGATGCCAAAGAATATGTGAAGAAGTGTGACTGCTGTCAGAAGCATGCTCCGGTCGTTAGACAACCCCCCGAGATGCTGACCTCTATCAACTCGCACATCCCCTTTGCTATGTGGGGAATGGATATTCTGGGGCCTTTCCCCATGGCCACTGCACAAAGGAAGTTTTTGATTGTAGCCATTGATTATTTTACCAAGTGGATTGAAGCCAAGCCTTTGGCCAAAATCACAACTAAGCAGGTTTCACACTTCCTGTGGGAAAATATCATGTGCCGGTATGAAATTCCCCGCATCCTAGTTACTGACAATGGAACACAATTCAACAACGAGGAATTCAAGAAGTACTGTGAAGAAAATGAAATTGAGTTACGATTCACCTCTGTGGCGCACCCGCAAGCCAATGGGCAAGCAGAAGTAGCGAATCGAATAACCCTGGATGGACTAAAGAAGAGGATCGAGAAGTCAGGGAATAATTGGGTGGATGAGATACTCCCAATATTATGGGCCTATAGGACTACCTGTAGAGTCACGACTAGAGCAACTCCCTTCATGTTAGCATATGAGGCAGAAGTAGTTGTTCCCGTGGAGATATCACATTCCTCTCCCAGGATTCAAGCTTTCAATGCTGAGGAGAATCAGGATGGGCAAAGATTAGCCCTGGATCTAATTGACGAAGTGCGAGATGAGGCACATGCGAAGATAGTGGAATATCAGAAAAAGGCTTCGTTTTACTACAACCTAAGGGTTAAAGAAAGGTTCTTCAAACAGGGTGACTTGGTCTTGAGGAAGGTGGAAGCTTCTGGTGTAGGGAGAAAGGAAAGCTCACCCCAAATTGGGAAGGGCCATATAAGGTCAAGAGTGTTCAAGGTAGAGGAACCTACAAGCTGGAGACTATGGATGGTTTTGAAGTCCCGAGAACTTGGCATGCACAAAACCTGAAGGTTTATTATGTGTGAAGCGATTGAACATGATTCTCACTTGTGAAGATGACAAGTAGGTTGAAAAGCACCTTGAAGCTTTGCTTGCTTAGGATTTACATGTTTTAGCTTTATTTTGAAGTTTATTAAGACTTGTGTAAGGGATGAATCCCAATGACTTATGAAATTCAGAAAGTTTTCGAAATATATTGGAAATCTCTATGGCAATGCAAGTAAACTAAGTGCATGAAAAGCAAACATAAAATCTGATAAATAAAATAGATCAAATAAATATTACAAAAGTTTGATAAATAAAGTCTCGAAAATAAGATAAAGAAAATAAGCCACGCAGGGCTGGAAAAGCTCTAAGGAGCTGAGGTGCCCTCGGCGTCCATGTCATCATCCTCTACGCTCTCGCTAGAAGTCTCTGTCGTCTCGGAGGAGGAGGAGGAAGAGCTGTCATCCTCAG
This sequence comes from Apium graveolens, assembly GCF_009905375.1. Lineage (NCBI taxonomy): Eukaryota > Viridiplantae > Streptophyta > Magnoliopsida > Apiales > Apiaceae > Apium > Apium graveolens. The sequence continues at coordinate 107,956,682 of NC_133652.1, forward strand.
CAGGCCTGGAAGAAGACTCGGGAGGAAGAAGAAGCGGGTCCTGAGGGACCTGATCTGAGACAACTACTCGGGTACGAAACCTCTGCAGCAAAGACTCATCATCAGGGCAGACATAGTCCGCCGGGTTAATATCAGGACAAGCCTTGTTCACGGTCCCAAGGGCCGCGTCCCAACCAGTCCTGAAAAACCCTGGAAAGACTGAGTCATCCCTTATCCTCATGGACTGGGTAAACTCCTCCGAGTCTAGATAGTTATCAATCGCCTTATCTTTCTCGGTCCGAAGCACCACCAGCTCGGCATTAGACTCTCCGAGCTCTTCCTCCTTACGCTTGAACTTCTTCTCTAGAGCAGCATACTTCTTCTGTTGCCTCTTGAGGGCATTGTCGGCCTTGTCAGAAGCCCTCTTCCATGACTCGGCTTGCCTCACAGCGCCTTGAAAATAGGCGTTAGACTGAAATGAAACAATAAACAAAGATGTAAGGCAAGTAAATGCTACAAGTAGGAAGGATAAATTCCAAGAAATAATCATACCGAGGCTAAGGACTGAGCTCCCATGAGCTTGATCCTCTCAAGATCAGGGGTAGCCACCACGTCCGTGAACTCTTTGGGAGTCACGCCATGATAGGACCAATCTCAAGCATGCTTCGTGGATCCAACCACGGTATCCCCTCGGCGGAATCCCCAGAAAGGCTGGAAGGCACCTGTAGCAGCAGCAGCAGCAGGAGCAGCAGCAGTAATAGGAGCACTGTGACCCTCAGCTCCATCAGCTGAATCCTCCCCCATGGGCTCCTTGTGTTTCCTTAAGAATATAGGCTCCGTGGCCTTTCCTCGAGTGTCCAAGCCCACAAGACGAGCTTTCTTCATTCTAGCAGTTTCCTCAACGAGGGGCACGTTATCCTCGTTGATCTCCTTGGCAGCTGCAAGACAAGATAAAAAACAAAATAAGTGGTGTCAATAAGGCATGAAATGAAATAAAATGGAGAAGGGAAGAAAAATACCCTGTTGAGAAACAGAGGATAGCCCCACATGGATGAGGGAGAACTCCTCTAAAAGAGTCCAGCTGGTGGTAGTACCATCATCCCGAGTAAGCTCATTATAAATAATAGTTTCCTCGGGGGTTAAGTGAATGGATTTGAGGCTACCATCACTAACCTTCCCGAAGGAAGATCTGAAGAGTGTGCCCTAGTCGTCATTCTCCCATCGTAACCCAACAAAACTATTCCTCCAATTTTGGTTATTATCGGGAATGGAGGCGCTGTTAAAGATATGCTTACACTTGAGCCTTTGTTTGACATAGACCCAACCACAATTACCAGAAGAACTGTTTTAATATTGAAAAACTTTCCTAGAAACAGCTACGGATAGGGGAAAACCTTCCCTAAGGCAGCAAACCATAAAACATAAAATGTTCCTCCAAGTGTTTGGAGGAAGCTGACATGGGTTGATCTGTAAATCAGCTAGAAGATGAGGAATGAAGGGGTGAAAAGGGAACCTAAGCCCAGCATCGAGGGTATTTGTATAAATAAAAAGAGTATCGGGTTTCCAGTGGCAAGTACGGTCACCACCAGAAACTGGAACTAATCTAAGAGGAGGAAGAACGTTATAACTTGCATTTAACTTATCATAATCTATGTTGTGCCAAGTATTGCAATGATTAAAAGAATCAAGATGTGCAGTAGAGGGATATTCATCCCCCCTAGTATTAATCATATCAATCAGGGACATGTAAGAAGAGCGGATTTGGATATCCTTACCTCTTTTTGAAGCTGAGGCTATCTTGGCCGCTCTCTCGGAATTCTTATCAGCCATTAATGAAGCCTGGAAAAACCTCGAAACCTTAGAAGGAAGGGTGGCCGGAAAACTAAAGGAAGAAAAGTGTTGAGAGGGAGAGAATTGTAGATTGAGTGAAGAAGTGAAATGAGAAGTGTGAGGAAATCACACTCTCATCCCACCTTTATATAGCCAAGAAGGAGGTGAATTGGGCCTTGAAAAGCCCATTAGGGTCCAAAAATGAGAAGATTCTGGAATTATCCAGGAAATTCCTGGAAAATTCAAGAGAAAAACTTGAATTTTTGAAGATTCTGGAAGAATCCAGAAAAACCTTAGAAGAACCTGGAATTTGGGCTCAGTGATAAGGCCCAAATCTAGAAAAATCTTGAAAAACCCAGGTTTTTTGGGCTAAAAAGTCCTAGAGCCAAGGCCCAAGAACAAAAGCCCTGTTTAAGGAGCCCAGTTAAAACAATGGGCTCAAAAACAAAAACCCAGTTGAATAAATGGGTCCAGGAATGAGCCCAATAAAGATAAGCCCAGAACAGCGCCCAAATATTTGAATTAAAGGTAAAGGCCCAAATCTTAGGCCCAAATTTGAGTTGAAAAAAAAATCCATCCCAGGTTTAAGGACCCAAATCCAAATATATGGAAATTACAAAAATATATGCAAAAAAGTAACATATTCAAGACCCATTCGACCAGGAAATATAAGGAAATCCTGATCGAAATTCCTGAGGTCGAAATCCTATCGAATAGGGCTGAATAACAGACTTAATTCGACCAAAATCAAGATTAATTCGACCAAGAAATATGAAGAATTCCTGATCGAAATCCTTGAGCCCGAATTTCTGTCGGTCAGGGCTTATAAAGATGGCTAATTCGGTCAAAACCGGGAATCCTGACCGAAAAGGGGAGAAAAATCCTAGTCGAAAAAAATTTTCTGCTCGAAAAAAAAGGAAAAAATCCTGGCCGAAATTCGACCAGGATTCCTAGTCGAAACCCTCCTCCTCGAAATTCGTTCGACCAGGGCAATGAGTGGCCTTATTCGACCAGGATCCTGGTCGAACAGGATTCCTGGTCGAACCAGGTATTAAAAAAAAGGAAGAAAAAGAAAAAGAAAAAGAAGGAAGAAAAATTCTGAAAGGGGTGATAATTAAGGAAATTCCTTAAAATATTTTCTGAAATATGTTAATATTTCAGAAAATAAGGAATAAATCCAGAAAATTAAGGAAAAATCCCAGAATTCCAGAAAATTAAGGAAAAATCCCAGAATAAAAGGAAAAATTCCTGGAAATTAAGGAAAAATCCCAGAATTAAGGGAAAAATTCCTGGAAATTAAAGAAAATCCCAGAATTAAGGAAAAATCCCAGAATTAAGGGAAAAATTCCTGGAAATTAAGGAAAAATCCCATAATTAAGGGAAAAAATTCCTGAAAATTAAGATAATTCCTGAATAAAAGGAGCAAAAGAAAATCATTGTAAATGTGTAGGCCGCTCCACACTTTACGCAAAGACAATACCCTGCAAGGGAACGAATGAACTTAACTTCTGCGAAACCTAGTCACTGTTTCCCAAAAATTGGGGGGCAAATGATAGGGAATAAATAAATCATGATTACGTAGTTAATGTTGTATTAATTACATATGATTTGGGTTGCAAGGCCCAATAAGAAGATGTATGATATTCAGACCAAAAAGGTTAACACATTGATCAGGCCTGATGGACCAGATCAGGCCTGATGGACCAGATCAGGCCTGATGGACCAGATCAGGCCTGATGGAACAAAGAAGGCCCCAAACCCTGATTATTAATTAATTTCGTAAATAATTAATAAGGGAGAAAACAGCTATTAAGATAAGTCCTAGTGGGGATATAAATCCTTGTAGATTGGCCTCCAAGGAACCTCATGGGATAAATAATCAGCTTCCTACTTCCTAGGACTCCAAAGTCCATTCTAATTCAGAGACTTGACCACCAAGTCTCCTATACCAAGTCCAATTCAAGGACTCCCAACATCTATATAATGGGCCTCACCCCACAGATCAGAACTACGTTTTTTGACTTGATCTTTGGCAATTAGCAAGGTACGTAGGCATCTTGTTAAGGCAGATTGAGCCACGAAACACAAGAGCAGTCAAACTGAGCCTCGAAGCTCACGTTCCTTAGTAACAAATACAACAATTATATATCTTAGTTTTTAATCCATAACAAATTTATTGAATTTATTAGAGTTTTTATTTCAGTGATACTAATTAGCTATATTTAATAAAAAAAAATTATTATTATTTTTACATACATACATACACACACACATATATATATATGAATATTTATATGTTAAAATAAATTTAGTATATATTTATTTAAATACAAGTGAAAATATAAATAATATATACAATAAAATTATATTAAATATAATAGCATTTTAATATGTATTATAATTGAAATATAATAACATATTTAAATGTAACCAAATATAATTAATAAACGGTACTTATATATCTATTATAAAAAATATAATTATATTATATTATATTATAACTATTTGTATTATACAAATATCCAATGTATATTAAAATAAATATATTAAAGTTCAAAATATATTAAATAAAAAATAAAAAAATTAATATATATATATGTATTAAGTGTAATATTAATATATGTGTATATTAATGTGTAGAGTATGTTAATGTTTAAATAAAGCACTTTGTTGGATCTTTTATAAATGGATACATGATCAACAAATATTAGATACATGATCAACATATATAGAAGACATAATAGAGGATATCTAAATAATACGGGTTTAATGGTTGAAGCAATATATTTTTACCTAATATCTATATTATGCCGTCACATAGACTTTTTACCTACCTAACAGGTGATCTTGGAGATGCTCCGGCTGAAAATATTATAATAAAATAAAATTAATCGCACTTTTTAATAAGTAGAATCATATAATTATGTTTTATGCAGGTCTTTAAACTACTTTATATATTTATATCCAGTACTGTTCCTAAACAATTTGATTTTCAAAAAAATCTTTAATATGATAATATACATACTATGTATACCTTACAACTTGTGTAGGAATTTTTTGTTTAACATTATATGATCTTTTTAAATTTTAATTTGAGTTGGAGTTTTCAAGAAATGAAAATTGTAACCTAAATTTATAATGATATAATTTGAAAATAGTTTTTTGACAAGCTTTAATAATAGTTATATATATATATAAATACACATATATGTTCTCGATGTTTTTAACCGAGAAGTATTTACTTTGAAAGAAATAATACTAATCATCAAAAGATATAGTTTTATGGATATATATAAAAAGAATGCCCAAAATACACCATTTTTCAGCTCCAACTGCCCAAAATACTGATTGGCGGTACGTTCCACCCAAAATACCCGCTTATTACGCATTTGGAAGATGCGTATTAAGTTTACAAAAACTCTGTAAAGAACACGCATGTGGCACATGCGTGTTCACTTTTTCATTTTCAAAGAATACGCATTCTAAAGATGCGTATTCAAGTGTGAACAAAAAAGAAATACGCATGTCTCACATGCGTGTTCTTCACAAAATTTTAAAAAACTGAACACGCATTCCCTAGATACGTAATCAGCGGGTATTTTGGGCATTTTGGGCATTTGCCCCCCAAATGGTGGGTATTTTGGTTTTTCACCCATATTTATATGTGTGTGTATGAAAAATAATTTTTTATTTAAAATAATAATTTTATCACAGATTAATAGTGTATGAATTTATTTTAATTTTACATAATCCAAAGCTCCAACTAATTATATTTAGCTTGATTTTAATTTTCCTAAAACCCGAACTTCAATAATTTTGTTTAAACTCTAATAAGTAATATAAAATATAATTTTTTACCGGTCCAATTATATTTTGGAATAAATATAGTATATATTATTTTATTTTAGTGCGACCTATCGTCCTACCAATCAACAAACTATCTCTAGTATTGTTTAAATAAGATACTATGGATATTATAGACTTAGATTTAATCCCGTAACTATATAACATTTTGTTTTATCGCACATCAATAATATACCTTATTTTGTTTTAGCGTACAATTCATGAGTAAAATCGAATGAATTATATCTAATTTGTTTTTAATTTTATTTTATCTCGGTTGAATTTCTTATTTTATTTAGCCTTGATGAGTGGTATACTTAATTTGTTTTAGCCACAATTATATAAACCAACAAATTATATTTCGACTTAAATTATGTTATTACCCAATTAAGTAGTATAATTTTTTTAACCGAATCATAATATTTATTATTTTATTTATATTCGAAGTCCATTATCCTAACCAAATCCAATTAATTAATTAGTTTACTTACAATTTTATTTTATCCCGAACCAACATTAAAATTTTATTTTAGCCCGAATAATAGAATATGTTTCTTGCTTTATTCCGAGGCAATTATACCGACAAACGAATTATCTCTAATTAGCTTCCAAAAAATGTAGTACGAATAATACATATACATAAATAATCTCCTGATCATATAAACACATATCGTATCGGCCGACCAACTACCACAATTTAATAATTTGTTGGGCATTGTACGAATTTTTTATTATTTATTTAAAAATATTTATTAATTAGAATTACCTAAAGAAAAAAGAATTTAATAGATGTTCAAAAAAATAAAAAATAATTACCGAATTTCGTTTTATTTTATTTCGGCCCTATCTTGATATCTACAAATCAGGTTTTGATGATTTTGCAGCTCACGCGAAACTAACAAAATAATGTGTAATTCAGTGATGATTTAAAAAGTATTGGAAAAAACATATTCAAAAACTGAAGCATAAAGACGATTTCAAATTTTGCAATACTATTCTATTCAATTTAGGTAACTACTTTTTTTGATAAAAATCATTGAAAAGTTAGCATATTCTATTCAATTTGGAATACATACTTATCGTTGATTATAGACTATTCTATTATTTTAGATCCATCAACGGCTATGATCTATATATTTAAAGATCTAACGGCCCTTATGCTTATTGTATATATAAGGATATAATTTTCTTTGTCCAATATCTCTCTAATGTGTCTGCCTTTTATGATTTTTTTTTGAAAAATTATATTACTTAATTAAGAAAAAACTGAGATTAAACAGAGATCACATGTGAGAATTTTTTAGGTTAAAACATTTTTTAATACAATAAAAATGAGTCTCGAAGTGACATCGGAAATTTTACAAAGTGAAATAAGAACTAAAAATATTTTAATATTTTTTTTTGACAAAATGCTTTTTATAAATTGCATCAACCAAAATTACAACTTAATTTCAATAGGAACAAAACTCCCATCGAAAAAACACAGCTAGGATTAAACAAATAAACGAGCTAAGCAAATAGTCGCTTATGTTTTCAGACTGTTTAACATCATGAATCTCAAGATTCTTTGAATGAAAAAAATTAAAATGGCTTCCTGATCAATCATACCTGCACCAATCCTGGAACTAGTAATATCACAAATGACCTTCACATACGCACCACCTGTAGCCCAATGTTCAGAAGCACCCAAGCTATCTATATGCCAAAAACCAGCTATAGACAAGCCGAGGGTGAAAGATCTCAAAAGATGAACACATTTTAGTTGTGAAAAGTAAGCTCTTATAATATTCGGCACCGGCCCAAATTCAATGCACGAAAAACAGATCTCCCACAAAACCACATAAATCATTTTCAAAGTAGCCAGGAACAAAACAAAAACAAGCATCCAAAAAATATACTTCGACATTCCAACAAAAAGGGGACAATCCAGACACACGTCAATAGACGAGACTTAAACCAAAAAATTCAAATACCTTGGAATGACACCAAATTTTGGTATGATGTTAAGGAGGATGATTTGAAACTAGAGGTAATATTTATTTGCAGAATCGGACTCAAAATCAAGATAGATCTGAGAAATAAATTCTAGATATTTGGTTTTGGTTCGATTTTTATTGAAAGGAAGAAGGAAAATCAAAGAAAAGGAAAGTTTTGGGGCTTACCACCGGCGAAGTTCCGGCGGAAGCCCCTGGCAGCCGGTAGGCAGGAGCAGAAACGGAAGAAACAGAGGGCGATCTCACTTTAGGGTTTTTCACTTCTTAGTGGCCAGTCACTATTATATTTTAATATTTAGAATAATGGGGAACTGCACTACCATTTTAGCTAGAGTTGGACAAAAAATCAAATCAAATCTAAAATTGAATATCGATCAAAACTGAGTTGAATAAGATCGAGTCGAAACTGAAAAATAAAAAACAAACAGATAATAAGGGTTCGGTTAAACCGAGCCAAAAAAACTAAAATGAATCGATTATGTATATTGATTAAAAATTAATATTAATTCATATAATTTCCTGCAATATTTGTTTATTTTTGCAATATATGTTTACTAATGTAAACAAATATCATTCTTTAATGTATTTATTTCATTGATTGACTTTTAAGTTTCTCAATTAACTTTGTGTTTAGTATTATATATTTAAACTGTGTAAAATTATGACTTATTAATCTGTTTCAGATTTGTTGGTACTAGATTTTAGCTTTCCCGACTTGAAGATATGAAAAGTTACTGTTGATATTATGATTTATGACACAAGCGGGAATTTTCTGACATTAATAATATAAACAGCAATACTAAGTCGAATAACAATCATTGAAAGTAGGAGGATGGTTACTCATTATCTGCTATTCTCTAGCAACGTGTAGGTTATTTATAGATAAAAGATAATAACAATAATATTGAAGATTGCATCTTTCTATATCATATTATAACTATATAAAAAGATAAGTGAATATCATTCGCTACATAATACTTATAAACAATACACACAGTTGATGCCATCCAACATAGACGTGAATCATTTCTATTGGCGTGAAGACACAACGGAAGCGGATCTCATAAACGTGAATGTAACAACTTCAAGACTTGGTCATCAATTGTCCTAAAAAATAGGAGGGGATAACGAACTTATCTTTTAAAGATAGGATCATGAAATATATGGCTCCTACAAATTTAGGAATGTGTTGTTGGAAGTTAAGCGAGTGATATATTATTAGTTTACAAGTTAATAATTCATTTCACTTTTCTCTACACAAATGATTACTCCTCTACAACTCTCATACACAAGAACAAGTGATATCCAGAAGATATCAATTGTACTTGAAGGATTTAGTGACTCCTTTAAAGGATAAAACAGGCGAACATCCAAATGGTTATTTTAATCTTTAAAGGATATACCAAGATGGGGGATGCGAGTGCCGCCACTTGGTATACGTTGTGATAACACTACAACATATGATAAAATTTTGAGGCATATTCATTGGTGATATAACTCAGTCAGAAAACTCTCAGTTATCACTATTAACCGCATCAAGTCAAAGAATAACACTACGGATCCGCTAACCAAAAGTTAACAAAATTCGGATAAAGAAGATCCAATAATGTTGACTAGAGATCCCAAGATCTTGGTTAAATGGGACAACCTAAATATAAAGATTTAGTGAGATCATTGTGAGAGTTTTACTACCAGGTCCAATCTTATGATGAATAATAGTGATAAATTTAGAAAAGGTAAAGCTATGATTTTTACGATAGAAGTAAAACACAAAAAGAACACAAAGGTAAAAATATAAAATCAATATATACAAACAAAAATTACAAGAAAAAAGAGATACACCTACATATTTAACATTAAAATTACAGAATCGATTACTTTGTAGATGGCCCAAACCGAAAAACATACCTATTTATTAAAAAAGATCAATTAAAAACTAAAAAATCAAATTTTGAATAAAACTTGGAATTTTATTAATTTCACCGGATTCGAGCTAAATAATAACACAATTGATTAAACTCGAACTTCCTCTGCACCTAATTAACATAAATAGGCCTATTTAATTGAAAGCAAAAATTAGGTTTCGAGTAATTGATGGAGAATTAGGATTCAAATTAGGCGTTTGAAAGTTACCATTCAAATTAGGGACTGAGAAGGTTAAGGTTTTGATTTACTATTCTTGGTTGATGGAGAAGTGAGTGAAGAGTGAGAGTGCAAATGACAGAGTGAGTGAGCGAGAGAGAAAGTTAAGCGACAGAAGAAGCATGAAATTTGGGAAGAGGGGTAAATAAAAATATTCTAAGGGAAAAATGTTTTATAATAAAAGGGGGAAATGTTTGCGTCTTTATCTAACATTTAAAAATAGATTAGAGATCAGTTCCGTTTAAATGTGATGTATAAACCCCATTTTACATCGTTGTCGAATTTACAAATGTTAAAAATATCCATAGCATCAGTGGTTTTTGAAATAGATGTTAAAGGGGTGGTGTCTAGTAACTATTTTCTTATAGTGATGTCAGGTCCTACTCTACTAAACTCCTGCTGGTAGTAACTTTTACTAGTTTAATTTATAAGAGGAGTAAAATAACAAATTCTCATTCTGAGAAATAGAAAGACTATTTGTTGAGACCATGTTTTGGGAATCCGAAAATTATAATTGTCTTCAATTAGATGGGCCTATCATTAAATATTCGTTTGGGAACCTATACTCGATTTTTCAAAAATAGTCATCAAATTGAAGATAGTAGTATAAAATAAATGTTTTAATAAAAGAAGAATAAAATTACACCTCACAATGGGCAATGAGTTGTGTTATCTAGGATTGTGTCGTCTACTTTCGTATTTTTGTGTCAAAAATTTTAATATCGAACATATCCTTATTTAAATTTATATATAAACCGAGACTAGCTTGAAGATATTATATATTCATGTTTATCCATTTAGTATACCAAAATTAAATGAATTATATATGAAAAAAGTTTAAATCATATTTTTTAGAAAATACATTAGATAATAAAATAACCTTCAACCATTAATAAACAAGTCTTGAATACATAATATATAAAACTGAATGGACATGTTCAGGATAATATTTTGCAAGTATAATAAAATATAAATTGGTCAAGTTCACTTTAATTAAATTATTTGTATTTAATATAAAATGAAAGATATATCGATGATTTTAAAATATTATATTTTTAAAATTTATTTATTTTGTGTACTTTCGTTCTGTGTCGTATATCTATATCAGAAAGCCAAAACATATATTAAATATATTCATATTTTTTCATGTTGGTGTGTAAAATTGCAGGCTTTAAATCGACCGTTTAATCGGATTGTAATACCTAAATCGACCATTTTTTACTATTTTTAAACCCAAGAAAACCTACAAAATGCAACCAAACATGACCAGCAACCAGTCGGGTTGCATACGGTCAGATTAACCATATGGTCGGGTTATTTTAATCGGATTTTAGCTTTTGTATCTTTCTTTATTTTTATGCATTTGCTAAAAACCGACCAACAAAATGTGACAGTAAGTTCTAAATCGACTGTACAGATAGTCAGGTTATTTTTGTCGGGTTTTTTAGCTTCTCCGTCTTTTTAGTTTTTTTGCATTTGCAAAAAATTGACCAACAAAATTTGACCGTAAATTCTAAACTGACTATAACCGTGATCGATTTTGTTGGTCGGTTAAAGAGCAGACGGTAAGGCGCAACCCATTTTTTTAAAAAAGTAAAGCACCTAGGAACTAATACGTGTCATGGGCCATGTACATATGTCACCTGATGTGGATATGTCACATTAGGTATGTGGGTATGCCAGATTGGCTCTTGACACATGTTAGGACATGTTATTTTAACTGTCAAATAAGGTCAACGTCATTTTTAGTCAATTCTAACCGATTGTTTACAAAATTGACGAGATTAAATCCGACCACATATTCCGGTAAAGTTTATATAAAATCAACCGGTTTTTATTGATAACTGCCCGTTATTGCGGTCTGTTAGACCTCTTTACCTGTTACTTGCGTATTACTTATTACTCGCGGTGATAGGTAACATTCGTGATTGTAGTAAAAAAATAAAGATAACGGTGTATTTGGAGTCGAGGCCCGCCAAGTATTATGAGTTTCTTAGCCTGGAACTGCCGTGGGCTGGCCAACCCACGGGCAGTTAGACTTCTGTTGGACTTCAATCAACCCGAGCCTTATTTTTCTAAGTGAGACGTTGGTGAAACAGAGTAAAGTAGAGAAAGTAAGTAAAAAATTAGGTTTTGTAGGTTTCTTTGCCCTAGATGTGCACGACCATGGAGGTGGACTCGCTTTGATGTGGAAGAATGAAGGTGCAGTTAAGATTCTGAGTAGCTGCAATGATTTTTTAGACTTTGACGTTAGTAATAAACAAACAGGACGGTGGAGGTATACTGGGTATTATGGCTTCCCAGAGAGAGCTAAACGAGCCGATTATTGGCATATGCTTCGTCAATTATCTGTAGCTTCATCTTTACCATGGTGTATAATAGGAGACTTTAATGATATTATGACAATGGAAGAGAAAAGAGGGGGAAAAGTCATTCGAGAAGGTTAATGCAAGGTTTCTCTGACACAATAATGGACTGCCAGTTGAATGATTTGGGTTTTTCCGGGGATAAGTTTACATGGGAAAGGGCGAGAGGAGGTTAAACATGGGTTCAAGAGAGATTGGATAGAGGAATGGCAACCAGTAGCTGGATCGAAATGTTTCCATTAGCAGTAGTTAAAGTCCTCGAGGTGACGACATCGGATCACCTTCCTTTGATGTTTCAACTACATAGACAGGTATTTGTGCAACGCGGTAGAAGATTTAAATTTGAAAATCAATAGATTGAAGAGAAAGAATGTAAGAATATAGTACAATCTTGCTGGGAGTTGGAAGGTAGGGGTACATTAGTGGACAAAATATTGAGCTATTGCATAAAGTTGGAAGAGTGGGGTGGGGCCTTAATTCGGGATATGAAAGTGAAAATGGGAACTTATAGAAAAGAGATGTATAAATATCGAGGCAGGTGAGACGCAAATGGCATTCAGATATATAATACGTCTAGGTGGCATTACATGAAATTATTGGAGAAGTAGGAGATTTTTTGGCGTCAACGAGCCAAACAGTTTTGGCTTCGAGAAGGTGACAGAAAACACAGTATTTTCATAATTTTGCTGCTAATCGGAAAGTGCATAATAAAATTAAAAAATTAAAGAATGATGATGGGGAGTGGAAGGAATCAGAAGCTGACATTCAAGCAATCATTACGGGGAACTTCACTAAGATGTTTACTAGTACAAGCACATGAATGAATCTCTCAGCTCGCATAGTGTAACGCCCCCAAATCCGGGGTCTGAGGATTTGGTCGTCACTATGAAACCTCAATCCAAATCAACCTGTTTAATAAATATATAAATGCCAGCGGAAGATATTTAGCAAAAATGACCCCAACTAATTCAAGATCTTTTAAGGTTACAGTTCTAGAAACAAGAAATCCAAATTCCACAAATAAATTTTTCACTTTCTTTTAAAACTCTTTTCAATAAATTCCAACTCAAAACTAAACCCACTAGTATAACTTTGAAATGAGGTATACTAGTCCCAAATAAAATATACAACTATAATATAATATAATATAAATAACTTTATATAATAAAACTTACACTAGCCCGCAAACCCTGGACCAACCACCTTCCAAGAGCTTTTTCTTTGCTTCCTCGAATTTCGCAGCTAAACAGCGCAAGCTAATCCTCACTGGAGGTTAAATTTGAAAAAAGGCAAGTATGAGCGAAAGAAATACTCAGCAAGATCATTATAGCGAATATAGGGTCTTTTGATATAAAACCGACATCTGCATTAGAGCAGAACATTTAAAATTATAATTGCTGGAACAGAAAATTTTATTTTCGAACGAAATTCTTCAGCAATACTTTGAATCTTGACGAGAATAACACTCGTAAAGCAATGTTTACGGAAATATCGTAAACAACAATAACAAGAAACAATGATTATGGATTGAATCATAAACTTTATTCAAAACTCAACTCTTGATATTAATATTCATTTTGATGTCATATCAAATTAGATATCAATATGAACTTTGATGCTCACAACCTACCCGCGCTAAAATATGGAAGTCAACACCAATCATCTGCATTAATACCACCTTTGATATTTAACAACAACTTAAATATCAACATTAATGAGCAACTTAATTAAAACTGTATTCCACCTTTATTCAAAACCAAAATAGTTGATAAAACATTCCTTATAAGATTATCAAAAATAATATAATAATTTAGATTGGAATTCTAGAACGATGGTGTGTTGCCGCCGGTGATCAGCCGCGGAGCAACACCGGTATGTCGAAGCATATCCAACTAAATAAATGGGGCAGCCAAGGCACATATCGGCCTAATAGTATTATATCCTGTATAATACCTAAATCTCCGCTGGACCAACGCCACGACCTCTTACGCAACCATCCAATCTTAAAACGTTTTATTGAGAGGGGTCATAATATTCGACACCCTTAAAAACTTTTATTCCCCCATTTACTTGGGCAGGAATACTCGCAAAACCAACTCATTTTTCTCAAAACCCAAAACATTTATAAAACCAGTATTTTGATAAGTAAAATCACTTAGCTATTCTGAACATAGAATAGCAGAAGAATACTTGCATAAACAGAATCATTTAATTCAGCGATATGTAAAACATTTATCTATTCCGAACTGAATAGGGAAAGCAATAGTTGCATACGAAGATTTAAAATAAATATCACTTGAACGATAAGTGATGATAGGGATACTTGCCTTTGGGTTTTTAGCAGTTAGTCACACTCACAAAACGCATCTATTTTGACATTCTGCCTCAAAATATCACCGTCCTTCCTTTCAACACTTTATTGATATGTTGCTCCTGCGATTGCTAGAAGCCAGACATCCAATACCATTCCATCTCATTCTTTATCCAACGTCTTGTCCTGATCAACTCGAATGATCCGCATCTATAGTTAAAATACATAACTTTAATCATCTAATCGATAATTACTCGACGAACTGCGTGTCAAAATCCTATCGTCTACCCATACGATAACCCACACATAAAGAAAAAATAGACAAACACAAGACTCTTGACCCATGTATGCACATAATTCACATAACTCACGTATCACATAATTCATATCACATATGACTCGGTTCGTCAAAAGGTTAGACTCAGTACGTTTAAAACTGAAATCGGGTCAAAAATATGATTTATCGATCAATAATCGACTTGGAATGACTTGCAAAATAAGAGACCTTTGGAAACAAAATAAGTTGGGTCGCGAAAGTATTTTTATTGAAAGCGGAATATTTTTCTGAGTCTGTACGCGTTCGTTTCGTATTAAACAGACGAACAGTTGATTTATTATGAATTTTCAAAAAAAAATCGGAATTAAAACGGTCTCCAAATCATTTAATAATTGAATAATAAGGCTCGAACACCCGAAAATAATTTTATAAGAATTATTGAGCTTGGAAAATAATTTAAAATAATATTTTAAAACTTGAAACTAATTTTCAGAAATTTTAAATCAAGAATAAATAATTAAATCTAATTCAATAATCAATTAAAATTAATTAATAACTAATTAAATTAATTAATCAATTAATATTTAAGTTAATTAGCTAATTAAATAATTAATTATCAACTAAAATTAATTAATTAAATAATTTGAATTTATTTTTGAATTAAAATAATTTTCAGAATTAAAATAAAGATTTTCAAAATAAAAATGAATTTTTTGTAAATAAGAAAAAGAATTTGAATTATTTTTAAAACTAAAATGCAGAAACAGGTTCTAAAATAAGATTTTGGGGAACTGAAGATCAAACCCGGGTCAGTCTAAATCAGAAAACGGGTCGGAATCGGGTCACCCCCACCCATCCGGGTCGGGATGAACACCGGCGACCAAACCCAGTTTCCGGCCATCGGCATTAAAGCCGGCAAGACCGAGCTTTTTCCGGCCAACAACGAAATCAACAGTTTCTTAACCAATCTCGACGTTCTATACGTCAAAATGACGCTTACAACTCGTACAATCTATCCATAATATCAAGATATACATACAATCATCTATAAACCCAGAAAATTAAAATAAAAATGGCAGAAATCGAAAATTCGGTTTACACTATTTTGAACATTCTGAATTGAAACAACCATGATTTATACACAAAACGTTTCTAATAATCACGAAGAACATAATCATATCGTTAAAATAGTCAACAGTCATTAAATCAAAAACCCCCAAAATTCGTATATAAACCCTAAATTACGAATTTACAAATTATTAATCATTTGAATGATTTGATGGCATAAACAGAAAGAGCATAAAAATCTGAACATTTTGGTTACTCATACTTCGAATTCTGAAATCTGCATCACCCTCAAATTTGGTTTTGATTCTCAGAATTTTTCAAGAACACCAAGAATACATATTCAAATAATTCTCAGAAAATCAAACCTTAATTTATATATGATACTGAACTCTATTTTTGAAGTATAATATACCAAATTGACCAGAAAAACATGCTCTATAACATGGAATCATCAAATCATATCAACAACATCAAGAAAAAAATTTCATAATTTAATTATCAAATAATTGGAATATAAATAAATAAAAAAGAAAATTACCTTAATTACTGCACTAAAATGGTTGATTGATTCAGAAAGAAGATTTCGAGAGCTTCGTTTTGATATGCTGCACGCCCGAATCGGAGTTCGATAATGCCTTCGTTCGTACGATTGATTCTCAGGAACGTATCGGTTTTCTAGTGTTTTCTCTGTATTTACGGTATTTTTACCGGTTGCAAATGAATAAACAAAATAAATGAAATAAGAAATAGGCTATTTATATTTATGGAATATTGGTTCGTTCTGGATCGTTTTGGATCGTTAAATTAATTGCTTAGCCGCTAAGTAACTATAAAATGATCCAAAAATAGATTACTTAACCGCTAAATAACTATAAAAACGATACAATTTAATACCAGAATTGGATAATTATCAAAACCGAGCTTTCATAAAACACCATATACGAAAATAATGTAAAAATATCCCGTCTCTCGAGAATACGGGCTTTGTTGATTTATCGAAATAACTATCGTATCGAAAATCTTGCGCCGGGCCGTGCACGGATCAAACCGTAATTCGGATTGAAAAAGTCAAAACACGGAAAATGTCCGGAATTACCAGATTAGGTTAGGAAGGAGTTTTCAGAAGAGTTTCGGGTTGTAAAAACGCAAAAACAATTGAAGTTGGACGATTCCCGGCTTTTTTAAAATAATTTTATATTTACTCAGAAAATAATTAATAAATCCATAAATCATTATAAAATCATCTAACAGTCCAAAAATTACTAGAAAAATATCACAATTATCTAAATTTTATTCTGGACACATAAAAGTTAAAATACTCAAATAATATCACATATAAACACCCAAACATCAATTCCAATTATCATATATTCACTAAAATTCACATAAAATCATATAAACAATTCCAAATAATAATAATAATAATATTTGAAAATATGGGATATTACACATAGAGTTTCCTGGCATTTCAGAAGAGCAAAGCCAAATGCTAGTCCTACCAATACGGGATGAAGAGGTTAGAAATGCGGTGTTTACTATGCATGCTGATAAATCTCCTGGAATTGATGGTTTAAATCCATATTTTTATCAGACCTACTGGGAGATAGTTGGAGGTGATGTGGCTAAGTTTTGTAAAGAATTTTTCAAAAATGGAATGTTGCCAGATGATGTGAATTGTACTTTTGTGTGCCTAATTCCCATGGTGAAGCAACTAAAGAGAGTGGCTGATCTCCGACCAATCTCGTTATGTAATGTTTTAATGTGGATCTTGTCTAAAGTAATGGCGAATAGGATGAAACCAACGCCGGCTGCAATCATATCAGATAAATAGGCTGCATTTACTGAGGGTCGTCTGTTAACGGATAATGCTTTGATAGCATATGAGATTAATCACTACATTCATCGGAAAAATCAAGGCAAAGTTGGAGTTGCAGGCCTCAAGGTGGATATCTCTAAAGCATATGATCGATTAGAATGGCCGTTTCTTGAAATGATGATGGGAAGGTTTGGTTTTCCTGCGAAATGAATAGAGAGGGTGATGCATTGCGTTAAAATAGTTTCTTATTATTTTTTAAGAAAATGAGAAATTTTGGGGGAAGTAGTACCTGAATGAGGAATTCGACAAGGTGATCCGATATCCCCATATTTGTACATTTTATGTGCAGAAGGGTTGAGCGGTTTAATCCGAGAGTATGAAAAATGTGGTATAATACATGGGTGTAAAATTGCGAACAAGGCACCAAGTATCTCACATCTTCTCTTCACGGATGATTGTTATCTGTTTCTGCGAGCAACCAAATCAGAAGCGCAAATGGTAAAAAAGGTTCTGCAGAAATACGAGGCTCTATCAGGACATATTATAAAATATGAAAAATTAGAAGTTGTGTTCAGTCCTAATACTCTGGACGAGGATTGTATAAATGTCTGTGACTGTCTGGGAGTGAAAAAAGCTCAAGGACCCGGTAAATATCTTGGCATGCCTATGTGTATTAGTAATAAAAAAATGGAGGTTTTTGGTTTCTTTGCAGATTGTGTTCAACAAAGGCTAAAGGGTTGGTATAATAAAGATCTATCAAAGAGTGGAAAGGTAACACTATTAAGCTCATCAGCTCAGATACTTCCGAATTTCTGGATGAACATGTTTCCAGTTCCAGGTACTATATGTGAAGAAATTGAAAGGAAGATGAATGTTTTATGGGGCAACAGAGGAAATAGTAAGGGCGTGAAATGGATGTCATGGAAGAGGCTCTGCAAACCTAAGAATTATGCAGGGCTGGGACTTAAGGATTTAATAATGTTTAATTTGTCTATGCTGGCTAAGTAGGGCTGAAGGTTACTTACAGAATCTAATTCTTTGGTTTCTGCAGTAATGAAGGCAAAGTATTACCCAAGAACGAGTTTCTAAGATGCGGAAATAGGATCGAATCCGAGCAATACTTGGAAAAGTATAATGGCGGCAATTGATGTGATTAAGGTAGGAACTCGGAGAAAAATTGGAAATGGAAGGGATACACCTGTATGGGGTGTTCCTTGGTTACCAGATGCTACTGATGGTTATGTGCGTACTCAAATGCCTGTATCATTACAAAATATAACAGTGAATGGATTAATGCAGGAGGACGTTTGCAGGTGGGATGCTGAAGTAATACAAGATATATCTAACCCTAGAGATGCTGATCTAGTTAAACAGATTCCATTATCAATAAAGGAAGTCAATGATTAATGGGTGTGGATTTTTGATGATAAAGGAGCATATACGGTTCCGAGTGGGTATCGATGGTTGCAAGGCGAATTGGATGCCGGGGAGAAAAGTTTCTGGTCTAAGTTATAGACACTAAAACTTTCAGGTCAAGTAACAAATTTTTTATGGAGAGTGTGTACAACAAATATTCCAACAGCTGCTGCACTAATTCTGAAACAAGTTGATATTAATATTATGTGTCCTTGGTGACATTCTGTGAGTGAAACAGACTCTCATGTCTTGTTTGAGTGCGATTTTACAAAAACAGTCTGGGGTATGACTGGTATGGCTCATATTGTTCAGCATTCGTCTAATGCTTTAGCTGGTATGGTGATCAGGAGTATATTTGATAAGGGTTCAAAGGAGCAATATGTACAACTGGGTATGGTGTGTTGGAGCTTATGAAAAAGACGAAACAAATGGGTCTGGGACAAGATTAACGGATCTGCTTTTGGTGTTATGGCTGCAACGTCAAACCTTCTGAGAGACCGGCGAGAGGCTCAAACCAAGGTGGTGAATGGTCACAAAAGTATTTGGGGCAAGACAATGAGAAAAACCGAAGGCAGGATGGTTGAAAGTAAATGTGGATGCAGCAGTTTTTCAGGACAAAAGTATAGGTTGTGGGGTTGTCATAAGAAATGACCAAGGTTTGTTCCTGGAAGCTAGAAGTCAAAAAATGCATGGTGTGTGGAGTGCAAAGGAAGCAGAAGCTCTAGCATTACAAGCCGCATTGGCATCGCTCAGAGAAATACAGTACACACACTGTAGAGTTGAAACAGACTCTAAAATAGCGGTGCAGGCGTGTGCAAGAGAGCCAGATGGATCGTACTTTGGAACGATAGTAGGAGATTGTAGTTATTTATTAAAGCACATAAATCCGGTGCTAATTCAGTTTGTCTTTAGATCTGCGAATGGTGTGGCGCATGCTCTGGCTAAAGTCGCCTATTCAATGTCGGATTTAAGGGAGTATTTTGTCACTTCTCCTAGTTTTATTTCTCATATTTTAGAGCTTGATGCTTTTTTTTAAATAAAATTACGAAGTTTTCAAAAAAAATTGAATGTGGCCTAAAACTTCCAGGTCAAGTAACAATTTTTTTATGGAGAGTGTGTACAACAAATCTTCCTACAGCTGCTGCACATGGACACTAAAACTTCCAGGTCAAGTAACAATTTTTTTATGGAGAGTGTGTACAACAAATCTTCCTATAGCTGCTGCACTAATTCTGAAACATGTTGATATTAATATTTTGTGTCCTTGGTGCCATTCTGTGAGTGAAACAGACTCTCATGTCTTGTTTGAGTGGGATTTTGCAAAAACAGTCTGGGGTATGACTGGTATGGCTCATATTGTTCAGCATTCGTCTAATGCTTCAGCTGATATGGTGATCAGGTATAACACCCTCCAAATCCGGGGTATAGATTTGGGGCATTATTAACAATAATTACCAACTATACCTGCACAAGCGGAATATAAATATAATAATTACCCCGAACTATCACTACTCAGGATCTTTTAAGGTCTGAGTTTGAAAACAAGAATCACGTACTACACTTTATTACAAACCCAACTAAATAAAACCTGTCTCAAGAACTATCTTTGATACAAAACTTTATTCTATCTACAGTTTCACTACACAACTTTTATTCAAACTACACAAGACTTTTATTCAACCCAACATTACTACTTATCCTGCTACACCTGATCTGGAAATTCAAAGCTCTCTTCGGGAATAGGAAGGAACACTCTTGGTATAAGAGGGTCCCGCTGCTTGACTCACTTCTTGACTATGCGGGTCCTGATGGGTTTCATTCTCTACCTTAACTGTAAAACAATAGGAGTAACAATAAAAAGGGATGAGCCAAAATCGCTCAACAAGCCTGCAAAAATATATATATGGTATAGAGAAAAAGAAATGAGAGAAACAATAAGCTGCTGGTTGTAACAACCATCTGTATCTGTATCGAATAGTAATTTGCCAATGATGGCGAGTGCCAAATGAACAAGACTGGAAACAAGAACCAACATATGCACTATAATCTGCTGATTAGTCAGAATATAGTGCGGATCTATACCCAACAACATAGACCCAACCAACATAAGGAGTACTCAGGCAACTATGGCCTATTAATTAATGGTCTGGGAAAAACCCAGCCTTTATAGTAACTATCCAGTCCAAGGCTGAGCATCCGGAACAATCGGTATGCTATTGATATATCCCAACACCAGGATATACCAGAGTATATGTAGGGTAAAGGAATTGAAATATGAACAGGGAATTCAATAAATTGGGTAAATCAAGAATTGAAATGAAACTGGAACAAGCAATAATAAATGGGTAACAGTGTATATGAACAATGATTATCAATGAGAATTGATACGATAGAAAAGAAATATAAATCACTATTCTGAATTTAGAATAGGGGAAAAACTTGCCTTGCGCGTACTTAACCTGGTTTAACTCACTGCCTTCTGACCCTAGCTTGCTCTGCCTTGCTAACACTGAACAAATTATGGAAAGATAGGTGTTTAGATAACTTACTATATACGTGTATCTTGAATTGATATCACGCAACCTTATCAGTCTACCCATGCATTTCTATCTGACTCGCATATATATACATATATTTATACAACACATCTATTCACATAATCACATAAAGCACATAGCACGTAAAGCACATAATTAATTTCTAGATTTATAATTATTTTTAGAATCAATTCTAGGCTTATACCTGCATTACTAGTCTTATCTGATTTTATTATAATTTTTTGGGATTTATTCGGCTCAATTATACCCCTATTAGGACTTACGAACTATCAATTATCACCAAACCACTCTTTTTCGGAAGAAATTATAACTTACAACTATTTTTATTGGATTCGTCTCATTTTTCTGAGTCTAGGGGTCTTCGTTTCACTTAAATCGGACTAACGGTTGAATTGTTATGAATTAAACACTGATGATTCAATTTATTATTCAATATAAATAATTATTACAACCTTTTAAATCCTAAAATAATTTTTCAATAATTATTTAAGAAAAATCAAAGTCAAAAATAATTTTTTTATAATTTTTGGAGTTAAAATGAAGAAGTTATGATTTATTGAAAATCATGTGATTAATTATCGAAATAATTAATCACTTTTTAAATATTTAATAAATAAATAACTAATAAATAATTAATAAATACTTATTTAATAATTTAAAATAATAAATCCCTAATTATTAGGATTAATCACAATTTATTATAATATTTATAACTTATCGATATTTATTCGATTAGATCGATTATTTACAAATAATCAATCAACTTAATTAACCGATACGCTATTTATCGAATAACTACGAATTATTCAAATTATAGATCACTTAACGATTAATTACTTGTATAACTACGAATTACTCGCAATTCCCGCATAATTATCGAATATTAAATTACTATCGAGACTTATACGATTCGCTAATCAATTAGTTACTAACATCTAATTATACGATACGAATAATTATTATAATATTAATCGAATAACTAGCGCTCGAATAATAATTCTAATTATCGAATCATTATTTGCACTATTAACTAATTATTAGATTATTAATCACATTTCTTAATTATTTCTAATCCTTATTTATTAATTAATTACCTAATTACTAATTAATTATCCAATTATTAATTAATTAAATAATTAATAAATAATTAGATAAATAATTAAATAATTAAATAAATAAATAAATTCGAATTTATAATTTAATAAAATAATTTAGAAATTAATAATACTATTTTCAGAATTCAAAATTAATTTTTTTAATTGATTTTTAGAATTAATAAATCTAATTTCTGTTTTTATAAAATAGAATTAAATAATAAAAATTCAGAAATAGAAATCAGAAAAACATATTGGGGGTTTTTGGATCGAAACCGGGTCGAAACCGGGTTGCAACCGGGTCGTCTTCGACCCGATCGGGTCACGAAGAACACCGGCCACTGCCCAGAATCCGACGCCGGCGGAGATTTTCCGGCGAGACGAAAACGTTCGATTCCATTCGTTCCTTCTGCGTTTTCGACGCACAGCAACACAACGACGCTCCCCTTCTGTTCCTCCTTCGTCCTCGTCGACTACAACAGCCGGAAACCTGAGAAACGCGGCGGCGGCGGCGGAACTCCGGCGAGCTCAAAACGTAAACCAACCTCGACGAAACCGGTGCCAATCGACTCACAAAACGACGATCTACACGCTCGTAATCATCAAAACATCAAACAACAACCAGAAAATCAAACCCGAGTTCGCGATTAAAAACCCGAAAATATAAACTTTCAGTTCGATCAATCAAACATCAAAAACACTTACATAATCGAAAACTACATATCATAAGCTTCAAAACGAGTACTTACACTAACGATTTGGACTCCGGAATCACAATGAAAATCAGCTTTGATTCTGTTGCCCTGTTCTTCACCAAACCCTAACCCTAATTCCTTTTCTTTTTCTTTTTATTTTTTCCTGATTTTTAATTGTAATTAACTGATTTAATTAATAATAATTCAGGTATTTATATTTATGAAGATAATACCCCTAAGTAAAATTAAGGGTCTAATTACACTCCTATTAAAAATATATGGCCCCAATTTTTATAATTTTTGGGTATTATTATTGAATTTTTAAATGTCCAATAAATACAAAATAAATACTAAAAATTCCCAAAATTGTGAAAAAAACAAAAATACAAAGAAAAATGATATATGATAATTTCATGATCATATAAAAATAAAAATATAATTTTTGTGGGGTTTTTGGTACCCGAAGGGATCCGGAAAAGTCATTTTTCGCGAAAAAGGTCAATTGGTAAAACGTCTAGGGGTTCAGAATAGCGATATGGTATAGGGCATTTTTGGCAAAATAGGGCCAATGATTTTATTTGAAATACGGGCTTTCAAAACATAGTTTTGAGTTGTACAAGTTTTGATATAATATATATAACTGACGATAAAACGTTCAATAAATATCCAAAACACGTTTGGATCAAAACAACCAACACATAACACATAGCAGTTAGGGTTTAACAACTTACATATTTAATCACATCATAATACACATAATTTATCATTATTATAATATAATACCAGCGTAATTCCTCGGTCGTTACATTCTCCCCCCCCCCCTTTAACAAGATTCTGTCCTCAGAATCACATTATGCAAATAACTGAGGATACCTTTCTAACATTTCACTCTCAAGCTCCCAGGTTGATTCTTCAACCACTGGGTTTCTCCATAAAACTCTCACTAATGACACAGACTTATTTCTTAATACCCTCTCTTGCCTATCTAGAATTCTTATTGGTTGTTCTACATACGACAAATCTGCCTGAAATTCTACTGGTTCATATTCTATTACATGCCTTGTATCAGGATTATACTTCTTAAGCATAGATACATGAAATACGTTGTGAATGTGCTGCATATGGGGTGGTAGAGCTAACTCGTACGCAACCTTCCCAATTTTCTTCAAAATCTCAAATGGTCCAACGTATCGTGGCTTCAATTTCCCTTTATTGCCAAATCTGGTCAATCCTTTCCATGGCGATATTTTGAGCAATACGTGTTCTCCTTCCTGATAGTCCATATCCTTCCTTGTTTGGTCTGCATATCTGCTTTGTCTATTTTGTGCTGCCTCGATTCGTTTTCGAATAAGTTTAATCTTTTCTTTTGTCTTCTGAATTAATTCTGGACCCAAAATCTTGCGTTCTCCAACTTCATCCCAATGCTCTGGTGATCTGCATTTCCTTCCATATAATGCTTCATACGGTGGCATTCCAATACTGGCGTGATAGCTGTTATTATAAGAAAATTCTACTAGGGGTAAATGTTCATCCCAACTACCTTCAAAATTGACCGCACAAACTCGTAGCATGTCTTCAATCGTTTGAATTGTCCTTTCACTTTGACCGTCAGTTTGCGGATGATAGGCTGTACTCATATTCAACTTCGTTCCTAGACATTCTTGGAATTGTCTCCAAAATCTTGAATTGAAACGAGGATCTCGATCCGATACAATTGATACTGGTACTCCATGACGCATCACAATTTCTTTAAGATATAAGTGCACTAGCTTGTCCAATGAAAATCTCTCATTAATTGGAAGAAAATGTGTTGATTTCGTCAATCGATAAATAATAACCCAAATTGCATCGTGATTGGCTTTCGTCCTTGGAAGTCCCACTACGAAATCCATCGCTAGATTTTCCCATTTCCATTCTGGAATGTCTAATGGTTGCAATAACCCACTCGGACGTTGATGCTCTGCTTTAACTCGCTGGCATGTGTAGCATTTACTCACCCATTCTGCTATCTCCTTCTTCATATTCGGCCACCAAAAGTTTTCCTTCAAATCGCGATACATTTTCATGCTTCCTGGATGAATGGAATACTTCGAATTGTGCGCATCTCGCATAATTTCTTCTTTTAATTCTGCCACGTTAGGGATCCAGATTCTTGACGCAAAACGTAAAATTTCTTCATTATCTTTCTGAGTTGTAATCTCTTCTCCTGTTAAGTTGTCGTCTTGACTCATCACTTTATCTTGACAATGGCGAATCTTTTCTAGCAACCCTGGTTGAAAAGTCATAGCCTAAATAGTTCCTGCAGATTCATGAGGAATACGAATCTTAATTTCCAATTTGTCGAATTCTTTAACCAATTCTTCACATGAAGTTAACCGATTCAATCTTTCTTTTCTGCTTAGTGCATCTGCTACAACATTTGCTTTTCCTGGATGATAACTGATTGTAACATCATAATCTTTAATTAATTCTAGCCATCGACGTTGTCGCATGTTTAGTTCCTTTTGTGTGAAGATATACTTCAGACTTTTATGATCCGTGTAGATTTTGCATTTTTCACCGTACAGATAGTGTCTCCAAAGCTTCAATGTAAATACAATTGCTGCCAATTCCAGATCATGCGTAGGATATTTCTTGCTCATGAGGTTTAAGTTATCTCGACGCATATGCAATGACGTTACCATGTTGCATCAACACACATCCTAAACCGCGATATGAAGCGTCACTGTAAATAACAAAATTTCCTTGCTCGTCTGGCAGTACTAATACTGGTGCAGTCACCAATCGATTCTTCAATTCTTGAAAACTTTCTTCACACTTACTATTACATTCAAACTTTTCACTTTGTCGAGTTAACTTGGTCAGCGGTGTCGCTATCTTCGCAAAATCTTTGACAAATCTTCGATAATATCCTGCAATTCCTAAGAAACTTTGAACCTCTGTCGGCGTCTTTGGTCTTTCCTAATTCAACACAGCTTCAATCTTTGCTGGATCAACTTGAATGCCTTCTCTACTGATGATATGCCCTAGAAACTGCACTTCTTTCAACCAAAATTCACATTTTGAAAATTTTGCATAAAGCTGCTCCTTTCGTAATATCTCCAATGTCGTTCTTAAATGTGCTGCATGCTCTTCTTCCGTCTTTGAGTAGATCAAGATGTCATCAATAAATACAATGATAAACTTATCCAAATACTTCTTGAATATTCGATTCATCAAATCCATAAACGCTGCAGGTGCATTCGTCAATCCAAAAGCCATCACAAGAAATTCAAGTGTCCGTACCTCGTTCTAAACGCTGTCTTTGGAATATCTTCGGCCTTGATCTTTAACTGATGATAGCCTGATCGTAAGTCGATTTTCGAAAACCATGCTGCTCCTTTTAGTTGATCAAATAAATCATCGATGCGAGGTAAAGGATATTTATTCTTGATAGTTAACTTGTTCAGCTCACGATAATCAATACACAGTCGCATACTACCATCCTTCTTTTTCACGAACAATACTGGCGCACCCCATGGGGATACACTTGGCTTTATAATTCCTTTGTCAAGAAGTTCTTGCAACTGCTTTGCTAATTCCCTCATTTCAACAGGTGCCATTCGATATGGAGCTTTCGAAATTGGTTCGGTCCCTGACGTCAAGTCAATAGTGAACTCGATTTCTCGATCTGATGGAAGTCCTGGTAATTCGTCTGGAAAAACATCAAGAAATTCACAAACTACAGGAATATCTTCAATCTTCAAATTTCCCTTATCAGCATCCCGTACATAGGCTAAATAAGCTTGACATCCTTGACGTAGCAATCTTCTCGTCTGCATTATTGATAGGAATTTCTGCTTTTGCTTCTCACCTTTAAATATTATCGTTTCATTTTCTTCAGTTTGCAATTTCACTCTCTTATTCACACAGTCAATTTGAGCATTATTACTAGATAGCCAATCCATTCCTAAAATAACATCAAACTCCCCTAACCTAAAAGGTATCAAATCAACTGAAAAATGACATCTCCCTATCTCAATATCACAACTCGGGCATACTCGATCTACTGCAACCTGATCATTATTCGCTAATTTAATGACTAACACTTCATCCAACCACTGAACCTCACAATCTATCTTAGAGATAAAAGCTTCAGAAATAAAAGATCTAGTAGCTCCTGAATCAATCAATACCAAAGCATTTACGGAATTTACAGGGAGTGTACCTGCAACCACATTCGGACTCTGTACCGCTTCCTTCATTGACATGTTGAAAGTCCTTGCTCTGGGCTGATTTTGCTGTGGTAGTGGAGGTGGAGGTAATGCTAAAACTCTTGGAATACTAGCAGCCATTGCAATTCCTCTGCAGTCTCTGGCGATATGTCCTTTTCTCCCATATTGAAAACAAGTAACTTCTACTTGTCCCATCGGACATTCTCCAGAATAGTGTCCCCTTTGCTTGCACTTGAAACATGTGACATTTGGCTTGTTGCAAATTCCCGTATGCTTTCTACCACACGTTCTGCAATCAGGTACAGGCGGTCGAATAAGCCTTTGCTGAGTTGGGGCAGGTAGTCGATTACCCATCCTCTGGTTGTTTTGTTCTGGCCTCCTAAAGTTTACTTTTCCTCAAGCTTGAAATCCCGGCCTTTTGTTAAAACGATTCTAAAAATTCCCTGGTCCTTTCTCTTTCTGAGCTGCTTCACTTTCTCCTTCAATAATCATAGCCTTCTGAACAACAGCCGTATAAGTTGTCAATTCAAACACAGCTACCCGACTACGAATCCATGGTTTCAGTCCTTGCTGAAATCTCTTGGCCCGCTTCTCGTCCGTATCCACCTGCTCTGGAACAAACCTTGCTAATTCAGTAAACTTGGTCTCATAATCCGCAACCGATAAGTTGTCTTGTTTCAGCTCCAGGAACTTGATCTCCATCTGGTTCTTCATAAAACGAGGAAAATATTTCTCCAAGAAAAGATCAGTGAATCTATTCCAGGTCACCACACCTTCTTCTTCCAAAGCTTTCTTCGATTCCCACCAGTAATTAGCTTCGCCTTTTAGGAAATAGCTAGCGAAATCCGTCTTCTGCTCTTCCTCAACCTTTACCAATGAAAAAGCCTTTTCCATCTCTTTCAGCCAAGCTCTCGCTTTTGTAGGATCAATGGAACCCATAAATTCCGGTGGCTTCACCGACTGAAATTGCTTGAAAGTAGTCGTAGGTGCTGCTGGTGGTATTTGATGTCCTGGATGAGCGGATTGCTGTAACATCTGTTGCTGGAACTGCTGTTGTTGCTGCTGCATTTGTTGTTGCATCATCAACATCTTCTGTTGCATGAGATTAAACATCTGATCCATCTGTTTATTATTGTTTTGGCCCTCGGTGTTTCCATTCGATGAGTCGGGTTGTGCTTTTCTTTTAGGTGCCATCTTTCTAATACAACACTCATCGATCTGCTAATCTCAAAATCCTGGTGGTACGTGGCTCAACTCCTCCTGCAATGCCTCTAGCACTGCCTCGGTAAGTCCCAATGCTCTGCGATATGCTGTCTCCGCGCTAAGATCCTGCTGTCTCAAATCAATAAGCTGCTGCGAGCTAATCCGGTGAATCTGATGTAACCTCTCTCTCAGTATATAATCTGGTCGTAATGCTCTGACATGACCATCTGTCTGCGTCTCATACAATCCAAGGATCTCTCTACACTGGTTCTGCCATCTAATCCTCTCCTCCCTCTCTGCCTGAAAACGTTGATAAGTCACGGTATGATGCTCACGAAGATCAGTGCTGGAACCTCGAGAAGGTAATGGTCCATCTACCACGATCTCATCCATAAACTCCGGTTGAGGAAACTGATAAACTCCCGGAACAGGTGCATAAATGGCTAATGGGGCAGGAAATAAGACAGGCTGCTCCATAGGCGCATACACTGGCGGCTCTGCCTCTGGCTCCATCCGTGGCATCTCTGGAATCTCGACTGGTAGCATCGGAATCTGAGGCTCTAAATCTTCCCACTGCGGAAGATCAACCATATCAGGAATATCAAACATCGGAAACTCTAATGGTGGAATATCTAGTATCTCTGGCTCAAAGTATGGAAAATAATCTGCAAAACCTGGTACCTCTGGGGGAAGTGGTATCTCTGGTGCTGGCTTAGGTGGCAATGAAGGTAAGATCTGCTCTGACACTGGGGCTACTACCGGTGCATCCACTGGATCTGTCTCGGTCCTCTCCGTACACGATGATAAAGAAGCCATCTAATATACATAAAAATAATAACACAAAAACAATCAAATCACAATCCTACAACTCATAACTTCTAATCACATAGACAAACAATCCTAACACTCTTACTCTCATCCTATCTCATTTTCCTATCTTATCTTAACCCTAACGTTCTTGTTTTCAAAGGTCAAACCTAAGCTCTGATGCCAACTATAACACCCTCCAAATCCGGGGTATAGATTTGGGGCATTATTAACAACAATTACCAACTATACCTGCACAAGCGAAATATAAATATAATAATTACCCCGAACTATCACTACTCAGGATCTTTTAAGGTCTGAGTTTGAAAACAAGAATCACGCACTACACTTTATTACAAACCCAACTAAATAAAACCTGTCTCAAGAACTATCTTTGATACAAAACTTTATTCTATCTACAGTTTCACTACACAACTTTTATTCAAACTACACAAGACTTTTATTCAACCCAATATTACTACTTATCCTGCTACACCTGATCTGGCAATTCAAAGCTCTCTTCGGGAATAGGAAGGAACACTCTTGGTATAAGAGGGTCCCGCTGCTTGACTCGCTTCTTGACTATGCGGGTCCTGATGGGTTTCATTCTCTACCTTAACTGTAAAACAATAGGAGTAACAATAAAAAGGGATGAGCCAAAATTGCTCAACAAGCCTGCAAAAATATATATATGGTATAGAGAAAAAGAAATGAGAGAAATAAAAGCTGCTGGTTGTAACAACCATCTGTATCTGTATCGAATAGTAATTTGCCAATGATGGCGAGTGCCAAATGAACAAGACTGGAAACAAGAACCAATATATGCACTATAATCTGCTGATCAGTCAGAATATAGTGCGGATCTATACCCAACTGCATAGACCCAACCAACATAAGGAGTACTCAGGCAACTATGGCCTATTAATTAATGGTCTGGGAAAAACCCAGCCTTTATAGTAACTATCCAGTCCAAGGCTGAGCATCCGGAACAATCAGTATGTTATTGATATATCCCAACACCAGGATATACCAGAGTATATGTAGGGTAAAGGAATTGAAATATGAACAGGGAATTCAATAAATTGGGTAAATCAAGAATTGAAATGAAACTGGAACAAGCAATAATAAATGGGTAACAGTGTATATGAACAATGATTATCAAAGAGAATTGATACGATAGAAAAGAAATATAAATCACTATTCTGAATTTAAAATAGGGGAAAAACTTGCCTTGCGTGTACTTAACCTGGTTTAACTCACTGTCTTCTGACCCTAGCTTACTCTGCCTTGCTAACACTGAACAAATCATGGAAAGATAGGTGTTTAGATGACTTACT
This sequence comes from Apium graveolens, assembly GCF_009905375.1. Lineage (NCBI taxonomy): Eukaryota > Viridiplantae > Streptophyta > Magnoliopsida > Apiales > Apiaceae > Apium > Apium graveolens. The sequence continues at coordinate 107,987,632 of NC_133652.1, forward strand.
ATATACGTGTATCTTGAATTGATATCACGCAACCTTATCAGTCTACCCATGCGTTTCTATCTGACTCGCATATATATACATACATTTATACAACACATCTATTCACATAATCACATAAAGCACATAGCACGTAAAGCACATAATTAATTTCTAGATTTATAATTATTTTTAGAATCAATTCTAGGCTTATACCTGCATTACTAGTCTTATCTGATTTTATTATAATTTTTCGGGATTTATTCGGCTCAATTATACCCCTATTAGGACTTACGAACTATCAATTATCACCAAACCACTCTTTTTCGGATAAAATTATAACTTACAACTATTTTTATTGGATTCGTCTCATTTTTCTGAGTCTAGGGGTCTTCGTTTCACTTAAATCGGACTAACGGTTGAATTGTTATGAATTAAACACTGATGATTCAATTTATTATTCAATATAAATAATTATTATAACCTTTTAAATCTTAAAATAATTTTTAAATAATTATTTAAGAAAAATCAAAGTCAAAAATAATTTTTTTATAATTTTTGGAGTTAAAATGAAGAAGTTATGATTTATTGAAAATCATGTGATTAATTATCGAAATAATTAATCACTTTTTAAATATTTAGTAAATTAATAACTAATAAATAATTAATAAATACTTATTTAATAATTTAAAATAATAAATTCCTAATTATTAGGATTAATCACAATTTATTATAATATTTATAACTTATCGATATTTATTCGATTAGATCGATTATTTACAAATAATCAATCAACTTAATTAACCGATACGCTATTTATCGAATAACTACGAATTATTCAAATTATAGATCACTTAACGATTAATTACTTGTATAACTACGAATTACTCGCAATTGCCGCATAATTATCGAATATTAAATTACTATCGAGACTTATACGATTCGCTAATCAATTAGTTACTAACATCTAATTATACGATACGAATAATTATTACAATATTAATCGAATAACTAGCGCTCGAATAATAATTCTAATTATCGAATCATTATTTGCACTATTAACTAATTATTAGATTATTAATCACATTTCTTAATTATTTCTAATCCTTATTTATTAATTAATTACCTAATTACTAATTAATTATCCAATTATTAATTAATTAAATAATTAATAAATAATTAGATATATAATTAAATAATTAAATAAATAAATTCGAATTTATAATTTAATAAAATAATTTAGAAATTAATAATACTATTTTCAGAATTCAAAATTAATTTTTTTTAATTGATTTTTAGAATTAATAAATCTAATTTCTGTTTTTATAAAATAGAATTAAATAATAAAAATTCAGAAACAGAAATCAGAAAAACAGATTGGGGGTTTTTGGATCGAAACCGGGTCGAAACCGGGTTGCAACCGGGTTGTCTTCGACCCGATCGGGTCACGAAGAACACCGGCCACTGCCCAGAATCCGACGCCGGCGGAGATTTTCCGGCGAGACGAAAACGTTCGATTCCATTCGTTCCTTCTGCGTTTTCGACGCACAGCAACACAACGACGCTCCCCTTCTGACGACGCTCCCCTTCTGTTCCTCCTTCGTCCTCGTCGACTACAACAGCCGGAAACCTGAGAAACGCGGCGGCGGCGGAACTCCGGCGAGCACAAAACGTACACCAACCTCGACGAAACCGGTGCCAATCGACTCACAAAACGACGATCTACATGCTCGTAATCATCAAAACATCAAACAACAACCAGAAAATCAAACCCGAGTTCGCGATTAAAAACCCGAAAATATAAACTTTCAGTTCGATCAATCAAACATCAAAAACACTTACATAATCGAAAACTACAGATCATAAGCTTCAAAACGAGTACTTACACTAACGATTTGGACTCCGGAATCACGATGAAAATCAGCTTTGATTCTGTTGCCCTGTTCTTCACCAAACCCTAACCCTAATTCCTTTTCTTTTTCTTTTTATTTTTTCCTGATTTTTAATTGTAATTAACTGATTTAATTAATAATAATTCAGGTATTTATATTTATGAAGATAATACCCCCTAAGTAAAATTAAGGGTCTAATTACACTCTTATTAAAAATATTTGGCCCCAATTTTTATAATTTTTGGGTATTATTATTGAATTTTTAAATGTCCAATAAATATAAAATAAATACTAAAAATTCCCAAAAATTGTGAAAAATACACAAATACAAAGAAAAATGATATATGATAATTTCATGATCATATAAAAATAAAAATATAATTTTTGTGGGGTTTTTGGTACCCGAAGGGATCCGGAAAAGTCGTTTTTCGCGAAAAAGGTCAATTGGTAAAACGTCTAGGGGTTCAGAATAGCGATATGGTATAGGACATTTTTGGCAAAATAGGGCCAATGATTTTGTTTGAAATACGGGTTTTTAAAACATAGTTTTGAGTTGTACAAGTTTTGATATAATATATATAACTGACGATAAAACGTTCAATAAATATCCAAAACACGTTTAGATCAAAACAGCCAACACATAACACATAGCAGTTAGGGTTTAACAACTTACACATTTAATCACATCATAATACACATAATTTATCATTATTATAATATAATACCAGCGTAATTCCTCGGTCGTTACATCAGGAGTATATTTGATAAGGGTTCAAAGGAGCAATGTGTACAACTGGGTATGGTGTGTTGGAGCTTATGAAAAAGACGAAACAAATGGGTCTGGGACAAGATTAACGGATCTGCTTTTGGTGTTATGGTTGCAACGTCAAACCTTCTGAGAGACCGGCGAGAGGCTCAAACCAAGGTGGTGAATGGTCAGCAAGTATTTGGGGCAAGACAATGGGAAAAACCGAAGGCAAGATGGTTGAAAGTAAATGTGGACGCAACAGTTTTTCAGGACAAAAGTATAGGCTGTGGGGCTATCATAAGAAATGACCAAGGTTTGTTCCTGGCAGCTAGAAGTCAAAAAATGCATGGTGTGTGGACTACAAAGGAAGCAAAAGCTCTAGCATTATAAAACGCATTGGCATCGCTCAGAGAATTACAGTACACACACTGTAGAGTTGAAACAGACTCCAAAATAGCGGTGCAGGCGTGTGCAAGAGAGCCGGATGGATCATACTTTGGAACGATAGTAGGCGATTGTAGTTATTTATTAAAGCACATAAATCTGGTGCTAATTCAGTTTGTCTTTAGATCTGCGAATGGTGTGGCGCATGCTCTGACTAAAGTCGCCTATTCAATGTCGGATTTAGGGGAGTATTTTGTCACTTCACCTAGTTTTATTTCTCATATTTTAGAGCTTGATGCCTTTTTTTTAAAATGAAATTACGAAGTTTTCAAAAAAAATTGAATGTGGCCTAAAACTTCCAGGTCAAGTAACAATTGTTTTATGGATAGTGTGTACAACAAATCTTCCTACAGCTGCTGCACATGGACACTAAAACTTCCAGGTCAAGTAACAAATTTTTTATGGAGAGTGTGTACAACAAATCTTTCTACAGCTGCTGCACTAATTCTGAAACATGTTAATATTAATATTCTGTGTCCTTGGTGCCATTCTGTGAGTGAAACAGACTTTCATGTCTTGTTTGAGTGTGATTTTGCAAAAACAGTCTAGGGTATGACTGGTATGGCTCATATTGTTCAGCATTCGTCTAATGCTTCAGCTGGTATGGTGATCAGGATTATATTTGATAAGGGTTCAAAGGAGCAATGTGTACAACTGGGTATGGTGTGTTGGAGCTTATGAAAAAGACAAAACAAATGGGTCTGGGACAAAATTAACGGATCTGCTTTTGGTGTTATGGCTGCAACGTCAAACCTTCTGAGAGACCGGCGAGAGGCTCAAACCATGGTGGTGAATGGTCAGCAAGTATTTGGGGCAAGACAATGGGAAAAACCGAAGGCAGGATGGTTGAAAGTAAATATGGACGCAACAGTTTTTCAGGACAAAAGTATAGGCTGTGGGGCTGTCATAAGAAATGACCAAGGTTTGTTCCTGGCAGCTAGAAGTCAAAAAATGCATGGTGTGTGGAGTGCAAAGGAAGCAGAAGCTCTAGCATTACAAGACGCATTGGCATCGCTCAGAGAATTACAGTACACACACTATAGAGTTGAAACAGACTCCAAAATAGCGGTGCAGGCGTGTGCAAGAGAGCCAGATTGATCGTACTTTGGAACGATAGTAGGCGATTGTAGATATTTATTAAAGCACATAAATCCGGTGCTAATTCAGTTTGTCTTTAGATCTGCGAATGGTGTGGCGCATGCTCTGGCTAAAGTCGCCTATTCTACGTCGGATTTAGGGGAGTATTTTTCACTTCTCCTAGTTTTATTTCTCATATTTTAGAGCTTGATGCTTTTTTTTAAATGAAATTACGAAGTTTTCAAAAAAAAAATTTGAATGTGGCCTCAATGTATAAAAAGTTTTTTTGACAACCAAAAGTTGACAACGAAATTGCAATTATTTGTACATGCAGGATTGACTTTTAAGAACTAATTAATTGATTAGAGAACAGGAATATAGTTTTCGTATAATTGGTAATTCTTAAAAAATATTTTCTCAAAAAATAAATGTTTTTTGTAAAAAGGCAGTTAGTAAAAATTCTAATTTCAAAAGCAGTGACAAATTTTACAACTCTAAAATTTAATATTATAGCACATTATATGTCAGGGAACTGATAATCATTTAGCTATACAGGCATGTGTAGATTTCTGGCCTAGTAAGTTGGCTTCCCGGCCCTTCTGCGGCCAAAAAAAAAAAAGAACTTGTGTATTTGTTGAAATTTACGTGTAGATAAAACATGGGGCCAGTTAGCTCCACAGCCACACTATAAAAATGCACATATCCTAACCTTATACCCAGGAACACTTTTTGTCCCTCTAGCTCTTTGTTACAATCTTAATTCCCTGCTACTCAGTTTTTGTAAAAAAAACTATAAGCTCTAGAATGGCATTAGCTGTAATGCAGTCCGATAAAACTCTCCCACATGCATGGGACTACAAAGGCCGCCCGGCCTCCCGATCTAAAACCGGTGGCTGGGCGGCTGCTGCAATGATTTTAGGTTTGTTACTGATCATCAAATACACTCGATCTTCCTCTAATTTTTAAATACGTCCAACCTTTATTTTTGTTCCAACAATAATTATATTGGTTTATATTGATCGTATCATCAGGAGTTGAAGCTTGCGAAAGGTTGACGACTCTAGGCATTGCCGTGAACTTGGTGACGTATTTAACAAGTACTATGCATTTAGGCAATGCCAGCTCAGCCAACACCGTCACTAATTTTCTTGGAACTTCTTTTATGTTGTGCTTGTTTGGCGGTTTCGTAGCTGACACTTTCCTTGGAAGGTATTTGGTGTGTGTGTGTGATATATGCTCCTCGTCAATTCATTGGATCTTTTGTAAATTTAATTGTATGATCAAAGATATACTATAATAACTTCATTGTCATGCAACATTATATCGTTTAGGTACCTCACAATTGCCATTTTTACGACCGTTCAAGGAATTGTAAGTTATTTTTCATGAACAATACTATGCCGCACTGAATTCTTTTTAATCACCATATCAAAATAATAGTTCGACAATACTAATTTTGTTATGTGATTTCTTAGGGTGTGACAATCTTGACAATCTCAACCACAATCCCGAGCCTTCGTCCTCCGAGCTGCAACACAGGTTCATCATCTTGTGATCCTGCAAATGGAATGCAACTCGGCCTTCTATACACAGCCCTATACCTCACTGCATTCGGAACTGGTGGGTTGAAATCTAGCGTCTCCGGGTTTGGATCGGATCAATTCGACGACACAAACAAAGAGGAAAAAAGCCTAATGACCAGTTTCTTCAACTGGTTCTTTTTCTTCATTAGCATTGGATCACTAGCAGCAGTGTCGGTTCTCGTTTACATACAAGATAACGTTGGGAGGCGTTGGGGTTACGGTATTTGTGCTTGTGCAATTGTTGTTGGGATTCTGGTGTTTTTAGCGGGTACAAAAAGATACAGGTTCAAGAAACTTGTGGGGAGCCCATTAACCCAGATTGCTACTGTGTTTGTTGGTGCTTGGAGGAAGAGAAAACTAGAAGCTCCATCTGATTTCTCACTTTTATTCAGTATTGATGACATTGAAAATGAAGGATCAAAGAAGAAGCAAAAGCTACCACACAGTAAACAATTCTGGTAAGAGCTAACTAACATTTAACTGTTCAAATCACTAATTTTGCATGACCTACCACTGAACTTATGTATCAGTATGATCAACATGCATGTAAATACAAGTTTTACATAATAATAGAAGGGTGTGATTAAAAATGAAGAAAATGAAAGATCGCTGGGACCAAGAATATGCAACAGGACTAGAAGAAAACACGCAAGTTAAGTCCTACAAGTAGGTCAATGACAAAGATCCAGTGTACCAATTTTTTAGGTGGGACAGGTTGATAGCTATTAAAAGAGGGACAGGTTGATACTATATAGCTAGTTGTACGTACCATTTATAAAATGGCAACCATATATTTTAATTCGATTCATGTGGAATGAGGATGGAATTGAAATCTTATCCACATCAACTTGTTGGTAAAAAAACACACACTTGTTTACATTAACTAGATATTCTCTCACAATTATTTATGCAACTTTATAAGATACCCCGTGTAGCTGTTTTGAGTAATCGTGTAATGAGAATATGGTTTTCTTTTGTTTCTTTCTTCTTGGAAAGTTGGAAATTAATGTCAGAAAAACCAATGGTCCACATATTTTAGGTGGGCTACTATGTAATGTACAGAAAAATGGGAAGTCGCCACTCGGAGCATTTCCAAGTTCCAACTGTGATACTTTCAGAGGGTATTATGAATTTTGAATTTCTGACACTTTTTCGGATTTGTAAATGAGACTGTTGTTGTTGGCTCTAAAATCTAATTTAAAATTTGATTAATGGAATTTATTAGTTAAAGAAAATACGTATTCTAATAAACAGATCAAATTCAGGTCTACTTATTAATTACTTTTGTTGATTAGAATAGATCGATCATCAACATTATTTGGTTTGATTTTAATTTCCAAAAAACGTGTCATTATGAGTAAATTAAGTCGAGTTGATATGCGTCAACGTCGTTTTCATCATCTTCCATAAATTTCCAAACTATAAACTGCTTACATTGTTTTTCCACTAGGAGTATATTGATTACTGATCATTAATTTTTGGGTGTTGTTGCAGCTTCTTGGATAAGGCTGCCATCATAGATACCAATAGTAAAATGACTCAAGTGGTGGATAAATGGTCTCTCTCAACTTTAACAGATGTTGAAGAAGTAAAACTGGTGATTGGAATGTTACCAATCTGGGCTACCACAATTATGTTTTGGACAGTTCATGCCCAAATGACCACATTTTCAGTATCACAGGCTACAACTATGGACCGCCACATTGGAAAATCATTCCAAATTCCCCCCGCATCCTTGGCTGTTTTCTTTGTTGGTACCATCCTCTTGACTGTCCCCGTTTATGATCGAATCATATCTCCAATCGCCAAAAAATTGCTCAAAAACCCACAGGCTCTGACCCCGTTACAACGTATCGGGGTTGGCCTTGTTCTGTCAATACTTTCCATGGTTGCTGCAGCATTAACCGAAATCAAAAGGCTAAACACTGCACGATCAGATAAATTAGTTAACAATTCACATGTCGTTATCCCCATGAGCGTGTTTTGGCTAATCCCGCAGTTTTTCTTAGTGGGTGCTGGTGAGGCATTTATGTATATAGGGCAGCTTGATTTTTTCCTCAAGGAGTGTCCTAAAGGGATGAAGACCATGAGCACAGGACTGTTTTTAAGCACACTTTCACTAGGGTTTTTCTTTAGCTCCGTGTTGGTTACGATTGTTCACAAGATAACCGGAGATAATAAGCCATGGTTGGCTGATAATCTTAACAAAGGGAAGCTCTATAACTTCTATTGGCTGGTAGCAATTCTGAGTAGTTTAAATATGGTGTTGTTTGTGTTTGGGACTAATTGGTATGTCTACAAAGACAAAAGGCTTGCTGAAGAGGGAATCGAATTGGAAGAGGAAGCATCTGCTTACCATGCATAAATACAAATATATATGTTCCACTGAAACAAAATTACTATTTGGGTGATGTATTTGCAATTTGTAATTACTGTTCTACTTTTTGCATCTCGTAAAACTAAAATGCTAATGTACCAAATCTCGTAGTAATATCGGTGTTTTAATATTTGGTTATCATTTAAAATTCGGCTGGCTCTGGTTGTTGGGCTTGAGTGTTCCTTGTTTATTACTTGGTTTAGGCTTATTTTTGGGCTTGCGAAAATTCATCTTAAATGGGTCAGCAAGCAAACTTTAAAATTTATACTTCTGTAACTATTACTACTAGTCTACTGCAAAATAGAATTGAATAGATTACAAAAAAGGTAACACATGCAAAGCAATTCGATTGAACTATTGAAGGGAGGACGGCCGGTAGTACTGATCAGCTGGTTGCGGAGGTGGTGCTTATTTATTTTTTTCTAATACCATCCAAATGAACTAGAAAGATTACGGATGGGGCCTATAATACCATACAAACTTAGTATTTGTCGTATTATTAGAACCTCATCGGCTTCTATAATTTACTAGTTGATAAGCCATGTAGGGACCCCAGATTATAAGTATTAAATTAGTATTTGTAGAGAATTCAAACTCATAACTCGAGCGAAATTAGTACTTTGATATTTTTATGTTCCAAATTTTCAATAAATGAGGTTTCGATTATTAACAAAGAATAAATATAGTGAAGAGAGAGGAATGTGCAACTAATTTCAGCCTTTCGCTATAACCAGGAGTCCATTAAAAGGCACAGTAGCTTAACAACTGTGACAGTTAACCAGGGTATACATACAATAAACAAGTACATAGAATTCAGTTGATTGTTGATACTTAATCAACTAATACAAACTTGGTCAATATTGTCATTGGAACATGGTCTTCTTGCACATACCATTTATGGTATATTTCCCTCTCCTGTTTCGCACATGTGATCTTACTTAATTTGCATGTTCGAGCTTCCACGTATATGATCAAACACAGTGTGATTGTGAATAAATAAAATACCCGTTCTTCTGTTTTCTCAGCAGGTTTATAATAGTAAGCAATTAAAAAACACGAACAGATGACTTCAATGTGATTCGATGTTCCCTAGCTTTTCTACTCACTCACTTCTCATTTCATGAAGTTAACTGTAGAGATTCTCTAGTGAAAATGATTTAATAATTATAATTTTTATATCAGCACTGGGAGATAAAATTAGAACTCGCTTATCAACTTTGATAAGTGTGAAATTACTATTACTATAAATTAATGACTAAATTAATATTGCCTGGTTATCTAGGAAAACTTTGCAGATCTCGGGCTTCCAGGTGATGATAATGTTATATATTGTACAAGGTGATGATCACCTTCCATTTCTAGATAACTAATTAAAGTATGGAGCATTATTAATAATGTAACTAGATGATAAACAATCATGCTTAAAGATGGAGCCCAATGATTCTCTGCAGGTAACAAGATCACATTAATTCTAATTCGGGTGAGCATGCAATCTACACTTTGTGTGCCTCTTCACTGTCGCAAAGGTTGAAAGCTCAGCGACGACGATGATAGCTAGGAAAGAGTTTTAACTTTTTAATGATTCTTCACGTCAGTAATCACTACAAGAAAAAAAGGATAATTACTATCACTCCAAATCGATCGCATTTAGCTAATTCGATTGTCGGCGGTCAGTTTAGCTAAATGACTATCATATATATGAGAGTGATATTTAGTAGGTCGGTTGTTTTTATACTAAATTTGTCTGATTTTATCAGTTGTATTTATATCATTGAAATTCAAAAAACCCCTCCAAACTTTTCAAAAAAATTAAAAATCCCACCGAATTTTTCAAAAAAAATTAAACCGTAACAAAAAATCAGTCAAATTTATTACCTCTCTCTATTTTTCTGTTTTGTCTATTTCTCTCTTTCTTTCTCTCTCGCTTTCACTCCCTCATTTTCTTAATTGTTGTTCAATTAGCTTATAATTCTCGATTGAAACTTGATTAAGGTGTAATCTTCATTATTCGTTCTGATATAGGTGTTTTGCTTACTTTTAAAGGTTCCGTTGTTGTTACAGTCAGTTGCATCTATACATATATAAAGCCCTAAAATTTTGAGTTTGCTTTTAGTATCAGTTGCAAATCATATATGTATCATTTATAGAATTTAAGTATAGATTTTTAATTCGAATATGTCAAAAATTAATTGAAATTGTAACCTCTCTAGGGAAGAACAAGGATTGCAAAACCTTGTTCCAGATTGATATTTTACCTCCCCCTAAGGTTTATTTTTGTTAGAGCTCATCTCTGATTTTTCAATTAGTTTGCATATATGTATGATACATATTATGGACTGGTAATAATTTGTTGTTGGATGTGAGATTCATTTATGGGACATAGATGATAAACTAATATCGATAATCATCAATCCATGTGTAGTTTGTAGATTTCTAGATTTATCTACTTTTTTTCTTACGAATAAGTTCATTCTATTATGTTTATATCTGAAGATTTGTACTAGTATGTGATGGGTATCATTAGTTTAATTAATTTAATTTTGCTTCTTTAATATTAGTAGTTAGTGTTATGAACATGTTTATTAAGTTGCATAGTAATATTGTTGTTAAGTTTATAAAGAACATTAAACTCAAACTAGTTGAGTTCACTAAACGAGGATGATACAAGAACAATTTTTGTTCGTGTGTGTAAGTAACATACTTATACATGCATTAGAAAAGAATATAATTGTAGTTGGTGTATATTATGTCATTTTTAGTTACATATGGCTGCAACTTAAAAGGACATCCATTTGATTTGCATTTAGTACATTTGAATTTGGATTTCATTTAATATACTATAGTTTAATTCGCCGACTTACTATTTTTGTATCATTTTTTGTTTAATTTTTTAGGTAATGTAATATGAGATGCCACTTGAGAAGTACAGGGGTGAATAAGTTGTGGGCATTGCTTTTAAGAAAACATTTGATGATTTAAGCATATCATGTTTTGCTCATTTGATGAAGTTGCATAACTACAGGTCATTTGTAATTTGTTACTTAACTAAAGCAACCAAGCAATAATGAGATTTGGATTGGTATTGTTACTGTCAAGTTGAAATTTAGTATAGCAGGGTTTTCAACAATATAAGCACTGTTCCAAAAACACTTTTGACAGTGATAGTCATATATTAGGAATTGGGTTTTCATTTTATTTATATGTAGTGGGAATGCAGATAATTGATTATGATAGAGAAACTGAATACATTGACGATGGTGGTGACGTTGTGGATGATTATATTGAAAATGTCAAAACGAAAAAAAGTGAGCCTAAGAATCTTTTGGAAGTTGACTCAAGTGTGCGTACCAAAGATGAAGATAGTTAAGGGTTCGAGGTAGAACAAAGAGATTGAAGATATCATTGAGATATTGTAATTTTAAATTTTTATGTAGTCATGTTTCATTTATACATTGTTAAAACGTTATTATTTTTTGATGTAGCCCTTTAATATTTATGCATTTTTTAAGTTTAAATTATTCTCAAATTTATTAGATTTTATGTTATGGAGTTGTAAGAAATGTTTAACAAAATTTAATAATATCTGACTTGGTGCTTTTATTGTTTAATTTATATTTCATTTAAATTTGCACTAGTGTAATACCGTGGTTAAAACTAAATACAATAGTTTGTATAATAACTTTCTTGAATTGTGGATTAATGAAGGGAAATAGGTTACCTTTCTAGTTGTTATAATTATACAACCCACAGATTCATGGGATATAAATCTAAATGAAGTTATTAATACACAATTTAGTAAGAGATAATTACAAGTAGAATCAGGTCACCTACCTTAAAGGCCATTCAAATTATCTCGTGGAATTTGTAGTTACCAGTAACTAATACATTATTGCCTCACTTGGTTGGTTTCCGAGTAGTGGCAAGGAGCAACATGAAGAAATTCATTAAAATCAGTTGTTATTTTGTGAATACACTTTACAGTAATATAGAATTATAGTAGTATCTTCTTGTGTCTTGTGTATATGAGTTGCATTACAGGTTACATTTTTTAGTTTAACAAAAGTTAAAATAGTTCATTTGCATAAGTGGTTATGTAATAATTTTTGTGTAAGGGCTTTGGCTTCGATTACAGTGTAAAATATTTCATAATGATTGTCTAAGTTGGTGCATAATGGGTTTCATAGTCAGTTTCATAAGGATTTATAGTCAATTAAGAGTTGCATTTCTAATTTTTTGTAATTAAATTTTTAATCATTGCATAGTTGTTTGCATAAATGGTTACATGTACGGTAAAATAGAGAATTTATTATAGTTGCATAAACGGTGCTAAATTAGCTTTATATGTTGCATAAATTTAAAAATGTGGTAGAGCGAGTTGTATAATGGTTATCATATTTTTATAGTTACATATGTAGTTTCAATTATAGGTTTAAATCATGTATATAAGGTTGTTTTAGAGTTGTGGTGTGGTTCCATTTGGAGTTACATAATGGTTGTATTAGATATTAATTTTTTGTAATTTTTATTGTTGCATATGTGGTTCGTTCTAGGTTTAAAACATGTATATAAGTTTGCATTAGACAGGTTACATTTAGGATTGCATAAGTAGTTTTATAAAAAGTTGTAAACAACATTGTATATTGGTTTCTATCAAAAGTTTTTAGGGTAAAAATAGAGATTTTACTATAGTTTCATTAACGGTGCGTAATTAGCTTTATATGTTGCATAAATTTGAAAATGTTGCATAGTGAGTTGTATAATAGATATCATATTTAGTTTAATAGAGTTTCTTGTCAAGTAATAGTTGCATTAATAGTTGAATAGGGAGTTGTATAGGTTTTTAAGGATTTTCTGTTTTTTTTTGTTCATGTGATAGTATCGCATAAAGGGTTACATTATTGGTTATCGGGAATTAAATTTATTTCTTCAAAAATTTTGTAATTTTATTTTATAAGCTTGAGTAAGACTGTAGTATAACGTAAAATGAGCCTTTGATTTAATCTTATAATTAAACTTAACAAGTTTTAATGGTTTAGGGTTCACCAATTTCATAATGGAATTTTAGAAGTTTCATTAAGATTGTAACATAACGTAAAATGTGTTAGGTTTAGGGTGGGCCAGTAGGCCCTAAACCCCATAGCCTAAATCCTAATGAGGTCTATGATTTGCGGCCGGTAGGCCCTAGACCCTAGGAACCGGCCTTTAATTTAATTTTAAAACTTAAGTTAAAAGCCTTTAATTTTTAGGGTTCATCAATTTCATAATTGAGTTTTAGAAGCTTAATTAATACTATAACATAACGTAAAACGATTTAAGATTTAGGGCCTTTAGACCCTAAACCATATAGGCTAAACCCTAATAAGGTCTAGGGTTTGGTAGGCCCCAAACCCTAGTAACAAACTTTAATTTAATGTTAGAGCTTAAGTTAAGAGATTTAATTTTTTAGGGTTCACCAATTCCATAATTGGGTTTTAGAAGCTTAAGTAAGACTGTAACATTTGAGGTTACATTTAAAGTTACATGATTTATATATTGGATAATTTTTTAATTTTTTATAGTTTCATCTCTGTTGCAATCTAGGTATACATGATGTATCACTACACCATATATGACCTCTAGTAACACCCCAAAGAAGTATAAGAATGTCCAAAAAGTGTTAACTAAAGCAAAAAAATTGAGCTATGGTTACACTTTTTGAAAATTTGGTGGTGTTGGATTTGTTCGTGCTATAATAGGGATATATAATAACATTTTTTTCAAACTTTAGTAACATAGCTAAAAATATAACCACGGATCCCCTAAGGTTACACTTTCAGTATCTATGGTAACACCGTGCAGGTGTAACCATAGATAAATATATCAATAACTTAAGAACTGTTAACCAAAGTTCAGATTTAATAAATACAAATGAAATATTAAATTCTTTTAAAACAAACAAATTATTTGATCACAAAATATTATTCAAATGCATAAAAGCTTGGTTGCCTCCCATGTGCCTCATCATGTCCAAATGCAACTCCACTAGAAAAATGTCATGTAAAGTTATCAGTGAACATGCAGTTGTGTTACTTCCGTCAACACCGACGTCAAAGATTAAAGAACTACAATTATCTATCTGCAATTGTTCCAGATTTTGTAGCCTTTGCAACATGGTAAGTGAGATCAAATTTTCCAATTTATTACATCTGGATACTTTGAGACCCTTTAGATTACACACATGAAGTATTTCATTAATTATCAATGACCACATCTAATAATAGGTACACGGGGGAAAATACAATCATGCAATAAATAAACAATTTTTTCTGCCACAGAAACATGGTTAATCTTGGGCTCCACGATCATATATACTGAGAGAAAACTTGAATTTAGTTAAGTAATTGATTGTCAAAAACTGAAGAACACAAAGGTGTTACCTTATGTATAATGAAAAATTAAATTTAGAAATAGCACAGAAAAGTAGTACATAGTGGTTGAGTACAGACCACTTAAATAATATAGGACATCATAAGACTGCAATCAAAGTAGCACAGAGTAGGACTTGAGTATAGATCTAGCATTACATATTAAATAGAGGTGCTAAAAAACTATAATGCAGTAAATAAATGACATCAACTTACTGTGAGGATGATGGGAAATGACAAGATAGTTTCAGCAGAGCAACCAACCACACTGCTCGAGTAGTTAGATCTGTGGAATATTGCTTATAGGATGTCTATGTCACATCCATGGCATCACATTCTGTTACCTATTCAAAACACCAGAAGTCAGGAACTGTTCATTTACGTCAACATGCACTACAATGTTTGTCAAACTATAACTCATCAAAATTAGCAACTACATATCATCGCAAAAGGTGGAATAACTCTCTTGTTCCATAATTTATCTTTTTATTGGAAAAAGATAATATTAGCTTGAGAGATAATGGGTGATGAGTTACTACTTATTTTTTTCAATTAATTTGCATCCCTAGTTTGGATATCAAGGACAAACCAAAAAAACAATTATTTTAATATTTCATAATTAAAAATTATATTTCCATGCAGAAAGTAGCATTTCCTTGCCTGAAAAATATATATTCTAACTATTACCCATACTTGTCAATTATTGGGATGTTACAAATTATGTGTTACTAGTTTATAACCCGTGTGATTCATAAGTTTCTTTTAATATTTTATTATTTTTATTTTAGATCACAGTTATTGTTTTAAAAGTTACTTTCTTAATAGTTGTTCTAAACAATATTTATTTTAGTCATATTTATTAATTATTGCTTTTTGAAGATCATGTGTCATATCATGTACTTTAGATACAAGTTCATGCAACCATTTATTATTATCTCTATATAAATAATAAACAAGGTCAGATATTATTAGAAACAATAAGGGTAAACAAGGTGCATACCGTAGGAGTCTGGACATAATCTTGAAACCTAGGCATACGAGTATCTGAAAGGCTCTTCCAAATTCTGCACAAGAAAAATCTAACATCAAAGAAATCAAATGCACAACATTCATTTAATCATTATAGGTCACTATCAAAATTACTTCAAGAAACTAAAATGAGATTTTATCTCATTATAACAATTGAAAACCGTAAAACAAACCACCACAAACATCTAAATAGGCAAAACAACTATATTAGTAAGAAATGAAACGCCTAAAACCCTATATAATTACACACATGATAAATTTTAAGCATTAAATTCAAATAAATATTACAATAGCAGACTACTTATTTAATAAAAGCACAAACAGAAACATACATCTTAATAATCTATAGTAAGGTTTACAAAAGCATAAACACTCAACACGTATGCTTTGTCTCTCATAAAACAATTACTTCAAAAATAAGAATAATAAAATAACATCAGCAATATAGTCAAATACTAGTAGGCAAACAGTCCAGATCAAAGAAACAATAAAAAGGCAAAATAATTGAATTTATAGTACATCACAACCTTTGAATCCATAGTACATCACAGTAATCACACACCTGATAAAACTAAATAAATATACATGATATAAATTACCAAGCTCCAAAATGGTCAAAATCGTGAACAAAATAAATATATTGGTGTGCCAATTACTGATTTGTGTCCTTCAAATTGCCAACTCTTGAAGAAAAATGGCAACCCCGAAAAAGGAAATTTAAATATTATTGTGTATATGTTGTGAACTTGATGATTTCATTAACAAAACACCTTAGTAGATTTGAATTAGTGAAAAATGTAGCACTGGACGTATAAGTAGATATAGTCCCGACGGATGACTCAATATAGTCCCAACGGATGATGATTTGACATCCGTCGAGTGAGTAGCTTATGTAACAATAAGTCATGTAGCACATTTCTGCAAACACCTTTGTTTAGATTCTGTAGTAGCATATAAGTCATGTTGACTTTAATTAGATATGCAGAATAGGTTGATTAATTGTACATAGATGATGTCTTGTAATTCTTCATAAATGAAATGAAGTCAAGTGTCAAATAGCTACCCGACGGATAATCAACAATGCTACTCGACGGATGATCAACAAGGCAACCCGGCGGATGATCATGTACCCAACGGATAATCAATTCAAACATATGTTGACAGTGACAACAAAGTCACATGCGTCGAGTGTATGCAAAAGTAATGTGGAGGCCTATTCAACTGGGTTTTTGAGAACAAAGAAGCATTGCCATTTCCATGCTATTATGAAGATATTCAAAGATGCTGGAACAGCTTATTACTGTGTAATCTTGGTGATATATAAACGAAGAGTAGCAATTAGAACAACAAGAAGAATAAGCAGATATTTTCTCAGAGAAACATTTGTAAGTTGTATCCTTAGCATTTCTCTGTAAGTTTAGTTGTTCTAATTTGTAAGCAGCTGTGAGCTATTCAAGCTTCACAGAGTTTTCTTGATATATATATATATATATATATATATATATATCTGGTGGATACATTCTAATCCACAAGAAAATTTTAAAGACTTGTGTTTTTATTACTTTGTGTTTTGATTCACATTTAACTTGTTATTCCGCACTTTGCAAATCAAAACACTGTCATATATATCTTAAGTTAGAATATTTTATAATTCAGAAAAAGTTTCAAGAATTCCATTCAACCCCCCTTCTGTAATTCTTGTTGCATTGTTAGGGACTAACAATTGGTATCAGAGCAAGCTCTTAAAGAACAAAGAGTTTAAAGATCACAACAAACAGCAAGATGAACAAGAAGGATGTTGGAGTCAAGATTCCTTTTCTGGACAAAGATAATTACCATCACTGGAAGGTAAAGATGCATCTTCATTTACTTTCTCAAGATGAGGCCTATGTAGATTGCATAGAGAGAGGTCCTCATATACCAATGAGAGCTGCAACTGGAAATGAGCCATCAGTTCCCAAGCCAAGGCATGAATGGTCAGATCCTAATATTGAACAAGTCAGGAAGGATAAGAAGGCCATGAATATTCTGTTTAATGGATTTGATGGTGACATGTTTAACAACATCATCAATTGCAAAACTGCCAATGAAGTTTGGGATACAATTCATATTATCTGTGATGGCACTGAACAAGTTAGAGAAAACAAGATGCAGTTACTAATTCAGCAATATGAGCATTTCCACTTTGAAGAAGGTAAAACTCTCACTGATATCTTTAGTAGATTTAAAAAGCTACTAAATGCTCTAAAGCTGCATGGAAGAGTCTACCAAACCAAAGATTCTAACCTCAAATTTCTGAGATCCCTACCAAAAGAATGGAAACCAATAACAGTCTCCTTGAGAAACTCACAAGAATACAAGGAGTTTATACTAGAGAGACTGTATGGCATTCTAAAGACTTATGAGCTTGAAATAGAGCAAGATGAAAGAATGGAGAAAGGGAGAAAGAAAGGAGGATCCATTGCACTGGTTGCTGAGTTAGAAAAAGAGAAGGAGATAAAGATAGAAGTTGTTGAGTCTACTTCAAAGGTCTGTGAAAATAAGGGCAAGGGGCTGGTAGCAGAAAATGAAGATTCTTTGAGCCAAGATTATATGGATGACATTGATGAACATCTAGCATTTCTTTCCAGAAGATTTTCCAAGCTCAAGTTCAAGAAAAACTTTGGAGCAGCTAAGCCAAATAGAAACATCGTGGATAAATCAAAATTCAAATGTTTCAAATGTGGCTTAGCAGGGCATTTTGCCAGTGAGTGTAGAAAGTCAGATTCCAGCAAGAAGAAGTTTTAGCCTGTGGATTATAAACAGAAAAATTTTGAGTTGCTCAAACAAAAGGAAAGGGCTTTCATTACACAAGAAAATGACTGGGCAGTAGATGGTCTGGATGAGGATGAGGATGTCAGCTATGACAATCTAGCCCTAATGGCCAAGTCTGATAAAACAGAGACAAGTTCTTCAAGTAATCAGGTAATCACCACTAACCTTGCACATTTATCTAAAGCTGAGTGTAATGATGCAATAAATGACATGTCTACAGAATTATATCATTTGCATGTTACACTTAAGTCTCTTACTAAGGAAAATGCTAAAATCAAAGAAAACAATTTGTTTTTAAGTGAGAGGAATAATGTGCTAGAATCTCAGTTTATTGAATTTGAAAAATTGAGAATTGAGTGTAAAATTGCTAAGGATGAATTAACTGAGTCCTTGAAGAAAGAAGAGATCTTGAAGAAGCAGCTTGAACGAGAACAGGAGGTGATTAAGGCATGAAAAACATCTAGAGATGTTCATGCTTAAATCACCAAAGTTCAAGGTATTGAGTCCTTTTGTGATGCAGCCTGGAAGAAGAATAAGGAGAAGCTGGAATCCAATTTGGTTGAAGGATTGCTAACAGATGTGGACTCGACGGATGATGAGAGTCATCCGTCGAATAATCAAAAGGATTATCCGTTGAATGACATAAATCCTCATCCGTCGGCTGTAAGCAAACCTGTGAGTAAAGCCAAACTTGCCAAGTTAAATAAAAAATATGGATCAGTTTCCAAAAACTTTATTTCAGGAGAATCTAGTCAAGTGAGGAAGGAGAAGAAAGTGAATGTTGGACATCTATCTATCAAGCAATTGAATGACAGACTAGAAAAGATTGAGGTTAAAACAGAGGCTAAAAAGAAAAATAATAGAAATGGTAAAATGGGGATTTACAAACATAACAACTACACACCTGATAAGTATACTCATAGAAAAATCTGTGTTAAGTGTGGTAGTGTAAATCATCTGTCTGTTAATTACAAAACTGCCATACCTACTTCCATATATGTGTCGCCTCCTCATGCCTTCTATGCCTATGAATGCTATGTCTACACAGAATATGAATGCACAATTTTCCAATATACCATTTACACCTAATCCTTATTATGCTACATTTAGTATGTCTCAAATGCCATTTAGCATGCCCTGCTAGAATAACATGTTTACTAGTAGCATGTCATTTCATGTTAATCAAAGTGTGCAAGATGAATCTGATATCCCCAAGTCAAATGAGATCAAACCTAAGAAACAGAAGAAGAAAGCTAACAAGGCGGGACCCAAGGAAACTTGGGTACCAAAATTAACTTGATTTGATTTTAATGTATGCAGGGAAACAGAAAGAATCTGTGGTACTTGGATAGTGGCTGTTCACGACACATGACTGGTGATTCTACCTTGCTCACAGAATTCAAGGAGAGAGTTGGCCCAAGTATTACTTTTGGAGATTACAGCAAGGGTTATACTGTGGGATATGGCTTAATTTCAAAAGACAATGTCATCATTGAGGAGGTTGCCTTAGTGGATGGTCTCAAGCACAATCTGTTGAGCATCAGCCAGCTGTGTGACAAAGGAAATTTAGTAACCTTCAACTCAGAAGCCTGTGTTGTGACAAACAAGAGAAGCAACAAAGTGGTTCTCATTGGAGTGATAAAAAGGAATGTGTACCTAGCTGACTTCAACTCATCAAATGCAGAATCTGTTGTCTTCTCAGTAAAGCAAGTCAAGATGAAATTTGGCTATGGCACAAGAAGCTATCCCATGTAAACTTCAAAACCATGAATAAACTTGTAAAGAAAGAACTGGTTAGAGGCATTACTCAAGTGGAGTTTTCTAAGGATGGACTGTGTGATGTTTGCCAAAAGGGAAAGCAAATTAAAGCATTATTCAGAAAGAAGCTTGATTCAATAATTGAAGAACCTTTGCAACTGCTACACATGGATTTGTTTGGACCAGTCAATGTGTTGTCCATTTCAAGGAAAAGATTTTGCCTAGTAATTGTAGATGATTTCTCAAAGTTCTCTTGGACATATTTCCTTAAGTCCAAAGATGAGGCTAGTGAAATCATCATCAATCACATAAGGCAAGTCAACAATCATCCTGATTTCAAAGTTAGAAGAATCAGGAGTGATAATGGAACTGAGTTCAAGAATTCTGTCATGAGAGCATTTTGTGAAGAAAATGGGATTTTGCATGAGTTTTCAGCAGCAAGAACTCCACAAAAAATGGAGTAGTAGAAAGAAAGAACAGATCACTTATTGAAGCTGCAAGGACAATGCTTGAAGAATCTAAGTTACCAACATATTTTTGGGCTGAAGCTGTAAATACTGCATGCTACACTCAGAATATTTCTTTGGTTAATCAAGCAAAATGCATGACTCCCTATCAATTGTTCAAGAAAAAGAAGCCAACTCTAAATTTTCTTCATGTCTTTGGCTGCAAATGTTATATCTTGAGAAATCAAACTAATCAGAATGGGAAGTTTGATGCTAAAGCAGATGAAGGAATTTTTGTTGGATATGCTGTTGGTAAAGCATACAGAGTCTACAATCTGAGAACCAACATTGTTTTGGAATCAATACATGTTGTGTTTGATGATAAAAAGACTAAAGGACTACAAGATAGAGATTACCATGAAAGCCTTAAATTTAATAATGTGGAGATGGTTAGTGATGACAGTGATGATGAAAGTGATCAAGAAATAGTATCAAAGGATAATGCAGAAAAATCCACTACCAATGAAGCACAAAATTCAACATCTGTCGAGTTATAAAATACTTCATCCGTCGGGAGACAATCTGCTTTATCCGTTGGGAGACAACCAGCTTCATCCGTCGGTACTCAAAATTCACCATCCGTCGGGTCATCAAAAGAAGCTGAAGGTCAGAATAGATCACTTACAGAAAATTTCCCTTTCTCAAATTAAAGATCCATTAACTCAAGGGGAGTTTCTAATAATTAAAACTCAATCACACATCAAGACAACAATGAGGCCTCTTCATCTAGAGCTAATCTACCTTAACAAAGGAAATGGACAAAGGATCACCCCTTTGAGCTCATCATTGGTGATGTATCTTCTAGAGTTCAAACAAGGAGAGCAACTCAAGAAGAATGTCTATATAGCAGCTTCCTCTCTAAGGAAGAACCAATGAAGGTAGAAGAAACTTTGTTGGATCCTGATTGAATTTTAGCTATGCAGGAGGAGCTAAACCAATTTGAAAGGAATAAGGTATGGAAGCTGGTACCCAAACCTAAAGGAAAGAATCCAATAGACACCAAATTGGTATTCAGAACCAAGATGGATGAAAATGGCATAGTAGTCAGGAACAAAGCTAGATTGGTTGCTAAGGGCTACTGTCAACAAGAAGGAATATATTTTGATAAAACTTTTACCCCTGTTGCAAGACTTGAAGCCATCAGAATTTTCTTAGCCTATGCAGCCCATGCCAATTTCAAGGTCTATCAAATGGATGTCAAAAGTGCCTTCCTAAATGGAGATTTGGAGGCGGAAGTCTATGTAAGTCAGCCTCCTGGTTTTGAAGATCCAATTTTTCCAGAATATGTCTACTATCTTTTGAAAGCACTTTATGGATTGAAGCAAGCACCTAGAGCCTGCTATGACACTTTGTCAAAGTTTCTTTTAGAAAATCACTTCACTAGAGTTACTATAGACAAAACTTTATTCTTTAGAAATGTTAATGGCTCTAGTATACTTGTTCAAATTTATGTAGATGACATTATTTTTGGCTCTACAGATGAAAAACTTTGCAAAAAGTTTTCCAAATTGATGCAAAGTAAGTATAAAATGAGCATGATGGGAGAACTAACTTACTTTCTTGGTTTGCAAGTTAAGCAAGTTAGTGATGGAATATTCATTAGTCAAACTAAATACATTTATGATCTTTTAAAGAAGTTTGATCTAATGGATTGCACATCTGCAAAAACTCCCATGGCCACTGCAACTAAGCTTAATTTAAACACTACTGAAAAGTCTGTGGATATTTCAAGTTATAGAGGCATGGTTGGCTCACTTCTGTACTTAACAACTAGTAGGCTAGATATAATATTTGCTACATGTCTTTGTGCTAGATTTCAGGCTGATCCTAGAGAATCTCATTTAGTTGCTATTAAGAGAATTTTCAGATATCTCAAGGGAACACCAAAACTTGGCATTTGGTACCCTAGAGATTCTGGTTTTGATCTAACTGGTTTTTCAGATGCAGATTATGCAGGTTGCAGAATTGATAGAAAAAGTACAACAGGAACATGTAAATTTCTAGGAAACAAGCTTGTGTCATGGTTCAGTAAAAAGCAAAATTCAGTTTCTACTTCTACAGCTGAAGCTGAATATATTGCAGCTGGCAGTTGCTGTGCACAGATTTTGTGGATGAAAAATCAATTGCTAGACTATGGTCTGCAAGTGGAAAGGATTCCCATTTTATGTGATAACACAAGTGCAATTGCCATCACTAAAAATCCAGTACAATATTCAAGAACAAAGCACATAAACATCAAGTACCACTTCATAAGGGAACATGTAATGAATGGTACTGTGGAACTACATTTTGTTCCAAATGAAAAGCAGCTTGCAGATATATTTACTAAACCACTGGATGAATCCACCTTTTCAAGGTTGGTAAGTGAGTTATGTATGCTTAATTACTCTTGAATCTTTTCATATAATTTGCTAGTTGCTGTGCAGCCAGAAATTTAATTGATTGTTCAGTCTTGGATGAAATGTTGGCTAAGTCAAAATTTACATCTCGACGGATGATCGTTATCCATCGAGTTTGATCATCCGTCGGTATACAAATCTGTTAATAAAATCAATTATCTTTCTGGAATATTTTATGTCTCGACGGATAACTGACCTATCCTCATCCGTAGAATTGTCTTATTCTTAGCCGTTGATTCTCTGAACATTATCCATCGAGTATACTTACAGTTTGTAAGCATAACATGACGGCTAATTGATGGAATTTTTACAGTTTACTTTTAAAATGGCTATTTTGGACAATTTTTATTGGTTACTTTATTTTACTTTATTATTTTTTATAGTTATTTTTGAGAGAGTATAAAAGAACAATTCATTTTCACTTCTTTTCTTTTATCAATCTCAAATCATCTGCTCTAACTTCTCCCTTTCTCAAAAGAACTAACTCTCTCTCTGCAAGTTTTTACTCTCTAACAATGGCAGCAGTCGTCAAGATCATGTCTCAAACTGGATTTATCATTGAGAAGAACAACTTCACGGCTTTAGTAAACAAGGGGATTCAGCAGTCTGGGGACTACCACAAAATGATGGATTTTGTGAAGAACTGCAAACTCAACTATGCCATGCTGGAATCACCCGCCATTTTCTGTGAAGTTGTTGAAGAAATATGGATGACTGTAACATACAACTCAACTGATAAGACTATCACCTTCACTATTAAAGATAAGGAATTCTGTGTTAATAGTGATATTGTTAAAGCATGCTTCAAAATTCCTGATAATACTGTAACCTCTCCACACACAGACACTGACATTATTAATATGCTTAATTACATGGGCTATGCACTCTCTACTTCTAAATTAAGTGAGATTAGGGGATTGGGTTTTAGGAAAGAATGGAGTTATCTGTATGATGTAGTTACTAAGGTATTTTCTGGTAAAATTAGCAATTTTGATTCAGTCAATATCTCTATGCTCAACATGCTTTACATGCTGGTAACTGATAAATTTTTCAACTTTAGTGATCTTATTATATTTGAGTTGGGGTTTAAGTTAGGGGAGCTAAATAAGAGGGGTAAAAATGTTTACTATGCTAGATTTTTAATTATGCTTGCTAACCACCTGTAATAACCCCAAAAAGTTTGGACTTTTTGTAACCCTTATGAATAGTGATTTTGCTGATTATGCTGAATAAGAAAATTTTTCATGCCACACTATGTAAAGGTTCTTTTATTGATATTCTGAGGTCTTATTAGTACTCTATATGGTATATAAGTGTATGTAAAGATCGTTAGAATCCAAATCCGAACACTTTGATTTTTACCGAAAATCCACCAGATACCGAAAGAATTGAGTATAAGATAACATGATAAAAAGGATTTAAATTAAAGGATTTTTAGAGAGGATCATAAAAGGAATATAAAATATTGAGAAAGGTTTAGGGGAACCTAAGTAATAAGATCCCAGGTATGATCCCTCAAACGATAAACTAGAATGAAAGTTAAGCGAACCGTATAACAGATAAGCGGTCATTATCCAAGTAATTAGGGGTTAATCAAAGAGGTTAGTGGATGGTGATGTCATCACACCAACAAGAAGAAGACAAGTGTAAGAGGATGACATGAGAAAGATGACATAGGCATTGTGACATAAGCATGACAAATGGAGGGATTGGTTGGTTGATTGTGAGCCACACAATTTTTACCATGGTAACAATCTAATTAACAACAAAAGGAAGTAACCAAGCTAAACACCGCACAAATCATTTAATCAAACTAGAAACATTTTTACTTCACTTTTTCTTCCCTTGCTCTCGGCCAAAACCAGAGTAGCAACTTAAAACTACCATATCTCCTTCAATACTCACTCCAATATTGTGTTCTATAGCTCATTGGAAAGATATTGAGATGACCTACAACTCTTGTTCACAAGTCTCATCCAAATAAGCAAGGTAAGACCCTCATTTTTACAGTTCTTTAAATCAGACTTTTAGAAACTTCAAAACCTAACTTTGAGTTCTTGATTTCTTTGGAAATATCAAACTTGTAGGAGGTTAGATTAAGGCTCCCTAAGGCTTCCTAGCAACTTAACACCTACCAAGGAAGGTATCAACTTTAAACCCTAGCTTTGATTTTATGATTCCATTAAGTTTTATTGAAGCATTGTTAGTATTAAGGCTTGATCTTTGATTATAAGTAGTTTTGGTGGATTTGTATTGGTTTTGAATATTGGGTCTTTGATTGGTTGGATAAATTGGTAAAACTTGGAGTTGGGGACTGAGTTTGTAGTATGATGGTTGAATATTGTTGTATTAGTGGTTGTGAGTGAATTGATGATAATTTAGAGTGTTAATTAAATTGGAAATCGCGTAAATATAAACGTCATAATGCCCAATTTTCCTTAACTGTTCTGTTCTTAACTTTAGGACCCGTGAACTCACTGCAAGATTCTAACCTTTGACATTTTTAGATAGTTCATGTTATGAGATTCGTTTTGATATGTGGTTTGCTCAAATCCGATGCACGGTTTAGGAGAAACGACTGTTTTAAGTAACGGCGTTTCGCGAACGAACCATTACCCCTCGCCTTACTTTGAAACCTTGGTTAAGGCCCTTAAATGACTAATTGGAGTATGAAACAATTATGTAAAGTGGATTAGGCAGTTGGTAGGGTACTCGCGAAAGAATCGCCTTAAAATTCTTAATGGTTAATTTATTAAAAATGGTGGATCCGAGGGTACTCGAACGACTTATGTGATTCGTTAGGCGTAGAAGTGACCATAAGCGAACGTTAGGGTTCAATTGGTTAAAGTCTAGTTTCTTAAGAGACCGGGGTTTAATTCCGACTTATGTTTTTTTTCATAGGTTATCGGACCCACTCTAAGCTTAAGTCTATCCGGGAACACTCAGGCAAGTTTTCTACCCGTTATACTGTTGTTGTGATGTAAATATATGTATATGCATTATCTTGTGATAAGTGCATGATTGTTATTAGTAAATTTTGCGATATATTGGAGCATGCTGATATGGTATATATGCAGGTCTGTTTCATAATCTTGATATCTAATTGTTGATTCAAATGCTTATAAGTTGCATAATACCTATGCTAGAGATAAGTAGTAGTTGCGTATACCCTTAGTATAGGGGACCCAAAGGTGAACATTTTCTAAACCGGGAGTCGATGTTCCCGAGTATAATATATATATATTAATATATATATATTGATATAGTTTTCAAAACTATTAATTGAATAAGGTTTATTCGATAATTTTATTCAATTTAATGAATATTATTTTGAATATTCATTCTAGGACTTATGACTCCACTTACTTTATTTAATGAATATTATTTTTGAATATTCATTCGAGGACTTATGACTCCGTTTATTTTATTTAATGAATATTATTTTGAATATTCATTCGAGGACTTATGACTCCGCTTATTTTGTTAAATAATATTCTTTATTTTATTAAAGAATAATGTTTCGATAATCAAACTTATTTTCGATTATTCAAATAAAGATCGTACTTTCGTATAAGTATATCTTCGGTTATTTATTATTCATTTCAAGTATGAGTTTTAAAACTTCTACTTCAATTATTTTTATAGAGATTATCCTTTATGGGAATATTATTTAAATAATACTATTCAGATATTTTCAAATATATGGGGACTGATTTATTTCATTAAATCAGCATTACTCCAAACATTCTTAAAAATATTTTCGGGTCTTCAAAATGATTTTTAAAGGTTAGAGCGGATCCCAAAACTCGTTTTCAAATTTAAGATCTTCCTTTTTGAAGGGGACTTGAATACTCGCTCAAAAATCTAAGGGATCCGGCTATGTGGTGTATTTTATATTCGCAACGAGGTTGCTGTTTTGATAAATGAATTGATTACTTACCCAACGTTCCGGAAGTAAGTCCATCTATTTGAGTCGGCATAAGCAACATGGGCTCAGTGGGCATCCATGAAAGTGTAAGTGGCTCAGTGGGAGTCCATCAATGCGTAAGTGGCTGAGTGGCAGTCCATCATAGGTCCTAATGCGGCCAGGGTGATGACCAGTGGGGAATTCGTCCATCTACTAGTAGAAAAGGTTACTTATTGGTATCTTTGCCTAATCAGCAAGATATCAGGTTTATGCCAAGGTTTTCTCCTTTCCAAATTCATTGGATATTGCAACTCTGTTTATAATTTTCATAACAGAGGTTTTCAAGAAGTGTATGAAATGTATATATATATAGGTGTATATATATATATATATATATCGGGACTTAATGAAGTATCTCATAACTTCATTTCTTTCAAATGATATTTCAAAGATTGAATCTATTCAAGTCTTATCTTGTAGTCTCATCAGTGTGATGAACTTTTGAAACTGATTATAACTTGAACGGTGGTAGTTCAAGTAGTATTTGGAAATGATATAAGTATATTGGAGTATCTTGTAACTTCATCTTTTAAACTTATATCTAGTAAATGATTATCTTATGCATGTCAAAGATTTTCAGAAAAATGTTGAGACAAGGTTATATATATGTGATCACCTTGCAACGATATTTTTATACAGTTATAAACTGGAACTCTTTGTATATTATATATGTCAGAGGATTTCAAAGATTGTGAAAAGTATATATGTATATATATATATACTGAATATTTTGCGACTTGGTCGCATTAAGATAACAAACTTGGTTCTTTTTTTTTTACCAAGACTTTCATGAGTACTATGAGAATGCTCATATATTGTTAATTATTATACATATTATTTCGGTGGGCTTGTTTTTCACCCTTGCTTTCTTTCATCACACAACAACAGATAGACAAGATGAACAGGATCAAGCTCCCAATTCGTGAGCGGTTAGGAAATGTTTCACAGTTTTCTGTAGGCGTTGATGCCGTTGTAGCTGAGGTAGGAGCTACCAGTAGGCTAGGCTTTGAAATTTTGTTGTGCTAGACTTATGTATATTTATGAATTGTAATAATGGCAAAGAATATGTAAATTATTCAGAAACCCTTTTTATGGTGAAATGGTTTATAATTGTGGAATAAAATGACTTGTGTTATTTTTGGTATTCATCTCTGAGACTATAACTTGTGGTGTGTGTATGTGTGTATATTGTGGGGTCATAGTACGCAGTAATTGGTTGACTGTTAAGATTAAGTATTGATAAGGGAAATAGAACTCGTGACAACCCGAATCCCCGACCCCGGATTTGGGGGTGTTACAGAAATGGTATCAGAGCCAAGCGTTATAAACCTCAGAGATGATGTGACGTTAAAATAATAAGTTCACTAAGATAATAAGAACTCTTGCCAAGTTCATAGTCGGATTACCTAACATAGTACTGACAGTTAAAACCCTTATGGGAACCCTTATAAATATCGTGATAGAAGCGTAGTTCGCTATCGTAGATGGTAGCGGGACTCCGAACCCTGAGGTTGAGGAGCAACAGCGCGATGATGTTTTATTACTTATTGGAGATCAGATTATGGATCCGATATAGCGTCCTAACGCGGGACCGGATGATGTTCATATTGAGGATGTAGCGGTTGAGGATGTTGTCCAAGAAGGGATTGTTGCTGAGAAGAATCCCATGGAGGATCCTGACAAGAATGAATAAAGGACCACTGAGGAATTGATGACTATGCTTAGGGAGACTACCAGAGGTAGGATTGGACGGTTACTACCGGAGGTTCGTTCAAGTTCGTAAAGATAGTAGCCCCTTTAACGCGCTTACTCGTAAGACCGAGAAGTTCGAATGGACAGAGAAATACGAGAACAACTTTCAAGAACTGAAGCAAAGATTGGTGACGGCCCCTATGATGGCGTTGCCGGATGGAAAAGGAGATTTTGTGATGTGTAGTGATGATTCACATAAGGAATTAGGGTGCTTCTTATACAGAACAACAAGGTAATCGCGTACGCGTCAAGACAATTAAGGGAATATAAAATTTGATATCCCAACCCATGAGCTTGGGCTCGTGGCAATAGTTTTTCCCTAAAGATTGGAGGCACTACTTGTATGGAGAGAAGTGCAAAATTTACACAAACCATATGAGCTCTAGTACATTTTTATGTAGAAATAGCTCAACATACGCCAGAGGAGGCGGTTAGAGCTAATCAAGAATTATGATTGGGAGATTCTTTATCATTCGGGGAAAGCCAATGTGGTGGCTGATGCCCTTAGTAAAAAGGCGAGACTCAAGATGATAATGTCTTTGAGAGAGTTTATAAGAGATTTTGAGAAAATGGAAATAGAAGTGAAGGTAACCGGATCCGGTACCGAAAAGCTGTTTGAGATTGCAATACAGCCCGAATTATTGGAAAAGAACATATTGTGCCAGAAAAAGTGATGAATGAAGGCAGAGAGCCAACAAATAGATAAGAGATTAATACCGAAAAAGATGATAAGGGAATAATGAGGTATTCCTACATAATTTGGGTTCCAAATGTTCAAGAGCTTAAAGATGAGATCTTAGATGAAAGCTAGTTTGAGGAATAAGATTTAGAGCAAACCCTGAACGTGATAGTCAGGGAGGTCGCCATCAAGATAAAAGGAACCCATAACATAATGAAGTGGAAAATGAGGATTTAAAACATGTAGGATGAACCCGATTATGGGGAGGAGGAGGGAACGTTGAGACTAAGGAAACAGAAGTCGAGTAAGAAAAGGAGACCCGAGACGGTACTCCTATACGACAATTTATGGACCTTTCTAGACAGAACTTAGACTATTATCCCCAACCACCACCCTGAGGAAACAATGCGGTGAGAAATTCTTTCAGGACCTTTAAGTCGCTAAGCTCTCAGAGTTCCAAGGAACAAGCTGACCCAGTTGAGGCAAGAGCCTGTCTAAAGGAAATATAGGAATCATTTGAGATTCTAAATGATTGACGAATCACAAAAGACTGTTTTTGTCACTTACCCTCCTAAGAGAGAGGCCACCCACTGGTGAAAGGCCAAGGAAGGCACGGAGCAAGAGATTATAATAAACCGATTAAAGTTCAGTCAATTATTTTCGGGAAAGTACTTCCAAAGGTTACAAAGATAGTGTAAAAGCTTTAGAGCCAAAACAAAGGCAGACGAGTATGATGAGTTATGAATCTAAATTATAAAAGTTGGCAAGATTCGTCCTGAGGACACGAATCCCAGAATGACGGGATGTTTGAAATCAATGCTTATGTGGTGTTGGTTCATGAAATAGTTGTAATAGAAACGAAAATAAAAGAAACTGAAGTGGAAAGGAAAATAAAGACAATAAAGTTTGAGGAATGATAAGGGAGTTGGGTATGAGGAAACCCTAAAGACTCGTAGCAATAGAAATAGAAAAGTATGTATTCGTCAGGATGAGGGTGATTCACCATAAGTTAAAGTTGATGGTTGAAGGCATAAGAGATACATATATTTTATCCCCTGTAAGTTGGGAGGATTCGAGTAAACCTTGAGATAGTTCGAAGGATAAATAATGAGACGCGGATAGACTGAGGAGACAAGGAAGTAAGAAATTAGGAAAATTGGATGAAGGAAGTGACCTTCAAGAATGTGAAGTGTAAGACCGGTGGCTTGATACCCAGAAAGGGAGACGCCAGGTATGAAAGATATCTAAACATTGAGATGACTGTTGAGATAAACAACAAAAGTAAATGAGGAATTATTAAGAAGAAGTTCACGTTGAACACGACCAAAATCTTCCAGAACATCCCTGTTGTCATTACCAAATTAGGAAAGAAAAGCGGGTAACCATTGTTATCTTTTGAAGGCCATATGGGTTGACCTCAGTTGAATAAAGATGCTATTGTGAAATTGGTATAGACTATCTGGGTGGGAATGATTGAATAAGATAATCTATCAAGGACATATGACTTGATTTATCCATGGAAGGATGCAAGTACCTTTTTAAAGGTGGAATTAAGGATATAACTTCGATAACTTGAGATGAACCATAGGGGAATGCATGAAGGTTGGCATTTCACCCTTAATAGGGACAACATGAGTTTTGACAGTATGAATTGTAAAGGATTAAGGTAACAACAACCTTTAAGGATCAGTGGAGAAATTTTTCAGAAGTATATAGAAAATGATTCTGGTATTAGTAAATGGTATCTTGATATGCCCTGTGCCTAGGGTGTACCTGATGAAGGATTTAAGGATAACCTTAGAGGTTTTACAAGGAGAAAGGTAATATTCAAAGTTCTCAAGAATAGAAATTTTGATGAAGGAAATATGACGTAATTATAATAATGTCAGGTGGGGCACGTGTTGAACCATAAGAAAGTATAGATCGATCCAATGAGGGTCGAGATTGGTGAAAACAAGAAGGACCCAAGATAAGAGACGTCCTAAGTATGATCGAGAGTCAGTCATGGCAATGTTCACATCTAAAGACTAAGGCAATGACTTATGGAAAAATGATGATTTTTTTTCTCACCAGGACTTAAGAGAAGCATTGTCACATAAGAAGTGATTTGAAATGAGGTAGAAAATTTAGTGAAGGTGGTTAAAATGACATTGATTGTAAGGAAGTATTACTATCAGGAAAGGCCAAAAAGGTGGCCAACACTTTAAGTGTAAGAAGACAATTATCGGCGCTCGTGCCAGAGGAATACGGTGATAATGATTAAAGCCGTGAAGATTGTATTATGGTTTGAAAGATTGACATTCCTTCTGATGACTGTGCAATACCCAACCGTAATAGTAGTTTGGTAAAGATTTAGTTCATAAAATTTCCGTGAGCAGGCTACCTATCTTAGAAGGTCCTATCTTGAGATTTGCTAAGACCATGTTGGGAAAGGACTTAATAAACTTTTGAACTTCATGTCTCCTAATAAACACATATGATTAAAAATGGTATTAACCTGCTATCGTTGCTTTGATTGAAACTCTTCTGCAATCTTATCTGCTTCATGTCATATGTATGTCAAGTTCAGGAGTGTTCTTCATGAATCATGAAAGGTGATCCTATTACCTCCTTAAAAGATTTTTATATGGCAGATATGGACTCCGTATGATTAGATATTAAGATTCTGAGGAAAACAAATGACTACCGTAGGTCCGTGGTGGACTATAGTAATGTATCAACAATTATATGAATTTTTATACAATGACAACTGTGAGAGTTGTAATGTAATGAGCGGTGAGATTGAGTACCACTAATCGGGTCATGGTGATGTATAAGTAATCATCGGTAGACTAAGTAAGGCGATCATTTACCTATGATATAATTATTCTTTCTTATCGATAAAGAGTAGTATTACTATACGAAGAAGGTTACGGAATAACAATGGATTCTAGTAACTATGATGTCTAGAATGAAATCTGAGATTCGATTTTTGCTGTCAAGGGAAATTCAACGGTGATTGTTTATAAGCTCGAGGAAGAGCATGGGTCCATAGAATGATGGACGGAATAGCAAAAATATTTAAGCATGTGAAATGCGATATGATAATACTGGATATTGATATAGATACATATGTGGACAAACCTCTATAGTTCAGAGGTAGATTCCAAGCCAGATATTTATGGTAATATTTTTTTCATATACAATTCTCTTCAATTCATTCTTTTCTCTCCTTTTTATTTTATATAAGCTGAGAAGAACAAACCTTCCAGAAGGGGAGGTATTGCCGAATGACTATCTATCTGTGTGATAGAAGCCTAGTAGGATACCACATGTTGTTTAATTGCTTGTCAAGTACTAAAGGCTGGCCCCCTTCTGTACTAACTATGCAATAAAACAAGTGTTCATGATCATAGTGATCTCTCAATAAATTCTTTTACTTCTATATGAAGGACCAAGCTTTCAAAGATGGAGGCAGCTAGAGATGAAGTGGTACTAGTACGATGGTATTCCGATTCTAACGCGTTCGTGGTACTAAGGTCGATGAAATTATTAGAAGGTTATAGAATGCTAGAGAGTGACAGTATAGGCATAATGGTATTATGAAGGGAAGATAGTAACAAATACGAACTGGAAAAGAGTGGGTATTGAGAAACAAAAGCTATAACGCTAGAAGTTATGATGAAGGTCTGTGCAATAAACTTGAAAGAATTTGAAATGATCATTTAACACGGATTGAGTTTTCTTACAACGATAGATGATATGTCAGTATTGAGATGTCGCCTTATGAGATCCTTGAGGGAAGACAATGTCGATCTCCCTTATGTTAGGATGAAGTTGTAGAGCGCAAGATGCTTGGACCCGCAGTAGTCCAAATGACCAAGGATATAATAGATCTAATCAGAGGACGGCTGGTAATAGCCCAAGATGGACATAAAAAGTATATTGATTTGACACGAAATGAAAAAGAGTAGGAAGTAGGGGACCTAGTGCTGTTATAGGTATTCCCTTCGAAAGGAGGGATGTGGTCCGGAAAGAAAGGAAAGCTAGGCCCATGAATTGTTGGACCCTTGGATATATTAAGTCATATTGGGAAGTTAGCATATGAGCGCATAGGCATGCAACCAAATGTAACCTATAGGGAGCAACCGGGAAAGGTTGTTAGGAATATGTGTATTAGTTTGATGATAAGTTAAGCAAAACACTTAAGTAGAAATCTAGTGTTTGTAGCCTCAACGGATAAGACCATCTTGGCTATCCGTTGAAGGAGTAGCTGTACTTAGCAATACATTTAGTATTGTAGCACATTTCACTCTCTGGTTTCAAGCTGTAATTCTTAGATGTTGTTAGGAAATAATCAGTCATGTTGACTACTAAAGGATGTACAAATAGGAGGGCTAATTGTAAATATTTCATGCCTTGTAATTTTGTATAAGTGAAGAAGTGTCAACGGATATTGAAGACCTTCAACGGATAAGAAACAAAGCTTCAACGGATGTCTCTAATGCTTCAACGGATAATATCCATCAACGGATAAGTGCTTCAACGGATAAAGACTTCAACTGATAATGCATCAATGGATAAAGCTTCAACGGATAAGGCATCAACGAATGAAAGCTTCAACGGATGCTTAGTTCATTAGCAGTTGATAGTGACAATTCACAAGCTGACAGAGGCACATGGGTTGACAGAGACATACTGGAATGTGGAAGCCTCTAGGAGGAATAAAGAAAATGCAGCATTTCCATTCTGATGCAAACAAGGAAGTATTCAAAGATTTACAGATTATCCTAGATTGCATTGGATAGAGAAATGAAGAAGAAACATGTGAAGAATCTTTTAATTGTATTTTACAGTTTGTCTTCACTTGTAAACTTGGTGATATATAAACCAAGTAGCAGCTAGTAATTAGATATGAATTTTCCTGAGCTGTTTAGAAATATCAAAAGAGAAAATCATCTAGTTTGTACTAGGAAGCAGCTGTGATTTAATTCTTTGAATCACAGATTTTCTGAAATAACACATCTCTGGTGGAACAACAAATCCACCAGAAAAGTTTTTAAGTTCTTTGTGCTCATTACATTTGTGTTTGAATATATATCTGTCTGCATCAGCTTCAAGCAATTCACACACATCTGATCACTCAAACACTTAGCCTTAGAAACTGCTCAAAACTTGAAAAAGTTTTGAGATTTACATCCAACCCCCCTTCTGTAAATCTCATTGTTAGCCCACTGGGAATAACAATTGGTATCAGAGCAAGCTCTTAACATACAAAGAGTTTAAAGATCTATTCTGCTAATATCATGAGTGCACATAAGAATCCTCCTGCTACCAGCATGAGTAGGAAGGATATTGGTGTAAAGATCCCAGTCCTGGAAAAAGATAATTATCATCACTGGAAAGTGAAGATGCATTTACATCTTATTTCTCAAGATGAAAGCTACATCAACTGTATTGAAAATGGTCCTCACATCCCTCACAAAGTAGCCACAGCTGCTACTGCAACAGTTGCTGTTGGACAGTCCATTCCCAAGCCAAAAGCAGAATGGACTATTGAAGACATGGAAGAAATCCGCAAGGATAAGAGAGCCATGAACATTTTGTTTAATGGCTTAGATCAAGATATGTTTGACAATGTCATCAATAGCCAAACTGCAAAGGAAGTTTGGGATACTGTACAAATCATCTGTGAAGGTACTGAGTAGGGCAGAGAGAACAAGATGCAGCTTCTTATTCAACAGTATGAATATTTTCACTTTGAAGAAGGTGAATCATTAAATGATACCTTCAACAGGTTTCAGAAACTGTTGAATGGATTGAAGCTGTATGGTAGAGTGTACCAAGTCAAGGATTCCAACTTAAAATTTCTTAGGTCTCTGCCAAAGGAATGGAAGCCCATGACTGTCTCTTTGAGAAATTCTCAAGATTATAAGAACTTCACACTTGAAAGATTATATGGAATTCTGAAGACTTATGAACTTGAAATGGAGCAGGATGAGCTGTTGGAAAAGGGAAAGAGAAAAGGAGGAACAGTTGCTCTTGTAGCTGACAGTAAGAAGATGGAAGCCAGGAATGAGGAGAAGACAATGTCAAGTCTCAAAATTGGCACAAGCAAATCAGAATCAAGCAAGGGTAAAGTGCAAGTTGCTGAGGATGAAGACAATTCCAGTCAGGATGAATCTGATGATATTGAAGAACATTTGGCCTTTCTGTCCAGGAGGTTTGCAAAAATGAAGTTCAGGAAAAACACAAAGTTCACTAAGTCAAACAAAAACATGGTGGACAAATCAAAGTTCAAATGTTACAACTGTGGCATTAGTGGACACTTTGCAAGTGAGTGTAGAAAGCCAAATTCTGAGAAAAAGAAATTTGAGCAAGTTGATTACAAAAAGAAGTATTTTGATTTGCTCAAACAAAAGGAAAGAGCTTTTCTCACTCAAGATGATTGGGCAGCAGATGGGGTAAATGAAGATGATGATGTGGAATATGTCAACCTAGCCCTGATGGCTAATTCTGATGAAAATGAAACTAGTTCATCAAGCAACCAGGTAATTACTACTGATCTCTCTCAGCTTTCTAAACATGAATGCAATGAAGCCATAAATGATATGACCAATGAATTATATCATTTGCGTGTTTCCCTTAAATCACTAGCAAAAGAAAACACTAGGATCAAGGAGAATAATGTGTTTTTAAGTGATAGGAATGCTGTGTTAGAGGATCAGGTAATTGAGCTTGAAAAGATAAAACTTAAATGCTTAACTGTTGAGAGTGAACTAGCAGAAGCTATTAAGAAAGTAGAAATTCTTTCTACACAGTTAGAAAGTGAGCAAGAGGTAATCAAGGCCTGGAAAACATCTAGGGATGTTAGTGTTCAGATTGCAAAGGTTCAGGGAATTGAATCATTCTGTGAGGATGCCTAGAAGAAAAACAAAAAGGAGTTAGAAATAATTGATGGATTGTCAACGGATGTGGAATCAACGGATGATGAAAGTTATCCGTTGAAGGAAGAAAAGGAGCATCCGTTGAAGGCTCATAAATTAAAACAGGCAAGTTCTTTTAAAAATAATCTCAATAAAAAGAATGATTCAACTCTCAAAAACTTTGTCAAAGAAGGAGCTAGCACATCCAGAGATGTCAGTAAGGTGAATATAGGACACATGACTTTAGATCAGCTAAAAGATAGGCTTAAGTTGGTTGAGGATAAGAAGGAAACTAAAAGAAAATCTAAAAGAAATGGGAAGGTAGGGATTAATAAACATAACAATTACACACCTGATAGGTATGCTCCTAGAAAAAGCTGTGTGCATTATAAAAGTGTTAATCACCTATCTGATAATTGCAAATCTGTTAAAAATGCTCCCATGCCTTCAAATCCCTCCATGCCTAACATGTCTATGTCACCTCTGCATGCTATGCCTGTTATGTCTCACCAGAATCCCCATACACATTTTGCAAACATGCCATATATTAACAATCCTTATTTTACTGCATTTAGTATGCCTCAAATGCCATACAATATGCCTATGTGGAATAACATGTTTGCACAACCTATGCCTTATCAAATTCAATCAAATGTGTTAAATGATTCTGTGACTAACCCTACACTTCAACCAACCATATCTGAGACCAAGGTTGACCCAAAATTACCTAAGTCAAAAGATGCAGGAGGAATGAAGTCTAGGAAAAAGACTAACAAGGCTGGACCCAAGGAAACTTGGGTACCAAAATCAACTTGATTGATTTTGTTGTGTACAGGGACAAAGAAGGAATCTATGGTACTTGGACAGCGGTTGTTCAAGACACATGACAGGAGATTTCACCCTGCTCACAGAGTTTAAGGAGAGAGCTGGCCCTAGCATAACCTTTGGAGATGACAACAAAGGATTCACTATGGGATATGGCTTGATTTCAAAAGAAAATGTCATCATTGATGAAGTTGCATTGGTTGATGGTCTCAAACACAATTTATTGAGCATCAGTCAACTATGTGACAGAGGGAATACTGTTTCCTTCAATTCTGAAGCCTGTATTGTCACAAGTAAAAAGGACAATAAAGTGGTTCTAACTGGAGTTAGAAAAGGGAATGTGTACTTAGCTGATTTCAACTCTACAGATGCAGAATCCATTACTTGTCTTCTCAGCAAAGCAAGTCCAGTTGAAAGTTGGCTATGGCACAAGAAGCTGTCCCATTTGAATTTCAAGACAATGAATGATCTAGACAAAAAGGACTTAGTTAGAGGAATGCCTCTAGTGGAATTCACAAGGGATGGACTGTGTGATGCTTGTCAGAAAGGAAAGCAAAAGAAAGTATCATTCAGTAAAAAGCTTGAATCTGCAATTGATGAACCACTACAACTTCTACACATGGATCTTTTTGGACCAGTCAATATATTGTCAATTTCAAGGAAAAGATACTGCCTAGTGATTGTAGATGATTTCTCAAAGTTTTCATGGGTTTACTTTCTTGGATCAAAGGATGAAGCTGGTGAAATCATCATCAATCATATCAAGCAAGTCAACAATCATCATGATTTCAAAGTAAGGAATATTAGGAGTGACAATGGAACTGAGTTCAAGAATTCAACCATGAAGTTGTTCTGTGAAGAAAGTGGGATCATGCATGAGTTCTCAGCTCCAAGAACTCCACAACAAAATGGTGTGGTGGAAAGGAAGAACAGATCACTAATTGAAGCTGCAAGGACAATGCTTGAAGAGTCAAAACTCTCAACTTATTTTTGGGCTGAGGCTGTTAACTATGCATGTTACACTCAGAATATTTCTCTAATCAATCAGGCAAAATGCATGACTCCCTATCAATTATTCAATAGAAGAAAACCAACTTTAAACTTTTTACATGTCTTTGGTTGCAAATGCTACATCTTAAGGAATCAATCTGATCACAAAGGGAAGTTTGATGCAAAGGCTGATGAAGGAATATTTGTTGGTTATTCTGCTGGAAAATCATATAGGGTCTACAATCTAAGAACCAACATTGTCATGGAATCTGTACATGTTGTGTTTGATGATAAAAAGATTGATGGACTAACAGATGAGGGACATCATGAAGGACTCAAATTTGATAACATTGAGATATACTGTGATGATAGTGAAGATGAGAATGATGAAGAAGGCATCTCAAGAAGAATTCAGAATCTGCCTTTGGATAATGCACAGAATGTTGCATCCGTTGAAAGTCATAATTCAGCTTCCGTTGAAAGAAGCAATGCAGCATCCGTTGAAAGACAAAGTGCATCATCCGTTGAAGTCAATAATGAAGCATCCGTTGATCACAGTCTGTCAATGGATAATCAATTTACTTCATCAGTTGATAGAGCTCCCAATTCCTTTCAAAGGATCAGCAACTCAGGGGGAGTTTCAACAAATCAACATTCTATCTCACATCATGATAATACTGAGGCAACCTCATCTAGGGCTAATCTACCACCTCAAAGGAAATGGACCAAGAATCACCCTTTTGAACTGATCATTGGTGATGCTACATCAAAAGTACAAACTAGAAGGGCTACTCAAGATGAATGTCTGTATAGTAGCTTTCTATCACAGGAGGAACCTAAGAGAGTGGAAGAAGCTCTATTGGATCCAGATTGGATTTTAGCAATGCAAGATGAGCTAAACCAATTTGAGAGGAACAAAGTATGGAAGCTGGTACCCAAGCCAAAGAACAAGAGTTTTATTGACACAAAATAGGTATTCAGAAACAAGATGGATGAAAATGGCATTGTCATAAGGAATAAAGCCAGATTGGTTGCTAAAGCCTATTCTCAACAAGAGGGAATAGATTTTGATGAAACATTTGCTCCAGTTGCCAGGCTTGAAGCCATCAGAATCTTTCTAGCCTATGCAGCTAATGCCAATTTCAAAGTCTATCAAATGGATGTCAAGAGTGCATTTCTAAATGGGGAATTGGAGGAAGAAGTTTATGTAAGCCAACCTCCAGGTTTTGAAGATCCAAATTTTCCAGACTATGTGTATTATCTGTTGAAAGCACTCTATGGACTAAAGCAAGCACCTAGAGCCTGGTATGAGACTTTGTCAAAGTTCCTTCTAGATAATCACTTCACAAGAGGTACTGTTGACAAAACTCTCTTCTTTAGAAATGTTAATGGCTCTAAGATACTTGTACAAATTTATGTAGATGATATTATATTTGGATCTGCAGATGATAAGCTTTGTAAAAAGTTTGCTAAATTAATGCAAAGTAAATATGAAATGAGCATGATGGGAGAGCTAACTTACTTTCCTGGTTTACAAGTTAAACAAGTTAGTGGTGGAATTTTCATTAGTCAAACTAAATATATTTATGATCTTTTAAAGAAGTTTGACTTAATGGATTGTTCACCTGCAAAAACTCCCATGGCCACTGCCACTAAGCTTGAATTAAACAAGGCTGAAAAGTCTGTGGATATTACAAGTTATAGAGGCATGGTTGGCTCACTTTTATATTTAACTGCTAGTAGACCTGATATAATGTTTTCTACATGTCTCTGTGCTAGATTTCAAGCTGACCCTAAAGAATCTCACTTAGTGGCTATTAAAAGAATTTTCAGATATCTCAAGGGGACTCCAAATCTAGGAATTTGGTACCCTAGAGAGTCTGGTTTTGATCTAATTGGCTACTCAGATGCAGATTATGCAGGTTGCAAAACAGACAAGAAAAGCACAACATGCACCTGTCAATTTCTAGGGAATAAGCTTGTATCATGGTTCAGCAAGAAGCAGAATTTTGTTTCCACATCAACAGCTGAAGCTGAGTACATTGCTGCTGGTAGTTGCTGTGCACAGATACTATAGATGAGGAATCAACTATTTGACTATGGTCTGACTGTTGACAAAATTCCAATATTCTGTGACAACACAAGTGCCATTGCCATTACTGAAAATCCAGTGCAGCACTCAAGAACCAAGCACATTGATATCAAGTACCACTTTATTAGGGAACATGTGATGAAAGGTACAGTGGAACTTCATTTTGTTCCAAGTGAAAAGCAGATTGCAGACATATTTACCAAGCCACTTGATGAATCAACATTCACAAGATTAGTAAGTGAGTTAGGTATGCTTAATTATTCATAATCTATGTCATCTATATAATCTGTCTTGAAGCCTGAAATGAATTTGCTGCAAGAACAAAGCTGGCTTCAATTAAGACTTATCCTATCAACGGATATTCTCTATCCGTTGAAAGCCAAAATTGTTCTATCAACGGATGTTCATTATCCGTTGAAAGATAAATACATTTCTGGTAATTTTATCCTTCAACGGATAAAATGGTATTATTCATCAACGGATAACTATTTCCCTTATCTGTTGAAGTGTCACGTCAGTTACTATAAGTGAGTCACAGCCGTTGATTCTTTTACTCAACCGTTGATACAGATATACAGTGTTGTATGTATTTGTATTTAAGGTAGTTTTCAGAATTTCTACAGTTTTACTTATTCTTGAACGGCTGTAACTTACTTAAAAGTATCATTTAATCATTTTATTTACGTTTTAATTCAAGAAAGTATAAAAAACCCAATTGAACTCTTATTCTCACTTTACGCTTTCTTGCAATTCTTATTCTCTTTCTCTCTAAATTCTCAAGTTTTTCTCTGCAACCTCTACTCACAACAATGGCACCAGTAGTCAAAATTATGTC
Source organism: Apium graveolens (assembly GCF_009905375.1). Taxonomy (NCBI): domain Eukaryota; kingdom Viridiplantae; phylum Streptophyta; class Magnoliopsida; order Apiales; family Apiaceae; genus Apium; species Apium graveolens. Next base: position 108,028,684 of record NC_133652.1, read on the forward strand.
TCAAACAGGATTTGTTTATGAAAAGAATAATTTCATAGCTTTGGTTGAAAAGAGTGAAGCCCATTCTGATTATCACAAGATGATCGACTTCATCAAAAACTGCAAACTAAGCTATGCAATACTGGAAGCCCCAACCATCTACTGTGAGGTGATTGAGGAGATTTGGACAACTGCAGAGTTCAACTCCACAGATATGACTATTGCCTTCTCTCTCAAAGGTAAGGACTATTGCATTAATTGTGATGATATACAATCTTGCTTTAAGTTGCCTGAGAATAATGCCATGACACCACACACTGATAAAGATGTCTCTGATATGCTAGATTCCATAGGCTATGCTTTTGATTCTGCTAGTTTAGGTAGTATTAGAAGGAAAGGCCTTAGGAAAGAATGGAGTTTTCTTGGAGATGCCTTTATTAAGGTTTTCTCTGGGAAGATTAGCAATTTTGATGCTATCACTTCATCTCTTGTTAATATGCTCTATATGCTAGTTTTTGATAGGTACTTTAATTTTAGCAACTGTGTTATGCTAGAATTAGGTTCCAGATTGGGTAACAAAGCTAATAGACCACATAACATCTACTATGCTAGATTCTTTATGTTGTTGGCTAACCATGTTGCTGAAGGTTTGATTATATCCAATGAGAATAATAAACTCAAATGCTGGGCATAAGAGAAAAGGGTCCTTGCAGACCTTTTGAGAATGAACCTCAACAGCCAGGTGCCATTGGTATACTTGCCAATCATGGATGCACCACAGGTAAGTGAGGTAAATACTTCTATAACTCCTACTATTTCCAACCCCAATGTTTCTTTGCCTTCTAGTGTGGCTATGGAACCTGTGTCTTTGTCCAAACAGGCTCCTACCAAAGCCACCAAATCTAAAGTTTCCAAAGTCAAGTCAAAGAAACCTACCTCTGTTGTTTCTCAAAAGACAACAGTTGTAACAACTACCATAAACCCTGAAGGGAGTGAACAGGGTGTGAGTGGTGAGGGGAGAGGTGAACATCAAAAAGCCCCCCAGGATAAGGTGGGAGAGGTGAGTGGTACCCAAACCAGCCAAGCCACAGTCTCTCAAAAGACTGTGGTGGTTCAAAAGGAGTCCAACACATCCCTAGTTGCATCCTCCCAAAAGGATGTAACTATTGAAAATAGTCCCCAACCAGGGACACGGAACAAAAGAGGGAGGGACACTAAAGCCACACATTCACCATTTAAAGCCTTTTCAAGGAAGAAGAAGGCCAAGACCCTAGTTTCCACACAAGGGACACACACAGCATAGATACATCCACCTGTATCTGTGCCTTCTTAAATTCAGCTTGATGTGATTCCAGCAAATGTGGAATCACAGCCCCATTCTCTCAATATAGAAACACACCATTCATCAAACTCTCCAACACCCTCTCTGGATGTGGATATGATATTCACATAAATTCCTGATTCTCCCTCATTAAAACTCAGGGAGGAGCCCCACTCAAAACCTGGTGATCATCATCTTTTAGATGATTTGTTGGATCATCAGCCAATTATTTCAGATGTAGTTGCAGAATCTGTGTCACCACACTTAAAATCAATCCACACAGATTCAACAATTATGTCACTTTCTATATCTACATCATTTCCTTCTTCAACGGATATCTCTCATCCGTTGACAAGTGGTTGTTCTTCAACGGATAAGCTTAACAACAGTTATCCGTTGATACCATCAGTTTCCACTTCAACGGATATTCCCTATCCGTTGATGGTCTCTACACACTTAACAGAAACAATTCCAACTGTAGAGGACATGGAAACTGTACAATCACTTTTAGGTTTGAGGGAAGGGAGTGATCTTTTGAGTGAGAGGCTGGGTTGCTCCCAGGCAAAAGGAGAGGTTGAGAGTCACCATATGCATGCTATTTCTTCCAGCATGGCAAAAGTGAGTGACAGGAGTGCCACCTTAGAAGGTGAGGGTGAGGGTGTGAGGGTGTGTGTGAGCCAGGGGGAGCCCCTGATGCAAGAACAGAGAGAAATTGAGAGAAAGGCAAGTACAGAAGCTATAAGGGTGGATCCAACCATTGCTAGTGAGTTAATGAAAGTGGATGATGCAGAAAAGGAAAGACAATTTCAGCAACATTACAAAGCTGTCTTGATAACATTTCCTTGGATGCTGACACTTTTACTCACCCTGTTCCAGCCTATCAATTATTGGCTGCACAGGGCAATGTGGAGGCAGAACAGACACTACACATTGTACACACTTCGGAATCTCTTCTCAGAGACAAAGCTGCTGTCAACAGGCTGCCTTCTCAAGCTGATGAGCCATCTGAAGAATTTGGAGTAAATTCTAATGATGATGACTCTAATTCTTTGAATGAGAGCATGAACTTAGGGGGAGTAGCAGGCCCAAGTTCTGTTCCTGATCTTCCTGAATGGGCATGGGAAAAACCATCAACACCAGGAGAGTTTGGTGTCTCTTTGGTCAGACAAGTCATGACAATTCAGAAGGCCCTTCAGGAGACTCAAGATGCTGGTACCAAGGCAATTCTTCAAGCTCATCTAGAATCTCTGCATCTCTTGCAGTTGCAGCATTACCAGCAAAATCTAAGTGTGGATGAGCTCAAGCAGGACATTGCTAATCTGAAATCCTACACTGCTGAGAAATTGGATTCAGTTATACCCTATGGTACTATGCAAGATTTGTTGGGGAGACTGAAGAAAGCATCTGATGCTGACAAGAGGCTGGCCAGATTGGAAGATAGGGTTCAAATCATTGAAGACTCTATGGTCACCATTCTTCAGAATCAACAAACTCAAACAAATCTACTCATACAGCTGGCAAAAGCACAAGGCTTGACCCCTACCCTTGATGATAACAAAAAGGGGGAGAATAAAGGGGAAGGGGAAGGAGAGCCATCTACAACAGTTCAGATTTCTCAAGTGCTAGTTCCTGTCATCACAACTTCTCCAACTATTCAAGTCAAAGGAAAGCTAGATGGAATTGATCTAATCCAGATAGAAGCAGCTGAATTGCAAGTCAAAGAGCAAAGGAAGAAGATTGATGAAAAGATGCAACTAATATTTGGTTCTACAACTTCTCAATCACAATCTGTGAAGCATAGCACAAAAGTGGAATCAGTTATTATGGAACTCAAGCCAGTAGGGAGGCATAAGGATGGAGAAACTTCTTCCAAAGATCTGCAACCTATGGTTCTCAAGCCCAACAATAGATCCAATAAGGACTCTACAAAGAATCCTCTAAAAGAGGTGGATTTTCCTCTTCCAAAAGCTGATGAGGACAAGCTTTTAGGTAGAACTATTGCATATCTCAAAGAGACCATGGATGAGGCTGTAAGGAGAAACATGGCTATTATCTTCAGAGAGGGAAAGAGCATATGTGTGATGCAAGGACATCCCAAATTCTCAATAGCCAAGAGGGAAGAAACCAAAAGGATGAAGGAAGAAGCCAAACAGCTAAAGGCTGATAAAAGAGCACAAGCAAAGCTTGAAAAACAGCTAAAGTCAAGTCAGGCTGAAGAACAGAAAGAAATTGAAGACAAAGGTGAAGATGAAGCTATGGGGGACTTGGTTGGTACTGAGATGGAGGAAAGAAGTAAGGAAGAATGGCAGAAAGGGAAAAGAAAGAAGGTCAATGCAAAGAGAAAGAAGGTAGATAAGACTGAAGAAACCCAATCAATATCCAAACCACTACCCTCTATTCCTGAACCCATTGTACCTGACCCCTTCATGAACATTCATGGTGAAACAATCATTCCCAAGGAGGAACCAATTGATTGGGACACCATCAAATTGCCCACCTTCCTAACCTCTTCTCCACCATCAAAGAAGCAGAAAAGAAGAATCAAATCAACACCCTCTAAAGCCTCAATCAAATTCATACAGAAGCCTAAGCCTAAACCTCAAACCTCTAAAGATGATTATGTTCACATCTGTGACATAAAAGAATTTTCAGACATTGAACTCTATCTGGATGAGCTGGAGGATGTAAGGGGAATAACTGCCTACAGACAGCTACCAGAAAGACTAGTGTTCAAATACAAAGGAGCTGGGGAAAGAACATGGCCTCTTCACAGAATTCTGAATGAAGGCTACTCTACCTTGATCAGAGTCTACTCAGCCATACAAAGGGATTCTGGCTTTACCAGGACTGCCAAGACTGAGATTCTCAACAAGATTGCCAACATAAGGAAAACTTGGAGGGAGCCCAATGCTTTGCCTAGAACTTTACTCATTCAAGAAAGAGGAATTACAATTCACAAATCACCTCATTGGTTGATGGAGTTCAGAGACAACAAAGGAGTCAGAAGATTTTTCAAAATTGAAGATCAGCTAAAGATTGCCAGTAATGAAACTCTCAAGGATATGCAATCTAAGTTAGATATCAATGAAGAAGATGAAGCTGAATTCTACAGACAACTTCAACTTCAAATAGAGGAGAATGGCAGGAGGCTAGGAAAGAAAACCAGGGATCAAAGGAAAAGAAAGTAATTTGCTCAGGCTGAAGGAGCACCCTTGGAAACAATGTAATTCTTCAATTCCATCTCAGCATATACATTTTTGTAGCACTTATGAATTTCTACTTTATTACAGTTTATATATTTGTAAAGTGTTTTGTTATCATCAAGCTAA